>NW_027362771.1:449271027-449937277 GCF_046119375.1 Phyllobates terribilis | reverse complement strand
CAAATGCTGTGAAAAAAACTTGCACAGCACTGGCACAGACCTGCCTGGCAAAAACTGATAGGAACTGATGTAACCTAGTCCTGAAAAGGACTCCAATTACAATTAGTCTTTACTCCCACAATCTATCTATTTAAGAGCACAGACCTGCTTGATAAAAGTCGTAGGAAATGCTGTAACCTAGTCCTTAAAAGGACTGCAATCACAACTATTCCCTACTCCCAAGCTATCTGTATATTTGTGCGAAAATTGGCTTGAAATTAACAAGGTATAGCGCACACAGCAACAGCGGTGCCGTCTAACACGCAGCAGCAGCAGTGAGAAAATGGTGGCAACGGGGAAAATGGCTTGGTCTTATAGGGCAAGGACATGTGACATACACTGCCAATCACACATGCCCTTGCTTGTGTGAAAAAAAGCACTTCGCTCCGTGTGTGCGCTGCTGATAGGCTGACAGATTGCACCTCCCCACTGCAAATGCGGGAAAGAGAAAAAAAAATGAAGATCTTCATTGTTCCTGCAGAGATCCATCCCCTGCCCCTCCCCCCGCCCCGCTGTACACTCAAACTGCGTATTAACATTAATTTTCATCATTACTGAGAAAAAATCCAGTTATGATTTTGGTGCACGAACAGTTATCGAACATAACCTCGAACAGCCGAATTTTTCTCAAATTGTTCGTGTTCGCCGACCGGCTCGAACACCGCCCAAAACAGCTCGAATTTGAGATTGGCGAACAGTTCGAGTAGAACAACGCTCATCTCTAGTTAGGAGTCAAATATTCTGCTGACAGGTGTCAAGAGTTGATTAAAAAAAAGGTTTTAGGCCTTTAAGCAATTAAAATCAAGTGAAGATCGAAAATAACATACTTTAAAAATGCTGTGAAATGCAAAAATCTGAATCTAGACATTTAGAGCTACATCAGAGAACTTCTGCACATACAGCAGACCATATTTACACTTGGCTTCGCTTTGTATGTGCTGCAGCATAAATTACTACAGTCAATAGCCAGATTATGCTGTACCGTGTGATGAATTTCAGAAAATCCAATTGAAACATTTAAAAAGATCATCATTTTTAGGGGGCATTGTGGGTTTCCATTTTTTTTAAGCCATAGCAGATGTCCTAACAGCCCACCTACTGGTATCTGGAATAAAAAAAGTAATCAATTATGCTATAGTAGCCTGCAATTTCTAAACTTGGAGAATACAAAGTGTGAAAGGCATCTTACAGAAAGGATAAGGACTGTTCAGATAGGATGACCCTCAGCAACATTATAAAACAAAGTCTAAAAAATGGAATGAGCACCTCCCAACAGCTTAATCCAATAAACCCCTAGCATCTCCAAATTAGGAGTCAATACCAGTGGGTTTTGGCAGGCTTCTTTTTAAGGCAGGTCATATGGTCTTCACCTTAATCATGCCATTGGTGCAAGTACAGAATTTAACTTAGATATGCTTTTATTTAAAAGAGGGAATCTGCATGTAATCACACACATTGCATCTGCTACAAGTTCCACAGTCTGTGGATGCTCAGTAAGTGAATGGAAAATCAGCAACTTGATAAACGCAAATAATTTTTATGAACTTTTTGGCAGGAAATCATCCAAGTTGGTTTACTACAGCTACAGCCAAAAGTGTTTGACATTCATATAGACCATGCACTGTCACGGCAGTGACTGGTAGGCCTTCCCAGCACTGCTATGCCCACCATGCAGATTTTCCTCATGTCTGGCCGTCCCGCTGAGGCTGCTTCATGCAGCACTGCTGCACCTACATGTGGCTTCCATCTAGCCTTAGGGGGGCATGGTCTGTCTCTGCAGGCATTTAATCCTGCTGTGTGCTGCAGAGATTAGCTTCCCCGGCCTCTCCCGTGCTAGCAGGGTCTAAATCAGGAGACTCCACCTACCACTCCCTGCTAGTGATGGGTAGTGTTGAGCCACCCCCGTAGTGTTCGGGTTCGGTTCGGTTCGTCGAACACCGGGATGTTCGAGGAACTGTTCGTCGAACTGTTCGTCGAACACCTTAGAACACCGTCGGACACCGTTAAAACCAATGGCAGGCAAACAAAAACACATAGAAACACATAGAAAACACCTTCAAAGGTGTCCAAAAGCTGACAAACTGCTCAGAAGACGCTCTCTTTAAAAAAGCCGGCTGGCAATTCAGCAGCGGCATACACCGGTACCCGACAATTTAGACAAGAAGGAATAGAGCCTCACACATAGATTAGATAGATAGAAACATGTCAGTCACACATATAAGAAGCACAGTGACAGTGTTGCTTACTGTACTTGTCATTTAGTGTAAAGGATTTATCAAAAAAAATAATAGTGTTTTCATGCACCGTCTCTTTAAAAAAGCCGGCCGGCAATTCAGCATCTGTACCCGACAATTTAGAATAGAAGGAATAGAGAATCACACATAGATTAGATAGATAGAAACATGTCAGTCACATATATAAGAAGTACAGTGACAGTGTTGATTACTGTACTTGTCATTTAGTGTAAAGGATTTATTTAAAAAAATAATAGTGTTTTCATGCACCGTCTCTTTAAAAAAGCCGGCCGGCAATTCAGCATCTGTACCCGACAATTTAGAATAGAAGGAATAGAGAATCACACATAGATTAGATAGATAGAAACATGTCAGTCACATATATATGAAGTACAGTGACAGTGTTGATTACTGTACTTGTCATTTAGTGTTAAAATAAAGGATTTATTTAAAAAAAAATGGGCTTGGGGTTCCCTGTAATTTTAGTCTCTAGCGGAGGTTAAGCAGACGGCTGGGGCAGATGTTTGAAGCCTGGGAAGGGGGTAATACCCACGGAGCTCCCCAGGCTACTAATATGAGCCCCCAGCTGAATACCTAGCCTTTACTAGCTATTAAAATGGGGGACCCCCCCAAAAAATGATGTGGGGTCCCCCCTATTTTAATAGCTAGCAAAGGCTAGGCAGACAGCTGAGGGCTGATATTAATAGCCCAGGAAGGGTACCATGAATATTGGTCCCCTCCCAGGCTAGAAACACCAGCCGTCATCCGCCCCAGAAATGGCGCATCCATAGGATGCGCCAATTCTGGCACTTAGCCTCGCTCTTCCACGCTGCCCTGGTGCGGTGGCAGGGGGTAATAGGGCTGGGGTTGATGTCAGCTTATAATGCCAGCTGACATCAAGCCCAGGTTAGTAATGGAGAGGCGTCTATAAGACACCCCCATTACTAACCCCATAGTCAAAGTTAAAAAAAAAAACACAAACACCCAGAATAAAGTCCTTTAATTGAAATAAACACACAATTCTTTATTGTTCTAAATTAAACCATACTTACCACCACGCCCATTCCAGCTGAAGCCAACGATCTCCTGCAATAAAAGAAAAATAATAAAGCAACCTCATCCTTACCTTTCCATGGTTCCCAGGACGGCTTCAGCTCTGCTACATTGAGATGACAGCCTGGACCGCAGCAGAAAGCTGCCATCCAGCCTGTCATCCCGCAGACACTGAGAAGCGCAGGCATGCTTGCGCTCCTCAGTGTCTCTCTGTGACGGCATAAAGATGAGCCGAGGTCATGTCCAATGAACTCGGCTCACCTCATGCACGTCACTGACAGTGTGGGAAAATTCTCACGCTGTAGCGCTGAGTGCAGGAGAATTCTCCCACGCTGTCAGTGACATACATGAGGTGAGGTCATGTCCAATGAACTCAGCTCACCTCATGCACGTCACTGACAGCGTGGGAAAATTCTCACGCTGAAGCGCTGAGTGCAGGAGAATTTTCCCACGCTGTCAGTGACGTGCATGAGGCTGATATTTAAATTTGGCGCACAAATCGGTGATTGGTCGCGGGCAGCGTCCGCGACCAATCAGCACGGTAGTGTTTAACTTTGGCGGCAAGATCAGTGATTGGTCGCGCGCCAAGACCACGACCAATCACCGATTTGGGCGCCACATTTAAATATCGGCCGCGACCAATCAGCACAGCGTTGTTTAAATGTGGATCCAAGATTGGTGATTGGTCGCGGCCGATATTTAAATGTGGCGCCCAAATCGGTGATTGGTCGCGGTCTTGGCGCGCGACCAATCACTGATCTTGCCGCCAAAGTTAAACACTACCGTGCTGATTGGTCACGGACGCTGCTTGCGACCAATCACAGATTTGTGCGCCAAATTTAAATATCCGACCAATCAGCACAGTAGTGTTTAACTTTGGCGGCAAGATCAGTGATTGGTCGCGGTCAAGACGGCGACCAATCACCGATTTGTGCCGCACATTTAAATAGCGGCCGCGACCAATTGGATGTCAGCGCCGCTCCCCGGTCCTCCCTTCACACCCTAGCCGCATGGATGTCAGCGCTGCTGCCTGTGCGGATACTTCCGCTGCGAGAACCCGGGACATGAGCGGGCGCTCGCAGCAGAAATATCCGGACCCGCAGCGCCGCTCCCCGGTCCTCCCTTCACACGCTAGCCGCTGATGTCCCCACAGTATCAGCATGGTGTTACAAAGGTCTGGACATTTGTGTTAAAAATCGCTGATTGGTCACCGATTTGGGCGCCAAATTTAAATATCCTCCGCGACCAATCACCCATCTTGGCTCCACATTTAAACACCGCTGTACTGATTGGTCGCGGACGCTATTTAAATGTGGCGCCAAAATCGGTGATTGGTCGCGCCCAGCGTCGGCGACCAATCAGCACAGCGGTGTTTAAATGTGGAGCCAAGATTGGTGATTGGTTGCGGACGATATTTAAATTTGGCGCCCAAATCGGTGATTGGTCGCGGGCAGCGCCCGCGACCAATCAGCGATTTTTAACACAAATGTCCGGATCTTTGTAACACCATGCGGATACTGTGGGGACATCAGCGGCTAGGGTGTCAAGGGAGGACCGGGGAGCGGCGCTGCGGGTCGGGATACTTCTGCTGCGAGCAGTCGCTCATCTCCCGGCTTCTCGCAACGGAAGTATCCGACCAGGCAGCGGCGCTCCCCGGTCCTCACCAATACGATTAGCTGATTGGTCGCGCTCTCCGCACGCGACCAATCAGTGATCTTGGCGCTAAAGTTAAACACCGCTCTGCTGATTGGTCGCGGACGCTGCCCGCGACCAATCACCGATTTGGGCGCCACATTTAAATAACGGCCGCGACCAATCAGCGAGCTTGGCGCCAAATTTAAACAACGCTCTGCTGATTGGTCGCGGACGCCAGACGCGTCCAATCAGTGAGATTGGCGCCAAATTTAAACAACGCTCTGCTGATTGGTCGCGGACTCCAGCCGCGACCAATCAGCGAGATTGGCGCCAAATTTAAACCCTGCTCTGCTAATTGGTCGCGGATGCCGGCCGCGACTAATCAGCATTATTGGCGCCAAATTTAAACACCGCTCTGCTGATTGATCGCGGTCGCCGTCCGCGACCAATCAGTAGTATTGGCGCCAAATTTAAACCCTGCTCGGCTGATTGGTCACGGTTGCCGGCCGCGACCAATCAGCAGTATTGGCGCCAAATTTAAACCCCGCTCTGCTGATTGGTCACAGTTGCCTTCCGCGACCAATCAGCGATTTTGACGCCAAATTTAAACACCGCTCTGCTGATTGGTCGCGGCTGGCGATTGCGACCAATCAGCATTATTGGCGCCAAATTTAAACCCCTCTCTGCTGATTGGTCGTGACCGCCGGCCGCGACTAATCAACATTGTTGCCGCCAAATTTAAACACCGCTCTGCTGAATGGTCGAGGTCGTGACCAATCACCATTATTGGCGCCAAATTTAAACACCGCTTTGCTGATTGGTCGCAACCACAACCTATCAGCATTATTGGCGCAAAATTTAAACCCCGCTCTGCTGATTAGTCGCGACCGCCGGCAGTGACCAATCAGTGATATAGTCGCCAAATTTCAACACCGCTTTGCTGATTGGTCGCGGTTGCTGGCCGCGACCAGTCAGCGATTTTGGCGCCAAATTTAAACACCGCTCTGCTGATTGCGCCGGGTCTGCCGCATACATATTCTAGAATACCCGATGCGTTAGAATCGGGCCACCATCTAGTTTCATGAAATAATTTTAAAAAAAATTGACGTGGGGCTTCGCACTATATTTGTGTCCAGCCAGGTACAGCAGGCAGGAACGGGCTGCCCCCAACCACCAGCTGCCTATTTGTACCTGGCCGGACACAACAATATAGGGAAGCCCTTTTTTTCTTAATTATTTCATGAATTTCATGAAATAATTAAAAAAAAAAATACGTGGGGCTTCGCCCTATTTTTGTGTCCAGCCAGGTACAACTAGGCAGCTGGGGGCTGGAATCTGCAGCGCAGGGAGGCCCAAGCTTTCTGGGCCCCCCCAGCTGCAAATTGCAGTCCACAGCCACCCCGGAAAATGGCGCATTCATAGAAGCGCCATCTTCTGGCGCTGTTCCCAACTCATCCAGGGCCCTGGTGCGGTGGCTCGCTGGGTAATAAAGGGGTTAGGGCCAGCTTGGCATTATCAGCTGGCCCTAAGCCCGAAATTCATGGGGTCACGCCAATATTAGACATGACCACCATGAATTTCTAGTAAAGTATTTAAAAAAAACACAACACCCAGAAAAAAGTCCTTTAATTGAAATAAACACACAATTCTTTATTGTTCTAAATTAAACCATACTTACCATCACGCCCATTCCAGCTGAAGCCAACGATCTCCTGCAATAAAAGTAAAATAATAAAACAACCTCATCCTTACCTTTCCATGGTTCCCAGACAGCTTCAGCTCTGCTACATCGAGATGACAGGCTGGACGGTAGCAGAACGGTGCCATCCAGCCTGTCATCCCGCAGACACTGAGAAGCGCAGGCATGCTTGCGCTCCTCAGTGTCTCTCTGTGACGGCATCCAGATGAGCCGAGGTCATGTCCAATGAACTCAGCTCACCTCATGTACGTCACTGACAGCGTGGAAGAATTCTCCTGCACTCAGCGCTTCAGCGTGAGAATTCTCCCACGCTGTCAGTGACGTACATGAGGTCAGCTGAGTTCAATGGACATGAATGAGCTCACCTCATGCACGTCACTGACAGCGTGGGAAAATTCTCCTGCACTCAGCGCTTCAGCGTGAGAATTTTCCCACGCTGTCAGTGACGTGCATGAGGTGAGCTCATTCATGTCCAATGAACTCGGCTCACCTCATGCACGTCACTGACAGCGTGGGAAAATTCTCACGCTGAAGCGCTGAGTGCAGGAGAATTCTCCCACGCTGTCAGTGACGTGCATGAGGTGAGCCGAGTTCATTGTCGGCTCATCTTTATGCCGTCACAGCGAGACACTGAGGAGCGCAAGCATGCCTGCGCTTCTCAGTGTCTGCGGGATGACAGGCTGGATGGCAGCGTTCTGCTGCGGTCCAGCCTGTCATCTCAATGTAGCAGAGCTGAAGCTGTCCTGGGAACCATGGAAAGGTAAGGATGAGGTTGCTTTATTATTTTACTTTTATTGCAGGAGATCGTTGGCTTCAGCTGGAATGGGCGTGGTGGTAAGTATGGTTTAATTTAGAACAATAAAGGATTGTGTCTTTATTTCAATTAAAGGACTTTATTCTGGGTGTTTGTGTTTTCTTTTAACTTTGACTATGGGGTTAGTAATGGGGGTGTCTTATAGACGCCTCTCCATTACTAACCTGGGCTTGATGTCAGCTGGCATTATAAGCTGACATCAACCCCAGCCCTATTACCCCACTGCCACCGCACCAGGGCAGTGGGAAGAGCGAGGCTAAGTGCCAGAAATGGCGCATCCTATGGATGCGCCATTTCTGGGGCAGCTGACGGCTGGTGTTTCTAGCCTGGGAGGGGGCCAATATTCATGGCACCCTTCCTGGGCTATTAATATCAGCCCCCAGCTGTCTGCCTAGCCTTTGCTAGCTATTAAAATAGGGGGGACCCCACGTCATTTTTTGGGGGGGGGTCCCCTATTTTAATAGCTAGTAAAGGCTAGGTATTCAGCTGGGGGCTGATATTAGTAGCCTAGGAAGCTCCGTGGGTATTACCCCCTTCCCAGGCTTCAAACATCTGCCCCAGCCGTCTGCTTAACCTCCGCTAGAGCCTAAAATTACGGGGAACCCCAAGCCAATTTTTTTTTAAATAAATCCTTTATTTTAACACTAAATGACAAGTATAGTAATCAACACTGTCACTGTACTTCATATTTATGTGACTGACATGTTTCTATCTATCTAATCTATGTGTGATTCTCTATTCTTTCTATTTTAAATTGTCGGGTACAGATGCTGAAATGCCGGCCGGCTTTTTTAAAGAGACGGTGCATGAAAACACTATTATTTTTTTTAATAAATCCTTTACACTAAATGACAAGTACAGTAAGCAACACTGTCACTGTACTTCATATATATGTGACTGACATGTTTCTATCTATCTAATCTATGTGTGATTCTCTATTCTTTCTATTCCAAATTGTCGGGTACCGCTGCTGAATTGCCGGCCGGCTTTTTTAAAGAGACGGTGCATGAAAACACTATTATTTTTTTTGATAAATCCTTTACACTAAATGACAAGTACAGTAATCAACACTGTCACTGTGCTTCATATATATGTGGCTGACATGTTTCTATCTATCTAATCTATGTGTGAAGCTCTATTCTTTCGGTTCTAAATTGTCGGGTACCGGTGTATGCCGCTGATGAATTGCTGGCTTTTCATGTTTCACTGTTGGCACTGTTCCCATCGATTTGGGCAATCACTGTAATGCCACAACCACCATGGCTGTGGCATTACAGTGAGTGGCAGACAATCCCTGCATGATTGGTGCTCTAAATAGCACCAGACATGCAGGACAAGCTTTTGGTGTACGAACAGTTATCGAACATAACCTCGAACAGCCGAATTTTTTGCAAATCGTTCGGGTTCGTCGAACAACTCGAACACCGCCCAAAACAGCTCGAATTTGAGATTGGCGAACAGTTCTAGTCGAACACCGCTCATCTCTAGTGATGGGCGAGCACTAAAATGCTTGGGTGCTCGTTGCTGGGGTCAAGCACATTGGAATACTCGGGTCCTCGACCTGAGCTATGAGCCCAATGTAAGTCTATGGGAAACGTAAGCATTTTTCAGGCTGCTCCCCCAGGCGGTCTCTACAGAGGGCCTAAAAGTTGCCCATATCGATGGGAACAGTGCTCAAATGGCATGGGAACAGCATGGGGAGACCCCTGGAAGCATTTATGACTCCCAGGTCACTGCTGTCAACACAACAAGAGTGGAGGAAGCTGTAGCTGACTTTCTAAAATGGGCACACAGGCGGAGTACTTTGACAAGCAGATCCGGCAGCTCCGCGTAGGATTTGAGATACCGCTGAACCACGAGGTTAAGCACATGGGCCAGGCATGGTACGTGTGTGAACTCGCCTCGCCTCGGGAGCCGCCACCAGGTTCCGGCCATTGTCACACACAATCATGCCTGGCTGTAGGTTAAGCGGTGTGAGCCACATATCTGCCTTCTATTTCAGAGCTGTCCACAACTCTTTAGCATTGTGCGGTTTGTAACCTAAGCATATTAGCTTCAGCACAGCCTGTTGCCACTTGGCAAAGGCAGTGCTGCAGTGCTTCCAGCTTGTGACTGATGTAGTCATTTCGGAGATGGAGGCGGAAGAGGAGGAGGAGGCTGAGGAGGATGAGGAGCAGAAGCTGTAGACTGTGGGGGCAACCCTAATTGACCTAGCACCTGCAATCCTTGGCGTCGGGAGGACGTGTTCCGTCCCAAGTTCTGACTGGGTACCGGCTTCCACTATGTTAACCCAGTTTGCTGTCAGTGAGGTGTACCGTCCCTGCCCATAAGCACTTGTCTACGTGTCTGTGGTTAGGTGGACTTTCCTGGTAACTGCATTGTTGAGGGCACGGCTAATGTTTTCGGACACGTGCTTGTGTAATGTGTGGATGGCACACCGGGAGAAATAGTGGCAGCTGGGGACCAAGTACCGAAGGACGGCCGCCGCCATCAAGTTGCTGAATGCTTCCGTCTGCACAAGCCTAGAAGGCAACATTTCGAGCGCAAGCATTCGCGAAATGTGGGAATTTAGTAGTGTGGCCTGTGGGCCGTTGGCTGCGTATTTGCGCTTGCGTTCTAAGGACTGGGGTATGGACAAATGAACACTGTGCTGGGACAAGGACGTGGACGTGCTTCCTGATGCTGCTACTTAATAGGCAATGAAAGGTGCAGGGCAGCAGGCATCTTCGCATGCACCATGGACAAGGGATTGGCTTGCATGCACAACAGCGGAAGAAGCAGTGCTGTCACCCGCAGACACTGTTCCTGGACCCTGGGGTACGGCCCACAAAGTCGGTTGCTTTGCTGCCATGTGCCTGATCATACTAGTGGTGGTCAGGCTAGTAGTTTTGCCACCCTTGCTGATACTGACCAGGCAGGAGGTGCAAATGGCCTTTTTGGGGTTATCGGCAGAGTCTTTAAAAAACAACCTGTCTCTGAAAGACCTAACAGTTGTACTGGCAACTTCCTTCGTGTTGGTGTTATGGGGAATGGTTGCCTGCCTTCTGTCTGCGGCCACAACACTGCTTCTTCCTGCCTGTTGGGGTGCTCTGCCTCCCTCCCCCTATGTGCGGCTGTCCTCACTCTGCATGTCCTCCTGCCAGGTTGGGTCAGTTATTATATCATCCACCTCCTCGTCTTCCACATCCACACCCTGGTCCTCCTCCTGACTCTGGAAATTGTGTCTCATCATCATCCACCTCTTGTGACACTTTCCCACTGTCGCCTTCGTGTGACCATGGCTGCTCAAATATTTGGGCATCGCTACATGCGATCTCCTCTTTCCCCGCTTCAAGTGAACCGGGTGAAAGGCCTGAATCTATAAATGGATAAGTGAACAGCTCCTTGGAGTGTCCGAGTGTATTATCATTTGTCTCTGGGCACTCGGCATGGTGGGAGGAAGGAGGTTCAGGGTGAGGAATATGCGCTCCAGACTCACGGCTATTGAGACTTGACCGTGTTGAAGACAGGGTGGTGGTGGTGGCTAAGTGACTGGAAGCATTAACTGCTATCCAACCAATAACCTTTTCACACTGCTCTCTGTACAATAGTGATGATCTGCAGTCCCCTATTAATTGGGACAGGAAGGTCGAGCGAGAAGATGTTTGTGTGTGTTGTGGCATAATTTCAGCTTGCCCACGGATTTGGCCTCAGCATGCACCATTACCATTACCAGCACTTCCAATTTCCCATCCCTTGCCACGTGCCTTGCCCATTTTAAATGGAGGACAATATCTTCCACGGTCACTACAAGTGGCTGAATTTGGAGCAAGCTTATATGTGATCTGTGTGATGGACAAACCACAGTTTTAAATGGCTGGATTTTTAGTGCTGTAGGTAACTATTTTTAACAGCAAACTGGTGTCGATAGCGTCACTGGCACAATGAAACAAAATTTCAATGGGGGCTAGAAATGGCAATATTTTCACAGCAATTATATGTGATCCGTGTGACGGACAAACCACAGTTTTAAATAGCAGGATTTTAAACGCTGTAATATGGAAAGGACCTTGTTGTATTCTGCAGTGCCAACAAGCAAATGGCGTAGAAAAACGGTGTTCTCTAGATTGCTTTTTAAGCAAATAATGAGGATTAAGATCCCCAAAAAAATATTCCTGGCCCCTGAGACCTGGGCCTATGTCTAGAAATATCTAACAGCAGCAGCAGCAGCAGACAAAAATGGAATGGAGCCTCTTGTGCTATATGCACTGAAGTCTGCTATATTCACTGCTTACATTTCAGTTCAGACCTTCAGGTTTTTTCTTTGCAGTCAGTTTGCTTTAGTGCATATAAAAGGGTGTGGCCGCCCTTTGTCTGGGCTGAGACGCTCATTTTGCCTCGGTTTTATGCTTACACTAGGGATCAGTCTCTCTGCCCTTGTCCATATGTATGTCACTTGACAAATGGTAAGGTTTTTAATATTAGAGTTAGGACTGTCCCATAAGGGTTGCCGTGAAGTGGCGATATGGCTTTCACATTATTTTGATCAAAATTATGTTAACTAAATACCCTTTATTATTTATTATTATCTTTGCACTGTGCTATTTATACATCTACTTTCAGTTATTTGGGTATTTTTCTTGTTCTTGGTTTCTCTATATTCACTGCTTGCCTGCCTGATATCTCTGCAGATGGATTAGTCCTCCGAAGGACTGTTTGTTGAGATGGATATGTGTAATATACTTGTGTTCTACCTACACTACCTAATAAACAAGCAAATCTCTCCCTAGCTCAGCAGCAACCCTCCCTACACTGTCTGATTCCAGAGTGACTGTGACGAGCATGGCGGCACCAGGTCTGATATAGACCTGATGACGCTGTGCGGCCAGCCAATCACTGTAATGCCAAAACCAATATGGCTGCGGCATTACAGTGAGTGGCAGGAAATACAGGGAGGGGACCCGAGCTCCCTCTGAGCAACCCCAGAAATACTTGGCGAGTGCCGAGCTTCTCGAGCAGTGAGATGCTCGGGCGAGCACCGAGCAGTAGCGAGCATGCTCATTCATCACTACTCCCTTCCTGAACATTGGTTAATATCTAGTTCTCCTGCTAGTGTCCTGTTTGTGCATCTGCTTGTATTGATTCTTTGTTATTGACTTGGCTTGTCTACCTGTCCTGTCTGACCTCTCCTCTCCTGACCCTGGCTATTCCTACTGATCCTGTGCTGTCAGCCCTGACCTTGCACTGTCTGACTTCGCTTTGTCTTTGCCCTCCCAAACAGTGCCTCTGGTCAGCTGCTGCAGACCAGGGGACTGCTCTCGAGTGGTATCTGGTGACTACCTGCGGCCATGCCTCTCCTCACCACCAGAAGTGTTAGTGGAAACCAGGTACTCGTTTAGTCATGTCCCTCCAGAGTAAGCCTGGTCCTTGGCGCAGTTGGTCCACATCCACCAGCGTTACATTCGCCCGCCACCGTAACATGCATCTATTGTTTTTGTAGGAAATCCATAAAAGAATCTTGCTATGCAAAGTTAGTGCATGGAGCAATAACATATGCATGAATTACAAGGGTAGAGTTAAGTGTACAGACCTTAGACCACATTCACACGTTCATTATTTGGTCGGTATTTTACATCAGTATTTGTAAGCCAAAATCAGCAATGGAGGAATCAGAGGAAAAGTATAATAGAAACACATTACCACTTCTGCATTTTTCACCCACTCCTGGTTTTCGCTTACAAATACTGATGTAAAATACTGACCAAATACTGAACGCGTGAACGTGGCCTTATTATGATAAATTTGTTACATGACAAGCACTGAAGCACTGGCGCAATAAATTTCTGCATGCAGTACTTTGAGACCCAAGACTGTGTGGTAAAAGGGAACAGTGTATAGGCTTAGTAGAAAGTTTATGAGTCATCATCCACTCTATGTACAGATTAAAAAATGTAGATTCCCACGCTCCGCTGGACTTATATCTGTTTTATATATGTTATAAGTCTATATAGACTTAGATCTGTTTTGCTTAACTTGTAATTACACTGAGCTGAGAGCAGAGCAGGATGTCATTGCATCTAACACAGGAGTAGTCCAGAACAGGCAGGTTATTCCTATGTGACATATAGTGACCGCCCTGATCTCACTGCAGAGAGATTATAAATTGCCTGAGCACAGCACACATAAGTGTAATTACTGACACATCTCCAAACAGGCTGTGTGTGGGGAGGGACATCACAGGAGAGGTGACAGTACTATTTAAAGGGGTTGTCCTGTCAAAACCAATAAGTCTACAGTCACTCTGTGTGACTGCAGACTTATGAATCCCCCCAGCGCCCGCATTGTGTGCTGTGGGGATTCGCCGGTTTCAGACCCGGTAACGGAGGGTATGTATGACTTATACATACCCCCGGTCAGTGGGCGCCGCCTCGCTGTCCATACACTTGTTAATATGTATGGAATATGTCCAAAGATATCACATACTATGTATCTCAGACAATTTCACATACCGCAAAATCGAAAGTGACCCTACAGGTCACGTTGCTGCTAATATGTCACGTTTACTACAAGAAGGTTTTTTCAGAGGTTTTTTGTCTGCCAGGGAAAAAGAATATCCATTTTTAGATAATTGCGGTGTGTCCGGTTTTTCATGCTTTGCCAAAGATGCATGAACAGCAACTTCAACCTCCTTTGCGTCCCATATTGGCATGGATACAATCCCTTACTGAAAACCTCTCCCGGAGGCTGGATAATCGACTTCAACCCCTGGTGTCAACTACATTAAGCCATATTAAGGACACCAAACATCTAGACATCATGGACAAATAGCAAAGGGGTCCCACTCACAATTGGGTTACCAGTGATGTGATAGCTTTTTATTCCAGCATTCCTCAAAAACAGGCTCTGGAAGCTTTGTCTTATCATCTATACAAATATAGTGGCCATTCAGCATCATTTATTGACTTTTTCTTACAGGTTGTTTATTTTCTGCTGACCAATAATTTTTTCTCATTCAACAATGATGATTTCGCCCAGATACTAGGATGTCCAATGGGAGACAGCTTTTCATCTTCACTGGCCAACTTATATATGGCCATTTTGGAAGGAGACAGTGCTATATCTACCAACCAATCCGTTTCATCTCTACATCGTATGGTATAGTAGATATATCGATGACCTCCTGTTCATCTGGTCCAACAGCAGTATATCTGATTGCTCTGATTTTTTTTCTTCTTTTTTGAACAATAACACATTAAATTTGCGGTGGCCTTCTCTGGTATACATACGTCCTTTCTTGATGTTTATCGTACAAACAATACAATCAATACAAAATTATATAGAAAACCTATGGGTGGCAACTCAGTTTTACATGCCACCAGCTGCCACCCGCAGCATGTAATTATATACTTATTGGTGGGTGAGTACGTCAGCACTCGAAGTGCCTGCCTTTATGACCTCTCTTTGGACAGGAATGTGCTAACATCAACAAGAGACTTTCACTTAAGGGATACAATAAAACTACTTTAACTCTGGCTCAGAATATAGCATCTTCTAAATAATGACGCAATCTCTTTAGCAATACATCCTCGCTCAATGACAGGTATCTCCAGACATTTCCTAGACGTACATCAGGGCAGTACAGGTTCTCTTATGGTTACTGGTATTGAGAGGGTCAATCGACCCCCTATAGGGAATGACTGGAAAAAATCACTCTTAAAACGTGAGGCACGTTGGATCTTGAAATTGGATACAAGATACCCTAGGGGCCTTAACTATAAAACTAACTTACTATACTTACATTGGCCCCTTATATATAACATATTCCGTACATATTAACTATCATGCAATTTTCTCTCTATAGTGTGTAGATTGCTTTTTTGGAAGGCACTCACACTGCAGTTTTTTCTTTTTTTTTTCTCTCATGTGCTCTGTAACTATGTCTCTTTTTTATGAACGATGTCCACATATATGTGATATCTGTGGACATATTCCGTGTATATTAACGATCGTGATTTTTTTTCCTATAGTGTATAGATTTCCTTTTTGTACTCTACCTTTATACATTCACCTAGACTTACATTGAGGGATTTTTTTTTGTTTTTCATTATATCTCCAGCAACTTACTACCATTTTTATAATAACAGGCTTATGCTTGAATCAAAAAGAGCAGGATACACACATGTTATATGTTTGAACCATTCTGAATTTTTTTTAACCCATTTAGGTAACTATCTGCGCCATGGCTGCTTCTATGTTTAATTATATACAAGAATGTATACGTAATTTGCATTATATAAATGTATGTAATGTGATGTTGTTCATTATTTTTTGATAATACGGTTTTTTGTAATATATCACCATGATTTTGTCACCTCACATTGTTGCTGTTTGACTAATTATTTGTTTCTATATATATTCTTTTTTGTCAATCCTTTTAGTGTATTACTGATGAAGGTCTAATGACAGAAACGTCTTCTTCTATACACTTTGCCTCAAATTGTAAATAAACTCATCAGACTGAGTGCCAGATTTTTGGACTTTTTATATGTAAAGGGTTGGGACCCTATCCTTGCACAGGAATATATTAGGAGTGCCGTTCTCCTTTCCTAATTATGCCTGAAGTATCATTTGTCTGTTCCCTTCCCTCTTTCATATAAATCTTTCTGACTTGGACACCCACATTATCAGCACTAAGGGCATGTGAGCCTGAAATGCATACACCTATGCGCCCCCCCCTGCTTGTGCCACTTTTCTCCCCCTTTTCTATTTTATTTTTGATGTTTTTTGATCTTAGATAACTTTTAATAGTGACATTAAAAATATGTTTTAATATTTTTATTTTCTGATGATGCTGGAATTTCTTTCATCACGCTGTTCCTGCCCAGAGGTTGGTCTGGAGTCCGTGCTTTGCTTCATATGTAGAGGTAACCTTTTTTTTGCACTTGTTGAGCCGATTTTAAGGCGATGGTCGTCCCTCAGTGCTCGGTCCCAGCCACCAATATTTTTCCCAGTGTGCCCTCGCCCGCCTTACACAAGCACGAGTCCCATAACATCATCCATGCCCTGGACAATGCAACTACTGGGAAGGTCTACTTAACGACCGACATGTGGACAATTGCTTGTGGCCATGGATGCTACATTTCCCTGATGGCACACTGGGTGAATCTTGTGGAGGCCGGGATCGAGTCAGACCCTGGGACGGCACACAAGCTACCAATGCAGAGGATTGCTGTTATGATCTGCAACAAGTACTAAGGAAAGAAGGGGAAAGCTTTCCCTACAGTAAGACTAAGCTTAATCCCTATGATGTAGCTGGCTGCATGTTCCTTGTGAACAGACCCACCTTAGTCCTAGACTAGTCTGAACGAAGACCTATAGAATAAAGGGGAGGGGTCCCTAAAAGATCTAAGGGCTGGAACAAAAATGGGACACCTACTGAACAGAGAGAGTTGTTGCAGAACACAAAAAGATAAATTGACAAAAAGGTACTAAGGTCCCAAGGGACCAAGCGAACTGACAGAAATAGGCCCCTAAGCACCTGGCTAGCAAAACAGTCAAACAACACTGAAGTCCAGTACAGCCAAAAAGGCGGAGCCAGAATACAAAGGCAGATAGTCACGTGACCGTAAGACACAAGATGGAGAAAACAAACAGGAGGGTTCTAACAGTACCCCCTCTTTTAAGAGCATCCTCCGGATCCTCCAGGCCCAGGCCTATCCGGAACCTCTTGTGGAAAGCTCTAACAAGCCTAGGAGCAGAGATATCATCCACCCTTACTCAGGAGTTATCTTCGGGACCGAAACCCTTCAAGGAGACGAGATACTGTAATCTCTCTCTATGCCATCTTGAATTCAAGATACGGGAAATTTCATATTCGCCGTCTTCCACCACAGGAGGAACTGTGACAGTGGCATCCCTATCTGATACATCTGCCTTTTTCAAAAGGAAACATGAAACACACGATTAATCTTCCAGGAAGTAGGGACATCCAACGTAACCGCAGATGGGTTAACAACCTGAAGCACTTTAAATGGACCCACAAACTTAGGACCCAGTTTTTTAGAGGTTCCTTGAGGACAACCAAACCATGTCACCCACAGTAAACAAAATCTCCTTACGTTTCCTGTCAAAATACTTCTTGGACTTCTTGTTAGCCTCTTGAAAATTCTCCTCCTCCGGCACCACCGACCCCAATTTGGATAACGAACCAAAAGACGGATGTCTCCCAGTACATCTAAAAAAAGGAGAACACCCAGCTGAGGAGGATGTATGATTGTTAAGAGCAAATTCTGCGAGAGGCAGAAACTCAGACCACACCTCTTGATTGTCCGCCACAAAAATTACAAAAACTGTTCTGCATCCTGGTTCTTTCTTTCAGTCTGTCCATTAGACTCAGGATGATACCCAGACGGAAATGACAAATGGACTCCCAACCTGCTACAAAAGGCACGCCAAAAGCGAGCCACAAACTGAGGTCCTCTATCAGAAACAATATCCGTGGGAACGCCATGAAGCTTGACAATCTCCTTAACAAATGCCTTAGCAAAACAGACAAACAACACTGAAGTCCTGCACAGCCAAAAAGGTGGAGCTGGAATATAAAGGCAGATGGTCACGTGACCTCAAATTACAGGATGGAGAAAACAAACAGGAGGGTTCTAAGAATTGCATGATCATCAAGGTTTCCTCCTACACCAGTTTATGCACCCCTTCCAAATTCACCATGTCCGAATTGTAATCTCAGAGCATGTCATTCATATCAGTCGCAAGCTGCAAGCACTGCAACACTACCTCAGTGAAGTGGCAACAGGCTCTGCTGAAACTAATTTGTTTAGGTGACAAACGGCACAATGCCTCAGAGTTGTTGAAAGGTTAAAAGACTAGGCAGATCTGAGGGTCTCTCCGCTGAGCCTACAGCCAGGCATGGCTGTGTGTGATGATGGCCGTAACCTGGTGGCGGTTCTGAAGCTTGACAAGCTTTCACATGTACCGTACCTTGCCCACATGCTCAACTTAGTTGTTCAGCGGTTTCGGTAAACCTCCCCTGATCTGCCTGAGATACTTGTGAAGGTGCGCCATTTCCGTAAGTCAGCTTTAGCTGCCACCACTCTGGCCATGCTGCAGCAGCACTTGCAAGTGCCAGCTTACCCTCTGGTGTGTGACCTGACCATGTGCACGCCACATTACACATGTTGGCAAGGCTTTGTGAGCAGCAGAGGGTAGTAGTTGAATACCAGCTACAACATGCCGGTCGGTATTCCGGTCTCATGGGTGTATCAAATATGACAGACAGCTCTGGATCTGACTGTAGAAGGTCACTGTACTTAGCATTAAAGACGCCTTCTCGAGCCTCTCATCTCTGTAGTGTAGTAATATCCTTCTTCCTTTGGGACCCAGCAGCAACCTCCACCTTCTGCTGCTAATTGACACACACTTGCTTGGTAGTTAAAAACTCTCAGTGTCTCCAAAGAGTCACCGGTGATACTTCTATGTTCCTCTGTCCATGCCTGGAGTGCTAGTAGTCAGCTAGTTTCTTCTTGGACTTCCCTTGGATGACAGTTGGTGTTATCTCTCTGGTGTCTTCTCATGCTAAGCATATCCCCTTTGTTTTTTCACTTTATTGTCTTTAGTTACAGTGGGGCCTGACTAATGTCCGCCCCATCCCCTCCCTACCTAGGGCCTAGCTCTAGGGACATTCAGGGATTAGGTTTACTGCTCGGAGATAGGTGTGGAACCTATATAGGGATGATAGGGTAGTCAGGGTGATATTAGATTTGCCTAGGGGTCTCTACTCCCCCTTGCCCTAGTTGTTGTGCTCCCTTCCCCTCTTCGCATTGTTATACACTTGTTCCTTCCCTCACCTTGTGTAACATCCGGTCAGACTTTGCACATAACAACCCACGAGTGGGCATGGATGTCTGACATCTGTGAGGTTCTACAAAACTTTGAGGAATCAACCAAAATGGTGAGCGGCGATGACACCATAATCAGCTTAATCATCTCACTTCTATGTCTACTCAAACACTTGCTGCTCACAATTAAAGAGAAAGTTTTGTATGTGGACTTGGTGGAAATGGAGGAAGAAAGTACACAGGGTGATACTACCCAGTCCAGCCTCATCTCATCTTTTCAGCGCTCATTGAGTGATAATGAGGAGGAGGAAGTTGAGGAGGAAGGACAAGAAATGGTTGCCTGCACTACAGAGAGTACTACCCACCAGCTTCATCCCATCTGTTCAGCGTTGATGGGCTGAAGAGGAGGAGAGAGAAGAAGAGGAGGAGATGGGGAGTCATCCTCCTGGTGAGGACAGGGAAGTCCTCTCCATTGAGAGTCTGGAACACATTGCTGACTTTATGTCCCGATGCCTTTTCCTGTGACCCTTGCGTTATACGCATTTTAGCGAACACTGATTACCGGTTGTTCACCCTTCTCGATCCACCCAACAAGGAGAACTTTCCATCTCTCCTTCCTGTGGGGGTGAGGCCAAATAAAATGGTGCAATACCAGAAGACCCCAGTTGAACAATTAGTACAAAAATTCCCATCTGACAACACTGGCGGCAGAGGTCATCATAGATCCTTTGGCAACCAAGGAGGAGAGACGAGGGAGACACACACACCAGGTCAAACAGAGGCAGGAGAACACTATCAAACACACACCAGGTCAAACAGAGGCAGGAGAACACTATCAAAGGTCTTGGACAATTTCATTAGACGCTCCCAGTGGCAAAGTCTTGAGGCGAGGGGTAGTCTGACAAGGAGATAAAAGTTTTGGAAGATGGTGAATGAGTATCTAGCCAACCGTACCAGCATCCTCCATGATTCGCCTGTGCCATAAAATTATTGGGAATCCAAGATGGACATATTGCATGAATTGTCCCTCTATGCTTTGGAGGTGCTGGCCTGCCCAGCCACTAATATTTTGTCAGAGAGGGTTTTTAGTGCCTCCGAAGACATAATAACTGATAGGCGCATCCACGTGTCAACTAAAAATGTTGACATAATAGATACTGTATAATATGTTGAATTCGCGCTGAACTACTGGATAAATGAGCTAAAAATTAATAATTTAAAAGATACTTTATTAATATCAAATCACACAACTAAAATTGGTAAAATACAATTTAAGATGAGATTGAAGAATGATTTGTCCCCAGATGCTAAAGGGTTGAGTAGATCATCGACTTGATGAGTTTAACTCCTGTTGCTAGGAGTAGTTCTATAGATTTGGAACTAGTAGTGGTTGGTAGTAGGCACTAGATAGAGGGAGGAAATTTCTTTTAGATAAGAGGATAGTAATTAATCCTGATAAGAGACCTGAGTATGAGCACGTACAGTACTTACCCGTATGGGGTAGTGAGGAGAAAGTCCCCGTAGTAGTGCCTGGTGTTGCAGAGTCGTGCGATAGGTTCAGAAGGTGGACTGTGGGTAGAAGAAATATTACAAACAATATCCTAATATGTACCTGATTGGGTAGAGTATATTTACCTAGTTGGTGGAGGTTCTGGGTGATGTCCTTTGTAAGTCTCAGGGGACTAAGGATAATTAAAGGGCAGAAGTTCTGGACACAGGAATAGGAAAGGTACAGTCGTTAATTGTTAGGGTATAGGGGTGTGTTTGTGGCAGAGTGTCTATTGATGTGGTAATACTAGTACCTGATCGTATGTGCTGTGGTGTGTAATAGGCTGGTAAGGTATTACACGAAATGGACTTCCTCCTTTGGAGGCCGTGATATATGCTGCGGGGATCTGCAGTGATCCTTGCAGATATATGAAGAATATGTTTGGTCAGTAGAAGATGGCACTAATTACCAGGATTACCAGATAGCTGGGTAGGGAGTGCGGGCATAAATTGTTCCTTGCCAACCCTTGTAGCAGCGTGATGCTATTGCGGCTGCTGCGGGAGAGAGAGAAGCGCACAGGGGAAGTTTCTTAAATTGCATTTTACCAATTTTAGTTGTGTGATTTTATATTAATAAAATATCTTTTAATTATTCATTTTTAGCTCATTTATACAGTAGTTCAGCGTGAATTCAACATATTATATCTATTTTATCCTATTCCCTGGGTGAATTGTGGTATTGCCTCCGAATTTACAGCAGTCCTGCTGGCAAGATCCTTTTAGCGCCACTGTCACATATCCCCTTATTTGAAAATGTTGACAGGCTGACTCTTATCAAAATGAATAAGGCCTGGATTGACTCCGACTTCTCAACTCCACCGGATGACAGCAGCGGAACATAAAGCCAATTCAAATGTTCCTTTTTTATTTCTGGTGTATTCCTATTCACATCTTCCCACCCAAAAAAGAGTATATAGTTCATGGTTTCTTCTTTTTCTTCTCCTGCTTCACCATATCAACAGGGTCATCATGTAGCCCTCTAAATTTTTAGTGGGTCATCATGCTGCCTTTGCTCAAAATTTTTAGAGAGTCATTAGGTGGCCCTCACTCATAATGTTTAGAGGATAAACAGGCAGCCCTTGTTCATAATTTTTAGAGGGTTATCATGCGGCCCTCACTCATAATTTTTAAAGGGTCATCAGGCAGCCTTTGTTCATAATTTTTAGTGGGTCATCATGCGACTCTCGCTTTTAATTTTTCCAGGGAGTATATAATGCCCTACTTCGTAATTTTTACAGATTTTGTATGAGACCGACCACTACAATTATTTTTCATATTTATATGTATACCTACAGGAGTAAATGTTTTTTAGCCCTTGTAATTAATGCATAGGCTTTACCAGTCTAGGAGTCCCACTCCTTAATAATAGGAAAAAAAATGTTTTCTGAGGCCCTCCTCGACGTGTCTTCCAGGGTATATTGCAGTCCTTCCTTTTAATTTTTGACAGCATTTGCACTTAGTGCATAGCCTTTACTAGTTTAGGAGTCCCACTCCTTAAAAATGGGAAAAATATTTTCTGAGGCCCTCCTCTACGTGTCTTCAAGGGTGTATTGCAGTGCCTCCTTCTAATTTTGGCAGCCCTTGCACTTAGTCTAGAAGTCCCAATATCTAACAAATTTAACAGAATGTGTATGAGGCCCTCGTTTATGTCTAATACAGGGTGTATTGGAGTCCCAATTCCTTCTAAATTTTAGCAGTTCATGCATTGTCCCCCTAGGCTTTGTGAGTTTCAGAGTCCCACTTTCATAAATTATACTGGATGTGTCTAACCATGTCACACATCGCATGCCCATATAAGGTAGGAAAATGTTAAAATTACACTTACCGGTGACTACCGATGGGTGTAGTTTTATTTCCCCCTCTACTATGTCATCTACTGTAGTCAAAGGTGACAAGGAAATATGGTGAGATATGGCCCAGCTATTATTTATTTAGGGGTGTCGGAGGCGTTTTTTTTCCTCTTTTTAATATTGTCTTATATACAAGCCATTATACAGGAAATAATGTTTCCTAACATTTTTTCTTGTAAAATCCATTTTATTGTCAGTTCGTGAAAGTGGAGTAATACTCTGACAACATTGTTCCCAGCGGCAACCTGGGAGTCAAAGATGCATCCAGACGTCTTCCCCATGCTGTTCCCATTCCATGTGAGAGCTGTTTCCATCCTAATCAGAAATTTTCCTGCCTCCCAAGCCCTCCTGTTAGGATCTTCTGGAAAAGACTGGAGAGTTTTCCACTGACTTCCATTATACTAGGTACTCGAGTCGAGCCCGTCTGAGCATCCGACCAGCTCAATTCGAGTACCAAGCACTAAAGCATTTTATATGTCGCTTATCACTAATTAGGAGCACTTCAAAGGTCTCCTAATAGACTCTTTAATTGTGCCTCTATGAGCCTTTATTTATCCCTGCTCTTGTTGCCTGCAGACACTGGATTAGTCCAGGACTGCTGTCAATCAATTCCACTGCGCGTTGGTCGCAGGCCCCTAGCAGCAGTTTAACTGACATTCTACCATGTGCAGGGAAAGCAAGGAGTTGGAGAAGAAGCAGTTCCTCTTTCCTCCCTGTGCTCACTACAAATGCCAAGATATCAGTTACACTGCTTCTGGAGTGACCCCATTTCTCAGCGACATTGATTTATGGTGGTCCTTGGCTAGTTCAGTGTCTGCAGGCAAGGAGAGTACGAATAATTAAACTTAGTTTTGAAACATTTACATAATTAAGGAGGGTATTAAGCTGCTGATAAAGCACTTCTAATACCTTTTAGGGATAAGCCCAGATGACAGATTCCCTATAACTGCCTGTCAATCTTTGCACATCTATTTTACTACTTCAAATTGCCAAAAACACATGCCACACATATTCTGTGGCCTTCTGCCACATTTTGCTATTTGTATGCATTACCTACCAAACATTTATTGTTACAGGATTGTTAAGGATTATTATTAATAATAGTCATAAAAATAAATAACTAGAAGGGTTGAAAAGATTGTCAAAAGTTAATTAAAGGGTTGTGCAAAATATATGTGCAATATGTATGTCTGTACCTGCTGCCTCCATTTTCTGCTTCTATTGACGGGGGCATCACACTTTCGTTATGAATAGAAATGAATGGATCTTTCTGTGGATGATTGAGTTTGAGCTATATTTTCTGAAATTCGCAGTATTACTCAATTTTAAACATTTTGAGATTCGATTCGCGGGATTGCAGAAAAAATAAACTCTTGCCGAGTACCATTTCCTATACTGCTGAAGTAGCAGAGAGCAGGGTAACATCATTTTGTATTGCAGCTTGGGCTTCCTCATAATGACCTGCAGCTATGACATCTTAAGAATTATCATACCTTATACAGTAATGGTCAGTACTTGAGCCATCACAGATCACCAGTTACCGGTGAAACACAGTTTGTACGGCAGAGTTGTTTTCCATCTCTAAAGTCCCTGGGTACCACCCCCATGCTTAATGGTTGGCGAGATGTTTTTTTTCCTAAAAGTCTATGCCCTATTTTCTCCACACATACCGTTAACCATTGTGGCCAAAGAGTTTTATTTTAACCTCATCGGCCTACAGGACTTGTTTCCAAAATGCATCACGCTTGTTTAGATAAAAATTCCTTTTAATGACTAGATAAAAATTGGCTCTCCTAACTATGAAACAAACAGTGGGGGAAATAAGTATTTGATCCCTTGCTGTTTTTGTAAGTTTGCCCACTGAAAAAGATATGAACAGTCTATAATTTTAAGGGTAGGTTAATTTTAACATTGAGAGGTAGAATATCCAAAAAAAATCAAGAAAATCACATTGTATAAATTATATAAATTTATTTGCATTTTTTGGATATTCTATCTCTCAATGTTAAACTTAATCTACCCTCAAAATTATAGACTATTCATGTCTTTGTCAGTGGGCAAACTTACAAAAACAGCAAGGGATCAAATATTTATTTCCCCCACTGTAAATCCTTCACAAAATAGGTGTGTTACACCAGTAATAAAAATGTTCAATATTTATTAGTTACACAATGGTATAGAAAAGAATAACAAAAACAGTAAAAACAAGAGATCATCAGACAGAAGCAGGAACCACACCAAAAATATATACTGTATACAGTATAGACCAAAAATTTGGACACACCTTCTCATTTAAAGATTTGTCTGTATTTTCTTGACTATGAAAATTGTACATTCACACTGAAGGCATCAAAACTATGAATTAACACATGTGGAATTATATACTTAACAAAAAAGTGTGAAACAACTGAAAATATGTCTTATATTCTAGGTTCTTCAAAGTAGTCACCTTTTGCTTTGATGACTGCTTTGCACACTATTGCTTTGCAAAAATCTTTAAATGAGAAGGTGTGTCCAAACTTTTGGTCTGTACTGTATATGCCATTTAAATTAAATTGCAACCTCCCAAAATGAATAAAGTGGCAGTATGCTATTGTCAACTCAAATCCCCAACATGTTCTAATAGGGCATGCCAAAAGGTGCAAGCCAATGTGAAAGGTTAATATTAGCCTGTTTTGTACAAAGTGGATATAATTCCTACTATAATTTTTAACACATTGGTACACACAGCAAATGTCATAAATTGCCAGGAACTGTCATGGTGAACAAAATGATCATGCTTTTATACCATGCAGAAAATATAACAAACTATAAACTAAGCCATGCATAAACAATTTATATCAGTGAACTCAGTCCTACTTCTATGCGCAGCAAGTAGAGTCTATGAAAAATATCACACTTCAAAGTGAAACACAAGTGCAATCACAGATGCCAGAGAGCACGTATTCTACATGATTAAATGTCCTGTAATGTAACCTATGGGGAGACATACAAAAGGAGTCATAGAACCTGTGTGGGTCCTGCAGGAAGTACCCCACTAAAGAACCTAAGTGTACCCATTAAGACTAAGTGGCAGTTTGTGGCATGTGACTGGTGCATGGCCTGCAGACAGTGAGTACTTTGTATGCATGACATTGGGACTTACTGCTCTTTTCCCTTTTGATAAGTGGTGGCAGCATTGAGCATCTTGAGTATGTGGACAAGTTGGGGGTACATTATGTGTTAAATCTGTAGACTTAATGAGGGGCAAGTGTGAGTTTGAGCTGTAGAGTGACGTGGACTCTTTATAGTCCCCATCCCACATCACAGAAACTGAGTGAGGGCCTGATCATAACAGGAATATATAAGGTTTTTTTTGGGATAGATATAGATAGATAGATAGATAGATAGATGTGTGTATTTGATTATTTTCTTTTGAGACTTTCTTGAAATATGGCAGATACAAAGCACAAAGCCTAGAAAACCAGAGTAAGAGTACTCTTAAAGATTAAAAATTTAGCAAAGTCTAAATATTTCAAATACCCTGGGGCTGGCATATGTACTGTCTTTAAGCAGACCTTTTTTGATCTGAATCTGTTGTTGCTGTTATATTGCATCAATGTTTTCCCAGCTTCGAAGTCTTCCACTTCACCAGAAGGCTGCAAGTTGTAGGTTGAATTCTCTTGTCTAAGAGGTGAAAAGGGATATAATATCTGTGTGTTTTATGTAGTCGTTCTCTGTGTTTAGCTTGCTTTTTTTTACAGTAAAGTTTGAAATAATGTTTTCATCACATCCTGAGTGCCAGGATTAGTGTTGTAAAAGTCTGAAGAAGAGAAATGTTACCGAGGGTTTTTATGTTTTTATGTTTTTGCTTATGAACGAAAACATGTATCTTCTAAAGTGATGCATTTGACTACATTTTCTCTCAGACGGTGAATATTCTTATAAGAAAAAAGATTTTGTATTGAGATCCTTTTTTTCTGATTATTGTGTATGTTAAAAAGTACATTCTTACAATTTGCTTCAAAAGTTTTAAAACTTTTATCGTGGCCCTTTTTCAAATAAAAATATAAAATGATATAGGCTATATTAATAATATTTTCAAAAAGTATCGTTTAAAAATGGTTAACATAATATACAGATGCTCTTTAACGGTGAACAATAGGAGGTAATTAGTAGAGATGAGCGTTGTTCTACTCGAACTGTTCGCCAATCTCAAATTCGAGCTGTTTTGGGCGGTGTTCGAGCCGGTCGGCGAACACGAACAATTTGAGAAAAATTCGGCTGTTCGAGGTTATGTTCGATAACTGTTCGTGCACCAAAATCATAACTGGATTTTTTCTCAGTAATGATGAAAATTAATGTTAATACGCAGTTTGAGTGTACAGCGGGGCGGGGGGAGGGGCAGGGGATGGATCTCTGCAGGAACAATGAAGATCTCCATTTTTTTTTCTCTTTCCCGCATTTGCAGTGGGGAGGTGCAATCTGTCAGCCTATCAGCAGCGCACACACGGAGCGAAGTGCTTTTTTTCACACAAGCAAGGGCATGTGTGATTGGCAGTGTATGTCACATGTCCTTGCCCTATAAGACCAAGCCATTTTCCCCGTCGCCACCATTTTCTCACTGCTGCAGCTGCGTGTTAGACGGCACCGCTGTTGCTGTGTGCGCTATACCTTGTTAATTTCAAGCCAATTTTCGCACAAATATACAGATAGCTTGGGAGTAGGGAATAGTTGTGATTGCAGTCCTTTTAAGGACTAGGTTACAGCATTTCCTACGACTTTTATCAGGCAGGTCTGTGCTCTTAAATAGATAGATTGTGGGAGTAAAGACTAATTGTAATTGGAGTCCTTTTCAGGACTAGGTTACATCAGTTCCTATCAGTTTTTGCCAGGCAGGTCTGTGCCAGTGCTGTGCAAGTTTTTTTCACAGCATTTGGCTGAATCTAGCAAAGCTAATCCTTTTTGGCCTATTGCAGAGTGTGTTAGTCAGTGGAGTAGCCTATCTGTGTTGCAAGATATACCACCTGTGTATAGAATACCAATTTTTTTTCTGCACCTAGTGAAGTAAAATCTTTTGGGCATAGCATCATTCTATTAGTCCATCTATACTGACCTCCATCAGGTTGCAAACTGAATATAATTTTTTTCTGCATCTAGCTCTGAAAAAATATTTGGGCTTCTAGCAGTGTGTGGGACTTGGTCTATTAGTCCATCTATACTGACCTCCATCAGGTTGCAAATTAAAAATAATTTTTTTCTTCATTTAGCTCTGAAAAAATATTTGGGCTTCTAGCAGTGTGTGGGACTTGTTCTATTAGTCCTTCTATACTGACCTCCAGCAGGTTGCAAATTGAATATAATTTTTTTCTGCATCTAGCTCTGAAAAAATATTTGGGCTTCTAGCGGTGTGTGGGACTTGGTCTATTAGTCCATCTATACTGACCTCCATCAGGTTGCAAATTAAAAATAATTTTTTTCTTCATTTATCTCTGAAAAAATATTTGGGCTTCTAGCAGCGTGTGGGACTTGTTCTATTAGTCCTTCTATACTGACGTCCAGCAGGTTGCAAATTGAATATCATTTTTTTCTGCATCTAGCTCTGAAAAAATATTTGGGCTTCTAGCGGTGTGTGGGACTTGGTCTATTAGTCCATCTATACTGACCTCCATCAGGTTGCAAATTAAAAATAATTTTTTTCTGCATCTAGCTCTGAAAAAATATTTGGGCTTCTAGCAGTGTGTGGGACTTGGTCTATTAGTCCATCTATACTGACCTCCATCAGGTTGCAAATTAAAAATATTTTTTTTCTGCATCTAACCCAGCCAATAGTTTTGGCCTAATACCACAGTTTGGCCACTCAGCTCTGCTCGGTTACCATCCATTGTTTTTTTGTGCAAACAACTCCAGAGTTGTGAATTAGTTAACCACCAAAATGAGTGGAAAAAGGCCTGCTGCTGGTGGAAAGGGGAATAGGCGTGTTGGGAAGGGGAAAAAAGGTTGTGTCCGTGGGGTAGGTGCAGAAGAAAGACCATCTTCCAGCCAAACTAAAATGTCTACTTCTTTTAGCGGACAATGTGATAAGATCCCTTTCTTACGGCCACGCCAATCGCTACAAATTCCAGATGAGGCACAAAAACAGCAGGTGCTTCAACGGATATCAAGTGCTCCTTTAAGTGGGCTCTCCTCCACATCAACTTCAACATCACAAATACTCCAGTCCTCAAAGGTGTCACCCAAATCGCACTTGCTTCCTCACAGCTCCCAAATCTCCAGCTGCCCGTCTGAGTATGAGGTAGAACAGATGGTTGAGTCTGCAGAGCTGTTTACTCATACTATAGCCTGGGAATCAGAGGTCGACTCCAGCGCTTCTGTGAATCCAGACGAGGAAATGATCTGCACTGATGCCCAGAATCTTTATGAGTCAGATCCAGGACCAGACGCAGAAGGTTCTGACCATAATGTAGACCCTCATTCCCAAACTGTAACTCCTGTTGGTGGAGACAATGAGGAAGACGATGATAAGACTCAAATACCTGATTGGAGCTACAACTTTAGTTTTTTGTCAGGGCAGGAACAGGTTGGCTCTGAGGACGACGGGTGTGATAACGCACAGGGTGATGATGATGAGGTCGGAGATCCCACTTACTGTCAACCCACAGTCAGCCAAGAGATGAGGTCAGCAGAGGAGGTGGAGGAAGATGCTAGTGACGACGAGGTCAGGTTGCGCCTTCCTGGACAGAGACGTAGTACTGGAAGCACGTCAACAACTGCATCCTCAAACACAACTCTGCCTCTCACCACAAGTCGTGGTGGCTCTTCAGGTCGCATGGGTGCTAAGCCTTGCATAGCCTGGGCATTTTTTCAGATCGATAAAGATGACCCAACTCGTGTTATCTGTAACATTTGTCAGCAAAAGCTAAGTAGAGGCCAAAAAATACATAGTTTGAGTACTTCATGCATGAACCGGCACATGGACATGAAGCATAAGTTGCAGTGGGAAGCTCAGTGTGCTACAATGCGGTCTAGCCGGCCGGGCCAACCACCGTTTGCCATATCTTGTGCATCCGCGGCCTCTTCATCCTCTGTGACTGGGGGGACAGCAGTCACATCTGTTTTGGGGCGCAGACCTGCCACCTCTTTACCCGCAACAGCCAGCGTGATTGGCAGGTCATCATTTTCTTTGGAGGTGGTAACACCAGCTGGTCTTGAGCGCTGTCCGACATCGATAGCACCACCTTTGGATCAAGGCAACCTAACATGTCCGCCTGCATCTTCCTCACAGACCGGCAGTTTGCCGGGGACACCCTTATCAACCCCGTCTAAGCACAATAGCCAGCCCTCGGTCCCGCAGATGTGGACAAGTAAAAGACCATTTCCTCCTAGCCATGAGAAAGCTAAGAGGTTGAATTTCACCATCTGCAAGCTCTTGGCTACAGAAATGCTGCCTTTCCGCCTGGTGGACACAGAGGATTTTCGAGACCTTATGTCCGTCGCAGTGCCCCAGTACCAGATGCCCAGTCGGCACTACTTCTCAAAGAAAGGTGTGCCTGCGCTCCACCAGCATGTCGCACACAACATCACCGCTTCTTTGAGAAACTCTGTGTGTGACAGGGTGCATTTCACCACAGACACTTGGACGAGTAGGCATGGACAGGGGCGTTACATGTCGCTGACTGGGCACTGGGTAACTATGGTGACAGCAGGACAAGGGGCTGCTGTCCAAGTCTTGCCGTCCCCACGAGTTGTGCGTCAATCCTCTTTATGTCATTTTTCCTCCACTGCTTCTGCCTCCTCAACCTCCTCTCGGTCTTCCACCTGCACCCAAAGCCTGTCTGGTCATGCCACAAGCTTTCTAACTGCGCAGAAGGGATCCTGCACACCTCCTTACTATGCTGGCAGTAGGGCTCAACGTCATCAGGCGGTTTTTACATTGAAATGTCTGGGAAATGTGAGTCACACAGCTGAGGAGTTGTGGTCAGCTCTGGAGAACCAATTTCATGAATGGTTGTCTCCACTGGACCTGAAACCAGGGAAGGCCGTGTGCGACAATGCTGCAAACCTGGGTGCGGCCCTTCGCCGGGGCAATGTCACACACGTGCCTTGTATGGCTCACGTGTTGAACCTGGTTGTCCAGCAATTTTTAGCCCACTATCCCAGACTAGATGGCCTTCTGCAGAGGGCACGGTCGCTGTGTGCTCACTTCCGCCGTTCGCATCCCGCAGCTCAGCGACTTACATCTCTACAGAAGTCGTTGGGCCTGCCACTTCACCGGCTAAAATGCGATGTGCCTACCCGGTGGAATTCAACTCTGCACATGTTGCAGCGACTGTGGCAGCACCGACAAGCCCTGGTGCAATACGTTCTGACGTATAGCCTGGGCCAACGAGATTCAGAGGTGGGGCAAATCACGCTGGAGGAGTGGTCTCAGATCAGGGACCTATGCACCCTTCTGCACAGTTTTGAAATGGCGACGAAGATGTTTAGTGCTGACGATGCCATTATCAGCATGACTATTCCGGTGATTTACATGCTGGAGCACATGTTAAACAGAATTCGGAGTCAGGTGGTGGCACAAGAGGAGGTGGAGGAAGTAGAGGAGGAGGAGTTGTATGCGGAAGGGCTAACATCTGCAAGGTCCAGACGGTCGGCAGCACCAAGGCGGCAGGCATGTGAGGGTGGGGGAGATGATTTTACCAGGGCGCATGGTAGCAGCCAAACTAGTGAGGAAGGTGCAGGAGCCCAGGAAGAAGTGGAGGACGAACTGATGGAAGACTCATCAGATGAGGGAGACCTTGATCACATTTCTGTTGTGCGAGGTTGGGGGGAGAGGACAGAGGAAGGAAGCATGATTGCTACCTCGCCACCAACACAACAGGGACTTGGTGCTCCTGGATGCGCAACACACATGAGTGCCTTCTTGCTGCACTACCTGCAACATGACCCTCGAATTGTGAGAATTAGAAATAATCCTGACTACTGGGTTGCCACACTGTTAGATCCCCGGTACAAAAGTAAATTTGCAGAAATTATTCCTGCCATAGAAAGGGATGCACGCATGCAGGAGTATCAGCAGAGACTGTTGCAGAATCTTACATGTGCTTTTCCACAAAATACCAGTGGTGCACGTAGTGAATCTCACAGTTCCAACTTGCCAACCGTGGGACCGTCAAGTGTTCAGCACTCAAACCGTAACAGAACCACAGTATCTGCTGGTAACATCAATTTTGCGGAATCGTTTCACCACTTTTTTAGCCCATCCTTTGCAAGGCCACAGGAGACAAGAAGTCTGACACATAGTCAACGCCTAGAGACGATGGTACAGGAGTATCTCCAAGTAAACATTGAAGCCACGACTGTGTCACTGGACCCTTGCTCTTTTTGGGCTTCCAATCTGGATAAATGGCTGGAGCTAGCCACTTACGCCTTGGAGATCTTGTCATGCCCCGCAGCCAGCGTTCTGTCTGAACGTGTGTTCAGCGCTGCTGGTGGTGTGCTGACAGATAAGCGCACGCGGCTATCCACTGATAATGTAGACAGACTCACGTTCATAAAGATGAACAAATCATGGATCCGAAATGACTTTTCTACCCCTGTGTCATCCTGGGGAGAGTAAAAGCTTGATGATTGGTTAAAATCACCCTACCAACCATTTTAAGCTTTCAAATTACTAATCATGTTTATCTGTATCTTGACTGGAAAATAATTTGGGCTTTGTAGCAGTGTGCAGCACTGATCCTATTAGGCCATCTATAATAAGCTTCACCAGATTTAAAATTAAAAATAATTTTTAGCTGCATCTAGCCTGGAAAATAATTTTGGGGCTCCGAGATGCGCAAGACACATAAGTGCCTTCTTGCTGCACTACCTGCAGCATGACCCTCATATTGTCAGAATTCGAAGTAATCATGACTACTGGGTTGCCACACTCTTAGATCCCCCAAACTTTTCGATCAACCTTTTCATTTTAATAAAGACCAAAAAAATGGTCATTTTTGAAATTATAAGCATTAGCAGGTTGTTAGAAACTGAAATCAAACAGTTTTCAACTCAAAACTTTATTCTAGGTGATGTTACATTTTCACATAGGACCCCTTGTTCGAAAGGAGCTTCTGAACTCTCTCGTCCATTGAATTTGTCAGGTTTTGGATGGTTTCTGCTTCAATTGTTTTGCATGAGGACAGAATACCCTCCCAGAGCTGTTGCTTAGATGTGAACTGCCTCCCGCCATCATAGACACTCCTTTTAATGATGCTCCAAAGGTTCTGAATGGGGTAGAGGTCAGGGGAGCATGGGGGTCACACCATAAGTTTGTCCCCTTTTATGCCCATATCAGCCAGAGATGCAGATGTTTTATGTGCAGCATGAGATGGTGCATTATCATGCAGAAAAATGATCTTGCTGTGAAATACACGGTTCTTCTTCTTGAACCATGGCAGGAAGTGCTGTTTGAGAAAATCCACATATATTATGGAGTTCATCTTTAGCGCCTTCAGGGATCCTAAAGGGGCCGACAATCTCTCTCCCCATGATTCCAGCCCAAAACATTACTCCACCTCCTCCTTGTTGGCGCTGTAGCCGTGTTTGCGTGGGGTGTCCATCAACCAGCCATCCTCCACTCCATTCATCTGGACCATCGAGCACTGCACGGCACTCATCCGTGAACAAAACAGTTTTGAAATCAGTCTTCATGTAATGTTTGGCCCACTGGAGCCGTTTCTGCTTGTGTGAAGTGGATAGAGGAGGTCGACAGGATGGCATATGCACAGCTGCAAACCTCTGAAGGACCCTGCATCTTGTTGTTCGGGGGACGTTGGAGGCACAAGCAGCTTCAAAAACTTGTCTGCTGCTATGACAAGGCTTTTTTGCCGCTGCTGTTTCAACCTGACGTAATTGCCTGTAGGAAAGAGTCCTCAATTTGCCCTTATCAGCACGCACACGTGTGTACTGTGAATCAGCTACATACTTCTTGATTGCCAAGACACTTCATCCTGATCATCGCACAATGTTGATTGTAGTCATGCCTTGACCTAAACACTCCACAATTTGTTGCTTCTCAGCAGCCGACACATCCTTTTTCTTTCCCATTTTGGCAGAAAATGTAGGCTGCTTAATAATGTGAGAGAGCCTTCTTAAGTAGTCTTGCCTTTCATTGGACACACCTGCCAAACTAATTAGCACAGGTGTCTGCAATTGCTTACAGTGATATAAAGAGCCCTGACACACATCACCATCAATGAGTTTAACTGACAAACAAACAAATTCTTCCCTTATCACTCCTAAACACTTTTTGCATAATAATTTGGAACGCGGTGTACATGTGCTTTTCCACAAAACACCAGTGGTTCACGTAGTGAATCTTACAGTTCTAACTTGCCAACCGTGGTCTGTATGGAATTGTTCAATAAAGGGCCCAAAATTAAGATAACATAGATGGGAGAGGTCTCTATGAATAGGAATTCCTAAGTATTTGATACCCTGTGAGGGCCAGGCAAAGGGAAAGTTGGACTGGATGGAATCCTATATGGATTTAGGGAGGGAGACATCGAGGGCCTCAGACTTCGCTGCATTGATTTTAAAATTTTACCATGTAACAAAGTGATCTATTTCAGCCATAACAGCAGGGATGGATATATGTGATTGAGTGATATATACTAGGACATCATCAGCAAATAGAGAGCACTTGTACTCGGTGCCTCCCACCTCAATCCACCTAATATTGGGGTTATGGCGAATTGATGAGAGCAGGTGCTCCGTCACTAGGATGTATAAGAGAGGGGACAGAGGACATCCCTGCCTTGTCCCATTGGTGATTGTGAAAGGTGATGAAAATGTTCTGACGCACCCCCTGGGCCTTGGGACACCCGGAGCCGGACCCTTTTTGGTGGATGCTGGTGGTTGTAGTCTTCGTGGCGGCGATCCGGTTCCGTGGCTCAGGGCGGTCAAACCAGTGGCGGAACTATTTATGTGGTTTTGATGTTTAAATGTCTGACTACGCCACCCGTGGATTGCGGTCAGAGTGAACCGCCGCTACAGGGCAGACCGCTAAGGCTGGTGTTGTGGGTGCAGCAGAGCGTAGCATAACTCCCCACGGGAGGAGTATAGCCTCAGGGCAGTGTATGCGGAGGATGGGGGTGATGGTGCAGGGCAGCAGCAGTAACGACACGGAGTCAGTGATGCAGTTCAGGGCCTTTACTCACAGTTCTTATTATCCAGACCACGTCTGCAGGTAACGGCTGCCCACGTCGTACTGTGCTCACCAGGTGAGGGGCTCAGACAACTCCCAGATAACTTTGGAGCGCTTCACAGGACCCCCTTTGTGTGTCCTTTGTCTGGCCTTTCTTACCAACACTTCTGTCCGGCTGCCTCGGGCCTCCTCTTGGTAAACTTGGCGCCAGTTTCCCTGACCCTATGTGGTGCCTTCCTAGCGGGTGGAGCAAGGGGCTGCGCCACATAAAATGTCAGAGTCTCCGGTTTCTAGCTGAGGGTCGTTTCCTGCCTCCACTAGTTCGGGGACCGGTCTCCCCCTTTGGCCTGACCCCTCCACGCAGGTGGATTCGGGCGTGCGGTGGCGACTCGCCCGTCCGCACCCCTGGGATCCCTTCATTCCTCGTTCCTGGAGCCTTCTCCGCTCCTCTTCCTTCCTTCTCCCTCTTGCAGGCCTGGGCCTCTGTTACTAGGCCCGCCTCCGGATCAGAGCTCATGCAGAGCCCCTGCTCCCTGCCACTTCTGCTCAGACTTCTCTGCACTGAACTAAGATGGTGCCCACCTTTTATACTCCCTTCTCAATGCACCCAGGAACTGCTTCCTCCCTGCTCCTGCACTGCAGGGTTCCCCTTCCTCAGTGTTCCCTCCCCCCACTCCAGCCAGGGACAGGGACTGTCGTGCCCATCTCAGGGGCATATTGGTCGCCCTGCCCCACGGCAATGTGGTGTAATGCATGCAGGTGTCGGGTCCTGATCCACACTCCATCCTTATCTGAGAGTGAGATATCACACCTCTGGGTGAGGTGCAATACGTCTGTAGCAACCGAGCCCTCGGTGCTACAGTTCCATTTATCTTCAGCCTAGGTGACGTATTGTGATACAGGGCCGTGATTTTGGCTATAAAAGGGTCCCCTAGACCCCTACCCCAAGCTTTTTAAGAGAATCATATATGGCGTGCCAGGAGACTCTATGGAATGCTTTCTCAGCATTCAACGAGAGTATCTACTTACAAATTTTTAACTGCATCTAGCCCAGGAAATACTTTGTGCCTAGTAGCAGTGTCTGCTAGTCAGCGGATTATCCCGGCTGTTAAGCAAGCTACACCACCTGTAGTTTGGACACTTAATTTTTTCAAAGGAAATGCTTCGGGACCACGGGATACTTAGTGAAGAGCATCAGGAGGCACCCCAAGGCATAGGGGCTGGGACTGGCACTAGGATGCCTTGCGGTGGACAGCCGAGCTCGATCCTTATAAAAGCTTTTTAACTGCAGCAGCTTTAGTGGACGCTACTGGAACTGGAATTACGCGGCTGCTGGCATGAGACTTGCCCTCCAATAGATCCTTGTAATTGGATTTAAAGTGTATTCATTCAAATTAGAGGGACAATTTAAATTAAAAAGCTTAGAGCTGCCTCCACCACATGGGGGCTCTCTCGACCCACCAGCGGACAGGCACCAGTATTGGGAGAGGGGGGCTGGCCGTCAGGGTTCACCGCGGCTCTGGCACAAACCCGGCGACACGGAGGTGGCACGGGCAGGAGCGGACTGGCCGTCTCGGCTTCTCACTTTTTGGATTTTAGAAGGGCATGACATGCCTATATCTGTGTCTCCCCCTCCTTTTACTCCTCCACCTCTTTTCTTTTCGCATGACTATATGTACTTGTCACTTTTCCATGTGTTAGTTGTGTCTTCTGAGCAGTTTGTCAGCTTTTGGACACCTTTGAAGGTGTTTTCTATGTGTTTCTATGTGTTTTTGTTTGCCTGCCATTGGTTTTAACGGTGTTCGAAGGTGTTCGACGAACAGTTCGACGAACAGTTCGGCGAACACACGGGTGTTCGACGAACTGAACCGAACTCGAACACTACGGGGGTGGCTCAACACTAGTAATTAGTTTTCCAGGTTTCGGAGTACTGATCGATGGGGGACAAACTCTTATCACCCCGGCATTCAACTGTCTACAGGGGCTGTAGCACTAGGCGAGCACTGTAGTCTCTTCTGTTTTATTTATTTGCACACTGTCTAAATAGTTTTGGCTGTAGAGGTTTTTGCAACATTGTCCCATTCACTTCGATGGAATAAAGCTGCAATACATATTACAATTGTTACTACTGAAAGTAAATGCCTTGCAAGTAAATGGAGTAAAAGAGACTGAAATAATTGTGGAGCATATGTCTCCCTCAAACAGTTTATGACTGGATATGCTGAAGGTTGGACTACTCACAGATCGGATGTTGATGGTCTACCCTAGTTAAAAGGAACACTCACAGCTGATAAGGAGTGATCCAGCATCCCGAAGTCTTCTTTAAAATCAATAATCCTTTATTGGAAAAATAATTTAAAAATCATATGCAGAAAAGTCACAGCCCCCATGGGAGGAGGTGATGTACAGACACATTTCAGACCTAATGGTCCTTAATAATTGTAACAATGTATATGATTTTTAAAATACTTTTCCAATAAAGGATTATTGATTTTAAAGAAGACTTGTGGATGCTGAATCACTCCTTGTTTTTTCCTGGTAATCTCCCGGAGCAGTGCCGGCTGTTCCGTGCACCTGATGTCTGAGTAAGTTGAGCTGACTTTTTTCCTCTCTTAACTCAAAGCTGATACACCATTTAAAGTCTAATGCAGGTCATGGTAAAAAGTAAAATTTTCTTCTGCTGCATCGCGGTAAGTTTCCTGTGATGATGTGTCACAACTGTCTTAAAGAAGCACTCCCATCAAAATTTTTATTCTCTTAAAGGGGTTGTCCACTACTTATTATCCCCTCCCCAATGTATCCCCCTGGGGCCCATAAGTGTTTTAAGTAAATACCTTCTGTTGCAGTTACTGCCTGTGAGCTGTGCTATTGGTGGCCGCTCACAGGCATCACGTGACCCCCGGCTGCAGCCAGCGCTGACATCCGCTGACGTCACGACAAATCGAGGCTGTAGCCGAGGGTCCATCTTCCGTGTTCCACCGTTGGATGCTGGGTTGTGGGCTTGGTTATCCCCACGCGTCATACCCAGCATCCACTGCACGCTCTCCCTCTCCCCATTCTTTGGGAAAACGAGCGGTGGATGCTGGGTGTGACACACAGGGTAACCCCACCCACAGCCCAGCGTCCACCGCAGGGTGCACGTCACTGATGTCATGCCTCACTTGACGTGACATTAGTGATGAGTCACGTGATGCCTCTGAGCGGCCAGCGATAGTGCCGCTCACAGGCAGAACCTGCAACAGAAGGTATTTAAGAATATACTTATGGGCCCCGGGGGGATATATTGGGGGCATACTAAAAAGTTGTGGCCAACTTCTTTAATATATTGAACTGTGTGTACTTACAATTGCTCATTTTACCTTTCAACCCAGATAACTCTTCTCTTTTCTCTGCTGTACGTGGAATCACAAAGTCTCTTATCCCTGCATTTATAATTTCCCTCTTCAACTCCTGAACCAGCTGCTCCCTCCCCCCCAACCGGGGACTTTTGTAGTAAGTTATGACTAATACAGTGAAAATTGACCACCTGTTTCTACACAGAGCTTAGGAGGCATTAGCTAGTCAGTTTTTAATAAATGTAATTTCATAGACCTATTTCTAAAGAGAAGAATTAGCTGGGTAGAAAGGCAAAATGAGCAATTGTAAGTGCAGTGTGCTATAAACTTGAGGATTGCAAAATATTAAGAGGATAACAATTTTGATAGGAGTGCTTCTTTAAAAAATATTAAATTGGGTGGATTACATAACCACTCCTTTAGGCAATAAGGGCATCATTGCTAATAAAAATTGTTTTGTTACTTTCATATTATAAAGGCCATAGTCATGTGTTTTTGTGCCTCTGGATAACCCCATTAAATATATTGTTCATTTTTCGAAATATAAACTGATAGCTCTGTATTGAATGCAAAGTAAAATGACTTTACCTGCCCTCTTTGGACCTTCAGCATTCAGTAACAGCCAGGTCGAATGATCATTATTCGAGCAGTGTCGCTCGTAAAGTAGTTAACAGCAGCATTAGAAACACCAAAGCAATTTTAATGTCAATAAGGCACAATAAAAGTCCTATTCTTACTGGAACTGGCTGAGATTTAATATAGAATCATTGCAGCTGACTGCAGTAAAAGTCAAAGGTTCAAATCAAAGCAATATAAATATTCTGGGTAATATTCTTCAACTTGCCAAGACATTAACTGACCTGTGAAAGAGCAGGTAGAGGTCACAGCGAAAGCCCTTTATACCAATGCAAAAGTGTCACCTGCATTAATGTCATACTCCTTAACAAGAATATGGCTAAATATATAAAAATATTTGTACAGAGTCACTGCCTTATTAGTAGTTAAAATGTCAGAGTTTCAATTAGTTATATATAAAAAAGCGATATCCAGTAGCTAGAAATACCATATCATTTATTGATGATATCTGGGGAGGAAAATTGTCTCACATAATCTCCCAAGGTGAAAATGCCAAAGCTGTACAGAGGAATCCACATTACTCCATGTACATTAACCAATGCAACATGTCACCTGCATCATGCCTCATTTATCTCAAAAGTTACAACGCTACAGAGCTTCAGCGGCATTTTCTCTGCCAATTTTAGTCAGTTATGTGCTGTGGACATTTACATTTAAGTGAACTTTGAAACACTACACATTGCAATATATAGAAAGGTGTGCTCATAAATTTACAGACTCCAGGCGAAATTTATAAAATGTGTACCATTTTTTTAATTCTGATAAGACAAAACATACAGTATTTTTTACTGCATGTGTAATAAAGAATTTATTAAAATGTGCATGTTCAAAAGTATTCATGCCCTTAATTCTTAAAGGGAATCTGTCATCTTGATTTACTCCTCAACCATACACCCCAACCCATGAATGGAAGCTACAACTGTTTTCATCGCCAGGCAGTTGTTGTCTTTCTCCTCCTACACTTATTCTGGATCCCATTTAACAAACCCATCTCCATAATCCACAGGGCTCCACATTAATAACATACAAAGACTTTATTTCTTTTGCTCATGCAAGGTAAAGTGCTGATAAGCAGTTTTACAACTTCAAAGAATAAATAAGAGCGATACAGTGGATGAGTTGCTGCTGTGCATCTACCGGCAAAATTCATGGCAGCTGAATTCCCATCAACTGCAGATAGAAACTTTCATGAGTGACAATGCCTGGAATATTCTGACTGCCTTACAGTTGGGCAAAGTAATTTGCTCTCTCTTCATGGTAAACATGCTGAATTTAATTAGTCAACATTTCTTTCAGAAATATACACATTTTTTGAATGTGGTGTCTATGGCCAGGAAGGTGTCTGCACATTATAACCATTCTTATGTGACAAAGCCTCCAGAATGATCTGCCAGAATATTCCTGCTTTGCGATGTCACATCCTGCTGAAATTCGATGATGTACATGTTCGAGAATCCGTAAAACGATGAAGGACTAGGTTATGAAGCAGCCAAATTGGGAAGTATGATACTTTGAGATTTTTTCATTAGCAGTAACGATGAGAGAGCACTAAAATGCTCGGGTACTCATTGATTGGGTCGAGCATATTGGAATACTCGGGTGCTCGACCCGAGCAACGAGCCCAAGGTAAATCTATGGGAAACTCGAGCATTTTTCAGGCGGCTCCACCCGGCAGTCTGCAGAGGGCCTAAAAATTGCCCAAATCGATGGGAACAGTGACATGGAAACTGTTATGTTCTGCTACCAAAGCTAAGGAAAGAGAGGAGATCTGTCCCTACTATAAGACTCAGCTGAATCCCTACGATGTAACAGGGAACCTGATCCTGCGATCAGACCTGCTAAAGTCCTAATCTAGTCTGTACGGAGACCTATAGATGTGAGGAGGGAATCCCTACAAGTACTAAGGACTGGGAGGAATATGGGACACCTCCTAACAGAAATAGTAGCAGACAGACGAACAAACAAAATAGATAGAACATAGAGGTCCGTAGACCAAGCAAACTAACAGAGTTAGATACAGAGCACAGGCTAGCTAGAAAGTAGATATACAATGAAGTCCAGCAAAGCCAGAAGGGCGGAGCAGGATTAAATAGGCCAACAAGGTCATGTGACCAGCAAAGGAAAAAAAACCTAACAGCAAGGTTCTAACAGTACCCCCCCTTCTAAGAGGATCCTCCGGATCCCCTAGGACCAGGCTTATCAGGAAATCTCCTGTGAAACGCTCTGATAAGTCTGGATGCGGAAACATCATCTGACCTCACCCAAGAGTTATCCTCGGGTCCGAAACCTTTCCAGGCCACAAGATACTGCAAACTACCTCTATACCGTCTAGAGTCAAGGATGCGAGAAATTTCATATTCCCCGTCCTCCACCACCGGAGGAACAGAGGCAGAGGCGTCACCATCCGACACAACAGCTTTTTTTAACAGAGAGACATGAAAGACCGGATTAATTCTCCAGGAGGTAGGAACCTCCAACCTAACAGCAGATTGGTTGACAACCTGAAGCACCTTAAAGGGCCCTACAAACTTGGGACCCAATTTCTTAGAAGGAATCCTCAACCGCAGATTCCTAGAGGACAACCAAACCATGTCACCAACAGCGAACAAAACCTCCTGTCGTTTCCTATCAAAGTAGTCTTTAGATTTTCTGTTGGCCTCCTGAAGATTACCACGCACATCCGTCCAAACTCTTTCCAAATCACCGGAAAAATTCTCCTCCTCAGGCACGGCAGATCCCAACTTGGAGAACGACCCAAACGACGGATGTCTCCCAGAACAACAAAAAAAAAGCGAACAACCAGCAGAAGAAGATGTATGATTGTTCAGAGCAAATTCGGCAAGTGGCAGAAACTCAGACCACCCCTCTTGATTGTCTGCCACAAAACAACGCAAGAACTGCTCAACATCCTGGTTTTTCCTTTCTGTCTGGCCATTAGATTCAGGATGATATCCGGACGAAAACGACAAATGAATTCCCAACCTGTCACAAAAGGCACGCCAAAAACGAGCCACGAACTGAGGACCCCTATCAGAAACAATGTCAGTAGGAACGCCATGAAGTCTGACAATTTCCTTGACAAAGGCCTTAGCGAGAGTTTTAGCGCAGGGCAGTTTGACGAAGGGAACCAAGAGACACATCTTGCTAAAACAGTCCACGACCACCCAGATGACAGTAAAACCCTCAGAGGAGGGAAGGTCAGTTATAAAGTCCATAGCCAAATGTGTCCAAGGAGCACTGGGGACCTCCAAAGGACAAAGCAACCCCGCAGCAGGAGTATGTGAGGACTTAGATCTAGCACATATAGTACATTGGCGCACCCACTTAATGACTTCCTTCTGCCATCCAGGCCACCAAAAACTGCGACCCACCAGTCTCTTGGTCTCAGAGATTCCGGGATGACCTGCCAACCGAGATTCGTGACACTCAACAAACAAATCTCTCCTAAAGGTCCCAGGCACAAACAACCTCCCATGAGGAGTGTTAGATGGGGCATTCTCCTGAGCTTTAAGAATCTCATCTTCCAAAACGGAGTCTAAAGCAGCTATCACAACACCTTCTTGTAAAATGTTTTCCTCTTTCTCAGCACCGACTATGGGAGAAAAACCGCGAGACAAGGCATCCGCCTTAACATTCTTAGTACCAGGGATGTAAGTAACGGAGAAATTAAACCGCGAGAAAAACAGTGCCCACCTAGCCTGACGGGCATTCAGGCGCTTGGCAGCATCAAGATATATCAGATTTTTATGATCCGTAAGAACCTGAACGGGAAATTCCGCACCTTCCAAGAAGTGGCGCCAGTGTTCAAATGCGAGTTTAATAGCCAATAATTCCCGATTACCAATATCGTAATTCAGTTCAGTCTCCGAAAATTTTTTTGAAAAAAAGGCACAGGGATGTAATCCATCCCCGTTATCCTGAGACAATACTGCGCCAACCCCCACAGAGGAAGCATCAACCTCAACCAAAAACGGCCTAGTAACATCAGGCTGCATAAGGATGGGAGCAGAGGTGAACCTCTCCTTGAGATACACAAAAGCTTCAATGGCCTCAGAAGACCACTGAACCGCATCAGCACCTTTCCTGGTGAGATCAGTCAGAGGTTTGACAATACTAGAAACATTTTTTATGAATTTTCTGTAGTAATTGGCGAAACCCAAAAACCTCTGTATCGATTTCAAACCAATAGGCCTAGGCCATTCCTGCACAGCCTGAACCTTAACCGGATCCATCTCAAAACCTTTGCTGGAGATAATGTAGCCCAAAAAACTAATTCTCTGTACAGCGAACTCACATTTCTCCAGCTTAGCAAAAAGCGAATTGTCCATTAATAACTGTAATACCTCACGCACGCTCCGCCAATGAGACTCCAGATCTGGCGAATAAATCAAAATGTCATCCAAATACACAACCACATTTTTACCGATCAAAGGTCTAAGGATGTCATTAATCAGATTCTGAAAAAATGCAGGAGCATTAGTAAGACCAAAAGGCATAACCAGATTCTCAAAATGACCCACAGGAGTGTTAAAAGCAGTCTTCCATTCATCACCCTCCTTCATGCGCAACAGATTGTATGCCCCCTTAAGGTCAATTTTAGAGAACCACTTGGCCCCCAATAACTGGTTAAACAGATCAGGAATCAATGGCAGTGGGTAAGGATTGCGTACCGTAATTTTGTTAATCTCACGAAAATCCAGACAAGGACGTAAACCGCCGTCCTTTTTTTTTTACAAAAAAAAATCCAACCGCCACAGGAGACTTAGAGGGCCTAATGTGACCGGCGGCCAAACTTGTCTGTATGTATTCCTCCAAAGCCTTCCTCTCAGGAATGGTAAGGTTAAATAAACGAATTTTAGGAAGAGTCGCTCCAGGGACAAATTCAATAGAACAATCATAGTCTCTATGGGGAGGCAAAACCTGCGATTCCTTCTCAGAAAAAACTCTCCAAAAATCCTGAATAGGAACAGGCAATTCTCCCCTATCCAAAGCTGCAATACGCCCGTTACAACACTTGTCATAACATTTATGGCTCCAGGATTTAATTTCACTGGTAGACCAATCCAGTACAGGATTGTGAAATTTTAACCAGGGCAAACCCAATATTACTGGAGAAGGCAAGTTATTCAACACTACCAAATCCAATTTCTCATGGTGAACACCATTAATAGTGAGAGGAAATTCACTGACCTTGAGAGTAATATTCTTCAAAGGGGAGCCATCCACAGAAACCACAGCAATGGGGGATGATAAAGGTTCAGGTTTTAAATTGAGTTTTTCCACGAATCCCCCATCAATTACATTCAGTGTAGACCCGCAATCAACAAACACCCGAAATTCCATTAATTTTTCCTGAGCAATCGTGGAAGCAGCTAAAAATATACCCTTGGAATTTAAACAGGCAATACGGGCGTGACTGACCATTTTTTTTTCTTTCTTCATACGAAGCTCACAGCCTTTAATCAAATGACCAGATTTTCCGCAATAGAAACACAAGCCTTCTGAAAAACGACGGTCTTTTTCTTGAGAGCGAGGTGCCACCGATCCAATCTCCATCGGTTCACCACTGTTAGTACACACATTATCATAACCAGAAACTGACATAGCAGAGGATTTGCTCTCATTAACCCTAGCACGCAGTCTTCTATCCACCCGTATAGCTAATTGCATAGCCTGTTGCAAATCCTCAGGTGTAGGATAAGCAATTAGCAGGTCTTTAACCCTTTCACTGAGCCCAGCAAGAAATAGACTTTTCAGAGCAGAATCGTTCCACCCTGTTTGAGTGGACCAACGACGAAAATGAGTACAATATTTTTCGACATTACCTGATCCTTGTTTTAAACGTCTCAACTCAGTCTCAGCTGATGCCACACGGTCAGGATCATCATATAATAGTCCTAAAGCAGAAAAAAAACTATCCACTGATCTGAAGCATGTATCACTAGGTTGCAAAGAAAAGGCCCACTCCTGAGGCTCTTTGCGCAAAAGTGACATTATGAACCCTACGCGCTGGGATTCATCCCCAGAGGACTTGGGTCTCAAACGAAAATACAATAAGCAAGCATTTTTAAATGAAAAAAATTCTCGATGTTCACAAAAAAATAAATCCGGCAAACATACCTTAGGCTCCAAGAAATATGCTCCAGGACAGTTACTCACGTGCTGACGGAGCTCGGCCACTTCCAGAGAGAGTCCCTGCAGGTGTTTAGCCAAATCCTGAACCGACACCATGATGGAACAAAAAAAAAACAAAAAAAAAAAAAAAAAATCTTTCCTTAGAGAATTTGCAGGCTGGACTTACTGTTATGTTCTGCTACCAAAGCTAAGGAAAGAGAGGAGATCTGTCCCTACTATAAGACTCAGCTGAATCCCTACGATGTAACAGGGAACCTGATCCTGCGATCAGACCTGCTAAAGTCCTAATCTAGTCTGTACGGAGACCTATAGATGTGAGGAGGGAATCCCTACAAGTACTAAGGACTGGGAGGAATATGGGACACCTCCTAACAGAAATAGTAGCAGACAGACGAACAAACAAAATAGATAGAACATAGAGGTCCGTAGACCAAGCAAACTAACAGAGTTAGATACAGAGCACAGGCTAGCTAGAAAGTAGATATACAATGAAGTCCAGCAAAGCCAGAAGGGCGGAGCAGGATTAAATAGGCCAACAAGGTCATGTGACCAGCAAAGGAAAAAAAACCTAACAGCAAGGTTCTAACAGAAACAGCATGGGGAAGACCCCAGGAAGCATCTCTGACTCCCAGATCACTGCTGTCAACAACGATGTCAGCGTATTGCGCCACTTTTACGGACTCAAAATAAAACATACAAAAACAAAACCAAAATGGATTTTCCTGGGAAACATGTTAAGGAACATCCTTTCCAAGGTAATGAATTGCATGTAAGGCAAAATAAATAACCAAAAACAAAAATACTCCTCCACACCTTGGGCTATGTTCACAAGTAGCGTTTTTGATGCATTTTTGCACTTTTGCATTGCTTTCAAACAAGACAAATGCATTCACCAGGAAATGTCATTTTAACATTTTACAACCTTAACTGGCCATGTGGTGTGTGACACATCATCAGACACATGCATATAGGGCTGAAAAGACAAGGGAACAGCATGGGAAAGACCTCTGGAAGCATCTCTGACTCCCAGGTCACTGCCTAAAAGTGTGCCCATCATAAGTGATCCTTGGCACATGTGAATATGCCTCCCGACATGCACCTGTCATTGCAGACTTGCAACAATCACCGTCCACGTCTTTGTCCCAGTGCAGCGTTCAGTTGTCCCTACCCCATTACTTGGAATGCAAGCGCAAGTATGCAGCCAGGCACCCACCAACCCACAGGCTGCAATACTATACTGCCAAATTTTTGACAGCTTCTTGCACTTGAAATGTGGTCTTTTAGGCTCGTGGAGGCAGAAGCTTTACATAACCTCTTGCTGGCGGCTGCCGGGTGTCCACACTCGGTCCCCAGCCACCACTATTTCTCCCGGTATCGTCTCCGCCTTCCACAAGCACGGGTCCCACAACATTACCGGTGCCCTCCCCAGTGCACTTACTGGGAAGGACCGCCTAACCACAAACACGTGGAAAGGTGAATGTGGCCAGAGACGGCACGGAGCCAGTCCACACCTTTTTTTGCTGAGTTATATTTCACCACAGCCATATTCTTTAGCTTTGTGAAAGGACTTGGGAAACCATATCTACCCAGCTGTCATTTCTCCCAGGAAGTACCCTAAAGCTGCTTTCACTTGAAATGTGGCCCTTTAGGCTCGTGGAGGCGGAAGCTTTTCATAACCTCATGCCTGCGGCGGCCGGGTATCCATACTTGGTCCCCAGCCGCCACTGTTTCTCCCAGTGTCGTCTCCACCTTCCACAAGCACGGGTCCCAAAAAATTACCCATGCCCTCCCCAGTGCACTTACTGGGATGGACCGCCTAACCACAAACATGTGGACAGGTGAATGTGGCCAGGGATGGTACTGAGCCAGTCCACAGCTTTTTTTGCTCAGTTGCATTTCACCACAGCCATATTCTTTAGCTTGGTGAAAGGACTTGGGAAACCATATCTACCCAGCTGTCATTTCTCCCAGGAAGTCCCCTAAATCTGCTTTCACTTGAAATGTGGCCTTTTAGGCTCGTGGAGGAGGAAGCTTTTCATAACCTCATGCCAGCGGAGGCCAGGTGTCCATACTCTGCTCCCAGCCACCACTGTTTCTCCCGGTGTCGTCTCCGCCTTCCACAAGCACGGGTCCCACAACATTACCGGTGCCCTCCCCAGTGCACTTACTGGGAAGACCCGCCTAACCACAAACACGTGGACAGGTGAATGTGGCCAGGGACGGTACGGAGCCAGTCCACAGATTTTTTTGCTGAGTTGTATTTCACCACAGCCATATTCTTTAGCTCGGGGAAAGGACCGGCATAGAGGGAAACCGTATCTACTCTGGGTGTCATTTCTCCCAGGAAGTCCTCTAAAGCAGCTTTTGCAGAAGCAATGGCAGCCCGTCTAACATCAACTCACACTTCTCGGTGGTGCGGTGACACACAAACATCTTTCTTTGCGCATTTCATTTCATGACTACAGAGTTGGGCAATGGCCTTATCTGCAATTCGGTTTGAAAAATAACATGCATAAGCACGTCCGATCCACATTAAGAAAACAGCCATAGAGTGTCCGGGAACCTTCCCCCACACTTTTCGGCAGGGTTGGAAGGACCCATCAGAAAACCGGAGACTCCACCAGTGGGCCCTGGCTTCTCCTTCAGGAGAGTTCATCATCAGACACATCAGACACATCCTGTTTCACTGATGATGGAGAGACTCTGAAAAACATATAGAGCAGGGCCACAGTAATGAGTACGACATGTTCCCATTCGAAAGGAGAGGGTCGGCTATACAGTTAAAGCGTATGAAGTGAGTCCAACGGCTGACCAAATTTAGGAAAAACACCACTAAGAAATTAAAGACACATAGAGCAGGGCCACAGTAACGACAAATTACCATTAGAAAAGAGAGAGTCTGCTATACAGTTATAGGGTATGCAGTGAGTCTAACGGCTGATGAATTTTAGGAAAAACCCCACTAAGAATTTAAAGACACGTAGAGCAGGGCCACAGAAACGAGTACGACATGTTCCCATTAGAAAGAAGAGGGTCTGCTATACAGTTATTTGGTATGCAGTGAGTCCAAGGGCTGACCAATTTTAGGAAAAACCCCACTTGGAATTTAAAGACACATAGAGCAGGGCCACAGTAACAACAAATTCCATTTAGAAAGGAGAGAGTCTGTTATACAGTTACAGGGTATGCAGTGAGTCCAACGGCTGACCAAATTTAGGAAAAACCCGACTAAGAATTTAAAGACACACAGAGCAGGGCCACAGAAATGACAAATTCCCATTAGAAAGGAGAGAGTCTGCTATACAGTTATAGGGTATGCATTGAGTTTAACGGCTGACGAATTTTAGGAAAAACCCCACTAAGAATTTAAAGACACATAGAGCAGGGCCACAGTAACGATTATGACATGTTCCCATTAGAAAGGAGAGAGTCTGCTATACAGTTATAGGGTATGCAGTGAGTCCAAGGGCTGAACAATTTTAGGAAAAACCCAACTAGGAATTTAAAGACACATAGAGCAGGGCCACAGTAACAACAAATACCATTTAGAAAGGAGAGAGTCTGCTATACAGTTACAGGGTATGCAGTGAGTCCAACGGCTGACCAAATTTAGGAAAAACCCGACAAAGAATTTAAAGACACATAGAGCAGGGCCAAAGTAATGACAAATTCCCATTACAAAGGAGAGTCTCCCATAGTGTTTATGTTACGCTGCTATCATTCGGTGGTGTTGAGAAGTCTGGCCTAATCCAGCCCTTGTTCATTTTTATAAGAGTCAGCCTGTCAGCATTTTCAGTTGACAGGCCGATGCGCTTATCAGTTATAATTCCACCAGTGGCACTAAAAACCTACTCTGATAAAACGCTGGCGGCAGGGCAGGCCAGGACCTCCAAGGCATAGAGAGCCAGTTCACTCCACGTATCCAGCATGGATATCCAATAATTATAAGGCACAGCGGAATCACGGAGGACGTTGTTACGGTCAGCAAGGTACTCCCTCAGCATCTTCCCAAACTTTGCACTCCTTGTGAGAGTACCCTGCACCTCAGGACCTGTGCGATGGGAGGTTGTGAGAAAACTCTCCCAGAACTTAGACAGTGTTCCCCTGCCTTTGCTGGAATGAAGTTGCGTCTCTCTCGCCTGTACTCCTTGGTTGTCCAAAGAAGTGTACCCTCTGCCGCCAGTGTTTTCAGATGGGAATTTTTTTAATAGTTCTGCAACAAGGGCCTTCTGGTACAGCCCTATTTTTGTAGACCTGTCCGCCTCTGGAATAAGAGATATAAAGTTCTCCTTGTAGTGTGGGTCTAGAAGTGGCACCAACCAGTAATGACTTTCACCCAAAATTTTGAGAACGCGAGGGTCATGGGAAACGCAGCGTAGCATAAACTCAGCCATGCGTGCCAGACTACTAACAGTCAAAACTTCCGTGTCCTCACAAATAGGATGACTGACAATGCTCTCCTTCTCCTCCTCTCTGTCCTCTGGCCATCCACGCTGAACAGACGGTATGACAGCTGTGCAGGTAGTACCATCTATAGTGCATGAAACTAGCTCCTGTCCTTCCTCCTCCTCTTCCTCATTGTCACCCAATCCACGTTGGGATGAGATGAGGCTTGGCTGTGTGTAATCACTCTGTATGGTTCATTGCTCCATCACATTGTGCTCCGCCTGCAATGCATCCTTTTTGATTGTGAGCATAGAGCGTTTCAGAAGACAGAGAAGCGGGATGGTGATGCTAATTATGGCATCATCATCACCGCTCACCATCTTGGTGGAGTCCTCAAATTTTTGGAGGATGGTACATATGTTTGACATCCATGTCCACTCCTGAGGACTTATGTGTGGAGTCTGAACTGAATACCGACGGCCTTGTTGATGCTGGTACTCAACAACTGCCCACTTCTGCTCACAAATCCTTCCCAACATCTGCAGTGTAGAGTTCCAACGCGTGGGGACATCACATACCAGTCTGTGAGCCGGAAGCAGCAAATGCTGCTGAAAAAGCAAGAGCGGCGGAAGCTGTTGCTGACTTTTTAAAATGGGAACACAGGCGGCGTACTTTAACAAGCAGATCAGGCAGCTCCGAGTAGGATTTGAGAAACCGCTGAACCATGAGGTTAAGCACATGGGCCAGGCATGGTACGTGTGTGAGCTCGCCTCGCCTCAGAGCCGCCACCAGGTTCTGGCCATTGTCGCACATGACCATGCCTGGATGTAAGTTCAGAGGTGTGAGCCCCAGATCGGCCTGCTCTTTCAGAGCTGTCCACAACTCTTCAGCATTGTGCTGTTTGTCACCTAAGCATATTAGCTTCAGCACAGCCTGTTGCCGCTTGGCCGAGGCAGTGCTTCAGTGCTTCAAGCTTGTGACTGATGTGGTCATTTCGAAGATGTATGTTGAAGAGGAGGAGGAGGCTGAGGAGGATGAGGTGCAGGAGTTGTAGACCGTGCAGGCAACCCTGATTGACCTGGGGTCCGCAATCCTTGGCGTCGGGAGGACGTTTTCCGTCCCAAGGTCCGACTGGGTCCCGGCTTCCACTATGTTAACCCAATGTGCCGTCAGAAAGATGTACCATCCCTGCCCACAAGCACTTGTCCACATGTCCGTGGTTAGGTGGACTCCCCGTTAACTGCGTTGTTGAGGGCACGGCTAATGTTTTGGGACACGTCCTTGTGTAATGCGGGGGCGGCAGACCGGGAGAAATAGTGGTGGCTGGGACGGCCTCCGCCATCAGGTTGTAGAATGCTTCCAGCTCTACGAGCATAAAAGGCAACATTTCAAGCACAAACAGTTGTGAAAAGTGAGAATTTAGTAGTGTGGCCTGTGAGACATTGGCTGCATATTTGCACTTGCGTTCCAAGGACTGGGGTATGTACAACTGAACGCTGCGCTTGGACAAGGACATGGAAATGCTTCCTGATGCTGCTACTTGAGATTGCACAACGACTGGTGCAGGGCAGGAGGCATCTTCGCATGCACTATGGACAGCAGAACATTGGACATTGGCTTGCATGCACAACAGCAGAAGAAGCAATGGTGCCACCTGCAGACACTGTTCCTGGACTCTGGGGTTTGGCCCACAAAGTCGGGTGCTTTGCTGCCATGTGCCTGATCATGCTGGTGGTGCTCAGGATGGTCGTTTTGCCTCCCCTGCTGATGCTGGCCTGGCAGGTGGTGCAAATGTCCTTTTTGGGGTTATTGGCAGAGTCTTTAAAAAACAATCAGACTAGGGAAGACCTAACAGTTGTACTGGCAGCTTCCTTCATGTTGGTGTTACGGGGAACGGTTGCCTGCCTTCTGTCTGCGGCCACCACACTGCTTCTTCCTGCCTGTTGGGGTGCTCTGCCTCCCTCCCCCTGTGTGCTGCCGTCTCCTCGCTCTGCATGTCCTCCTGCCAGGTTGGGTCAGTTAATGTATCATCCACCACCTCGTCTTCCACTTCTGCACCCTGGTCCTCCTCCTGACTTTCTGGCAATTGTGTTTCATCATCGTCCACCTCTTGTGACACTTTCCCACCATCGCTTTCGTGTGACTGTGGCTGCTCAAATATTTGGGCGTCGCTACACGCGATCTCCTCTTGCCCTGCTTCACGTGGACTGGGCGAGAGGCCCAAATCTATAAATGGAAAAGTGAACAGCTCTTCAGAGTGTCCAAGTGTGGGATCAGTTGTCTCTGGGCACTCGGCATGGTGGGATGAAGGAGGATCAGAGTGAGGAATATGCGGTCCAGACTCACGGCTACTGAGACTTGACCGTGAGGAAGACATGGTGGTGGTGGTGGCTAAGTGATTGGAAGAATCATCTGCTATCCAACCAACAACCATTTGACACTGCTCTGGGTTCAATAGTGGTGTGCTGCGGTCCCCTAGGAATTGGGACAGGAATGTCAAGCGAGAAGATGTGGGTGTTTGTTGGGGCACAATTTCAGCTTGCCCACGGCCTTGTTCTCAGCCTCTGCATGCGCCATCACCATCAAGTCCAGTTCCCCGTCCCTTGCCACGTGCCTTGCCCATTTTAAATGGAGGTCAGTATCTTCCACACTCACTTCAAATGACTGAGTTTGGAGCGAACTTACATGTGATCCGTGTGACGGAGAAAACAGAGTTTTAAATGCCTGGCCTGTAGGTAAGTAGTTTGAACAGCAAACTGGTGTGAATTGCTTCACTGACACACTGAAGGAAATTTTTAATGGAGGCCAGAAATGGCAGTATTTTCTGACAACGTATATGTGATCCGTGTGATGGAGAAAACAGAGTTTTAAATACCTGGCCTGTAGGTAAGTAGTTTGAACAGCAAACCGGTGTCAAAAATGTCGCTGACACAGTGAAAAAAAGTGGGAATGGAGGCTAAAAATGGCAATATTTTCTGAAAACATATATGTGATCCATTTGACAGAGAAAACACAGTTTTAAATATCTGGATTTCTAGCGCTGTAATATGGAAAGGACCTGGCTGCATTCTGCAGTGCCAACAAGCACTGTTCTCTGGATTGCTTTTTATGTAAATAATGAGGATTAAGATCCAAAAAAGGTAGTCCTGGCCCCTGAGACTTGGCCTTTGTATAGAAATATCTAACAGCAGCAGAAAGCAGAATTGGAATGGAGCCTCTTGTGCTATATGCACTGCAGTCTGCTATATACCCTGCCTGCCTATATACACAGCCTGCCTGATATCTCTGCAGATGGATTTGTTAGTCCTCAAAAGGACTGTTTGTCAAGATGGATATGTGTTTCTCCCTACACTACCTAATACTCAAGCAAATCTCTCCCTACTCTGCCTGATTCTAGTACACACAATTCATGGAAAAGGTAATATTTTTTACCCCATAGGGGAATCATCTATATCATAACCATTAAATATTTCCATATCAAAAACTACAAAAATATGGACTTATTATAGGCTAAATCATGAGAAGAACACAGAGCAATAGCAGAGGCAAAAACAATTAATAAGCCATAAGTATAGAAATATATCAAAGTTTATTAACGAGTAATAGCATAGGGGGGTAAAGTACAGGTACAAGAGGAATGAGCCTTAGACCAGCAGGTCCACGTGCTGCATTTTGGAATACATAATAGCAAATTTGCGAGGTAACTTATCACCGAAGACCCCATATATCGATTTCAATTTGTAATTACATATATAATGTTATAGTGTGCCCTTAAATATTAGATATAATGATAGTAGTCATGTACCAACAAATATAGAGCCACTGAAGGCCCTCACTATACATACCAGTGTATCAATCACAGGAGAAGCCTATGGGCAAACATTCAGGGCACGGGGGCGGTAATAGTGAGAACTGCACACGTGGAGCAAGAGCCCCGATGCGCGTTTCGGATGTCCCTCTGATTCTGGAGTGACTGTGACGAGCACAGGGGCGCCAGGTCTGATATAGACCTGATGACGCTGTGCGGCCATCCAATCACTGTAATGCCACAACCACCATGGCTGTGGCATTACAATGAGTGACAGACAATCTCTGCATGTTGATTGGTGCTCTAAAGAGCGCCAAACATGCAGGGAGGGGACCCGAGCTCCCGCCGAGCAACCCCGGAAATACTCGGCGAGCGCCGAGCATCTCGAGCAGTGAGATGCTCGGGCGAGCACCGAGCAGTAGCGAGCATGCTCACTCATCACTAATTAGCAGCTGATGAGGGACATGTTCTGCTTTCTGAAGCCCTTCAAAGAGGTGTCAAATTTTGTCAGTAATTACGACTGTGAAATCAATCATTGCATTCATATTTATATTTGGATATAGACAAGCAACGTGCACATGTTTATCACTGCCCTTTATCTGCAGGGGACCCTCAAGGTCCATGTACTGTGTAACAGGATTTGGAGGAGAATGAGGTAGAAAAAGAGGAGGAGGAAGAGAAGCAGCAGCAGGTGGATGTGGAGAGGGATATTGAGTGAAAATGATGATGACACTAATAATGACAAACTACCATTGCAGTGGAGTGATGAAAATGAACTAACAGGACCCTCAATCAGGCTGTAAAGTATAAAAAGCTCTATACTGGAATGGTTGTGGGATAACAGGTGTATTGTTAATATCAAACAAAGGGACGACTATTGTATATCCATGCTTTTAGACCTTTGCTATAAAAGCAAAATGGGAGTATTTTATCCATATTTCAAAAGGGAGTCTAAATTGGTTTATTACCTGGAGAGGCTGTGTTACATTCTCTGTGTACTTTTGCCAAGTAGATGACTGTCAAACAAAATGACTGACCAAAAGACCCCTTATGAAAAAACTCTCCCCCACCTGTGTCCATGTTAGGGCCACATTAAGCTGCCTTTATATGTGAGCATATTGCTTTATTTTCCCTTTCCAGCAGCAATGACGCCTACACGTACCTCCTAATCTCTTCCTTTTTACATTTATGTGATTATGAGAACAAGTTTCTGCATGGGATAAATCGTCATATAAGTACCATTATCATTTTTTTTCTAAAACTTGAAATGTAATAAGATATTTTCTTTAGATCACCAGCAATTTCCTCAATTTCAGAGATTGACAGAGGCATTTACATGGTTAATAACCATGGCTATGGTTATAACTCGGCTATAGACATGTCTGTGAGAGACTGATGCCAGCTATTTAATATAACAAACATCATCCACATGTGGTGGTAGCTCGACTTCTAAGCAGTCTCCACACATGCACATTTCTTAACAGGATGTTAATTCACATCCTAATGTTAATGGGGGTTAATTATTTTGAGGAAAAGCAAACTTGATTAAGATCATAAACAATGGATAATTTTTAACTTGTAGTGAAGCCATTATGTCTTCATTTCCAAAAAATCAAACCTGTTTTTGCTCCCTAAATAAAGGGATCAATTTTGAATGGCTTCTAAAAGCTCCTGTTGCTTTGTGTAGAAAAAAAAGCACATTTTGCACGACCAAGTATGAAAAACCCATGACTTCTAGTGATGAGCAAGCGTGCTCGTTTAACCTTTTAAACGAGCACGCTCAGGTACTCGCTGAGTAGTTTTGGCATGCTCAGCATCCCAAACAGGCAATCCCTGTATGTGTCACAGTTGTCTAACATGCGTGACACATGCTGCCGCAGCAGCTGATGCATATATGCCGAGCATGCCAAAACTACTCGGCGAGTACCCAAGCATGCTCTTTTAAAAGGTTAAATGAGCAAGTTCGCTCATCACTATTGACTTCTTATTTTTGCACAGGTTGTGTATAAGCAAGGCAGGTATCTGTAACAAAAAGAGATAATTTTTTAACCATTTTTTATAATTTAATAGTCCAAAAAGTCTGATACTGAAGTTTGTTGTTAAATAGGCTGCTGGTTACCATGAGTTTTCCCTTAGCCAGATAGGTTGAGGTTATTTAGACATTAGTGAGGTTGTTGTTGCTTAAAGACAAACTCTAAAGGGTTTCAATATAGTCCTAGGAAATTTCTGAGTGTACTATTTGCATTTTCCAGGCAATTAGAAGCTTTATGGTATTGAGATCTGAGGCAAATTTATTTGCGCCAAATCAAATTGTTTGGTGAAAATTTGGCGAAGCTGGCAAATTCAAATTTTAAAAGATTGTCTTCACTGTAATAGAGACTATTATAAGGTCATTTTGGTCTCAACAAATAAAGGTTACTTTTTTGCAGAATTAAAAGTTAAACTATTTTCTAATACCAAGTTGTGATTTTTAAGCTCTTTTTTATAAATTACACAAGTAAGTATATGAACTTTTACTGCAGTGTGCCCACCTCATGACAAAATCTGTTGATACAGAAATTTCGATGAAAAACATTTGCTGAAATCAGAATAATATTTAATATTTTAAAATAGTCTTTACTATCTATTTCATAAGATTAATTTTATCAGCATATATCTTTGATAACTTTATATTTACCTCCAAGGTGAAGCCTATATCTTAATGTGCAAGACTGTCTATCAATAATGTATAATTGTATATATATATTTTAAAAAGCACTTCCAGTTTGTTTCCTAGAAGTTCGCCATTTTCCTGATTGTCTGTCATACTAAGAACTTCTTTTATACATGATTTATTAACTTCCATGAATTTCTATCTGTTTTTTACCTCTCAGCCTGCATCTTGTTTCCTAGCTTTCTTCCTGCATTTTTCCTTTATGCTCTGCTCTAAATCTCATGATGCACAACATGGACAGCTAGATCCAGTGCCATCTTTATCAGCTGGGAGGACATTGCGATTATTCTTCTTTCTATACTCTCCTAAAGATGCTAACATATTATAAGTATTCAATAAGGAGGCTGAGCTGTCATATTCTACATTATAGCTGTGAGACAGGCACTGCACAATCATCATCTTTATCTGTGATAAGAGCTTTTGTTATTCCCCTGTAGATAACCTCAATGATACAGTCCATACGATTTCATCATACAGGAATTTCAGTTGCCTGAAATGGTGACCTCCTTCAGAGACCATAAAGCCATGAAGTTCACAGGAGATCACATGATCCAAATAAAGTGAAATATACCATGAATTTCCAGATATAAAAGAACAAGTAAATAAGGTATTAATAGCTGAATTATATATTGGGTGACTTTTGACAGGATAAAATAAAATCAAATCTATAGTGATACCTTAGCATATTCATTTGCTTTTAACAGTTCACATTTTTCATTAAAGAGAACCTGTCAAGAGGCTTTTCTAACCCAATCTAATGTCAGCTAAGAAAGTCACTATAATGTAAAGAAAATGTATACCTTTGTTGCACAAAATAAATTATGCATTTTATTTAAATGCTGTGCTGAATTTTTATGCTAATAAGCCACAGGTGCAGAAGACATTGCACTTACCGATCTTTAGCTTGTCTCCCTTTTTCCCCTCACCGCTGGCCTCTGGTCACTGAATGTCAGGTCACTCTTGCCTGAGTGACTTGTCTCTCCCAATCCTGTGGCAATGCATGCAGATTTCGATAGTTTTGGCTCTAGCAACAATATCAGATCCTTACAGTGCATGCACCACATCGAAGAATGGCAGGTCATGGGCAAACTCATGGGTGAAGGAGGCATGTTACTTAGAGAAATGGAACCTATCAGTCAGTGACCGGAAGCGATTGGCAGGTGGGTAAAGAGGACGAGTGGCAAGAAAACTGTTAGTACAGTGCCAATCATGCTTCCTCATTACCATAAAAATTCAGCAAAGCAGTTAAATCGATTTTCTACAACAAAGGTATGCATTTTACTCTATACGAGAGGACTTTTCTATAAGTTGCGATAACATTAGATAGGGGTAGAAAAACCTGTTGACAGATTCACTTTAAAATCTATGAATCTATCAATTCAAAAAATGAAATATTGTGAATTTTAAATGATATTCTAGATTTATGAGGTGACAGTGCCAAGTAATAAATTACTATTAATTGTCACACTTGACTTTGAATGCTGTGGCTAATATGTCGGAGAGCAAACATTTTTCTTTTTTGTCAATGTACAGAATTTAAGTTAGTCAATCAGTACAGATCCATACATGCAGTGAAAATGAACACTTTACAATTTAGAGGGTACATGTGCAAGCAAAATAAGACATTACCAAGTGACACATGCTTAAACACATATCAAGAGGAATGAGTAGCATGCTTACAAATTTACAATTTATTAGAAAATAGAGAGTGACACAAAAGGTGCTTGGCGTGTATGGTCATGCCATCAATATAATAAATAGGGTCACTAAAATAACGCTGCATAAACCGATCACCAGCAAGTATCTATAGAAGTACAGATACAAAGCGTATAGTATTAAATTAATATTAATATTAGTATTAAATGTTCATAATTTTAGATTTTTAGGTATTCTGCACTAAATTCAATTAGCTTATCTTATACAAGAGGATACTTTTATGAGCATAAAAAGGATAACCTTTTGCAAAATCCCAGAAAAAAACATTTTCAGATACAGTATTAGTTTAAGAACTGCAACTATTAACCAGAGTAATTCTAGAATGAACAGCTATTGAGGGCCCAAAATATCTCTGAATTACATGGGTTGCTCATTGATTTCAATGGGAACAGTATAATGTTTGGTCTCTTTTAGTGGTATACCTACTGCCTAGCCACCTTAATGATTATAGCTTTGTCCTTTGGGACTAAGTAGCTGAATACTAAACTCATCACTCACTTTGAAAAAAACTTTTAACATTTGTCTTGAGAGAGAGACCAGATAGATTAATCAGTTCACATGTTACATGTTGTTCATGGAAGTCTATGGATTTTGGTTGGGGGACGAGGAGAGTAGCTAAAGAATGAGAAATAAAGACACAGAAGCAGCTGCTGGAGATAGATGCTACTCTTGAGAAATGCAGGATACAAGAAAAAGTTGAAGTCCCATATAGTAACTAAGCTAATAAAAGGGAAACAAATATGAAAAATATATAATTTAAAGTATAAAAAATTGTGCCACTAAAACATTGTTTTTTGTGAAATGTAAGTTAGTAAAAAAAAATATCACCTTTGGTATTGCCACAACCACAATCACCCAGGCTACAAAACTGTGCAGCCCATTTCCCCAGCTGAGTTTGAACCCTGATATAGACAGTACAGCAGATTGCATGCTTTGTCATAGCTGAAATGAATGCAAGGTAATTTCCCACATTGGTTTGTCTATTACGGTCTTTAGAATGTGATGGAGTCAGTCCAATTTTGCCAATCCAAGTGACTTTATGGCTGAAGTTGACAAATAAATGTGTAGGGAATCTATTTGAATACAATGATATAAAAAAGAAGTGAAAGTTCTTATTACCTATATATAGGGAATAAGATTAAGTGAATCAAAATTGTGTTTAATTGCTATTCTATTAAAGACTCATTTTATATATCTGAATGCCAGAGCAATCAGTCTGTAAATTAATTCATAAGCGAACGTAATTTTCATTTACTTTATGTCAGATCTAATTGGCACATTTACAAGTCACTGAGGGAACACTGAGTTTAGAGGAAAACATGGATGCTTGGAAATGATTTGGGGTTATTTATGTACTTCACTTGAACTCTGATCTTAGCCAAAACCTTGCAGGGCTTTAACCGCAGTGATTAAACAATATATCCTGGCATAAGTTCCCATCTTCTGGGAACTTAACTCAATTCCTGGAAAATTTATCATAAAAACACATCATACAGAGTATTTGGCAGGTGTAAACCTGCTTCCCCTGATGAAGGACCTTTCATCATTAATGGTCAATTATTAATTCATAAAATTATCTGAAAGATATCCATTATCTTTGTTATGTTAATATTTAACTTGTTTATACTTTAATTTTGCTTTCTATCCCGTTTCTACCCTTTTATATTACAGCTAAGAAAGTAAAGAAAAACAGATCATTCAATCACCCCTATAATCGAGGCGAAGAGGACTTGCCAACTTGCCACCATATTCTCACCCAATAGTATGGTGAGACAATGTTCAGGTCCTTTTAAAAAGTCTAGCTCTCACCCATCCCACATCCCAATTCATTATAACATACTGTTCTCTCACCCATCCCAATTCATTACAACATATTGTTCTCTCACCCATCCCAATTCATTATAACTTACTGTTCTCTCACTCATCCCAATTCATTATAATATATTGTTCTCTCACCCATCCCAATTCATTATAACATATTGTTCTCTCACCCACCCCAATTCATTATAACATACTGTATTGAAATAACCGCATTGATGAATCTTTAGTATGGTGATACTGTATTATCCATCCATCCATACCACACTACCTACAGTATATGAGCTGCAGGAGGTATGACTGAGGGTGGTAGAGGTATAAATGTTGGTGGTGCTATTGTGTTGGTGGTATATCACCAGATAACAATGCGTGCCTTCTGCTGATTTACTAGCCATGCTGTAGATATTTCTTAAAGACATTTCCAATTCAATTGACTCAAAAACCTGACTACTGTACACAAACTGTGAATACATATATGTTAAGGTGGAGTAGGGGAAGGAGTAGATTAGGAGGAAGACTCCTGAAAGAAAGCATGGAACCAACAAAGCAAACATCTCTATGCTAGTTTCCTACTCTTTCCAATATTTTTTATTGTGTTTTAACAACATGCAACCCTGCTTGCTTATATTTACAATGTGACAGCTCATATATAGAATGTGAGTCAAGGCTTTGAAGTGTTTGTTTACTTAAAGATCCACACGAAGATCTGAGTCAGTTCTAGAGCAGTCATATCAGCAATCACTGATGTGACTGTTCTAGAGGACAGCTGGCTATACACTGACTCAGGAGTGTAATCCTGTCAGTGTATCGACGGCTGCCGGGTGATCAGATCGCCGAGGGACACTCAGGATTACGATGAATAGGTGAGTATATAGTGGTTTGTTATTTTTTATTTTTTACAGGTGACAAGGGCATGGGGGATTAGGCATTAGGTGAGTATTATGGTGTTTTTTATTTTCTCGTTTTTTTTTTTTACAAGGGACAATGGATTTAGGAATTAGGTGTAGGTGAGTATAACTGTTTTTATTTTTATTTGAACATTTATTTTAACTTTTTTTTTTTACTTGAAGCTCAGGTGTCAGCTGATGAGATACTACTCCTCTCATCAGTAGCACCTGCATTCGCTGTTAACAATGACAGCTGGCGTTGGCTGATGGGGGTAGTAGTCTCATCAGCCAACGCCTGTGACCCGCGGTAAGCTTTTTACCGTGGGTCGCAGTCACAGCTGCGGGATCACGCTGACATCTGACAGTGTTATCCGCACTGCTCTGATTAACAATGTAGTTCAATGTAGTACAATATGTATTACACAGATAAATTGTACCTAAATGGAAGTGGATCTGCTGTGCTGGGGAAGAGAATTCCAGCAGGAGTGGCAGAGTATTAAACTAGGGACAATGGTGCAGTTAACTTTGAGGGGATGATTTTGGATGTGCATTATGAAATCCATATCTTACAAACAAACAGTGAAGCATTTCTGAAAGTGAATGTGGGAAAATGGATTCAAATCCAAAGTGTATTTTCACAAATCATGGGACCCAGGAGTCTAACAAGCAATATAGGAGAGTTTGAGGCATTGGTAGTGGAGAAACAGACTAATGAAGTTGGTGTTAATGAGACATGGTTGTACTTTAACTTTACATATAAATTGGGATTCCTGAGTTTATGCTCTTTTGGAAAAACAGGGGAAATATGAAACGTGGAGAAGTATGCCTGAATGTTAGGAGTGATATGAAAATGAGTTTAAGAGAGGCAATAGGGGAGGAAGATTGTGAGAAGAGTTATGCGCTTTGCAGAGGGACTCAGCAAGATTGGCACCAAACCAGCAATGATGCATTCACAGACCCACTTGGCACAAGCTGCCCAGCTAGGCGAACCCTTGAGGGCTGGGAATACTCTGCACCCTGCTCCCTGTAAATGGAAGGGTGACTTTGGTAGAGCCATTCCCAGGCCCATTGTTGCCGGACAAGTGGCATCTGGTGATGCAGCTGGTGCATAGACAAGAACCAGGTGAGTACCTCTGCAAGAACCCCAGGAAGTGAAACCAGAAGGAAAAATGAGGAAACCTCTAAAAATATAGTAACACTAATAGTAGCACCACTCACCACCACAGCACATAGGAACTGCAATAAACCACAAAGCCATAAGCAGGGAGCAGATTTATATAGCCCGCATAATGATTAATACCTCCCAATGATCCCCAGACAGCCACTCCCTGTTAGCTTGCACAGCAGAATGAACATAATTCCACCACTGCCTAGTGCCAGCCAAAGCAGCGTCTTGCATTACCTGCCAACCAGGGAAATCAGTGAGAGACACTAGTGGAAAAGAACTAAAGTAGCCAAGAGTTACAATGGTATAAAACAGAAAAGCAGCACAAATTAAAGAGAACTTAACATCTGATACATGCTGCCCAATTTATCTCAGCAAGGAATGTTTGAAAAACAAACTTTTAATATCCATCGGGGACTGAGCCGCATAGCAGACTAGTCGTACAGGCAGGTCGCCGGCAGCTTCTGTCCGCCTACCTGTCAATCCAGAACAGCGGGTGGAGAAAAGTTGCCAGGGACCCATGTGTATCAGATGTCAGGTTCATTTTCAAATAACTGTCTTGTAGTGGAAGTTCTAAGCAGGGCTTCTCAAAATTTTTCCTACTTGACCTCACCAAATAAAGCAAGACTCCATGTATAGTGGAAGTTTAATTTAAAATTAACAAAAAATCTCGTAATTTTTGTTGTTTGTCTTTAAAACCAATAAAACATTAAAATAACCACAAAATGAGAAACTTATGCTGCTGAACAAGAGATAGCTGCAACCATAGAAAAGATGGTGCAGGATATGATTGATGACTTCTATGAAAAGTGCAGTCCCAGGTGCGACTCACCAACAAGTAGGACCTTCCTCACAGTATCAAAAGTGCTTGTCTACAGCTACAGGAGATCATCACATCGAATTTGGCGATGGCATAAGACAACAGTGAATACAGATAACCAACATGTGGTGTGACATTTTTTCCATAACATGCAAATAGAAAGGTATAAATATTCAGTGTCAAACACATGAATTCATGATAATGCATGTAAAGCGCTGTGGAATTAATGGCGCTATACTAGTGAGTAAAATAAATAAATTCATGGATCCATTCTGCAATGTGCTAATGTTTCTGGTTGATGTAATTGCTAACCATTTGCATCCCTTTATGTCCACTGTATACTTGAGGCTCATGCTGTTTTGCACATTTTGTGAATCAACTTACCTTAAGCCAATATTTTGTGCTACGCTTTGGCACAATTTTGCAACAATATAACAATTTAAGTCACATCTATTTTCTGACAAGACACATTCCTTGAGAATGTTAAAATTGTCTAAAACACGTTACATATTGCACAAGGAATATAAGACAGGTTTTGGTGCAAATTAACACAGAATTCTGTTTAGCTTACTATATATGCCCCATTGTATTCTTGATTTTATACTACTGTTTGGTTTCATTGGCCGGATCCATTAATCATTTTATTTTCTTCACTTAACCTATTGGTTGTCTAAAATACATATTCTGCTTATGTAGGTCTCTGCTGTTCATCTTGTGTAAACTATCTCCTTCATGGCATTTCATTGCTTTCTGAGCAATGTGCATTCGTGAGTTGATATCAAGGACAGTTTTGGTTGCTTCTGACCCCAGTTGATTTCAACATAAACAAACAAAAGTTTATATCATGTGAAAGTTTATTGCAGGGTAATGGATACAAGACAATATATAATCATATCAAAAGTTTATTAAACAACAGAATATTCAGTTACTAACTACAAATAGAAACTAAAAGCATCACTGCATCCTTTTAAACAACTATAATGCTGTTCTCTTTTTAGTAATATGATATATTAATACAACTTTAATAAGTTAAAAACTTTTACACTTATTACGTGTAGTACATTTAAATAATTTAACCTGCGGCTGTTGTGGTTGATCTGGGAGTGCGGTTACGCTCGCCCCTTAATCTTTGCAAGTTACATGAATCTCACCCTCTCTGAGATGTCAAATATAATAGAGCAAGTTAATTCTTTCAGCATAATTCTTTTTTATTTCACATAAGATATAGGATCAAATATGGTATTATCAAAGCTGTTTGAATACAATAGCATGTTATAGATAAGACACTTAATCTCTTTGCACCATGCAGCTTAAATGTACATTGTTGGGAGCTAGTACTTAGCATTTAACAAAGTACGGTACATTAATATTGCTAGTCAGGGTGCAGATGATGTGCCCTACATGATTACCTGTGGTAAGTGGCTTTGATCGACAACTGCTACCCTGTTGCTATGGCTAAGATTATAGAAAATTACGATATTGGCCAGTTAACCCTTATCATGCAACAATTTATAACAACTACAGTAGGGACAGACTCTGACAGTGAGAGGCCCCTTATGCCACACTTGTTTCTAAGCCCCCCTTCCTTCCATCAGGCCTTACCTGAGTATAAACAGACACATTTACATGCATATTCACATTAAGCACTCATATATAAAATTAGGCACATGCTAATATATAACTTGGGCACATTATGTATAAACATACATAAAAAACACGTGCAGACAAACATATGTAAAATACACACCTACAGACAACACATGCATACATCCAATGACATTTTTGTGATGCACTTGTTCAGGCATCTAGACAATTTTTACTTCTAATCTAATAAGCATTATAACAGCCCAAACTTTTTCTTTTACCATTTTTTGCTATATAAGGTTTTTTTTACAAAATGAGCTGTATTTTGTATATTGTCAATCACACATATAGGCGTTTGATTTACTTTACTTGTTTTATGGTTTAATGGAGAAAAAAACACAATCATGCAATTTTTTACACCATTTACCGATTACTATAAATAATCTGTTCACTTGATTGGACAGGTTGTTATGATGATAAAAGTATCCATGTTATTAAGAGGTTTGTGATATTTATTTTTACAAAGTGTAATAAAGGGGTTTTCCCATCCTTAGATATATTTGTGCAGCCGCTCTATGTGTACACTGTCATGATTCCCCTGTATTCCAGGCATTAGTGGACAATCACGTGACCACAAGAATGCGATTTGAATACTTGGGGTCAAGTGTCGACTGGGTTCTCATCATATTTTCTCAAAAGAAGCGGATTAGAATCTAGTTGGCACATGAGTGCATGTTTGCAAGCCACATACATGTGGTTTACGTGACTGCCTAGAATGACTGAAATTACAAGAAATTCAAGAAAGTTTGTGTACATTGAACACTGCCATAATTCAGCAATAGAGTGACTGCAGAAGACAGGAAAACCCCTTTAAAAATGTTATAATTATATTTATTTTTCATTATGCTTTAGTAATTTTAAAGCAATAAAATTCTCAAATATTTATCAGTGCTGCCTGTATCTCATTGTTAGAACTGCTACCTGTCAAGCTAGAGGTTTTGACCGTGAATCCCACAAAAGACCACACTTATAGAAAAGCAAATAGTTTATTAACTAGACGTAATGGCATATAATGCACAGACAGATGTTGGAAACCCTCCTACAATGTTCTGTGTTGAAGGTGGAGGATAAATCAAATAACACATCAGTGCCCTGACTAAGCAACTTGTGTAAGATTTACCCCCCCCATTGAGCACAGGTGCAGCTGAACCATACCTGCAACTGGCCCCCAATGAACTACATGCTCCTATACAGCTGAACGAGCTGCAAATGTTGTATGTCTGCCCCTGGACTACAGCATTACAAGATAGAAAATTTCTTGTGATGCCCCTGATGATCATCACTGTGATAGCAAATGCTGAGGTTAATGATTTTTAAGCCTGTCCTTGGATAATCCCTGGACTTTTGAAAATCAAATTTTCCAGATTCACTGAATTTCCTCAAAAAATAAGATTTGAGGGTAATAACTTTATGCAAATCTCACTGCTGGAAAGTTTGGAAAATACAAGTAGGGGACAGGAGAGAGAGAGCCTTGCTTACCATAATAGAGTATGCAGGGTGGGCCATTAATATGGATACACCTAAATGAAATGGGAATGGTTGGTGATATCAACTTCCTGTTTGTGGCACATTAGTATATGGGAGGGGGTGGAGACCATGGTGGCTATTTTGAAGTCAGCCATTTTGGATCCAACTTTATTTTTATCAATGGAAATAGGGTCATGTGACAAATCAAACTTATTGAGATTTTCATAAGAAAAACAATGGTGTGCTTGGTTTTAACGTAACTTTATTCTTTCCTGAGTTTTTTACAAGTTCATGAAAACTTATAAAATGTGTTCAAAGTGCTGCCCATTGTGCAGGATTGTCAATGCAACCCTCTTCTCCCACTCTTGACACACTGATAGCAACACCGCAGAAGAAATGCTAGCACAGGCTTCCAGTATCCCCACATCTCGTATCTTCATGGTATGGTATGGTATATAGGGTAGGGGAGCCATTCTTCATTAATGGAAACCTCAATGCAACTGGATATCTGAAATTCCTACATGATGATGTGTTGCCATTTTTATGCACTGAAGATTCCACATGTGTTAATTCAAAGTTTTGATGCCTTCAGTGTGAATGCACAATTTTCATAGTCATGAAAATACAGAAAAATCTTTAAATAAGAAGGTGTGTCCAAACTTTTGGTCTGTACTGTATATTGATGAAATTGATACTTCACCAATAAATTATTGGAGAAAGGGATAAAAAGGCACCTCACTTTGGTCTTTACATCTAACACTGTGAATAGACACTTACCAATCCTTACTTGTGACTATATTGTTAAATTGAATAAGGATGTTTATCACAATTGACTGGGACATATGAGTAAGCTGGACCCTAGATAATATCTTTTATCCATGAAGCTTGATTGGTGAAAATGTGTTTTAACATTCACAGTAGCTTCTTTGCAGATAGATTTACTGTCTGATAAGAAGACCGTTTTAAGTGAAAAAGCACTCAATAATAGATTGATAATGAAATATTGATTAAGGTACCAGGACTCTCATTGATTTAGCATGGTTCATGGAGACACAGTATTTTAAGATGTTCATTTATGCAATGACCTGATTACTGTTCTAGATTATTGTGCAATAAAACAATAAAGATGGAAAAAACATCTCATCAATATTGAATTTATTCATACATTTAAAATATAGCCATAACTTCAATTTCCTCCTTTCCTGTAGTGAATTTTATAACTGTGAATTTGTTTTACTTGAGCTTTGGGTTAAGATTCATTTACAATTACAATATAATTTTAATCCTTGGTAATTTTTCAATGTAATTTTCACAGTAATTACATTTTAACATTTTTTTTTACTTATTTATTGTAACCCCTAAAAATCACTGTAGATTGGTGGAAGTCTGAGTACTGAGACTCCAAATGATCACTCAAACCACAGGATATAAGGACTTAGTTAACTGAAGCAGGGCTGATTTTAGACTGAATGATGCCATGTGGAAAATTGCCCTTTAGTGCCCCTACTCCATTCCTTTTTTATTAAGTTTCTCCAGGACACGAGGGCAGGAGGTTATCTTTTACCTCTTAGGAAAATAGTTTAAGTCTTCTTCTTTCTGCTGACTTGTTTATTTTTGAACATGTTAAAAAAATGCCATAGAATTCATGCATTTTTTATTAGCATTTTTTGGTCACTCAAGGATTGCGTCCATTAGTGAAATCTATAGGAAAACGCCTGAATAAAGCCATGCATAAAGTAAGATGCAGTTCATAAAAAAAACACAATCAAGGAAAAAAAATGCCATCAAATCTTAATATTGCATTTTAAAACAGTCTATAGATTAACAAATAACAGCTAAAAGCACCAAAGCATTTTTTTTCAAAAAAAACAACAACACAAAAAACCTATTTGAATCCAGTCTACAGTTTCTGTCTATAATATGTTGACAATATTGTTAGTTTTTAATCACTTTCTGATGAACATCTGCAATATTGAGTACCATATATTATCAAGCTAGTGTATGGCCTGACATGTGAGAAGTGCATAATGAATGAAATATAAAAAAAGATTACTTTTTTTTGCTTGTTTGTCATACTGCAGTGTGTAGTAACCCAGTACATCGGGCATGGGTCAGATCCAGGGCAGGCGTCAATACCCGGCACACTCGGGCAAGTGCCGGGGCCCTGAGCAAGCAAGGGAGCCCACTCGCCATCTGAGTAGGTTAATTCATCACACACTCAAGTTGGGATCATGCAGAAAATATTTATTATTAAGCAATAACAAATCAAAACACTTTTCAGGGCGACAGTATAGATGTTTCAGCCATTCATTCGGCCTTAATCATTAAGTCGCTATTGTTGTAGGATTTGAAGTAAATATGTTGCTTAATATGTGTGAAAGGTCAGATGTGATTGCAAAAGGTGTCCAGTGAAAAGACTGAAGAGGGTCCCAAGTGGTTATAGGGCCACAGAAGTCTTGGGTTAGGGGCTGACAGTGCTCCAATGTTGGGTGCGCTGGCGGGGTTGGTTTTCCCCTCTTGAAATCCAGCATTGGTGTCTTGGAGTGGTAGAGTGGCGCTCCCGCCCCGGCCTGTGTCCGTGTCCGCAGCCAAAGTGGATACACAAAATTTCTTTCTTTCATGTACCTTTGGAATAGCTGAGTAAAGGCTTAACATTATACAAGGAAAGAATGGTCTTCTAAAGAGAAATGTATTATCGGTGAAAAAAGTATCAAGAGTGAACCACTTGTTAATCCTCAGAAAGTGTTGCTCTGCATATAAAATTGCATTTAAAACTGGACTCATGAAACAGTTTGATAGTGCTTTGGATTGAGATGGTGAGTGCTTCAAGTACTTCTTTACCAAATTTCTGCTCTTTAACATGAGAAGTTGAAAGTTGGCATATTTAATAGCCTACAAATTAGGCTTCTAATCAAAGACAGCAAATTCCTTACAACCATAAAAACCATAGAAAAGAATGCTTTGTCTGCTTTTTCTGACTTGAATTCAGACTTTCTTGGTAATTTTAGAGCCGAAAATAATACCGTTTTTGTTCAGAGTTTGTTGATTGCTTTTCAAAGTCTGTGAGCAAACATGAATGTCAAATTAGCCACCTGAACTACTTCCCTTCCAATCTTGAGGCTATGAGTGAAGAACATGGAGAACACTTTCACCAAGACATCAGGACCATGGAATAGATATCAAAGCAGGTGGCACACAAACATGATGGCAGACTACTGCTGGTATTTACAGTGTGACAACCCTGATCATAACTATTCCATTCCATCCAAAACGAAAAAAATTCTTCCTAACAATTAAAATTTACACAACTATTGCTCTCTTGGTTAGACGATAAACTCATTTTGGTAAGAAACTAATATATTGCGTGCTATCGCTTTCTTATTACCTCTAATATTCGACTTTAAAACATTTAATCAAAAATTTATCATTTGTGAAAAAAATTGACTTAATGCATATTTTTTTACTTCATATCTGGAATCAGCACCTTTCATTCAGGTAAAATTATCGAAAATACTTATGTCAGCAGGATTTTTTTTTTTCAAATGTAAACCAGTGTAGACATTCTGAGTGGCTATACAGCTACAGCACTTCCCTATATATAACTTAAATGTTTAGATTTGTATTCAAAGACTGAGACTAGCACTCCCATCAAGTGAGTCCTTTTTCTATCCCAAGGTGGAATGACTTGTGCAATCTAACCTCATATCTCTACACTGTACAAGCTTAAAATGATGCTTCTTGGATATCCCTCATCTTTTATATCGACTTTAATATCCCACCGATTAGCTGCACTAGACCACGTGATAACAATATCTGCAGTACAATATGTGCAAGCCTGTGCAATCGTGTCTAATGTTATAAGCCCGCTCACTGAATGTTCAGCAATTTGTGAAACTGGGGTGCTGGTTGTTACATGTCCGGGTGGTGGAACCTCTGTGCTGGGATGCAAGGAGTGCCCAGAGGGGCGTAACTAAGCGCCTACTCGGACCGACCCTGGCCACACGGCGGCTTAGTCGACTTCGTAAACCAAGGAGGGACCAGGCAGGGGAACCAGATGCCACTCTGGGACCGACCTTGTGTGAGAGCAGTCGACTCCCATGGGTTAGGTGGCTAAGGCTGAAAAGTACAGCGGAAGAGAACGGCAGGTAGCTTGACGGGTGATCCCGGTAGGCAAGCAGGCGGGTACAGCTGATAGCCAGACAGGTGATCTGGGTAGACAAGCAGGAGGACACAGCAAGTTACCTGACAGTTTATCCAGGTAGGCAAGCCGGCGGGCACGGCAGCTAGACAGACTTGCGGGCACGGCTGATAGACAGGCTGACGGGCATGGTTGACAGACAGACTGGCGAAAACTGGAACATGAGGGCAGAGGAGAGTGTTAGCACACAAACAACAACCTTGCCCAGGCACCTCCATTTTGGAGGAGGTGCTTTAAATAGGAGTGATCCTCCGGCCATTGGCCGGTGACTCTTTAGAAAGGCGCACGAGGCCCCTTTAAGAGGGAGGGAGCGCGTGCCCCCTAAGCATGGTGCCCGGGAAGCTGCTCGCAGTGCGCCAACAGCAGCAGGGAATCTGGAGGGCACCGGACCAGGACAGCGGCGGTGAGGGGAACGGCGTCTCTTACCAGCATGAGGCAGAGACGCCGGCGCTACAGTATCCCCCCCTTTACGCCCCCTCTTCTTTAGGCCCGCAAGAAATTTTTCTAGAAGACGAGGGGCATGAATGTTCTCCCTGGGCTGCCAAGATGTCTCCTCAGGACCAAACCCTTTCCAATCCACAAGAAAGAAAGTTTTTCCTCTTACCCTACCTCAAAGACGTCCTCAGCGGAGACTGAAGCTGGAGTGGTACCTGGATCATCAGAGAAAGAATTAAGGACAACCGGTTTGAGGAGAGACACGTGAAAGGAGTTGGGGATCCGTAAGGAGGCCGGGAGTTTCAACTTGTAAGCCACTGGATTTATTTGGTTCAGAATCTCGAACGGACCGATGAACCATGGAACCAACTTGTAAGATGGTATCTTGAGGCTGACATATTTTGAGAAAAGCCAGACCTTGTCTCCCGGACGGAATTGAGGCATATCCAGATGTCTCTTATCAGCATGCTTCTTCATCCGCTCGGCGGACTGAAGGAGAGCAGATCTAGTGTCTTCCCAAATCACAGAAAATTCACAGACAAGAGACTCCACGGCAGGATTGTCCACTGAAGAGGAGACGGGAAACGGAATCCGGGAGTGTTGACCGTAGACCACAATAAATGGAGATTTAGCAGAAGACTCACTCACATGGTTGTTATAGGAAAACTCGGCCCAGGGCAGGACCTCAACCCAATCGCTATGGTGAACATTGACAAAGTGCCGAAGAAAACAGGTAAGGATCTGATTGATACGTTCCTCTTGACCATTGGACTGAGGATGATAGGCCGAAGAAAAATCCAAAGAGACATCCACCAGCTTGCACGTGGCTCTCCAAAAGCGAGAAGTGAACTGAACTCCTCGGTCCGAGACAATGTGGAGGGGTAAGCCGTGAAGACGGAAGATGTGACGGATGAAGTCCTTAGCCAGCGCAGGTGCAGATGGAAGACCAGGCAGAGGGATGAAGTGAGCCATCTTGGAGAAGCGGTCGGCGACCACTCAACTGACAGCCCATACAGGAAGATCCGTGATGAAATCCATTGCAATATGTTGCCACGGAGCGGAAGGCACGAGAAGAGGAATGAGGCTGGAAGGTGCCTAGGTATCTTGTTATGGGCACAAGAGGAACAAGCCGTGACAAAATCCGCAACATCCTTGCGTAGGGTGGGCCACCAATAGTGCCGGGCAAAGAGCAGAAGTGTCTTCTTCTGACCGGCATGGCCAGCCAGTTTGGACGAATGGCCCCAGAGTAAGACCTTCTTCCGATCCTGAGCCACTACAAAGGTCTTACTGGGAGGTAGATGAGACAGGTCAAATGGAGCAACAGACATAATTCAGGAGGGATCAATGATGTGTAGAGGCTTCTCCTCCAGGTCGGAAGACTGAAAAGAGCGGGATAGACCATCGGCTTTAATGTTCTTGTCTGCCGGGCGGTAATGGAGATTGAAGCAGAATCGAGCAAAGAACAAAGACCATCTGGCCTGACGCGAGTTTAGTCTTTGGGCGGTCCGCAAATAAGCAAGGTTTTTATGGTCAGTGTAGATGACCACCTGGTGCAGAGCCCCCTCATGCAAGTAGCGCCACTCTTCCAGCGCTAATTTCATGGCCAGCAGTTCTCGATCTCCTATAGAGTAATTGCACTCGGATGGAGAGAAGAGTTTGGAAAAGAAGCTGCAGGTCACCATTCGTTGGGACCAAGATTTCTGGGAAAGCACCACTCCGGCTCCGGAGGAAGAGGCATCAACCTCCAGGAAGAACTGTTTATTGCAATCCGTGTTGCACCAGAGCGGAGGAGAAGGCTTGTTTAAGAGAGATAAAGGCATTCTCTGCCTCGGAAGGCCACTCCCTGGGATTTGCTCCCTTACGGGTAAGAGCAGGGATGGGAGCTGTCGGGGAGAAGAAATGAGGAATGAAGAGGCAGTAATAGTTAGCGAATCCCAGAAACCGCTGAATAGCCTTCAACCCCTCCAGTCGGGGCCACTTTAAGACGGCAGACACCTTCTCAGGATCAATCTACAGTCCGGTCTTAGAGATGATATACCCCAGAAATGGCAGGGCGGTCTGCTCAAAGAGGCATTTCTCGAACTTAGCATACAGGCAATTCTTCCTGAGCCTCAGCAGAACCTGACGAACATCCCTCCGGTGAGAGGGCGAATCAGGGGAGAACACCATGATATCGTCCAGGTACACCACCACACAGGAATAAAGGAGATCTCGAAAGATATCATTTACTAACTTCAGGAAGATGGTTGGAGCATTACAGAGACCAAAGGGCATCACGTGGCACTCGCAGTGACCATCCCAAGTGTTGAATGCCATCTTTCTCTCGTCTCCTTGGCAAATCCGGACCAGATTGTATGCCTCACACAGGTCGAGCTTAGTGAAGATTCTTGCGCATTTTAGACGATCAAACGCCTCCGAGATGAGAGGCAGGGGGTACTTTTTTTTTATGGTAATCTGGTTTAGGCCCCTATAGTCAATACATGGGCGAATAGAGCCGTCTTTCTTTTTGACAAAGAAGAATCCTGCTCCAGCCAGAGAGGTGGATTTCTGGATAAATCCCCTAGCAAGATTTTCTTCAATGTATTCAGACATGGCACGGATCTCACCTAGCGACAAGGGTAGATTCGCCCGCGAGGAGGTGAAGCACTAGGTATTAGGTCGATGGGGCAATCATACGGCCTATGAGGTGGTAGTGTCTCTGCCTCCTTTTTATCGAAGACATCCACGTAGGACCAATAGAGTGCTGGCAGTCCAGGTAGGTTAGCCGGAGTACACGGGGGTCGAGCATGACGAACCGGAATCAGACAGGTCTTATGGCATTCCTGACCCCAATGGAGCACCTCACCCGAGCTCCAATTCAGGACCGGCTCATATCTCTGTAACCAAGGCAGGCCAAGCAAGAGGGGATGAGAGAGTATGGACAGTACGAAAAAGGATATCTTCTCCGAGTGCAGCATTACCACCTGAAGAGTAACCGGCTCAGTGACCAACAAGATGGTTTCAGGGAGAAGCTTTCCATCCACAGAGGAAACCGCTAAAGGATCCACCAGACGTATGGTAGGAATCTGAAAACGCTTCACAACGACCTGTTGAATGAGATTCCCAGCGTCTCTGGAATTCAGATGGGCAGTCTCGAAGAAGCGGGTCTCACCACTGGTAACAGAATCGGACCGAGTCAAGGGCGGAAAGGAAGTACTCTTGCCTAGGACGGCCCCTCCAAGCGGTCCTAGACACTGGCGTTTCCTGGTCTCACCGGGCAAGAGCAAATCTGATGCTCTATATTGCCACAATAGAAGCAACTCCCCTCAGCACTACGGGTCTCCTGGTGAGACTTGACCATCTTTACTTGGTCCATTTGCATAGTGTCTGGAGAAGACACCCGGGGGAGAGCAGGTTGCGAGACTGGACTTTGGAAGACGGGAGCAAGGTGCAGAGGTTTCCTCTCATGGGTCATCTCCTTAGTGCGTTTGAGAAAACGGATGTCAATCCGGGTAGCTAATGACACCAGGTCGTCCAGGGATGAAGGTTTCTCATGAACGGCTATCTCTTCCTTGATCTGTCCAGAAAGGCCCTCCCAAAAGGTGGACACCAGTGCCTCATTGTTCCAGGCAAGTTCAGATGCGCTGGTTCGGAAACACACGGCATACTAGCCCACAGAGAGACTCCCTTGGTGAAGTCGGAGAAGTGAGGAGGCAGTAGAAGATTTTCATCCAGCCTCATCGGACACCTTCCGGAAAGCCACGAGGAAAGCCTGGAGATCGGACGCCAGAGGATCCCCTCTCTGCCACAGAGAGTTAAGACACGCCAACACCTCTCCGGTGAGGTGAGACATGATGAATGCCACCTTGGCCCGGTCGGAGGTGAACTGGTGTGCCAGGAGTTCAATGTGCAGTGTGCACTGATTTATGAAGCCCATACATAGGGCCAGGTCACCACCATAACGTGGAGGAGCAGATAGCCGAGGTCCAAAGTCAGATGCCACAGCACCACAGAGTTGAGGTGCCGCCGGAGCGGGTGCAGCTCAGTTAGAGGCACACACAGTCAGGGTGGACCGCACGTCCAGGCGGGAGTTGATTGTCCGCAGGTAGGACAGGATAGTATCCTGTTGGGCTCTCTGGCGAGAGACCTCTTGGTACAGGTCTGAGAGCAAAGGAGCCAGGGAGCCACCGGGTTCCATCGCCTGTGCAAAGTGTTACGGGTCGGGGTGGTGGAACCTCGGTGCTGGGATGCAAGGAGCGACCAGAGGGGCATAACTAAGTGCCTACTCGGACAGACCCTGGCCACATGGTGACTTAGTCCACTCCGTGAACCAAGGAAGCACCGGGCAGGGGAAACAGGTTCCACGCTGGGTCCGACCTTGTGTGAGAGCATGGGACTCCCACGGGTCAGGTGGCTGAGGCTTACAAGTACAGCGGAATAATACGTCAGGTAGCTTGATGAGTAATCCGGGTAGGCAAGCAGGTGGGTACGGCTGGAAGCCAGACAGGTGATCTAGGCAGGCAAGCAGGAGGACACAGCAGGTAACTTGTCAGGTGATCCAGGTAGACAAGCCAGAGGGCACGGCAGGTAGACAGGTTGGCGGGCACGGCAGATAGACAGACTGATGGGCACAGTTGATAGACAGGTTGGCAGGCACGGCTGACAGACAGGCTGGCGGGCACGGCTGATAGACTGACAGGCAGGCACGGCTGATAGACAGGCAGGTGGGCATGGCTGACAGACAGACTGGCGAGCACTGGAACCTGAGGGCTGAGGAGAGTGTTAGCACACAAACAACAACCTTGCACAGGTACCGCCATTTTGGAGGAGGTGCTTTAAATAGGAGTGGTCCTCCGGCCATTGGCCGGGGACTCTTTAGGATGGTGAACGCAGCCCATTTAAGTGGAAGGGAGCGCGCGCCCTAAGCACAGTGGCCAGGAAGCTGAGACCGGTGCGTGCAACAGCAGCAGGTGAGCTGGAGGATGCCGGACCAGGACCGCGGCGGTGAGGGGAACGGCGTCTCTGCCCGGCAGGAGGCAGAGACCCTGAAGCTACACTGGTCAATTTTTTCTGGGGCAAATCCTCGCAAATTGAATCACACTGTCCATATTTGTGGTGACCTATTAATTTTTTAATAAATTCAACTCAAAAGCGACCCTCTGCAGATTAATTCGCTCAACTCTACTGGTCAGTAAAGAAACCTGTGACTTTTTTTTTACTTGCCTGAATATTTTTAGAAGTGACTTCCTAATTTTAGTATATGATGTTTTTGTGAAAGAAAATGGTGCCTGCTGTGAAAATAATGTTTTTATATTCAGGAACATTGAAAAAGAAGACAAATTTGTAGAGTTTAATTGTCAATGTGTTCTCTGTCTGACATTGCTTTTTCCTCCTTCTGCCTCCAAGACCATATGGGGCTTTTGCAAACACTTTGTATATAGTAAACTTTAATCGTCATACATCAGCTAAATCAATGAACAGCTTTAGGAGTGGTTGTGGCAGTATAGGGTACATTGTATGCTCCTATTTGTTTAATCTTCTGTCTTTTTCCTTCTCGATACTTAATATGTTACATTAGTTTGTTGGCATCTGTTTTTCCTAATTGGACAATTTTAAAAACACTGCTTAGCGATGAAAGCACATAATAAATGTGAATTCTAGTTCAGAAAAAAAGATTTAAAACATGTTGAATATTTTTTAAACACAGGTGTTAGACAAAGAAGGAAGTTAAAGTCTTCAGGTCTGCAAAATAACAATGGGTATGGTAATTCTCACGAGAAAACTCTGAAATGCTACATTCCCACAATGAGTGTTTGCTGCGTTTTCAGAGGTGCATATTTTCGTTGAGCAAAAAACAAAGTTTTACAATTCCAGCAAAGTAAATGTAATTTATCCCCTTCGCAACCCTGGGATTTTCCGTTTTTGCATTTTCGTTTTTTGCTCCCCTTGTTCCCAGAGCCATAGCATTTTATTTTTTTGTCAATATGGCCATGTGAGGGCTTATTTTTTGCGGGACGAGTTGTACTTTTCAAAGACATTACTAGTTTTACCATATCATGTACAGGAAAATGGAAAAAAAATTCCCAGTGCGATAAAATTGCAAAAAAAGTGCAATACCACAGGTTTTTTTTTATATTTTTTTACCCCATTCACTGAATGCTAAAACTGACCTGCCATAATTATTCTCCAGGTCATTACGAGTTCGTAGATACTAAACATGTATAAGTTCTTTTTTATTTAAGTGGTGAAAAAAAAATTCCAAAGTTTGGTAAAAAAAAAAATAATAGCGCCATTTTTCAAGACCCTTAGCGTTTCCATTTTTCGGGATCTGGGGCCGGGTGAGGGCTTATATTTTGTGCACTGAGCTGAAGTTTTTATTGATACCATTTTGGGGTAGATCCGATGTTTTTATCGCCCGTTATTGCATTTTATTGCAATGTTGCGGCGACCAAAAAAACGTAATTCTGGAGTTAAAATCATGTGATGCATTAAAAGTGGCATAGCTGCTCTTGACAAGAACCAAGATTTGCCTCCACACAATTTGTTATTCAAGACACATTTGGAATACTGTTTATGTACAGCTTTTGTCTCCAGTGTGTAAGAAGAACATAGCTGAACTAGAGCAGATGCAAAGAAGAGCAATCAATGATATTAAAGAAATGAGTGGACTGCAATACCATCACAGGTTATCAAACTTGAGGTTCAGTTGGATAATCATATTAGGTTATGGGTTGAACTTTATGGACTTGTGTCCTCTTTGATTTGAGCCTTCTTTCAATTTTAAAATTATGAAATTATGAATCAAATCTGCTGACCGAATATGTGTGAATTTGCCTGAATCAACATTTCAGAAGTTTTGTTTATCTCTAGTCTTTTCTAATGTTTTTATTTCTTTCTTTTTGCTTTGGATTCCCACCTGGTTTTAAGTACAAAAAAAACATTCACCGAAAATAAACAGCCCTAAAACTGCTTTCAGCATTTTAAGGCCACGACCTGATTCATTATACAAAATCATGTCGCAGCTGGGTCCATAGCTTTGCTTTTATCACTTTGCATTAAAGTGGTTAATATTAATTGCCATAATTTAGCCTAGGAGCTGAATCCCCTGCTGAGGTAAAATATATAAACACTCTCAAACAATTTACAAGGATGTATTACAAGATATTTTGCTCATTTTCTTTTAATTTAGCTGAATATATGTGTAACCATTTTAGTTTACTGTCATTTATAATAAGCTAAACTATAATACGTACACCTTTTAAAATGTATTTAAGAAAAAAGAATCTAAAAAAGCAAATGGTATGGAACATACATTACTATATTTTAAATTAATTTACAGTAACAACATAAAAACATCATAACATAAAAATGAAACAAACTTTCCAAATATACAAACTCAACCATAATCTTATCACACTGAATTATTTCTACATTCGGGGGAAGCCTGTGGTAGAGCAGGAGTGGCTAGTTTTGTGGGGAAAGATCTCTTAGCAATTTTCACACTACGGAGAAGAGGTAGCCCACCCTGTTGCTTGGGAGCCACATGTGGCTCGCGGTCCCATAATATGTGGCTCATGGCTGTCAGCTTGGTGCAGTAGCACCTGGTCTTTCAAACAGCTAAGAAGAGAAGGTCTTCTGATGGTGAATTATGTGATTAGACCTGCACAGAAGAGCCGATCTGGATGCACATATACTGGCCTTGGCGGTTTAGAGATAATTTAAATATAGTAAGCTGGAGACAGGATGATATTACCTATCAGAAGAGGTGGTTGAAGCTGGAAGTGACAGAGTGGTAGGAGTTCGCAAAAATACTGATTAGGGGTATTGTGAGAACCCCTGCATTTTGGTATACTGCCTGATTTTGATTTCAGTGAAAAAGCTGTGGCTGCCATTATACCAATAATGGAGGCTCTGGGTGCCACTACTGTCTCACAGCTGAATGTGGCTTGCATAAACAGGTTAGAGTCTTATAAAAAAATATAGTTCGGCAAATGAGGACTTAATTAATAGAGATGAGCGAATATTTTGAAAATCAATTCGCCAGCTTCACATAATTTTCCTAGGAAATTCCATTTGCAGCGAACGAAAAGGTTTTAATAACTTCGAAAGTCTCTGAAAAAGCAAATATGAATGAAGGAGAGATCCAGCTCACGGGCAAACAGTGTTTCTTTATTCAGGTGAATATAGTACAGAGGATTATAGATAAAATCTTCATGTTCATGACTAAGGAAATATGACTGAAACGCGTAGATGCTATTGCTACCATGAAGATTTTATCCTTAATAGTGATGAGCGAGCATGCTCGCCACTGCTCGGTACTCGCCCGAGCATTTCAGTACTCAAGATGCTCAGAGCTCGCCGAGTACTTTCGAGATGCTCGGGCGGGAGCTCGGGTCCCCGTCCTGCATGTTTGGCGCTATTTAGAGCACCAATCATGCAGGAATTGTCTGCCACTCACTGTAATGTCACAGCCATGGTGGTTGTGGCATTACAGTGATTGCCCAAATCGATGGGAACAGTGCTCACAGTGAAACATGAAAAGCCGACAATTAGTGTTGAGCGAGTATGTTCTGTTAACCCTTTCGCCGAGTACGCTCGGGCCGAGTACCGAGTATTTATAGCTGCTCGGTGATATGCTTGAATCACTCCCGTGTGCATGATTTACAACTGTTTGACAGTTTTATTACATCTCTATTTCTTACACATTCCTCACATGTAATAAAGCTGCCAAACAGTTGCAAATCATGCACATGGGAGAGATTCAAACATATCACAAAGCAGCTATAAATACTTGGAGCTCGGCCCGAGCGTACTCGGAAAGAACATACTCGCTCAATACTACCAGCAATTCATCAGCGGCATACACCGGTACCTGACAATTTAGAACAGAAAGAATACAGCATCACACAGAGATTACATAGATAGAAACATGTCAGTCACATATATAATAAGTACAGTGACAGTGTTGGTTACTGTACTTGTTATTTAGTGTTAAAACAAAGGATTTATTTAATAAAAATAATTGTGTTTTCATGCACCCGTCTCTTTAAAAAAGCCAGCTGGCAATTCTTCAGTGGCACACATCGGTACCCGACAATTTAGAACAGAAAGAATCGAGCATCACACATAGATTAGATACATAGAAACATGTCAGTCACATATAAAATAAGTAGAGTGACAGTGTTGGTTACTGTACTTGTCATTTAGTGTTAAAATAAAGGATTTATCAAAAAAAAAATTGGCGAAGGGTTCCCCGTAATTTTAGTCTCTAGTGGAGGTTAAGCAGATGGCTGGGGCAGATGTTTGAAGCCTGGGAAGGGGGTAATACCCATGGAGCTTCCCAGGCTACTAATATCAGCCCCCAGCTGAATACCTAGCCTTTACCAGCTATTAAAATGGGGGACCCCCCAAAAAAATGACGTGTCGTCCCCCCTATTTTAATAGCTAGCAAAGGCTAGGCAGACAGCTGGGGGCTGATATTAATAGCCCAGGAAGGGTGCCATGAACATTGGCCCCCTCCCAGGCTAGAAACACCAGCCGTCAGCCGCCCCAGAAATGGCGCATCCATAGGATGCGGTGGCAGTGGGGTAATAGGGCTGGGGTTGATGTAAGCTTATAATGCCAGCTGACATCAAGCCCAGGTTAGTAATGGAGAGGCGTGCTCACATCATGCATGTCACTGACAGCGTGGGAAAATTCTCCTGCGCTTGCCGTGAGCACAGGAGAATCCTCTCACGCTCACCGCATGCGCAGGAGAATTCTCCCATGCTGTCAGTGACGTGCATGAGGTGAGCTGAGTTCATTGGACATGAATTCGGCTCATCTGGATGCTGTCACAGCCAGACACTGAGGAGCGCAAGCATGCCTGCGGCATGGCAAGCTGGATGGCAGCTTTCGGCTGCGATCCAGCCTGTCATGTGAATGTAGCAGAGCTGGAGCCGTCGTGGGAACCATGGAAAGGTAAGGATGAGGTTGGTTTATTATTTTATCTTTATTGCAGGAGATCGTTGGCTTCAGCTGGAATGGGCGTAATGGTAAGTATGGTTTAATTTAGAACATTAAAGAAATGTGTGTTTATTTCAATTAAAGGACTTTATTCTGGGTGTTTGTGTTTTTTTTTAACTTTGACTATGGGATTAGTAATGGGGGTGTCTTATAGACGCCTCTCCATTACTAAACTGGGCTTGATGTCAGCTGGCATTATAAGCTGACATAAACCCCAGCCCTATTACCCCACTGCCACCGCTACAAGGCAGTGGGAAGAGCAAGGCTAAGTGCCAGAATTGGTGCATCCGGCTGACGGCTGGTGTTTCTAGCCTGGGAGGAGGCCAATATTCATGGCACCCTTCCTGGGCTATTAATATCAGCCCCCAGACCCCACATCATTTTTGGGGGGGTCCCCCATTTTAAAAACTAGTAAAGGCTAGGTATTCAGCTGGGGGCTGATATTAGTAGCCTGGGAAGCTCTGTGGGTATTACCCCCTTCCCAGGCTTCAAACATCTGCCCCAGCCGTCTGCTTAACCTCCGCTAGAGACTAAAATTACGGGGAACCCCACACCAATTTTTTTTTTAATAAATCCTTTATTTTAACACTAAATGACAAGTACAGTAATCAACACTATCACTGTACTTTTTATATATGTGACTGACATGTTTCTATATATCTAATCTATATGTGAAGCTCTATTCTTTCTGTTCTAAATTGTCTGGTACCGGTGTATGCTGCTGTTGAATTGCTGGCCGGCTTTTTTAAAGAGACAAAACACTATTATTTTTTTTAATAAATCCTTTATTTTAACACTAAATAACAAGTACAGTAACCAACACTGTCACTGTACTTATTATACAGTACCGACCAAAAGTTTGGACACACCTTCTCATTTAAAGATTTTTCTGTACTTTCATGACTATGAAAATTGTACATTCATACTGAAGGCATCTAAACTATGAATTAACACATGTGGAATTATATACTTAACAAAAAAGTGTGAAACAGCTGAAAATATGTCTTATATTCTAGGTTCTTCAAAGTAGCCACCTTTTGCTTTGATGACTGCTTTCCACACTCTTGTCATTGTATTGTCTTGATGAGCTTCAAGAGGTAGTCACCGGAAATGGTCTGCCAACAATCTTGAAGGGGTTCCCAGAGATGCTTAGCATTTGTTGGCCCTTTTGCCTTCACTCTGCGGTCCAGCTCACCCCAAACCATCTCGATTGGGTTCTGGTCTGGTGACTGTGGAGGCCAGGTCATCTGGCGTAGCACCCCATCACTGTCCCTCTTTGTCAAATAGCCCTTACACAGCCTGGAGGTGTGTTTGAGGTTATTGTCCTGTTGAAAAATAAATGATGGTCCAACTAAACGCAAACCGGATGGAATAGCATGCCGCTGCAAAATGCTGTGGTAGCCATGCTGGTTCAGTATGTCTTCAATTTTGAATAAATCCCCAACAGTGTCACCAGCAAAGCACCCCCACACCATCACACCTCCTCCTCCATGCTTCACGGTGGGAACCAGGCATGTAGAGTCCATCCGTTCACCTTTTCTGTGTTGCACAAAGACTCGGTGGTTGGAACCAAAGATCTCAAATTTGGACTCATCAGACCAAAGCACAGATTTCCACTTGTCTAATGTCCATTCCTTGTGTTCTTTAGTCCAAACAAGTCACTACTGCTTGTTGCCGGTCCATAGCAGTGATTTCCTAGCAGCTATTTTACCATGAAGGCCTGCTGCACAAAGTCTCCTCTTAACAGTTGTTGAAGAGATGTGTCTGCTGCTAGAACTCTGTGTGACATTGACCTGGTTTCTAATCTGAGCTGCTGTTAACATGCGATTTCTGAGGCTGGTGACTCGGATAAACTTATCCTCAGAAGCAGAGGTGACTCTTGGTCTTCCTTTCCTGGGGCGGTCCTCATGTGAGCCAGTTTCTTTGCAGCGCTTGATGGTTTTTGCAACTGCACTTTGGGACACTTTCAAAGTTTTCCCAATTTTTCGCACTGATTAACCTTCATTTCTTAAAGTAATGATGGCCACTTGTTTTTCTTTACTTAACTGCTTTTTTCTTGCCATAATACAAATTCTAACAGTCTATTCAGTAGGACTATCAACTGTGTATCCAACAGACTTGTGCACAACACAACTGATGGTCTCAACCCCATTTATAAGGCAAGAAATCCCACTTATTAAACCTGACAGGGCACACCTATGAAGTGAAAACCATTTCCGGTGACTACCTCTTGAAGCTCATCAAGAGAATGCCAAGAGTGTGCAAGTCATCAAAGCAAAAGGTGGCTACTTTGAAGAACCTAGAATATAAGACATATTTTCAGTTGTTTCACACTTTTTTGTTAAGTATATAATTCCACATGTGTTAATTCATAGTTTTGATGCCTTCAGTGTGAATGTACAATTTTCATAGTTATGAAAATACAGAAAAATCTTTAAATGAGAACGTGTGTCCAAACTTTTGGTCTGTACTGTATATGTGACTGACATGTTTCTATCTTATCTATGTGTTATGCTCTATTCTTTCTGTTCTAAATTGTCGGGTACCGGTGTATGCCACTGATGAATTGCTGGCCTTCTTTTTTAAAGAGATGGATGCATGAAAATCGGAGGGCACTAGTGTGTTCCAAGTGCCCTGCTATGTTTTTCATGCACCCTCCTATATTCCCTGCCTGCCTGTCTGCCTATATATTCTGCCTGCCTGATGTTTAATTGAGCACCATTCCCATCGATTTGGGCAATTTTTGACCTTCTGCAGACCGCCAGGGGGGACCACCAGAAAAAGGCTCGAGTTTTCCATAGACTTACATAGTGCTCATTGCTCGGGTCGAGCACCCGAGTATTCCAATGTGCTCGACCCGAGCTTCGAGCACCCGAGCATTTTAGTGCTCGCTCATCACTAATCCTTAATTCTCTGCATTATATTCACCTGAATAAAGAAACACTGTTTGCCGGTGAGCAGGTTTCCTCATTCATTCATCAGCTGTTACCCACTCTAAGACAGAGAGTTTCTCTGTACTCCAAGTAACAGGGACATATTAACGGTGAGCTGGAAGTATTTTATGACACTCTGGGGTCTCAAAGGACTAATGTATTTTTCGGACTATAAGACGCACCGGACCAGAAGACGCAACTATGTTTTAGAGGAGGAAAATAGAAAAAAATATGATCCCTATCCAGGTATATATGATCCCCATTCAGGTATATATGGCCCCATATCCAGGTATACATTGCCTCCCATCAAGGTATACTTGGCCCCCTATCCTGGTATGCTTGGCCCCCCATCCTGGTAAATATGGCCCCCTATTGTTGTACACATGGCCCCCATCCTCATCCTGGTATGCATGGCCCTCCATCCCTATCCTGGTATACATGGCCCACAGCCCCATCCTGGTATACAGTGGGGAAAATAAGTATTTAATACACTGCAGATTTTGCTAGTTTTCCCACCTACAAAGAATAGAGAGGTCTGTAATTTTTACTGTAGGTACACTTCAACTGTGAGAGACAGAATCTAAAAAGCAAATCTAGAAAATCACATTATATGATTTTTACATAATTAATTAGCATTTTATTGCATGAAATAAGTATTTTATACAATAGAAAAACAGAACAGAAACATTTGTCTGAAATTACAGAGGTCAGACCTTTCCTGCAGTTCTTGACCAAGTTTACACACACTGCAGCTGGGATTTTGGCCCACTCCTCCATACAGGTCCTTTTCAGATCTTTCAGGTTTCAGGGTTGTCACTGGGCAACACAGAGTTTCAGCTCCCTCCAAAGATTTTCTATTGGGTTCAGGTCTGAAGATTGGCTAGGTCACTCCAGGACCTTGAAATGACTCTTACGGAGCCACTTCTTAGCTGCTCTGGCTGTGTAATTCAGGTTATTGTCATGCTAGGAGACCCAGCCACAACCCATCTTCAATGCTCTTACCGAGGGATGGGCGTTGTTGGCAAAAATCTCAAGATACATGACCCCATTATCCTTTCTTAAATACAGTGCAGTCATCCTGTCCCCTTTGCAGAAAAGCATCCCCAAAGTACGATGTTTCTCCCACCATGCATTACGGTTGGGAGGGTGTTCTCAGGGTTGTACTCATCCTTGTTCTTCCTCCAAACGCAGCGAGTAGAGTTGATACCAAAAAGTTCTATTTCGGTCTTATCTGACCATGTAACCTTCTCCCATACCTCCTCTGAATCTTTCTAATGGTCATTGGCAGACTTCAAATTGTCCTGGACATGTGCTGGAGTGAGCAGGGGGACCTTGTGTGCCATGTAGGATTTTAATCCATGACGGTGTAGAGTGTTAGTGTGTTGTAATGTTTGAGACTGTAGTCACAGCTCTCTTCAGGTCATTGACCAGGTCCTCTCGTGTAGTTCTGGGCTGATTCATGACCTTTCTCAGAATCATCCTTACCTCACAAAGTGAGATCTTGCATGGAGCCCCAGACTGAGGAAGATTGACAGTGGTCTTGTGTTTCTTCCATTTTCTAATACTTGTGCAAATAGTTGATGCTTTCTCACCACGCTGCTTGCCTATTGTCCTGTAGCCCATCCCGGTCTAGTGAAGGTCTACAATTTGGTCGCTGGTGTCCTTGGACAGCTCCTTCGTCTTGGCCATGGTGGAAAGGTTGGAGTGTGATTGATAGAGTGTGTGGACAGGTGTTTTTTATACAGGGAACAAGTTCAAAAAGGTGCAATTAATACAGGTAATGAGTGCAGAGTAGGAAGGCTTCTTAAAGAAAAACTGACAGGTCTGAGAGAGCCAGAATTTTTTCTGGTTGGTAGATTATCAAATAATTGTTGTGATTGCTGTCATTTCATTTCAAGGTCCTGGAGTGACCTAGCCAATCTTCCGACCTGAACCCAATAGAAAATCTTTGGAGGGAGCTGAAATTTCATGCAATAAAATGCAATTGAATTATTTAAAATTGTACAATGTGATTTTCTGGTTTTTATTTTTTAAATTCTGTCTCTCAAAGTTGAAGTGTATCAATGATAAAAATTACAGACATCTCCATTTTTTGTTGGTGGGAAAACTTGCAAAATTGGCAGTGTATCAAATAATTATTTTCCCTACTATACAGTATATTGCCCCTATCCCCATCCTTGTATCCTTGTATGCATGACCCTCATCCCCATCCTGGTATAAATGGCCCCATCTACATCCTGGTGTACATAGCCCTCATCCCCATCCAGGTATATATAGCCCCCATCCTGGTTTATATGGCCCCCATCAAGCCGCACAAAAAAAAAGAAACTATTCTACTCACCTTCCCTTTGCTCCCTCACAACACGATGTCCTGTTCTGATGCGGGCAGCTGACTTCAGTGTGTAAGCAGCTCGTGATGTCAATGCCATGTGACCCCATACGCCGAGGTATGCTGCCGGAATATTCACTGCTCCCCACGTCCGGGACTATGGGAGTGGCAAGCAATGAATATTAATTTTCCTTAATACATTGGAAGGCGGCGGCTGCAGCTAATACATGTGCCCGCTATTAAAGAGAATGAATATACACTGTTCTCCATTTCCATAGTCCTGCCCACCTCTCGGCACCGACTTCAGTGCATATAGATGGGAGAGACTAAGGGCGTGGGGAACAGTGAATATTAATTTTCTTTAACAGCGGACACACATGCTAGCCGCAGCTGCTGGCCCCTGCCTCTGTGGCCTGCTCCGCTGCTGCCCTTTCCCCCAAAAACACCCACAGCCGGACGATAAAGAACATCCGGACTATAAGACGCACCCCCAACTTTCCTCCAAAAAATTTTTTGGGAAAAAGTGCGTCTTATAGCCTACAAAACAAAGTATATCCAACCCCTTTCTGGGTTTGCAAAGTAAACACATCTTTAGTAATGCCAAAGAGACCTTTGACATATATGGCTATTGGTAAAGGATATTATCTGTTCTTCACACACTATCTATAGAGTTTCTTCAATGCTATATGGCTTTCCCTTCCTATCTCTGTTGCAAATTTGTGATCCATGATGTTCTCTCTCCATTTAGAATCACTACAAACTGCTTTCTGCATTTGCTGCTTCTGCTTGTATACATGCAATGATATTCCCTCCTTTTTGGCTGTGCTATACTACTCTATGTGATGTGATAGCTGCAAAGCACTATGGGAAAGCTTTCTTGGCGACACCTAAAGTCATATGATCTTTCATTGACTAATACAATCTTCTCCAGTGTGTAAAACAATAGGAGACCTTTTAAGCAATTAGCATAAATCAGATTGCAAATTTTTAGAATTTGCCAATTTAGTGAATTCCTAAAAAAATCAAAACAAATGTTATTTGCATCAAATCGTTTCACTCATCATTAGAGATGACCAAATCAATTTGGTGCAAATCAAATTCATGTTGAACTTTAGGAAATCACTGAAACAAGAGAATTAGAGAAATTTGTGATTTAAATTGTGCAAATTGGCAAAAATGCCTGCTGCTATTTTACTCACTGCAGAAGACCTAATCAGCCGGAGAAGGCTCACATGATTTCAAGCACGACATTTGTTAGCTTCCCAATAATGTCTCCCAGTTATCACACAGTATAGCACAGCAAATCATACTCTGTCTGAAAGCTGAAGCAGAGAATGCAGTGCATCAACCATTTTGGGGTGAATCTGTTAGGGCTTGAAAGTTGTTGCATACAGTCCGAGGAGACCTCAGATTGTTATACACAACTTTTCATGGCAATTTGAGTAGCTGCAATACACATCAAATTCATTCAACGCAAATCGAATATTTGAGAAAAAATTGCTGAAGCTGTGAAATTTGAATTTTAAAAGATTTGTCATCTCTTTTTATCTCTAATCAATCAGTATCTGTCTTGAGTGTCATATATGAATCTGTCTTTTTTATGTCTATTCAGTCCAGGAACAGGTAAACCACATGTGCAACTATACTGGGACTCCATAGGCAGTGGTCCCAACATCACACATTAAAACTGCAGTTCTTCATACTATGAAAAGAGCGTGTGTATTTAGTACTATGATGATTTTATTTTCCTCCAACATGTTAGCATACTTCTGAAGATTTCTCTAGAGAAAAATAAAGTGTAGACCTAATCACTTAATTCTTGACAAATTAGCTATTTGACAGCAGGAGCGCCATATATTGGTCTTGCATGAAGGCCCTCTAATATTTATGTAAATCAAAACCAACCGTGCTCTCTCTCTTTTTTCTTTATCATATTCAAAACACTCAACTTTTTTTTCTAAATGGGTCAATAAATTACGTTCAGGAATTTCACACTCAACCATTACTTTCATTTTTTTTTATTGATGTAAAATTTGCAATGTTTAGTGCCAGTCATCCTTAATGTACCTGTTTTCCTGCATTTTGACCTTTTGACCTGAAACATCTGCTTGCCCCCAAAACATTCTCCTACCTTAGACTGGCCGTACACATTAGATTGCATTCGGCCAAACAATGCTTTGGCCGATAGTATGACCGTCAGCCATATCAAGCGGCGCTCCCATACACAAAAGCATTTGTTTAGCTGAGCGCTCCTGTGTTCTCTGTGAGAAAAAAATAGACTTGTCTCAGGGGAAAACAATTGATCGGCAGTATGAAATTGGACATGATTGATCAACATCTCCCAATCTGTTCGCCATCTTTCCCATACATTTTAGATTGTCGACCGAACCTATCAATGTCAGCGGGTTCAGCTGACATTACTCTAATGTGTATGGGGGCTTTAACTCACTGATAATATGCGTGTCCAATGGTTGTGAGATCTAGATAGGCTACTTCTTTTTTTTGAATGCTAAAGAAAAATTTTCCAAGACCCATACATTTAACATCAGTTCATGCAACAACAAATTCAGTGCCCTTTTGCATGATCTGGTTTTTGGGCATATTCCTATCTAATATTTCTTATTTTGTCATTTTTGGGAAGTGGCTGAATATTGCTAAAACAAAAATAAGAAAAAACAAAAACAAATGTAGGCATTTAACTGTGCATGTCTGTTTTTTCATACCTGTCAAACTAGTCAAATTTGACAAACATACACGCCACACCTAAACTGAGGCCTGCTGTCACATTTTGCCTTCAGTACGTGCCCCTGCCTACCTAGCATTACTTGTTATGCTCTTTTTGGTAAGGGGTGAATAACTAGGGATGAAATAATTTTCAAAAGATAATAGTGTTGTACAAACTGTATGTTAAAAGAAAAAGTGGCAACAAAAATGGACATTGTAGTCTAAAATAAAAATAGCATTCAACAGCTAAGAACAGCATACAGCAGCAGAAGAAGAAGCACTACCACTGGCACCAACCATCTGGGCAATAGTGCTACCAAAGAAAGGCCTTCTTTCTTTTTCTCCACCAACCATATTAGTGGGGAGTAAGTAAAGGGTCTTATGGAATATATGACACATTGCTTTTCTCAGTCACAGCACCACATTCAGCGACATCATCAGTTTTACTCAGTGTTCTGCACAGAATGGTCACAACTAAAAGGGATAATTTTTGGATGTTTTATAATTGATCATTTTAAAAACACATTAAAAGTCTGTTAGTGGGCTTTGTTATTAATTGGGCTATTTGTTAATAATCGATTAACACCAATTTCTATTATGAGAACATTTTGACATTACTAAGGCTGTGTTTGTGTTAAAGAACTTGAAAGGGGTTGTATACGGTTCTACAAGACCTCAGAATGTTATATGTACTATCAGCGCAAAAGGATGCTTTGCAGTATTGTGATTCCTTGTGAATAGATTCACTGCAAATAATTGGGAAAAAATTAATTGAACCTGGCAAATATGAATTTTCAAAAGTTTCAATCATCTCTGGTGTCAATGTGTAAATACTGTAGAATAATTAATCAATGAAGTTAGATTTCTTGAACTTAAGATCTTTGCTCTCTTGGGTTGTTTTGACATTGTTAGAGATGTTCCCATGTACTACCATGATAAATATGAGATACTAATGAATCTGAAAACTGTGTATTGAAGCTCATGGTACAAAATATTGGCATGTTGACCCATGATAGGCTGCTGAAAATGTTTCATGTAAAGTTTAATAGGCTTGGAGGGATCTCCTTACATGATAACTAGAGCTTAAGCCTTCAAGATGTCATTATGTGTACAGTACAGGTGCAGTAGAAAACCCAAACTTCCAAAAGGGTGGTTGCACGTTGTATCCATGTACTAGACAGCATTTGCTTGTAGATTATTGATTCACTTTAAATGTGTTATTTATAATTAGTGTTAGGGATTTCAACATATATACAAATAAAAGCAAATCCTTGTATGCAATCAAGAAGAACTATATACAGTGCCTACAAGTATTATTTAACCCCCTGCAGATTTAGCTGGTTGACACATGCGGAATTAACTTGGCATTGTGACATTTGTACTGTAGATCAGCCTGGAAGTGGGAAATGCACTGCAGCAAATTTTTTTTTTTTTTTTTTTAAATGTTAAAAGTTAATTCAGAGTGTCATTTATTATTCAACCCCTCAAACCACAAGAATTCTGTTTGGTCCCCCTAAAGTATTAAGAAGTAGTTCAGGCACCAAGAATAATGAGCTTCACATGTGTGGATTAAAGATCTCTTTTGCCAGCCTTTTCTGACTATTTAAGACCCTCCCCAAACTTGTGAACAGCACTCAGACATGGTCAACATGGGAAAGACAAAGGAGCATTCCAAGGCCATCAGAGACAAGCTCGTGGAGGGTCACAAGGCTGGCAAGGGTTACAAAACCCTTTCCAAGGAGTTGGGCCTACCTGTCTCCACTGTTGGGAGCTAGTGTTGAGCCACCCCCGTAGTGTTCGGGTTCGGTTCGGTTCGTCGAACACCGGGATGTTCGAGGAACTGTTCGTCGAACTGTTCGTCGAACACCTTAGAACACCGTCGAATACCGTTAAAACCAATGGCAGGCAAACAAAAACACATAGAAACACATAGAAAACACCTGCAAAGGTGTCCAAAAGCTGACAAACTGCTCAGAAGACACTCTTTTAAAAAAGCCGGCCGGCAAATTCAGCAGCGGCATACACCGGTACCCGACAATTTAGACAAGAAGGAATAGAGCATCACACATAGATTAGATAGATAGAAACATGTCAGTCACACATATAAGAAGCACAGTGACAGTGTTGGTTACTGCACTTGTCATTTAGTGTAAAGGACTTATTAAAAAAAATATTAGTGTTTTCATGCACCGTCTCTTTAAAAAAGCCGGCCGGCAATTCAGCATCTGTACCCGACAATTTAGAACAGAAAGAATAGAGCTTCACTCATAGATTAGATAGATAGAAACATGTCAGTCACATATATAATAAGTACAGTGATAGTGTTGCTTACTGTACTTGTCATTTAGTGTAAAGGATTTATTTAAAAAAATAATAGTGTTTTCATGCACTGTCTCTTTAAAAAAGCCGGCCGGCAATTCAGCAGCGGTACCCGACAATTTAGAACAGAAAGATAGAGCATCACACATAGATTAGATAGATAGAAACATGTCAGTCACATATATATGAAGTACAGTGATAGTGTTGGTTACTGTACTTGTCATTTAGTATTAAAATAAAGGATTTATTATTAAAAAAATTGGCGTGGGGTTCCCCTTAATTTTAGGCTCTAGCGGAGGTTAAGCAGACGGCTGGGGCAGATGTTTGAAGCCTGGGAAGGGGGTAATACCCACGGAGCTTCCCAGGCTACTAATATCAGCCCCCAGCTGAATACATAGCCTTTACTAGCTATTAAAATGGGGGACCCCCCCAAAAAAAATGACATGGGGTCCCCCCTAATTTAATAGCTAGCAAAGGCTAGGCAGACAGCTGGGGGCTGATATTAATAGCCCAGGAAGGGAGCCATGAATATTGGCCCCCTCCCAGGATAGAAACACCAGCCGTCAGCCGCCCCAGAAATGGCGCATTCATAGGATGCGCCAATTCTGGCACTTAGCCTCGCTCTTCCACGCTGCCCTGGTGCGGTGGCAGGGGGTAATAGGGTTGGGGTTGATGTCAGCTTATAATGCCAGCTGACATCAAGCCCAGGTTAGTAATGGAGAGGCGTCTATAAGACACCCCCATTACTAAACCCATAGTCAAAGTTAAAAAAAACACAAACACCCAGAATAAAGTCCTTTAATTGAAATAAAGACACAATCCTTTATTGTTCTAAATTAAACCATACTTACCATCACGCCCATTCCAGCTGAAGCCAACGATCTCCTGCAATAAAAGAAAAATAATAAAGCAACCTCATCCTTACCTTTCCATGGTTCCCACGACAGCTTCAGCTCTGCTACATCGAGATGACAGGCTGGACCGCAGCAGAACGCTGCCATCCAGCCTCTCATCCCGCAGACACTGAGAAGCGCAGGCTTGCTTGCGCTGCTCAGCGTCTCTCTGTGACGACATCCAGATGAGCCGAGTTCATGTCCAATGAACTCGGCTCACCTCATGCACGTCACTGACAGCGTGGGAAAATTGTCACGCTGAAGCGGTGAGTGCAGGAGAATTCTCCCACGCTGTCAGTGACGTGCATAAGGTGAGCTCATGTCCAATGAACTCAGCTCACCTCCTGCACGTCACTGACAGCGTGGGAGAATTCTCCTGCACTCAGCGCTTCAGCGTGAGAATTCTCCCACGCTGAAGCGCTGAGTGCAGGAAAATTTTCCCACGCTGTCAGTGACGTGCAGGAGGTGAGCTGAGTTCATTGGACATGAGCTCACCTCATGCACATCACTGACAGCGTGGGAGAATTCTCCTGCACTCAGCACTTCAGCGTGAGAATTTTCCCACGCTGTCAGTGACGTGCATGAGGTGAGCCGAGTTCATTGGACATGACCTCGGCTCATCTGGATGCCGTCACAGCGAGACAGTGAGGAGCGCAAGCATGCCTGCGCTTCTCAGTGTCTGCGGGATGACAGACTGGATGGCAGCGTTCTGCTGCGGTCCAGCCAGTCATCTCGATGTAGCAGAGCTGAAGCTGTCGTGGGAACCATGGAAAGGTAAGGATGAGGTTGGTTTATTATTTTTCTTTTATTGCAGGAGATCGTTGGCTTCAGCTGGAATGGGTGTGATGGTAAGTATGGTTTAATTTAGAACAATAAAGAATTGTGTCTTTATTTCAATTAAAGGACTTTATTCTGGGTGTTGTGTTTTTTTTAAATACTTTACTAGAAATTCATGGCGGTCATGTCTAATACTGGCGTGACCCCATGAATTTTGGGCTTGGGGCCAGCTGATAATACCAAGCTGGCCCTAACCCCTTTATTACCCAGTGAGCCACCGCACCAGGGCCCTGGATGAGTTGGGTACAGCGCCAGAAGATGGCGCTTCTATGAACGCGCCATTTTCCAGGGTGGCTGCGGACTGCAATTTGTAGCGGGGGGGGGCCCAGAAAGCTTGGGCCTCCCTGCGCTGCAGATTCCAGCCCCCAGCTGCCTAGTTGTACCTGGCTGGACACAAAAATAGGGCGAAGCCCCACGTACTTTTTTTTTAATTATTTCATGAAATTCATTAAATAATTAAGAAAAAAAGGCCTTCCCTATATTGTTGTGTCCGGCCAGGTACAAATAGGCAGCTGGTGGTTGGGGGCAGCCCGTTCCTGCCTGCTGTACCTGGCTGGACACAAATATAGTGCGAAGCCCCACTTCAATTTTTTTTAATTATTTCATGAAATTCATGAAATAATTAAGAAAAAAAGGGCTTCCCTATATTGTTGTGTCCGGCCAGGTACAAATAGGCAGCTGGTGGATGGGGGCAGCCCGTTCCTGCCTGCTGTACCTGGCTGGACACTAATATAGTGCGAAGCCCCACTTCAATTTTTTTAAATTATTTTAGGAAATTCATGAAATAATTTAAAAAAAATTGACGTGGGGCTTCGCACTATATTTGTGTCCAGCCAGGTACAGCAGGCAGGAACGGGCTGCCCCCAACCACCAGCTGCCTCTTTGTACCTGGCCGGACACAACAATATAGGGAAACCCTTTTTTTCTTAATTATTTCATGAAATAATTTAAAGAAAATTGACGTGGGGCTTCGCCCTGTTTTTGTGTCCAGCCAGGTACAACTAGGCAGCTGGGGGCTGGAATCCGCAGCGCAGGGAGGCCCAAGCTTTCTGGGCCACCCCCGCTGCAAATTGCAGTCCGCAGCCACCCCGGAAAATGGCGCGTTCATAGAAGCGCCATCTTCTGGCGCTGTACCCAACTCATCCAGGGCCCTGATGCGGTGGCTCACTGGGTAATAAAGGGGTTAGGGCCAGCTTGGCATTATCAGCTGGCCCTAAGCCCGAAATTCATGGGGTCACGCCAATATTAGACATGACCACCATGAATTTCTAGTAAAGTATTTAAAAAAAACACAACACCCAGAAAAAAGTCCTTTAATTGAAATAAACACACAATTCTTTATTGTTCTAAATTAAACCATACTTACCATCACGCCCATTCCAGCTGAAGCCAACGATCTCCTGAAATAAAAGAAAAATAATAAAGCAACATCATCCTTACCTTTCCATGGTTCCCATGACAGCTTCAGCTCTGCTACATCGAGATGACAGGCTGGACCGCAGCAGAACGCTGCCATCCAGCCTGTCATCCCGCAGACACTGAGAAGCGCAGGCTTGCTTGCGCTCCACAGTGTCTCTCTGTGAGGGCATCCAGATGAGCCGAGTTATTGTCCAATGAACTCGGCTCACCTCATGCACGTCACTGACAGCGTGGGAAAATTCTCCTGCACTCAGCGCTTCAGCATGGGAGAATTCTCACACTGAAGCGCTGAGTGCAGGAGAATTCTCCCACGCTGTCAGTGACGTGCAGGAGGTGAGCTGAGTTCATTGGACATGAGCTCACCTTATGCACGTCACTGACAGCGTGGGAAAATTCTCCTGCACTCAGCGCTTCAGCGTGGGAGAATTCTCACGCTGAAGCGCTGAGTGCAGGAGAATTCTCCCACGCTGTCAGTGACGTGCAGGAGGTGAGCTGAGTTCATTGGACATGAGCTCACCTTATGCACGTCACTGACAGCGTGGGAGAATTCTCCTGCACTCACCGCTTCAGCGTGAGAATTTTCCCACGCTGTCAGTGACGTGCATGAGGTGAGCCGAGTTCATAGGACATGAACTCGGCTCATCTGGATGTCGTCACAGAGAGACGCTGAGCAGCGCAAGCAAGCCTCCGCTTCTCAGTGTCTGTGGGATGAGAGGCTGGATGGCAGCGTTCTGCTGCGGTCCAGCCTGTCATCTCGATGTAGCAGAGCTGAAGCTGTCGTGGGAACCATGGAAAGGTAAGGATGAGGTTGCTTTATTATTTTTCTTTTATTGCAGGAGATCGTTGGCTTCAGCTGGAATGGGCGTGACGGTAAGTATGGTTTAATTTAGAACAATAAAGGATTGTGTCTTTATTTCAATTAAAGGACTTTATTCTGGGTGTTTGTGTTTTTTTTAACTTTGACTATGGGGTTAGTAATGGGTTGTCTTATAGACGCCTCTCCATTACTAACCTGGGCTTGATGTCAGCTGGCATTATAAGCTGACATCAACCCCAACCCTATTACCCCCTGCCACCGCACCAGGGCAGCGTGGAAGAGCGAGGCTAAGTGCCAGAATTGGCGCATCCTATGAATGCGCCATTTCTGGGGCGGCTGACGGCTGGTGTTTCTAGCCTGGGAGGGGGCCAATATTCATGGCTCCCTTCCTGGGCTATTAATATCAGCCCCCAGCTGTCTGCCTAGCCTTTGCTAGCTATTAAATTAGGGGGGACCCCACGTCATTTTTTTGGTGGGGTCCCCCATTTTAATAGCTAGTAAAGGCTATGTATTCAGCTGGGGGCTGATATTAGTAGCCTGGGAAGCTCCGTGGGTATTACCCCCTTCCCAGGCTTCAAACATCTGCCCCAGCCGTCTGCTTAACCTCCGCTAGAGCCTAAAATTAAGGGGAACGCCACGCCAATTTTTTTAATAATAAATCCTTTATTTTAATACTAAATGACAAGTACAGTAACCAACACTATCACTGTACTTCATATATATGTGACTGACATGTTTCTATCTATCTAATCTATGTGTGAAGCTCTATTCTGTCTGTTATAAATTGTCGGGTACCGCTGCTGAATTGCCGGCCGGCTTTTTTAAAGAGACGGTGCATGAAAACACTATTATTTTTTTTGATAAATCCTTTACGCTAAATGACAAGTACAGTAAGCAGCACTGTCACTGTACTTCATATATATGTGACTGACATGTTTCTATCTATCTAATCTATGTGTGATTCTCTATTCTTTCTATTCTAAATTGTCGGGTACCGCTGCTGAATTGCCGGCCGGCTTTTTTAAAGAGACGGTGCATGAAAACACTATTATTTTTTTTGATAAATCCTTTACGCTAAATGACAAGTACAGTAAGCAGCACTTTCACTGTACTTCGTATATATGTGGCTGACATGTTTATATCTATCTAATCTATGTGTGAAGCTCTATTCTTTCGGTTCTAAATTGTCGGGTACAGGTGTATGCCGCTGCTGAATTGCCGGCTTTTCATGTTTCACTGTTGGCACTGTTCCCATCGATTTGGGCAATCACTGTAATGCCACAACCACCATGGCTGTGGCATTACAGTGAGTGGCAGACAATCCCTGCATGATTGGTGCTCTAAATAGCGCCAGACATGCAGGACACGCTTTTGGTGCACGAACAGTTATCGAACATAACCTCGAACAGCCGAATTTTTTGCAAATCGTTCGGGTTCGTCGAACAACTCGAACACCGCCCAAAACAGCTCAAATTTGAGATTGGCGAACAGTTCTCGTCGAACACCGCTCATCTCTATTGGGAGCATCATCCATAAGTGGAAGGCTTATGGAACTACTGTTAGCCTTCCACGGCCTGGACAGCCTTTGAAAGTGTCCTCCCGTGCCGAGGCCAGGCTTGTCCGAAGAGTCCAGGCTAACCCAAGGACAACAAGGAAGGAGCTCCACGAAGATCTCATGGCAGTGGGGACATTGGTTTCAGTCAATACCATAAGTAACGTACTCCACCGCAATGGTCTCCGTTCCAGACGAGCCCGTAAGGTACCTTTACTTTCAAAGCGTCATGTCAAGGCTCGTCTACAGTTTGCTCATGATCACTTGGAGGACTCTGAGACAGACTGGTTCAAGGTTCTATGGTCTGATGAGACCAAGATCGAGATCTTTGGTGCCAACCACACACGTGACGTTTGGAGACTGGATGGCACTGCATATGACCCCAAGAATATCATCCCTACAGTCAAGCATGGTGGTGGCAGCATCATGCTGTGGGGCTGTTTCTCAGCCAAGGGGCCTGGCCATCTGGTCCGCATCCATGGGAAGATGGATAGCACGGCCTACCTGGAGATTTTGGCCAAGAACCTCCGCTCCTCCATCAAGGATCTTAAGATGGGTCGTAATTTCATCTTCCAACAAGACAACGACCCGAAGCACACAGCCAAGAAAACCAAGGCCTGGTTCAAGAGGGAAAAAGTCAGAGTGTTGGAGTGGCCTAGTCAGTCTCCTGACCTTAACCCAATTAAAAACTTGTGGAAGGAGCTCAAGAATAAAGTCCACATGATACACCCAAAGAACCTAGATAACTTGGAGAAGATCTGCATGGAGGAGTGGGCCAAGATAACTCCACAGACCTGGGCCGGCCTGATCAGGTCTTATAAAAGACGATTATTAGCTGTAATTGCAAACAAGGGTTATTCCACAAAATATTAAACATAGGGGTTGTATAATAATTGACCCACACTTTTATGTTTAAAATTTAATAAAATTCAACTGAGCAACATAACTTTTTGGTTTGTAAGATTTATGCTTCTGTTCATAAAACCTACTCTCGTTTGCAGTTTGAAGGCTCTAACTTATTTGCATCTTATCAAACCAGCTAAATCTGCAGGGGGTTGAATACTACTTGTAGGCACTGTATACACATGAAAATAAGAAAAAAAAAAAAGAAACTCTGTAATATATGTTATTAGAGAAATCTGCATACATTCTCAAAATTCTCAATTCCTGGGTAAAATCTGTTTTCAGTGAAGATAAATTATTACATTACTGAGATAGGAGATGACAGTTGCTAATGATAAGGTTCTATGTAGACGGAAGGATGGAAGAGCAAGAGGCAGAGCTCCTCCTTCCTCCTCCTTGATCCTCCTTCCTCCCATCTACATAGAATCTTATCAGTAGCAACTGCCATCTCCTATCTCAGTAATGTAATAATATCTCTTCACTTAAAACAGATTTTACCCATTAATTAAGAATTTTGAGATTAGTCCTGGAGTAGAAAGAAGCAAATTTATTTGATAATATATATTATGAAGCTGCTTATTTTTTCATATGTACTATTGATTTATGAAATTAAGATTAAAATGACGATTACTCTTTAAGGTCTAGCGCTGACCAGACCTCACATGGTTATGTAGGATGTGACACAAGTAATTGCCATTAATGATGTGCATCACTACCCACATGACCACATGTTGTGATGCACTTCGTTGATGTGCATTGCGGCCTACGTGACCACATGTGGCCTAGTCAGCACCAGAGGATCTGAAGACCAAAGGGAATGAGTAGAGGACCAGGTGAGAAGCAGCTGCAAATTGACAGGTGAGAGCTTGTCCTGGGACAGGTGAATTTAATCTTTTTTTCATTTTTCATCCCTTCATTGTACCACTGTTTACTTTGCTTTGGGGTCTGAATAGACCTCAAAACGTAATAAATATCTTTTCAAGGCACTTTCAATTCGAACTAAATTTAAGTCTGACCGAATTTAATCTGCTTGCCGATATGAGCAAATCTGCCCAAAAATAATTTCAGGAGATTCTCTAATGTGTTTAAGTTTGCAATATCACTGTGAAACCTGTGGTAACTTATGAAAGAATATAATAGGAGTGACAAAAGAACATCAATTTTGCCTTGGCAATCCTATCCCATAGGCTTCAGAACTCATGTGTGGACTCCCTCCATTATCATTATTACATTAAGAATGTCCCCATTGTGACCCCATATAATAAAAAGTCCTCCATTTTGGCCCCTTGCAGTTATAATGTCTCCTAATCGGCCCCCATACAGTAAGAATTTACAGCATCCCATTCAGTTATGTTCCCCAATTGGCCCGCATACAGTAATAATGTCCCCCAATTGGCTCTCATATTGTAATAATACCCCCTCAAACAGTATAATGTCCCATTCTGGCCATCATACAGTAATAATGTCCCCAATTGGTCCCATATGGTATAATTCTGGCCCCAATATTGTAAAAATGTCACCTATTCTGGCATCAAAACAGTAATGTTCCTCATACTTTATAATGTACCCCACTGGGACTCCCATATACCATCATACCAAATAAAATCTCTCTCTGAGCCCAATACAATATAATATCCCCCTCTGTGACTCCCAAAAAGTATATTGCTCCAATACAGAATAATTTTCTCCTCTATGAGCCACATATGGCATAATGTCCCCCTCTGTGCCCCCCATACAGTTTAATCTCTTTAATACAATATAATGTCCAACTCTGTGACTGTTTTTACATGGCGAATAAAAAAAATTCCTTTCACTTGTCCCTTCTCCCATGACAAACAACTCCTTCTTCCTTCATTGTCAGGCGTATGTAAGAGTGTGACCAGAATGGTAATATGTCTCCCCTTTGTGTATAAAAAGGTTGTAACCTGTGTATAAAACAGAATGTTTCATATTGCATAGAACCTTATAGTCACCAGGGTGCATAGTTAATGTTATGCCATAATATGTGTTCTGATAAATGCATAATGTCTGATATGTTAGATATTGGGAAAGTATAGGACATAGGATGAAGGACTAGCAATAGATATAAGCTAGGAATCAAACAGTGTAGTTGTGGGCACAATAGAATCAGGAAGTGTGTAGTGCCAGTTATGACACAGTTAATTGTTCAGAGAAGAGCTCCAGTGTGAGAGGAGATGGGTTCATTAGCTAGAAAAAGACTTTGTGATTAGAGTTAATTAGAGTGAGAGTGGAGACGGAGAGATAGCAGTAGTTGGAGATCTGAGGGGACTAGGAGCATGGGCTGTTCAGCAGCAAGAGAACGTCCATCATAAACTCGGAGTGGAAATTCCTGAAACATTTGGGGCCTATTGTCCACCTGAGGCACTAAGCGTACCTCAATATCTTCATAGGAGAGGAAGTTGGACAGGGAATCGCCGAAAGGAGTTGTGACAGGACTAATGGAAGCTGCAGAGCTGGACGGAGCATCCCAGGGGCTAGAGATGCCAGACCTGGAACGGATAGCTCAGGGAAAGTGAACAGTGGACATCAAAACATGGTGTACTATGGTTTTTGAAAATGGAAAACTTTGTGCCTAATACTGCGTGTCTCATTATTATGGAAATGGACAGTTAAGTAAAGTTCTTTATTATAAAACGAATTGGATGTTCCCTAATGTGTGTGCGGCAAATTCTAAAGTGGAAGAACCGGAGACAGAAGAGGCCTGAGTCCAAAACATGAGTGTTACGCACCGCATGCACAGCACAGGAAAATCGGGACACTCATAGGCAGATTATAATGAGGGCAATCTGGGCTACCGCCCGGGGCTCTAGGCCCCGGGGGGGCCCATGGCCAGATTGCCCTCACTATAATGTTTTGTGCACCATCGTTGTTGGTGCAAGTGGTGTCGTGCCTCAGCCCCGGATCTTCTGTTACTACCGCACTTAACTATCGGCATTGCGTCAACGTGACCAGAGGAGGGCTGCGCCTGCACAGGTCCCCGAGTAGCTGATGAGGGGTCTGCAGTCTTAGCAGCCGCTGGCCGGCACTGTACTCCTGCGGGCTGCTGGTCGGTGGCATCACTGTATAGCAGACGCGGCCACGTCACGCACCACGTTATGCGCAGCCGCCAGCCTTCATGACACAGAGAGCGGGAGATCTGAAGAAGGGCCCTGTCTGTGGCACTGTGGCGGGGGGTGGATGGCCCTGTCTTCGGCGCTGTGGCGGGCCTTTCATTAAACTCTACTCACCTGACCAATCCCAGGGATCCACTAATGCACACCTGGAGCTCTTCATCCTCCTCCATCTCAGGGATCTGGTGAGTGAGTCCCATCATGGAAACTTTTTTAATGTGTATATACAGCAGTTGCTGTAAATTCAATATATAGATGATGCTGCTTTATATATATTATGTATGTGATACTGCGATTACACTGTGTTCCAAATTATTATGCAAATAATATTTTCTCATATTTTCCCTAATTACCTATATGAATAGCAGTCATTGTAATTTTCCAGTCAAATAACTATTAGAGTACAACTGAAAGGTTTTTGTACAAACTGCCTATGATAACAGTATATTTTTAAAAAGATAAAAAACTCAAACTGCACTCAAAATGCATGTTCCAAATTATTATGCACAGCAGAGTTTTCAACCTTTTCATTTTAATAAAGAACAAAAAAATGTTCATTTTTGAAATTATAAGCATTAGCAGGTTATTACAAACTGAAATCAAACAGTTTTCAACTCAAAACTTTATTGTAGGTGATGCTACATTTGCACATAGGACCCCTTGTTCGAAAGGAGCTTCTGAACTTTCTCGTCCACTAAATTTGTCAGGTTTTGGATGGTTTCTGCTTCAATTGTTTTGCATGAGGACAGAATACCCTCCCAGAGCTGTTGCTTAGATGTGAACTGCCTCCCGCCATCATAGACATTCCTTTTGATGATGCTCCAGAGGTTCTCAATGGGGCTGAGGTCAGGGGAGAATGGGTGCCACACCATAAGTTTGTCCCCTTTTATGCCCATAGCAGCCAGAGATGCAGATGTGTTATGTGTAGCATGAGACGGGGCATTATCATGCATGAAAATGATCTTGCTGCGGAATGCACGGTTCTTCTTCTTCAACCATGGAAGGAAGTGCTGTTTGAGAAACTCAACATACATTATGGAGTTCATCTTTACCCCTTCAGGGATCCTAAAGGGGCCGACAATCTCTCTCCCCATGATTCCAGCCCAAAACATTACTCCACCTCTTCCTTGTTAGCGCCGTAGCCGTGTTTGCATGGGGTGTCCATCATCCAGCCATCCTCCACTCCATCCATCTGGACCATCGAGATCATTTCATGCATGATAATGCCCCGTCTCATGCTGCACATAACACATCTGCATCTCTGGCTGCTATGGGCATAAAAGGGGACAAACTTATGGTGTGGCACCCATGCTCCCCTGACCTCAACCCCATTGAGAACCTCTGGAGCATCATCAAAAGGAGTGTCTATGATGGCGGGAGGCAGTTCACATCTAAGCAACAGCTCTGGGAGGGTATTCTGTCCTCATGCAAAACAATTAAAGCAAAAACCATCCAAAACCTGACAAATTCTATGGACGAGAGAGTTCAGAAGCTCCTTTCGAACAAGGGGTCCTATGTGCAAATGTAACATCACCTAGAATAAAGTTTTGAGTTGAAAACTGTTTGATTTCAGTTTGTAATAACCTGCTAATGCTTATAATTTCAAAAATGACCATTTTTTGTTCTTTATTAAAATGAAAATGTTGAAAACTCTGCTGTGCATAATAATTTTGAACATGCATTTTGAGTTTTTTATTTTTTAAAAATTATACTGTTATCATAGGCAGTTTGTACAAAAACCTTTCAATTGTACTCTAATAGTTATTTGACTGGAAAATTACAATGACTGCAATTCATATAGGTAATTTGGGAAAATCTGAGAAAATATTATTTGCATAATAATTTGGAACACAGTGTATATACAGCCGTGGCAGTATCACCTATATATTGTATGTACAGCAGTCTATATACATTATATTTGTGATACTGTGATTGCTGTATATATATTACATAGTTGATACTGCTGTATATATGTTACATACGGTGATACTGTGATTGCTGTGTATAATTGCAATATCACCTATATAATGTATTCACAGCAGTAGCACTATCACATACATAATGTATATACAGCAGTCAGTATACAATATATAGGTGATAATGTGACTGCTGTGTATACATTATATACGTGATACTGCTGTATATATGTTACAAAGGTGATGGTGCAATTATTCACAACAAACAGAATCACTTATATATTATATAGGTGATAGTGAGACTGCAGTATATGCAGTGTATACACAGCAGTCACATTATCTCTACAGTATACACTTTATACTTCGACTGCTATATATAGAATCATAGAATCATAGAATCATAGAATGGTAGAGTTGGAAGGGACCTCCTGGGTCATCTGGTCCAACCCCCTGCTCAAAGCAGGATTCACTAGATCATCTCAGACAGATGTCTGTCCAGCCTCTGTTTGAAGACGTCCATTGAAGGGGAACTCACCACCTCTCGTGGCAGCCTGTTCCACTCATTAATCACCCTAACTGTCAAAAAGTTTTTTCTAATATCTAATCTGTGTCTCCTCCCATTTAGTTTCATCCCATTGCTTCTAGTCTTTCCTTGTGCAAATGAGAATAAAGATAATCCTTCTACAATGTGACAGCCTTTGACATATTTGTAGACAGCTATTAAGTCTCCTCTCAGTCTTCTTTTTTGCAAGCTAAACATTCCCAAATCCTGCAACCGTTCCTCATAGGACATGGTTTGCAGACCAGTCACCATTCTGGTCGCTCTTCTCTGAACTTGCTCCAGTTTGTCTATGTCTTTTTTAAAATGTGGTGCCCAAAACTGTACACATTATTCCAGATGAGGTCTGACCAAAGAGGAGTAAAGACCGATAATGACTTCACGTGATCTAGACTGTATGCTTCTGTTAATACATCCCAGAATTGTATTTGCCTTTTTTGCTGCTGCATCACACTGTTGACTCATGTTCAGCCTATGATCTATTAGTATACCTAAGTCTTTTTCACATGTACTGTTGCTTAGCTCTATTCCTCCCATTCTGTATATGCTTTTTTCATTTTTATTGCCCAGATGTAGTACTTTGCATTTTTCCCTGTTAAAAACCATTCTGTTGGTTGCTGCCCACTGCTCCAGTTTATTTAGGTCTTTTTGAATCCTCTCTCTCTCTTCTCTAGTATTAGCTATCCCTCCTAGCTTTGTGTCATCAGCAAATTTAATCAGTTTACCCTCAATTCCTTCATCTAAATCATTGATAAAGATGTTGAACAATACAGGTCCCAGGACGGAGCCCTGTGGTACCCCACTTGAGACATTCATCCAGCTGGATGTGAAGCCATTTACCACCACCCTTTGAGTCCGATCACTAAGCCAGTTATGAATCCACCTAACAGTTGCCTGGTCCATTGCATACTTGGTCATTTTTTCAATAACGATGGTGTGAGATACTTTGTCAAATGCTTTGCTGAAGTCAAGATATACTATATCTACAGCATTTCCCTGATCCACCCAGTCAGTGATTCTGTCATAGAAGGAAATTAAGTTAGTCTGACATGACTTGTTAGTTACAAACCCATGCTGACTCTGGTTAATCACTTCATTCTTATCCATGTACTTACATACATGTTGTTTAATAATTTGTTCAAAGATCTTTCCTGGTATAGAAGTCAGACTCACCGGCCTATAGTTCCCTGGGTCCACCTTCTTCCCCTTTTTGAAGATAGGAACAACATTTGCTCTTCTCCAGTCTTCTGGGACTTCTCCTGTTCTCCAAGAATTTTCAAAGATTATGGAGAGTGGTTCTAAAATTTCTTCTATGATCTCCTTCAATACTCTGGGGTGTAATTCATCTGGACCTGGAGACTTGAACTCATTTATGTTAGCTAAATATTCCCTCACAATCTTTCTGTTTACAGATAACTTGGATTCCTCTATTCCTTTAAAAGGACAGTGAAGATCAGTTGATGCTACATTTTCTTTCTGAGAGAAAACAGATGCAAAATAGGAATTAAAAAGTTCGGCCTTCTCAACATCCTCTCTTACCATTTCTCCATTTTCATCCTGTAAAAATCCTATAGCATCTTTGACTTTTCTTTTACTTTTGACATACCCCCAAAATCCTTTTTTATTGCTTTTGACATCTCTTGCAAGCCTTAATTCATTTTCAGCTTTAGCTAATCTGATACGTGCCCTGCAGGATCTGCAGACTGCATTATAATCTTCTTTAGATATGCCTCCCTCTTTCCATTTAATAAACATTTCTTTCTTTCTTTTTAGCATGTGTTTAAGTTCTGTGTTCATCCATCCTGGTTTCCTTAAATGCTTCCCATTCTTCCTACTTTTCGGGATTGTTGACGATTGTGCTTTGAGAATCTCATTTTTAAAAATTTCCCATCCTTCCTGGACATTTTTGTCCTTAAGGACATCCAGCCATTGGATCCCTCCTATTCTCTTTCTGAGTCTCTTAAAATCTGCCTTTCTAAAATCTAACCTTGAAGTTTGAGTCTTCACATGTCTTCCTCCTCTAGTTATCGAAAATTCTATAATAGCATGATCGCTGCCTCCTAGGGTCCCAGCCACCTTTACCTCCTCAACCATTTCCTCCCTGTTTATAAGGATTAGATCCAAAGTAGCAGATCCCCTTGTTTTCTCCCCTACCTTTTGGAAGATAAAGTTGTCAGCAAGAGAGGATAAGAATTTGCTTCACCTGTTAGTTTTACTTGAGAGAGATTCCCAACAAATGTCTGGATAGTTGAAATCTCCCATGACCACTACGTCATATTTTTTGGAGAACTTGGTCATTTGATACATAAAGAGTTCATCCATATCTTCAGCTTGCCCAGGTGGCCTGTAGTAAATGCCTACAATGGTGTCCTTTCCGTTGTTCTCTCCTTGTATTCTTACCCAAACAGTTTCCACAGAACTCCCAGTCTCTGAAGCTTCAATCTCTGTGCAGATATACGCTTTTCTAACATACAATGCAACACCTCCTCCTCGTTTATCAAGTCTGTTTCTTGCAAATAAGTTGTATCCTTTTAGCCTTTTATTCCAATCATGTGTATCGTCCCACCAAGTTTCAGTGATTCCAATGACATCATATTCCTTTTCCTGCATTAGTAGTTCCAATTCTCCTTGTTTGTTGCCCATGCTTTGTGCATTTGTATAAAAACATTTTAGTTTGTGATTGGTTTCTCTTCCTCCCATATTTTTATTATTTAAATTGTTTTGTCTTTGTTCTTCCTTTCCACTTCCAGTAGCAGAGATCTCAATAGTATTTGTCAGCTGTATAGCTTTTTCTGGCCTTTTGCTTCCCTTCCCACATTGTTCTAGTTTAAAGCTCTTCTGATGAGTGTAGCAAGGCGACTTCCAAATACATGTTTTCCAGTCTTCGTAAGGTGCACCCCATCTCTAGCAAGTAGTCCATCGTATAGGTAATTCACAGTATATAAGTGATACTGCAACTGTGTATAGCTGCAGTATCACCTATATAATATATATGCAGCAGTCTCTGTGATATATATTTAGCAGTTCTGGTGTCTCCTACGTGATGTATAATATAATGCGGTCTTAATTATAACTTAGAGTTGTGTGTGTATATTTATACAGTATATATACACTGCACAGTACCACTCATTCTGTCCTGTATATATACACAGCACAGTACCACTCCTCCTGTCTTGTATATATACACTGCACAGTGCCACTGTAGCGTCGGCGTCCCTGCCTCCTGCCAGACAGGGACGCCGTTCCCCTCACCTCTCCGCTCCGTGCCCGGCGGCTTCCTCCCGCTCTGCTGGCAGTGCGTGCTGCTTCCCGGCCTCTGTGCTTAGGGCGCGCGCGCGTTCCCCCTCTCTTAAAGGGGCAGCGCGCGCCGTCCTAAGGAGTCCCCGGCCAATGGCCGGAGGACGTCACCATATATAAGGCACCTCCTCCAAAATGGAGGTGCCCGAGCAATGTTGTTGCAAAGCCTTTCAACTCTGCTTCAGCCCTCAGGTCCCGTTACCAGTTACCTGCCAGTCACCTGCCAGATTCCTGCTTGATACCTGCCTGATACCTGCCTGATATCTGCTTACCTGCTTGCTATCCTGTGGTCCGACAGTCTGCCTACCAGCACCTGCCAGTCTATCTATGGATCAGTCCACCTGCGGACAAGGAAGTACCTGCCAGATACCTGCCTGATACCTGCCTGCCTGTCCAGAGACTCTTACTCGCTCACCTGGGAGCGCTCACCTGCTACCTGCCTGCTAGCCTACCTGGAGGCTTAGCCGTCACTTGCTGTGACCACCTGCCTGTCCAGAGACTCTTACTCGCTCACCTGGGAGCGCTTACCTGCTACCTACCTGCTAGCCTACCTGGAGGCTCTGCCGTCACTTGCCGTGACCACCTGCCTGTCCAGAGACTCTTGCTCGCTCACCTGGGAGCGCTCACCTGCTACCTGCCTGCTAGCCTACCTGGAGGCCCTGCCGTCACTTGCCGTGACCATTTGCCTGTCCAGAGACTCTTGCCCGCTCACCTGGGAGCGCTCACCTGCTACCTGCCTGCTAGCCTATCTAGAGACTCTTCCCTGCTGTCACTTGCCGTGACCACCTGCCCGTCTAGAGACTCTTTCCCTGCTGTCACTTGCCGTGACCACCTGCCCGTCTAGAGTCTCTTGCCCTGCTGTCACTTGCCGTGACCATCCGCCTGTCTAGAGACTGTCCCCGTCACTTTCCGTGACTTCCTGCCCCTTCTACCCAGAGACTGTCCCTGTCACTTGCCGTGACTACCTGCCCGCCTTCCCTGGGAGCCACCCGCTTCCTTACAAGGACTGCCCCTTTGTATAGTTGCTCAGAGGTTCCACCTTCCAGACCCGTTACAACCACTCCTCCTGTCCTGTATATATACACTGCACAGTACCACTTCTGCTGTCCTGTATATATACACTGCACAGTACCACTTCTCCTGTCCTGTATATATACACTGCACAGTACCACTGCTTCTGTACATGTTTTGTTCAAACCAAGTCTAAGAGCACAGGTAGCGCTCAAACGTGTCTGGTGATGAGACCCCCAAGCTCCCCCCTTACACCTTAGATTGTTGGTATGCATTTCTTCATCATTTTGTAAAATATTTCTAACTTTTTGCCAATATACTTGGATCGGAAGCCGGATCCTTCCGATCTCTCATGAATATTAATACTGAGAAGAATTAATTTCGGCCTATTGATTCGGCCACCACAACAGTCATGGTCTCATGTGGCCCCTTGGGAAAATGAATCTCTACCCAGCTCTATTATGTATAGTGCTGTACACAAGGGAAAATGTGCGAGGAGCGCACAGTGCAACAATACTTGTCTTTTTCCAAGTACAGATGTGCACCAGATCACCTGTGAATTACTCACATGACCTATCACATGATCTATCAAAGGGGATCGCGTGACAGGTCACATGATACATCGGGTACCTGGGGGGGGTGCCCACGCCTTCTAAACTGCTACTCTTAATTCACCCCTGGGGACACTGTTTATTTGTAGGCTGCCAGCGTGTGGGAACACAGCAGCCCCACACCCATGACTACCTCCCTGTGCACCTTACACATATGCAGTGCAATGCAGTGACCTCAGAATGCCATCTGCAGTGGCCTGATGTCACCTGCTTCTCGCCTTTGATAGACTAATGGTGTGTACTTGTATTGCGTGGTGGGGAGCTAGTGGCTCTCTGCTCCACATAACTTTTTGGACGCACACCCATCTGAAAATATGACTGAGGCCTGGTCATAATTGCATCCTCTGTGAGTGCAATTGTTATACCCAAGGTCTAGGGCCCACCAGACATGGCATCCAATAGGGATGTGACTAGCTAGTCAAGAGCGACAACAGCATTTAAGAGGCTTAAAAATATTGCAGCTGTCAATTCTGAAGGCCATTAGCACCCCGTGTAACATTGATTGTGGAGTTCCGATCAGTTGCTGTGGCAGTGTGGCAGACATGGGCCTTCTTAAGGAAGGTCTTTAAGCATGCCATGTGAAATATGCTATAAACCCCCCATAAATCTAAACACAACAAATCCAAAAAAATCACATTTTATGATTTTTACATAATTAATTAGCATTTTATTGCATGAAATAAGTATTTAATACAATATAAAAACAGAACTTAATATTTGGTACAGAAACTTTGGTTTGCAATTACAGAGGTCAGACATTTCTTGTAGTTCTTGATCAAGTTTGCACACACTTCAGCAGGGATTTTGGCCCACTCTTCCATACAAATCTTTTCCAGATGTTTCAGGTTTCGGTGCCGTCACTGGGCAACATTGAGGTTCAGCTCCCTCCAAAGATTTTCTATTAGATTCAGGTCTGGAGACTGAGTAAGCCACTCCAGGACCTTGAAATGATTCTTACGGAGCCATTGCTTAGCTGCCCTGGCTGTGTGTTTCGGTTCATTTTCATGCTGGAAGACCCAGCCATGACCCATCTTCAATGCTCTTACTGGAGGGAAGGAGGCTGTTGTCCAAAATCTCGCGATACATGACCCCATCCATCCTCCCTTCAATACAGTGGAGTCGTTCTGTCTGCTTTTCAGAAAAGCACTCCCAAAGTATGCTGCTTCTCCCACCATGCTTCACGGTTGGGACATTGGTCTTGGGGTTGTACTCATCCTTCTTCACACGGCAAATGGAGTTGATGCCAAAAAGTTCGATTTTGGTCACATCTGATTACATGACTTTCTCCCACGCCTCGTCTGGATCATCCACATAGTCATTGTCAAACTTCAAATGTGCCTGGACATGTACTGGTGTGAGCAAGGGGACCTTGCGTGCCCTGCAGGATTTGAATCCATGACGGGGAAGTGTGTTACTAATGGTAATGTTTGAAACTCTCTTCCCAGCTATCTTCTGGTCATTGACCAGGTCCTCCCGTGTAGTTCTGGACTGATTACTGACTTTTGTCAGAATTATCCTTACCCCACGAGGCGAGATCTTGCATGTGACCCCAAACCAAGGAAGATTGACAGTCATCTTGTGTTTCTTCCATTTTGTAATAATTGTGCCAACAAATGTTGCCTTCTCACCAAGCTCATTGCCTTTTGTCCTGTAGCCCATCCCAGCCTTGTGAAGGTCTACAATTTTGTCCCCGGTGTCCTTAGACAGCTCTTTGGTCCTGGCCATGGTGGAGAGGTTGGAGTGTGATTGATTGTGTGGACAGGTGTCTTTTAAACAGGTAACGAGTTCAAACAGGTGCAATTAATACAGGTGATGAGTAAAGAGTAGAAAGGCTTCTTTAAGAAAAACTAACAGGTCTGTGAGAGCCAGAATTCTTGCTTGCTGGCAGGTGATCAAATACTTATTTCATGCAATAAAATGTAATTGAATTATTTAAAAATCATACAATGTGATTTTCTGTTTTTTATTTTTAGATTCTGTGATCACTAATTAGCATGTATAACAACACCAGTATATATCTATTATGCAGAAATTGCAGGGATAACAATAGTCTAGAAATCGTATATATACTAGCACATCTAGTTCATAACAGACCAACTATATAGTGTAAATCAGATATAATAGTCAATCCTCCAGGGCATCACTTGTAGGGGATGTACTGGTGGTTACAGCGTAGCCTATAGGTGAACGGAGACACGTAGTCTATTGGTCCAATGTATAATAACAAAGCCCCATACAGACATCCAGGATGTGAACTACATCTAGCACAAAGTTAGTGTGAGGACTATATTCATAAAACAACTAGTGCTGTTCACATAAATACAAATAAGGTATATAAGGCCTCAACGCGCATTTCGCCTACGTGGCTTCGTCAGGTATTGCCCTGTATTGTGTGCGATTCTGTCGCACTCTAAAGCTTCTCTAGCTGTTGCATTCACTCACATCTACCGTCCTTTCACATACTCTGTGAAATCCATCCATATCAGCCCCTCTCTACTCCTATGTACAGCTCTCATGTCCTTTTCACAACGTTAAACTTCACAGATCTATTCACTTCCACCATACAAAACATGATACACTCTCACAAATCACTTAACCATCTGTTCACTCTCTCTATTCTTCTCCTAGTTGCAGGCGATATATCTCTTAATCTCGGCCCTTCTTGTAATAGTACGTTTAATCCCTCCTCTGCTACACTTAGAAACCTTGCAAATCTCATTAATGTACCTTGCATGCCTTTTCTCTATTTTAACTGTACCCTCTGGAACTCATGGTCAGCCTGTAACAAACTTTCCTACATCCATGACTTTTTTAGTTTCAAATTCCCTTAACCTTTTGGCTCTTAACTGAAACCTGGATCCAGCAGTCGGTCACCACTGCCATTTCTGCTCTATCGTATGGTGGCCTAGTTTTTTCACATACTGCCAGACCTGACACCAGATCTGGTGGAGGTGTTAATCTGCTCTTTTCCAAAAAATGTATTTTAAATTTATCCCCCTGTACCCTCAGTTATCTTCCTTTCTTTTGAGGTCCACACTATCAGACTTTTCTGGCAGTCCCTGTGAGTGGCGGTTGTGCATCGCCCTCTGGCCCCTCCCATAAGTTCCTGGATCACTTTGCCACCTGCCTGCCACATTTTCTATCCAGTGACATTCCCGCTCTCATAATGGAGGGGTCTTTAACATCCAAATTGTTGACCCCCTCTCCAAATATGCCACTCACCTTTTATCTCTAACTTTCTCTTTCAGCCTTTCACAGCTGACTAACTTTCCTATGCATGAAAATGGGAATACTCTGGAACTGATCTCCCTACTTTGCTCAGTGTATGATTTTACTACCTCCCCTCTCCCACTCTCTGACCACAACTTTCTTTCACTCTCTGTTAGGACACCCCCACTTACCATAATTATAGAAATATATGTGCCATAAATACCCAGAAATATATGAAGTTTTTGCAGTCATCATTGGCCCCAATCTCCTCCCTTTCATGTCCTGTCTCTGCACTGAAACATTATAATTAGACATTGCAATGTGCCATGGATGAAGCTGCACCTTCTACATTTAGAACAACTTATCACAGACATCAACAACCCTGGCACACGCTGCAAACACGTTTTCTCCAGCGGTGCCCCAGGTGCGCCAAATATTTGTGGAGAAAATCCAATCTGGCCGAAGATTTCATGTATTATAAGTTTATGCTTAATACATCCAACTCTGCTTTTCACTTCTCCAAAAATACTTATGTAAACACCCTCATCACCTCACTATCCGACAATCCTAAACGACTCTTTGACTCTTTTCATTCTCTCCTAAATCCAAGAGTACAGACCCCAACCATTGACCTCAGCGCTAACAATCTGGCCAATTATTTCTAAGAAAAAATTGACCATATCCGACATTAAATTTTCTCCCAATCCCCTAATATCATACATTGTCCTCCATCTCGCATGGTATATAGCTCATTTTCGGTCTTTGAACCGGTCACGTAAGAAGTGACCAGGCTCCTTGTATCCTCTCGCCCTACTGCCTGCACCAGTGATCCTATTCCCTCATATCTACTTTAGTCCCTTTCCCCGGCTTTCACCACTCACCTAAGTAAAATATTTAACCTCTGTCTTATCTGGTATATTTCCTTCCTCATTTAAACATGCCAACATACATACATTACTTTACAAATTATCCCACTACCAGAACTGCGCTGCTAACTACATACCGGTCTACTCTTCTCTACACCTCTGAACTCCTGAAATGCTTGGCCCACTTCCATCTAATCCGCTACCTTTCAGATAACTCTCTTCATGACCCTTTACAATCTTGTTTCTGCTCCTTACACTCTACTGAAACTGCCCTCACTAAAGTCTCTCATGATCTATTAACAGCTAAATCTAATAGCCACTACTCCCTACTGATTCTCCTTGATCTCTCTGTAGCATTCAACACTGTGGATCACCAGCTCCTCCTCACTATGCTCCACTCTATTGGCCTCAAAGATACCACTCTCTCCTGGTATCTCCTCCTCCTACCTCTCTGACCTCTCCTTTATTGTATCTTTTGCTGGCTCTAACATTATGTCCTAACTTTATCTAAAACTAAATCTGTAAAAAATTGAACACCTTCTGTTTCATGCCCCCACTAACCAACCTATGCCCGATATTGCCATCTCCATGTGTGGTTCTACCATTACTTCCCAGCAACATGCCCGCTGCCTTGGGGTCATACTTGATTAAGATCTTTCCTTCACTCCCCATATCCGATCACTCGCTTGCTCATGTCATCTTCACCTCAAAAACATCTCTAGAATTTGACCTTTTCTTACCGTTAACTCAGCAAAAACTCTTACTGTTGCTTTTATTCACTCTCGTCTGGACTACTGCAACTATCTACTGATTAGTCTCCCTCTTACTAAGCTCTCTCCTCTCCAATCTGTCCTGAATACAGCAACTAGGATAATATTCCTTTACAATCGCGACACTGATGCCTTTACCCTGTGACAGTCGTTGCACTGGTTGCTCATCCCGTACAGAGTCAAATATAAATTTATTACTCTCACCCACAAAGCTCTTCAAGGTTCAGCACCACCCTACATCTCCTCCCTCGCCTCAGTCTACCACCCTACCCATGCCCGCTGTTCTGCTAATGACCTAAGACCAGCATCCTCAATAATCTGAACCTCCCATTCCCGTCTCCAAGACTTCTCGCGTGCTGCACCAATTCTTTGGAATGCACTACCCAGGACAATTTGATTAATTATCAATATCCACAGTTTTAAGCATGACCTAAAACGCATTACTTTAGACTGGCCTATTGCCTCACCTCACTTATCTAACTATCCCTGTTTTGCCCATGCAAAATTTTCTTCAAAATTGGGACCCTCATAGTATTTGTTCACACACCCTCCATATGCTTAATAGCCCTCTGTGTCTGTACTTATACACATACTGGCTGGAGACTGCTACATGCAGCACTATGTGAATGCCCAAATTTATTTTATTGTTGGCTGGACCATACAAAACAAGCATTTTTTACCATTTACCTTTCGTATCTCCCCTATTTCCTCATAGATTGTAAGCTTGAGAGCAGGGCCCCCTTAATGTATTGTCGGTACAAGTCCCCTCTAATATGTGCTGTGGAATAGGTTGGCGCTATATAAATAAAAATTATAATATATGTATATGTATATATATATATATATAAATATATATATATATATATATGTATATATATATATACACACACACATACACATGTATACCATAATTACTTGACTTTAATTCAGAGCTAGGACCATCATGCAATGGGATTCTAGTAAACCATCTAGTGTATTAGTGATCAGAACTGGAGGATTTTCAGCTTGATGTGATAAAAAAATACAGTAGTAAAGTCTACCAGTGAGTTGGATATATCACCCGAAGGCTAAGTAGAAATATGCATAAAGTGACATCTGTGGTAATATATTCCTGATGAGGATAACAGACCTTGACGAAGCAAATCTCATAGGCAACATTGCTCATCACCAGACGGAAATAACCTAAAAAGCTGCATATGTGGTAAGAACTAGCAAAACAGAACAGTTTGAAATGTTTAACTTTTTTGTCATATTGAGCTTAAGGCATCTTGATAAAAGATGCATGCTGAAAAGATCACCAAGAGTAATGAAAACACTTCCAGTGACAGAAACCAACAAATTATAAAAGACATAGCTTACTGCCATCACCCTGATGCTTGTGCTATGCTATAATGTTGTTTATTTGTATATAATTAGTACACTTTCATGTTATTTTTTCACAAACCAAGAATGGAAGAAAAGATGAAAAAACTTTGTAATGTATCTTATGATAGAAATCTGCTTTTTTTTCCCCATTTCTAAGTTATTTTTGTCTGCTGCATTTATCACTCACTATCAAAACTACTTAAAGGTAGCCTGTTGGTTAATCACGTTCTCATCCTGCCTGGCAACGGCACTTAGAACCTCACTACCAGGAGGAAATTAACTTTATTCTTCCTAGCAGCATTCGGGCTTCAGTCATAGGTGTGACACCAGTACAGTTTCAGTACAGAGTACAGTACAGAGAGCATCAGCTGTAACCGCGCCCCAGGCACTGACTGTCAACAGTATCATCATTAGGGCTAGCTGTTAGTCTGTGCCTGGACATGGTTACAGCCATCGTTCTCTATGCACAGAATGTGACTTAACCTGCACCGGCATCGCCGCTATTACTCAAACCCAAATGCTGCCGGGAAAGAGTAGAGTAAAAATTCAGATTAACCCCACATTTGTAGGATAATAGTGTTTTTTCCCGTGAAGGTTTCCCTTTAAGTCTGTTGCAAGTAGAGATGAGCGGTGTTCGACTCGAACTGTTCGCCTATCTCAAATTCGAGCTGTTTTGGGCGGTGTTTGAGTCGTTCGGCGAACACAAACGATTTGAAAACAATCCGGCTGTTCGAGGTTATGTTCGATAACTGTTCGTGCACCAAAATCATAACTGGATTTTTTCACAGTAATGCTGATAATCAATGTTAATACGCAGTTTGAGTGTACAGCGGGGCGGGGCGAGGGACAGGAGATGGATCTCTGCAGAAATAATGAAGATCTCTATTTTTTTTTCTCTTTCCCGCATTTACAGTGGGGAGGTGCAATCTGTCAGCCTATCAGCAGCGCACACACGGAGCAAACTGCTTTTTTTCACACAAGCAAGGGCATGTGTCATTGGCTGTGTATGCCACATGTCTTTGCCCTATAAGACCCAGCCATTTTCCCCGTCGCCACCATTTTCTCACTGCTGCAGCTGCGTGTTAGACGGCACCGCTGTTGCTGTGTGCGCTATACTTTCAGTGTTAATTTCAAGCCAATTTTCTCAGAAATATACAGATAGCTTGGGAGTAGGGAATAGTTGTGATTGCAGTCCTTTTGAGGACTAGGTTACAGCATTTCCTACAACTTTTAGCAAGCAGGTCTGTGCTCTTAAATAGACACCTTCGGAGTAGGGACTAGTTGTAATTGCAGTCCTTTTGAGGACTTGGTTACGGCATTTCCTAGGACTTTTTGCCAGGCAGGTCTGTGCCAGTGCTGTGCAAGTGTTTTTCACAGCATTTGGCTAAACCTAGCTAAGCAAATCCTTTTTGGCCTCTTGCAGTGTGTTTTAGTCAGTGGAGTAGCGTATCTGTTTTACAAGCTACACCACCTGTGTATAGAATACAATTTTTTTTACTGCACCTAGCCAAGTAAAACCTTTTGGGCATAGCATTATTCTATTAGGTCATCTATACTAAGCTCCACCAGCTTGCAAATTACTAATAATTTTTATCTGCATCTAGCTCGGAAACTAATTTGGGCTTGTAGCAGTGTGTGGGACTTATTCTATTAGTCCATGTATACTAAGCTCCACCAGCTTGCAAATTACAAATAATTTTTAGCTGCATCTAGCTCGGAAAATAGTTGTGGGCATAGTAACTGTGTGTGGTACTCATTCTATTAGGCCATCAATACTAAGCTCCACCAGCTTTGAAATTAATAATAATTTTTAGCTGCATCTTGCCTGTAAAATAATTTTAGGCATATTAGCAGTGTGTGGTACTCATTCTATTAGGCCACCTATACTAAGATCCACCAGCTTTCAAATTACTAATAATTTTTAGCTGCATCTTGCCTGGAAAATAATTTTGGGCATAGTAGCAGTGGGTGGTACTCATTGTATTAGGCCATCTATACCAAGCTCCACCAGCTTTGAAATTAATAATAATTTTTAGCTGCATCTTGCCTGTAAAATAATTTTGGGAATATTAGCAGTGTGTGGTACTCATTCTATTAGGCCATCTATACTAAGCTCCACCAGCTTTCAAATTTCTAATAATTTTTAGCTGCATCTTGCCTGGAAAATAATTTTGGGCATAGTAGCAGTGTGTGGTACTCATTGTATTAGGCCATCTATACCAAACTCCACCAGCTTTGAAATTAATAATAATTTTTAGCTGCATCTAGCCCTGAAAATAATTTTTATTCCCAATATTGGTAGCAATAGAAATATGGGGCGCATGCCTGGCTAACAAAAATATATGCTTCATAACAAAAAACACCAGCCTAGCGCACTGCATTAATAAGATAGCATCATCGTCTCTTCCAGTGCTAGGCCTACTACGCCTACTAGCATTCCTGTGCCTAAAACACAATGTATGGGTCCGCGCTAGCCACGATGCTGAGGGGTCTAAAGCTGCTGCTAACGCTTTATCACAATTCAATTGGCAGATTTTCACAGAGCTCCTCCCCAACGCCCACCCATCAGGCAACAGTTGCACACCCTCCCTATGGGATCTAGTGGCGAATAGTTGAGGCCATTAATCAGAGCGTCAGTTGCCCCGTCGACGTGGCAAGCATACGGTAAGACATGGGAAGAGTGGACACGACTAGTAGTACGCAGACGTCTTGACCAATGTGAACAAGCCAGATTACAAGTCACCATAGAATTTCTCCACCAGCTAATGATGAGGCGCATATCAGGGGTGTCAGCGCAGCGGTGTCTGACCGGAGTAGCATTTCACTTTCAACTACTGAATTGGGGAGATGTGACAAAGAGATTCATCATCAGACAATCCATAAAAGGGTGGAAAAGGGGTCAGCCAAGTCAGGAGTGTAGACGTCCCATCCCGTGTCACTAAAACTGATTTCTCACATCATATCCCTAACACCATTAACAAGACAATCACAATTTGAAGCAACACTACTGTCTACTACATTTGTGATCGCCTTCTTCGGGGCGCTATGCAAAAGCGATTTAGTCCCTCAATCCAAAATTACCACCAGTGGAGGCTTATTACACCAGGACGTAGTCATAGCCAATAATACAATACATATACGCATACGCCAATCGAAAACGGTTCCAGCGGGCAGGGGCACTTGGGTACTTCTACAACCCACAAACAGTACACTGAGTCGGGTAACAATAGTAAAAACATATATAACCATCAGATCACAAAATAATGTCTTCCTATCACACATTGATGGAATGCCATTATCAAGATACCAGTTCCAAGCTATATTTAATAAATGCATAACATCGGCAGGGAACCACCCCAAAGATTATGGGACACACTCATTCCGCATAGGCGCGGCCACGGAAGCAGCAAGAGCAGGACTGTCAGAAACGGAAGTTCAGAGGATAGGGAGATGGCGATCCACGTGTTTGGGGAGATACATTAGACCGGACTGGTTATCCTAACGTGGTTTGTTTCTTTTACAGGTGACTCTAAACCAACAGTGTGGGTGATAGGCCACTCGTATATGTATTGAGCAGAAAAAAGGGCGAAAGTCCGCCCAGGCGGGAGGAAATTAGAGTTTCTTAACACATATTTCAACTGGAGAGGTATTAGAGGCCTGCTATGGCCACAGGTACTAATGGAGGTAATCAAGGTGGGGAGAGAGGCAAGAGGTCCGGTCATCTTAGTTATACAGGCCGGGGGAAACGACCTAGGTCATCACAAGAGCGCATAACTATTGGCAATAATGAAACTAGACACTGAGCTCTTCAGAGAATTTTTCACAAAACTAACTATAGTATGGTCAGAGATTGTGCTGATAGCGGTATGGCAAGGTGCGCGAGACATCACGGCCATCGAACAGACAAGGTGGGTAATAAATATTTGGATGGCAAAATTTAGAAGAGACAGAGGCGGTGTAGTGATACCACACCGACAACTGGTAGGAGATAAAGCAGGCCTCATACGGCCCGACGGTGTTCACTTAATGGATATTGGACTGGACATATTCCTGTCAGGACTCCAGGACGGAGAGGAACAAGCGTTAAGAGTGATGGATGGGGGTCAGAGTCCTGCATACGAGTACGCAGGATCCTCCGTGGCCTGGAAATAGAAAGGACATGTTGGAGAGTTACACTTGTTGGCCAACTTGCTGGTGTGGAGACCTAGGGCATGCTGCAACAAGCTGAATAATTTTAGAAACAAAATGCCTTTCTAATAGAATGAGTATAAAGAGTTAATAAAGCTGTGACCGATCCTCACCCATCCAGTTGTAAGAGTTACATTATTGTATTGTCAAGGAAAGGGGGGCGGTAGGGGGGCTGAGCGTCTGGGTTTGGTTGGGGGTCCCCACAGTCTGCCTAGGCTAGATGGATTTAAAAATTCTTATTAGATACACAGGCGGTGCAGCTTGCTTCGCAGCTGGGCTACTACGCCCAAAGTATTGCCTAGGCTAGATTCAGTTAAAAATTCTATGCTGACTAGCAGACACTGAAGCTGTTAGAACCTTGCTGTTAGTTTTTTTTTTCCTTTGCTGGTCACATGACCTTGTTGGCCTATTTAATCCTGCTCCGCCCTTCTGGCTTTGCTGGACTTCATTGTATATCTACTTTCTAGCTAGCCTGTGCTCTGTATCTAGCTCTGTTAGTTTGCTTGGTCTACGGACCTCTATGTTCTATCTATTTTGTTTGTTCGTCTGTCTGCTACTATTTCTGTTAGGAGGTGTCCCATATTCCTCCCAGTCCTTAGTACTTGTAGGGATTCCCTCCCCACATCTATAGGTCTCCGTACAGACTAGATTAGGACTTTAGCAGGTCTGATCGCAGGATCAGGTTCCCTGTTACATCGTAGGGATTCAGCTGAGTCCTATAGTAGGGACAGATCTCCTCTCTTTCCTTAGCTTTGGTAGCAGAACATAACAGTAAGTCCAGCCTGCAAATTCTCTAAGGAAAGATTTTTTTTTTTTTTTTTTTTTTTTTGTTCCATCATGGTGTCGGTTCAGGATTTGGCTAAACACCTGCAGGGACTCTCTCTGGAAGTGGCCGAGCTCCGTCAGCACGTGAGTAACTGTCCTGGAGCATATTTCTTGGAGCCTAAGGTATGTTTGCCGGATTTATTTTTTGGTGAACATCGAGAATTTTTTTCATTTAAAAATGCTTGCTTATTGTATTTTCGTTTGAGACCCTAGTCCTCTGGGGATGAATCCCAGCGCGTAGGGTTCATAATGTCACTTTTGCGCAAAGAGCCTCAGGAGTGGGCCTTTTCTTTGCAACCTAGTGATACATGCTTCAGATCAGTGGATAGTTTTTTTTCTGCTTTAGGATTATTATATGATGATCCTGACCGTGTGGCATCAGCTGAGACTGAGTTGAGACGTTTAAAACAAGGATCAGGCAATGTGGAAAAATATTGTACTCATTTTCGTCGTTGGTCCACTCAAACAGGGTGGAACGATTCTGCTCTGAAAAGTCTATTTCTTGCTGGGCTCAGTGAAAGGGTTAAAGACCTGCTAATTGCTTATCCTACACCTGAGGATTTGCAACAGGCTTTGCAATTAGCTATACGGGTGGATAGAAGACTGCGTGCTAGGGTTAATGAGAGCAAATCCTCTGCTATGTCAGTTTCTGGTTATGAGAATGTGTGTACTAACAGTGGTGAACCGATGGAGATTGGATCGGTGGCACCTCGCTCTCAAGAAAAAGACCGTCGTTTTTCGGAAGGCTTGTGTTTCTATTGCGGAAAATCTTGTCATTTGATTAAAGGCTGTGAGCTTCGTATGAAGAAAGAAAAAAAAATGGTCAGTCACGCCCGTATTGCCTGTTTAAATTCCAAGGGTATATTTTTAGCTGCTTCCACGATTGCTCAGGAAAAATTAATGGAATTTCGGGTGTTTGTTGATTGCGGGTCTACACTGAATGTAATTGATGGGGGATTCGTGGAAAAACTCAATTTAAAACCTGAACCTTTATCATCCCCCATTGCTGTGGTTTCTGTGGATGGCTCCCCTTTGAAGAATATTACTCTCAAGGTCAGTGAATTTCCTCTCACTATTAATGGTGTTCACCATGAGAAATTGGATTTGGTAGTGTTGAATAACTTGCCTTCTCCAGTAATATTGGGTTTGCCCCGGTTAAAATTTCACAATCCTGTACTGGATTGGTCTACCAGTGAAATTAAATCCTGGAGCCATAAATGTTATGACAAGTGTTGTAACGGGCGTATTGCAGCTTTGGATAGGGGAGAATTGCCTGTTCCTATTCAGGATTTTTGGAGAGTTTTTTCTGAGAAGGAATCGCAGGTTTTGCCTCCCCATAGAGACTATGATTGTTCTATTGAATTTGTCCCTGGAGCGACTCTTCCTAAAAGTCGTTTATTTAACCTTACTATTCCTGAGAGGAAGGCTTTGGAGGAATACACACAGACAAGTTTGGCCGCCGGTCACATTAGGCCCTCTAAGTCTCCTGTGGTGGTTGGATTTTTTTTTGTAAAAAAAAAGGACGGCGGTTTACGTCCTTGTCTGGATTTTCGTGAGATTAACAAAATTACGGTACGCAATCCTTACCCACTGCCATTGATTCCTGATCTGTTTAACCAGTTATTGGGGGCCAAGTGGTTCTCTAAAATTGACCTTAAGGGGGCATACAATCTGTTGCGCATGAAGGAGGGTGATGAATGGAAGACTGCTTTTAACACTCCTGTGGGTCATTTTGAGAATCTGGTTATGCCTTTTGGTCTTACTAATGCTCCTGCATTTTTTCAGAATCTGATTAATGACATCCTTAGACCTTTGATCGGTAAAAATGTGGTTGTGTATTTGGATGACATTTTGATTTATTCGCCAGATCTGGAGTCTCATTGGCGGAGCGTGCGTGAGGTATTACAGTTATTAATGGACAATTCGCTTTTTGCTAAGCTGGAGAAATGTGAGTTCGCTATAGAGAGAATTAGTTTTTTGGGCTACATTATCTCCAGCAAAGGTTTTGAGATGGATCCGGTTAAGGTTCAGGCTGTTCAGGAATGGCCTAGGCCTATTGGTTTGAAATCGATACAGAGGTTTTTGGGTTTCGCCAATTACTATAGAAAATTCATAAAAAATTTTTCTAGTATTGTCAAACCTCTGACTGATCTCACCAGGAAAGGTGCTGATGCGGTTCAGTGGTCTTCTGAGGCCATTGAAGCTTTTGTGTATCTCAAGGAGAGGTTCACCTCTGCTCCCATCCTTATGCAGCCTGATGTTACTAGGCCGTTTTTGGTTGAGGTTGATGCTTCCTCTGTGGGGGTTGGCCCAGTATTGTCTCAGGATAACGGGGATGGATTACATCCCTGTGCCTTTTTTTCAAAAAAATTTTCGGAGACTGAATTGAATTACGATATTGGTAATCGGGAATTATTGGCTATTAAACTCGCATTTGAACACTGGCGCCACTTCTTGGAAGGTGCGGAATTTCCCGTTCAGGTTCTTACGGATCATAAAAATCTGATATATCTTGATGCTGCCAAGCGCCTGAATGCCCGTCAGGCTAGGTGGGCACTGTTTTTCTCGCGGTTTAATTTCTCCGTTACTTACATCCCTGGTACTAAGAATGTTAAGGCGGATGCCTTGTCTCGCAGTTTTTCTCCCATAGTCGGTGCTGAGAAAGAGGAAAACATTTTACAAGAAGGTGTTGTGATAGCTGCTTTAGACTCCGTTTTGGAAGATGAGATTCTTAAAGCTCAGGAGAATGCCCCATCTAACACTCCTCATGGGAGGTTGTTTGTGCCTGGGACCTTTAGGAGAGATTTGTTTGTTGAGTGTCACGAATCTCGGTTGGCAGGTCATCCCGGAATCTCTGAGACCAAGAGACTGGTGGGTCGCAGTTTTTGGTGGCCTGGATGGCAGAAGGAAGTCATTAAGTGGGTGCGCCAATGTACTATATGTGCTAGATCTAAGTCCTCACATACTCCTGCTGCGGGGTTACTTTGTCCTTTGGAGGTCCCCAGTGCTCCTTGGACACATTTGGCTATGGACTTTATAACTGACCTTCCCCCCTCTGAGGGTTTTACTGTCATCTGGGTGGTCGTGGACCGTTTTAGCAAGATGTGTCACTTGGTTCCCTTCGTCAAACTGCCCTGCGCTAAAACTCTCGCTAAGGCCTTTGTCAAGGAAATTGTCAGACTTCATGGCGTTCCTACTGACATTGTTTCTGATAGGGGTCCTCAGTTCGTGGCTCGTTTTTGGCGTGCCTTTTGTGACAGGTTGGGAATTCATTTGTCGTTTTCGTCCGGATATCATCCTGAATCTAATGGCCAGACAGAAAGGAAAAACCAGGATGTTGAGCAGTTCTTGCGTTGTTTTGTGGCAGACAATCAAGAGGGGTGGTCTGAGTTTCTGCCACTTGCCGAATTTGCTCTGAACAATCATACATCTTCTTCTGCTGGTTGTTCGCCTTTTTTTTGTTGTTCTGGGAGACATCCGTCGTTTGGGTCGTTCTCCAAGTTGGGATCTGCCGTGCCTGAGGAGGAGAATTTTTCCGGTGATTTGGAAAGAGTTTGGACGGATGTGCGTGGTAATCTTCAGGAGGCCAACAGAAAATCTAAAGACTACTTTGATAGGAAACGACAGGAGGTTTTGTTCGCTGTTGGTGACATGGTTTGGTTGTCCTCTAGGAATCTGCGGTTGAGGATTCCTTCTAAGAAATTGGGTCCCAAGTTTGTAGGGCCCTTTAAGGTGCTTCAGGTTGTCAACCAATCTGCTGTTAGGTTGGAGGTTCCTACCTCCTGGAGAATTAATCCGGTCTTTCATGTCTCTCTGTTAAAAAAAGCTGTTGTGTCGGATGGTGGCACCTCTGCCTCTGTTCCTCCGGTGGTGGAGGACGGGGAATATGAAATTTCTCGCATCCTTGACTCTAGACGGTATAGAGGTAGTTTGCAGTATCTTGTGGCCTGGAAAGGTTTCGGACCCGAGGATAACTCTTGGGTGAGGTCAGATGATGTTTCCGCGTCCAGACTTATCAGAGCGTTTCACAGGAGATTTCCTGATAAGCCTGGTCCTAGGGGATCCGGAGGATCCTCTTAGAAGGGGGGCTACTGTTAGAACCTTGCTGTTAGGTTTTTTTTTCCTTTGCTGGTCACATGACCTTGTTGGCCTATTTAATCCTGCTCCGCCCTTCTGGCTTTGCTGGACTTCATTGTATATCTACTTTCTAGCTAGCCTGTGCTCTGTATCTAGCTCTGTTAGTTTGCTTGGTCTACGGACCTCTATGTTCTATCTATTTTGTTTGTTCGTCTGTCTGCTACTATTTCTGTTAGGAGGTGTCCCATATTCCTCCCAGTCCTTAGTACTTGTAGGGATTCCCTCCCCACATCTATAGGTCTCCGTACAGACTAGATTAGGACTTTAGCAGGTCTGATCGCAGGATCAGGTTCCCTGTTACATCGTAGGGATTCAGCTGAGTCCTATAGTAGGGACAGATCTCCTCTCTTTCCTTAGCTTTGGTAGCAGAACATAACAGAAGCTTTGGAGCAGACCTCTGAGTAAACAGCTCTTCAGACTCAACCATCTGTGTTACCCCAAGCCATAGTGTATGTAGTTTCTTACAGTTAAAAGGGGAGGGGGGGTGACCCAACCCACCTGGAATTGACGATGCCACGTCACGTAAAACACAGCAAGGGGACTCCATAAAGAGTCTTTTTTCCAAAAGTTGTGGCACAGACACCACTTAAGTGGCATCAATTGCCCCAGAGTTGCTTTAAATGATTGGTGAGGTGATTTTACCAAATCCTCAAGCCTTTAGTCTCCCCAGGATGACACAGGGGTAGAAAAGTCCTTGCGGTTCCATGATTTGTTCATCTTTATGAACGTGAGTCTGTCTACATTCTCAGTGGACAGCCGCGTGTGCTTATATGTCAGCACACCACCAGCAGCGCTGAACACACATTCAGAGAGAACGCTGGCTGCAGGGCATGACAAGATCTCCAAGGCGTGAGTGGGGAGCTCCGGACATTTTTCCAGATTGGAATTCCAAAATGAGCAAGGGTCCAGTGACACAGTCATGGCTTCGATGTTCACTTGGAGATACTCCTGTACCATCCTCTCTAGGCATTGACTATGTGTCAGACTTCTTGTCTCCTGTGGCCTTGCAAAGGATGGTCTAAAAAAGTGGTGAAACGATTCCATAAAATTGCTGTTACCAGCAGATACTGTGTTACTGTTACGGTTTGAGTGATGAAGACTCGACAGTCCCACGGTTTGCAAGTTAGAACTGTGAGATTCACTACGTGCACCACTGGTGTTTTGTGGAAAAGCACATGTAAGATTCTGCAACAACCTCTGCTGATACTCCTGCATGCGTGAATCCCTTTCGATGGCAGGAATTATTTCGGCAAATTTACTTTTGTACCGGGGATCTAAGAGTGTGGCCACCCAGTAGTCGGGATTACTTCGAATTCTGACAATCCAAGGGTCATGTTGCAGGTAGTGCAGCAAAAGGCACTCATGTGTCTTGCGTATCCAGGAGGACCAAGTCCTTGTTGTGTTGGTAGCGAGGTAAGAATCATGCTTCCTTCCTCTGCCCTCTCCCCCCAACCTCACACAACAGAAATGTGATCAAGGTCTCCCTCATCTGATGAGTCTTACATGCCCATCGCCAGTTTGTCCTCCACTTCTTCCTCGGCTCCTGCACCTTCCTCAACAGTTTTTGCTGCTGCCATGCGCCCTGGTTAATCCCTTTCCCCCATCCTCCCATGCCTGCCGCCTTGGTGCTGCCGACCGTCTGGACCTTGGAGATGTTATCCCTTCCGCATACGACTCCTCCTCTACTTCCTCCACCTCCTCTTGTCCCACCACCTGACTCTGAATTCTGTTTAACGTGTGCTCCAGCATGTAGATCACCAGAATAGTCATGCTGATAATGGCATCGTCAGCACTAAACATCTTCGTCGCCATTTCAAAACTGTGCAGAAGGATGTGTGGTGCCCCTGAGGGTTCAGTCGCCACAGAGGTACTGCATCTCACCCAGAGGTGTGGTATCTCACCCTCAGGCAAGGAAGGAGTATGGCTCAGAACCCTAACACCTGCATCCAACACATACCCGCAGTGGGGGTAGGGCTAGATTGTTCCTAAGGGAGAGCACAGTCCCAGGTCCCTAGCTGGCGGGAGGGTCCTATGTAGTGAGTGAGGGTGGAGAAAGCAGCTTAGGGGAGCACATGACAGGGAGAGTATAAATAGGAAGCCATCCTATAAAGAGCAAGCCAGTCAGAGGAGGAGAAGTGACAGGAGCAGAGGCTCTGCATGAGCTCTGCTCCAGAGGCAGGCCTAGCCTGGGAGGCCCAGGACTGAAGGAGAGAAGAGAGGAGTGGGAGCAGGAAGGCTCCAGGAACCGAAGGGACCCTAGGCGTACGGGCCATGCTGAAGGCCACCCGTACGCCCACTGCTACCAGGAGGTAGAGAGGTCAGGCCAGATAAGGGGAACCGGTCCCTCAACTAGTGGAGAAACAGCAAGGCTCAACTAGAAACCGGAGGCTGCAGCATTTCATGTACTGCAGGTCAAAGTCCACACCAGTCTCACTAAGAAGGTAGCCACATAGGACCCAGGGGATGGAACAAACGTCGCACGCCAAGGCCCGAGGATGCCGGATAGAAGTGTCACTGGGTGTGAGGTGCAGGGAGAAGGCCAGAGAAAGGACACACAGAATGGGGTTGTGCTAAGTACTCCAGAGCTATCTGGGGGTGGACTGAGCCCCTCACTGAGTACGCACAGCATGACGGGGGAGATTGCTCTGGCACCTGTAATCTGGACTGCAACAACTGTGAGTAAAGATCTTGGGACTGCATCACACGGACTCTGTGCTCATTACTGACTCCCTGCACTACAACCACCATCATCCACCCACACTGCCCTGAAGCTACACTCTTCCTGTGGGGAGTAATAATACCATTGCTGCCAAACCACCAGCTTCAGAGGACTGTTCCGCAGCAGCGGCCCCTTTGGCCGCACTCCACAGGTGGCATAATCGGACATTATAAAACCCATATATAGAAATTACCCTAAGATTGACCGTCCTGGGTCACGGACCAGGTCACCGACACAGTGACTGCAACCCCCAGCATCTACTGGCCCGGAAGCGGGTACCCCACGGCCCAGGGGGCGCGTCAACTTCATAGGTCCCTGATCTGAGACCACTCCTGCAGCGTGATTTGCCCAACTTCTGGATCTCGTTGGCCCAGGCTATACGTCAGAAGGTATTGCACCAGGGCTTGTTGGTGCTGCCACAGTCGCTGCAACATGTGCAGAGTTTAATTCCACCATGTCGGCACATCACATTTCAGCCGGTGAACTGGCAGGCCCAACGACTTCTGTAGAGATGTAAGTAGTTGAGCTGCGGGATGTGAACGGCGGAAGTGAGCACACGGCGACCGGGCCCTCTGCAGAAGGCCATCTAGTACGGGATAGTGGGCTAAAAATTGCTGGACAACCAGGTTCAACACGTGAGCCATACAAGGCACGAGTGTGACATTGCCCCGGCGAAGGGCCGCACCCAGGTTTGCAGCATTGTCGCACGTGGCCTTCCCTGGTCCAGTGGAGACAACCATTCATGAAACTGGGTCTCCAGAGCTGACCACAACTCCTCAGCTGTGTGACTCACATTTCCAAGACATTTCAAAGTAAACACCGCATGATGCCTTTGAGCCCTGCTGCCAGCATAGTAAGGAGGTGTGCAGGATTCCTTCTGCGCAGTTAGAAAGCGGGTGGCATTACCAGACAGGCTTAGGGTGCAGGTGGAGGACCGAGAGGAGGTTGAGGAGGCAGAAGTAGTGGAGGAACTTCTAGATAAAGAGGATTGACGTACAACTCGTGGGGACGGTAAGACTTGGACAGCAGCCCCTTGTGCTGCTGTCACCATAGTTACCCAGTGCACAGTCAGCGACATGTAACGCCCCTGTCCATGCCTATTCTTCCAAGTGTCTATGGTGAAATGCACCCTGTCACACATAGAGTTTCTCAAAGTAGCAGTGATGTTGTGTGCGACATGCTTGTGTAGCGCAGTCACACCTTTCTTTGAGAAGTAGTGCCGACTGGGCATCTGATACTGGGGCACTGCGATGGACATAAGGTCTGGAAAATCCTCTGTGTCCACCAGGCGGAAAGGCAGTATTTCTGTAGCCAACAGCTTGCAGATGGTGAAATTCAACCTCTTAGCTTTGTCATGGCTAGGAGGAAATGGTCTTTTACTTGTCCACATCTGAGGGACCGCGGGCTGGCTGTTGTGCTTAGACGAGGTTGAGTAGGGTGTCCCCGGCAAACTGCCGGTCTGTGAGGAAGATGCAGGTGGAAAAGATAGGTTTCCTTGATCTAAAAGTGGTGCTCTCGATGTCAGAGAGCGCTCAACACCAGCTGGTGTTTCCACTTCCAAATGAAATGATGACCTGCCAATCACACTGGCTGTTGCGGGTAAAGAAGTGGCAGGTATGCGACTAAAAACATGTGTGACTGCTGTCCCCCCAGTCACAGATGATGAAGAGGCCGCAGATGCACAAGATGGGGCAGATGGTGGTTGGCCCGGCCCGCTAGGCCGCATTGTAGCACAGTGAGCTTCCCACTGCAACTTATGCTTCATATCCATGTGACAGTTCATGCATGAAGTACTCAAACTATGGATTTTTTGGCCTCTACTTAGCTTTTGGTGACAAATATTACAGATAACATGAGTTGGGTCATCCTTATCGATTTGAAAAAATGCCCAGGCTATGCAAGGCTTAGAGCCCATGCGACCTGAAGAGCCACTACGACTTGTGGTCAGAGGCAGAGTTGTGGTTGAGGATGCAGTTGTTGACGTGCTTCCAGTACTCCGTCTCTGTCCAGGAAGGCGCAACCTAACCTCGTCGTCAATAGCATCTGTGACGCCCAGCTGCGCTTGGTATCACAGATCCTAGAAGAGCGCATTAATGGAATCCTCCACAAGAGGCCCCCATAAACATTCACACATCTCCACCTTCCACCTCAGACCAGCAGAGGGAGCCCATTAGGGATATAAATAGGGAAGGAGGAGCTAGGCAGTTCAGTTCCTCTGAAGAGTTCCTGCAGTAGAGAAGCCTAAGAGAAGTCAGTCTGCAGTGGAGCTCAGTCTAGTCTAGAGAAGTCAGTTAATAGTTCAGCAGTGGAGCACGAGGCTCCTGCTAGCTAGATTCAGGGAGCCCAGTTAGAGCTTAAGGTATTCCGGCGCCATAAGATCGGTGAAGCGCGGCAAGCTGCCGTTAGTGTGTATAGCCTAGTGAGGGCCCGAGTAGGCCGAAGGCAAGTGGAGAGTTAGTACATAGGGGGCAGAGGAGCTTAACCAGCTCACCCAGAAGCATTTACCGGACACCGGATCCAAGCTTACCGGGATCTCTATGACCCAGTAAGGCATAACCCGGAATCCCTGGAGAACTGCAAGTCACAGGATGGCTAAGGTGCTGATATGTAACAGATCCAGGAGACGCTTAGGCCCCGCATACTGGGAGCGTGAACTCCAAGACAAGGCCCTACCACAAGGTCAGCCAGCGCAGGACAGAGACAAAGTTAGGCCTAGCTCCGGGCAGGTCAGAAACTTACTATGTTGAGGCAAGAAACAGGAGGCCCTACACCCGCTCATTGGGGAGGAACCTGATATGCACCCTTCGCCCTACAGTGCTCTGGGATGTGCCTGAATTTCCACCAGTAAAAGTTACTGAAGTGACTACCGTGTCGGTTCCCGTTCTTGCTCTGACCCAGCTGGGTCTCGCCTGTCCTGCATTCCCCCTGCATACGCTGCCCTGAGGCCTAGCTCCACCTGTGGGGAGCTATACCATCGAGCTGCCTTATCACCGGCCTCAGTGGACTGCTGCAGCGCTGGTGCTTCTCACCAGATACCACAGGTGGCGTCACAAACTCTTATAAAATTAACAATTATCCACCCTTTTAAAGAGTGACCCCAGGGTATGGGCCCGGGAGCCGACCACCGCGACATCCCCAAGGCCAGGCAAAGGCCCGGGTACCGAGTCATCCCCATCCCCTGGGCTAGTCACATCCTCTTCCACCTCCTCTGCTGACCTCATTGACTGGCTGACTGTGGGTTGACAGTAAGTGGGATCTCCAACCTCGTCATCATCACCCTGTTTGTTCTCACACCCGTCGTCCTCAGAGCCAACCTCTTCCTGCCCTGATCGAAAAGTCAAGTTGTCGCTCCAATCAGGTATTTGAGTCTCATCATCATCTTCATCATTGTCTCCACCAACAGGAACGAGTGTGGGAACGAGGGTCTACATTATGCTCAGAACCTTCTTCATCTGGTCCTGGATCCGACTCATAAAGATTCTGGGCATTAGTGCAGATCATTTCCTCATCTGGATTAACAGAAACTCTGGAGCAGACCTCCGTTTCCCAGGCTATAGTATGAGTAAACAGCTGTGCAGACTCAACCATCTGTGTTACCCCATACTCTGACGGGTAACTGGAGACTTGGGGGCTGTGAGGAAGCAAGTGCGATTGGGGTGACACCTCTGAGGACTGAAGTATTTGTGATGTTGAAGTTGAGGTGGAGGAGAGCCCACGGAAGGAACACTTGATATCCGTTGAAGCACCTGCTGTTTTGGTGCCTCATCTGGAATTTGTAGCGATGGGCGTGTCCGTAAGAAAGGGATCGTATCAAAATGTCCACGAAAAGAAGTAGACATCTTAGTTTGGCTGGAAGATGGTCTTTCTTCTGCAGATGTTACTCCCCCCCACCGCGGGGGGGCTCGACCCACCAGCGGACAGGCACAAGTATTAGGAGAGGGGGCCTGGCCGTCAAACTCCACCGAGGCTCTGGCACAAACCCAGCGACACGGAGGTCGCACGGGCAGGAACGGACTGGCCGTGTCGGCTTCGCACTCCAGTGTAGTCCCTCTGCCCGCTCGCGCCCGTAACCTCAAAGGGATGCGCAAGCGGCTTTTCTTCCCACGGCTGTTCCCCACCCAGCTGGAACGTGGGGGAGCTCAGGTCGGCCTTTCACTGTACTCCCTTACCTCCCTCGCCCTCTTTCCTTCTTCCGTTCTCCATCTAACCCCTCGGTTCTGTGGTGTCCGCTCTCCATCCAGCTCTCTCCTTCTCACAGGTGGACTACCGCGTGTATTCACACTGTGGCGAATCTTTTGGGCCCAGGCATAAGAAGTTGTCGAGGTAATGGATAATATGTGCCCCTTAGAAACGTCCATTACAACCCATCCGAGGAAGCAAACAGCGATCTCTATAGTATGCTCCTTCCCAGAAGCAGCCCAATAGGTGGACACTATTCGGAGGCACAGGTAGTAAGTAACCGGAACGCCGCATCAATGTCTGTTTTGGCCATTAGGGTGACCCTTCCCAACTTCTTGAACCGCCTGATTGCATTGTCAAAGGATGTACAGTATATACTACTGTACTTGGTTCCGCATCGATGTTGTCATTTACGGACCTGCCCCTTGGATATGACAAATGGTGGATTAGTCCGAATGTATTGGGTTCCGTTTTTGGCACAACTCACAATGGGGATACCACTACGTCTTGTAAGGAAAGTGTTCCGAATGGAACAGCCATTCTACCTAAAGATATTTATTTTTTTAATTTTCTTGTCACGACGTCTGGGTGTTGGTAGGCTGATTTTAGATTTTTACTCCAGCCTTTCTTGATTTTAGAAGGGCATGACATGCCAATATCTGTGTCTCCCCCTCCTTTTACTCCTCCACCTCTTTTCTTTTCGCATGACTATATGTACTTGTCACTTTTCCATGTGTTAGTTGTGACTTCTGAGCAGTTTTTCAGCTTTTGGACACCTTTGAAGTGTTTTCTATGTGTTTTCTATGTGTTTCTATGTGTTTTTGTTTGCCTGCCATTGGTTTTAACGGTGTTCGAAGGTGTTCGACGAACAGTTCGGCGAAATACGGGTGTTCGACGAACCGAACCAAACTCGAACACTACGGGAGTGGCTCAACACTAGTTGCAAGTCTGTCTCTGTGAGGGATCAAATTCCACCTTCTGTCTATAAGTCTATGGAGAGGAGTGGGATGAGAAGTTGGATGGATTCAAATTCAGTGCACACAAAAAAAAAAATGCTAAGCTCTCAAGTGCTGACAGAAACACTGAAATATATGAAAAAAAGTAGGGGAGAAAACAAGGGGATCTGCTACTTTGGATCTAATCCTTATAAACAGGGAGGAAATGGTTGAGGAGGTAAAGATGGCTGGGACCCTAGGAGGCAGCGATCATGCTATTATAGAATTTTGGATAACTAGAGGAGGAACTCATGTGAAGACTCAAACTTCAAGGTTAGATTTTAGAAAGGCAGATTTTAAGAGACTCAGAAAGAGAATAGCAGGGATCCAATGGCTGGATGTCCTTAAGGACAAAAATGTCCAGGAAGGATGGGAAATTTTTAAAAATGAGATTCTCAAAGCACAATCGTTAACAATCCCGAAAAGTAGGAAGAATGGGAAGCATTTAAGGAAACCAGGATGGATGAACACAGAACTTAAACACATGCTAAAAAGAAAGAAAGAAATGTTTATTAAATGGAAAGAGGGAGGCATATCTAAAGAAGATTATAATGCAGTCTGCAGATCCTGCAGGGCACGTATCAGGTTAGCTAAAGCTGACAATGAATTAAGGCTTGCAAGAGATGTCAAAAGCAATAAAAAAGGATTTTGGGGGTATGTCAAAAGTAAAAGAAAAGTCAAAGATGCTATAGGATTTTTACAGGATGAAAATGGAGAAATGGTAAGAGAGGATGTTGAGAAGGCCGAACTTTTTAATTCCTATTTTGCATCTGTTTTCTCTCAGAAAGAAAATGTAGCATCAACTGATCTTCACTGTCCTTTTAAAGGAATAGAGGAATCCAAGTTATCTGTAAACAGAAAGATTGTGAGGGAATATTTAGCTAACATAAATGAGTTCAAGTCTCCAGGTCCAGATGAATTACACCCCAGAGTACTGAAGGAGATCATAGAAGAAATTTTAGAACCACTCTCCATAATCTTTGAAAATTCTTGGAGAACAGGAGAAGTCCCAGAAGACTGGAGAAGAGCAAATGTTGTTCCTATCTTCAAAAAGGGGAAGAAGGTGGACCCAGGGAACTATAGGCCGGTGAGTCTGACTTCTATACCAGGAAAGATCTTTGAACAAATTATTAAACAACATGTATGTAAGTACATGGATAAGAATGAAGTGATTAACCAGAGTCAGCATGGGTTTGTAACTAACAAGTCATGTCAGACTAACTTAATTTCCTTCTATGACAGAATCACTGACTGGGTGGATCAGGGAAATGCTGTAGATATAGTATATCTTGACTTCAGCAAAGCATTTGACAAAGTATCGCACACCATCGTTATTGAAAAAATGACCAAGTATGCAATGGACCAGGCAACTGTTAGGTGGATTCATAACTGGCTTAGTGATCGGACTCAAAGGGTGGTTGTAAATGGCTTCACATCCAGCTGGATGAATGTCTCAAGTGGGGTACCACAGGGCTCCGTCCTGGGACCTGTATTGTTCAACATCTTTATCAATGATTTAGATGAAGGAATTGAGGGTAAACTGATTAAATTTGCTGATGACACAAAGCTAGGAGGGATAGCTAATACTAGAGAAGAGAGAGAGAGGATTCAAAAAGACCTAAATAAACTGGAGCAGTGGGCAGCAACCAACAGAATGGTTTTTTAACAGGGAAAAATGCAAAGTACTACATCTGGGCAATAAAAATGAAAAAAGCATATACAGAATGGGAGGAATAGAGCTAAGCAACAGTACATGTGAAAAAGACTTAGGTATACTAATAGATCATAGACTGAACATGAGTCAACAGTGTGATGCAGCAGCAAAAAAGGCAAATACAATTCTGGGATGTATTAACAGAAGCATACAGTCTAGATCACGTGAAGTCATTATCGGTCTTTACTCCTCTTTGGTCAGACCTCATCTGGAATACTGTGTACAGTTTTGGGCACCACATTTTAAAAAAGACATAGACAAACTGGAGCAAGTTCAGAGAAGAGCGACCAGAATGGTGACTGGTCTGCAAACCATGTCCTATGAGGAACGGTTGCAGGATTTGGGAATGTTTAGCTTGCAAAAAAGAAGACTGAGAGGAGACTTAATAGCTGTCTACAAATATGTCAAGGGCTGTCACATTGTAGAAGGATCATCTTTATTCTCATTTGCACAAGGAAAGACTAGAAGCAATGGGATGAAACTAAATGGGAGGAGACACAGATTAGATATTAGAAAAAACTTTTTGACAGTTAGGGTGATTAATGAGTGGAACAGGCTGCCACGAGAGGTGGTGAGTTCCCCTTCAATTGACGTCTTCAAACAGAGGCTGGACAGACATCTGTCTGAGATGATCTAGTGAATCCTGCTTTGAGCAGGGGGTTGGACCAGATGACCCAGGCGGTCCCTTCCAACTCTACCATTCTATGATTCTATGATTCTATGAAGGATACAAGTCATATAATGCCCAGAAACATTGTTATTCGTGTGGTCGGGTTTCAAAGGAGACAGCAATATCTGCTATGTATGCAGCAATGATGTGGCATCACAATACATAGAACAGACAATTGCAACTTCAAGTCCTCTAAGGGGACTATTAAATACAGTGAAAAGTAAAAAAAAAGTGTTTTAAAAAATAAAAAAACTAAAGTTAAAATCACCTCCCTTTTGCCAATTAAAAATAAAGATAATAAAATAAATTCACATGTGGTATTGCCACATTGAAAAAAGTCCTATCTATTAAAATATAAAAATAATTAACCCGATCGGTAAACAGTGTAAACGAAAAAAAATAAATAAAAATAACGGATTTTGGTCACTGCAATTCTACAAAAAATGCTGTAACAAGTGATCAAAATGACATATCCATTCCAAAATGGTATCAATAAAAACATCTCATCCTGCAAAAAATAAGCCTTCACACAGCTCCATCGACTGAAAATAAAAACGTTACATGTCTTGGAAAATGGCAACACAACCGCAAAAAAAATTTTCTTGCCAATTTCAGATTTTTTTTACTGCTAAAATAATGAAAAACTGGATATGTTTGGTATCGCCATAATCATACTGTTGAGCAGAATTACAGTGCCTACAAGTAGTATTCAACCCCCTGCAGATTTAGCTGGTTGACACATGCGGAATTAACTTGGCATTGTGACATTTGTACTGTAGATCAGCCTGGAAGTGGGAAATGCACTGCAGCAAATATTGTTTTTGTTTTTTTTTTTTGCTTTTTTTTAAAACGTTAAAAGTTAATTCAGAGTGTCATTTATTATTCAACCCCTCAAACCACAAGAATTCTGTTTGGTCCCCCTAAAGTATTAAGAAGTAGTTCAGGCACCAAGAATAATGAGCTTCACATGTGTGGATTAAAGATCTCTTTTGCCAGCCTTTTCTGACTATTTAAGACCCTCCCCAAACTTGTGAACAGCACTCAGACATGGTCAACATGGGAAAGACAAAGGAGCATTCCAAGGCCATCAGAGACAAGATCGTGAATGGTCACTAGGCTGGCAAGGGGTACAAAACCCTTTCCAAGGAGTTGAGCCTACCTGTCTCCACTGTTGGGAGCATCATCCGTAAGTGGAAGGCTTATAGAACTACTGTTAGCCTTCCACGGCCTGGACAGCCTTTGAAAGTGTCCTCTCGTGCCGAGGCCAGGCTTGTCCGAAGAGTCAAGGCTAACCCAAGGACAACAAGGAAGGAGCTCCGGGAAGATCTCATGGCAGTGGGGACATTGGTTTCAGTCAATACCATAAGTAACGTACTCCACCACAATGGTCTCCGTTCCAGACGAGCCCGTAAGGTACCTTTACTTTCAAAGCGTCATGTCAAGGCTCGTCTACAGTTTGCTCATGATCACTTGGAGGACTCTGAGACAGACTGGTTCAAGGTTCTATGGTCTGATGAGACCAAGATCGAGATCTTTGGTGCCAACCACACACGTGACGTTTGGAGACTGGATGGCACTGCATACGACCCCAAGAATACCATCCCTACAGTCAAGCATGGTGGTGGCAGCATCATGCTGTGGGGCTGTTTCTCAACCAAGGGGCCTGGCCATCTGGTCCGCATCCATGGGAAGATGGATAGCACGGCCTACCTGAAGATTTTGGCCAAGAACCTCCGCTCCTCCATCAAGGATCTTAAGATGGGTCGTAATTTCATCTTCCAACAAGACAACGACCCAAAGCACACAGCCAAGAAAACCAAGGCCTAGTTCAAGAGGGAAAAAGTCAAGGTGTTGGAGTGGCCTAGTCAGTCTCCTGACCTTAACCCAATTGAAAACTTGTGGAAGGAGCTCAAGAATAAAGTCCACATGAGACACCCAAAGAACCTAGATAACTTGGAGAAGATCTGCATGGAGGAGTGGGCCAAGATAACTCCACAGACCTGTGCCGGCCTGATTAGGTCTTATAAAAGACGATTATTAGCTGTAATTGCAAACAAGGGTTATTCCACAAAATATTAAACATAGGGGTTGCATAATAATTGACCCACACTTTTATGTTTAAAATTTAATAAAATTCAACTGAGCAACATAACTTTTTGGTTTGTAAGATTTATGCTTCTGTTCATAAAACCTACTCTCGTTTGCAGTTTGAAGGCTCTAACTTATTTGCATCTTATCAAACCAGCTAAATCTGCAGGGGGTTGAATACTACTTGTAGGCACTGTATATTGCAAGGTCATTTTTACCACAAAATGTACATTGTAAAAACAATTCTGAAAGAACTGTCAGAATTACATTTTTTCATAATTTCTCCCCACTTGGAATTATTTTCCCTATTTTCCAGTACACTATGTGGTAAAATTAATGATGTCATTCAACAGTACAACTCGTCCAACAACAAAAAAAGCACCCTCATATGTCTACGTAGATAGAAAAAATAACAGAGTTATGGCTCTGGGAAGAAGGGGAGAAAAAAATGAAAATGCAAAAACAGAAATTGGTCCCATCGTCACTTTGTTGGCACTAGGAAATCCTTTATATTTTGTGACTAGTCTTACACAAAAACAAAGCATAAGCTATTGAAACTGTTGCATTAATATTTGCCGCAAAATTGAATAACACACTAAGTGTCTATTTAACATTTAAAGGAGTTGTCCACTACTTTTTATTATCTCCCCAATGTATTCACCCTGTGCCCATAAGTGTTTTTGTAAGTACCCTGCTGTGTCTTTATGGCCTGTGAGCGGCGCTATCACTGGCCGCTCGCAGGCATCTCGTGACCCCAGGCTGCAGCCAGCTCTGATATCTGCTGATGTCACGTCAAGTTCCGACTGCAGCCAGGCATGATTGTGTGCTGCATTCCACAGTGGATGCTGGACTGTGGGCGAGGTTACCCCACACATCACACCCAACATCCACTGTGCATTTTCCATCTCCTCATTCATTGGGAAAGCGAGCGGTGGATGCTGGGTGTGACGATCAGGGAAAACCAGTCCACAACCCAGCATCCACCGCGGGGTCCGCGTCACTGATGTCACGCCTCACTTGACGTGATATCACAGGGGGTCACGTGATGCCTGTGAGTGGCCAGTGATAGCTCCGCTCACAGGCAAGAAGGACAACTAAAGGTAATTGCAAAAACCCTTATGGGCACTGGGTGAATACATTGGGGGGATAATAAAAAGTAGTGGACATCTTTAATTAAATTATATTCAGTTAAGTTGGTTACTTCTGCCTTGTCCTTGACTGCGTGTTGCATCCAGTGACCTGCATACATTTGTTGTAGTTAACAGTATGCAACATTCCAGAGCAGAAATGGCGGACCAGTCAGTAACCGAGTCCACCAGGGGGAGCATTCTCCTGGGCTTATACTTAGCAACCTCCAAAAGTTTATGGGGAGCAGTTTGTTAGCGTGGGACTGGGTGGAATGACTGAGGAGTATGTTTTGCATGTATCCCATGACCCTTGCCTTACAGGCAGAGTTATCACTATGGACCCTATATGGAGAAGCATGACAGACGGTTGTGTTCTGGCAGCCAAGGGACTGTGACACTGTCGATAAAGTGATCAGAATTTTAGAAGACATGCATGGTGACACCATGTGCTGGATTAACCATAGTGGAAGAAGTCTACAGTTAACCCTCCGGAAAGAGGTAGCTTTGATGTACATGATGCCGGAAGATCTCTCGAGGTTTGACATTATAGAATTGACTCCTGTGATAGGAGACCCATGGACTCTGTCAGTCTCTCTAAATGCAAGGGAGAGTAGGGGTGAAGTTCAAACCGGCTGCGATCTTCTGGAACAGATGTAAGTGAACCTCACGAAATTCACTCCTGGCTAATTGAGACAGATAGAAAATCTATTATAATGATATCAAGGGGTATTTGCTCAGCATGATGACGACTTTGGGTGCACTAAAGCCATTCAACAAGAAATTCCTACAGAGACCACAGCCACTATTCGAGATATAGGAAGATCCCCCTCAAATGTACCAGGAATTAAAGACTTATTATAGCACATGTTGCCCACATCCACGACACAGAGAGCTGAGAGCATTCCTAGGACTGGACGGATACTACCGGAGGTTTATCAAGAACTTTGCCAAAACTGCAGCATCATTGAATGAGCTATAAATAGGGACAGCAGGAGGGACCAAATGACAACCAATCCAGTGGGGTCCCAGACAAGTAGAGGTTCTCCGGGCCCTGAAGTTTGCACTGACTGATGCCCCCATCATGGCATACGCTGATGTCTCACAGCCCTTCGTGCTGTACAACAATGGAAGCCAGTAAGGATTAAGCGTGGCTCTGGCTCAGGTGCAAGAAGGAAGCGAGAGGATGATTGCAAATGCCAGTTGATCACTAAGGAACTCTGAGATGAACACTGATAACTACAGTTTGTTCAAGTTGGAATTTCTGGCTCCAGTGTGGTCTATGACTGAGAAGTTTGTGGTGTACTTGTCAGGATTGGAAGTAAATGTTCACAGTGACAACAACCCCTTCACTCACTTGGAGAATGCAAACCTGGGTGCGCTGGAACAGAGTTTGGTCTTGAGAATGTCCAAGTACAAGTACAAGATCTCTTATTGGTCAAAGTCTGAGAACATGCTGTTAGGAGGGAGGTTGCAGACAACTTTATTAAAATGGAACGCAACCGACCCCGGGGTCCGCGATGCAGCCTGGAGGACTTCTGCCGAACACTTTCCGGGTGGAAAGTAAAGTAACCAACTCAAATGTTAAACCCTTCCGTGTTACTGCACACAGGAATGGGCATAGCGGTTCGCTCTATATCCGTTAACTGCACGGGAGAAGAGTGACCGCGATAGCACCTATTTAACTGATAAACCACTCCATGTTAATGCACACAGAGCGGGTTTCAGCGGTTCACACAATCTCCAAGAACCGCAGGGAGACGTGCGACCGAGGGAACAGCAGTAGCCCTGTCTTCGATACAGGCGCTACGCAATAGGAGTTGGCGCTAAGATGCATGTGACTCACGCCGACGGGTACGTGCCTTCTGCCGGCGTGCTACCGGACAGAGGAGTGTTTCTCCACGTGGTCCACAGGAGACCGCAGGCTGCTCGGGGTGTAAGGCGACCCCGCTCTGACAGAGCCAGACTGCAAGGCGAAGCTACCTGCCTACTTTCACTAGCCTGCCTCTATGGAGCTAACCTGGCTAGCGGAATCTACACGTGGAGCACAGACGTCCACACAACAGCATTATGCTCAATGATCTGAGCGCGTCGCCATGTTTGTGGGCGGGCCTTTTAAAGACTAAGCCCTGCCCACCAATGCGCCATTGGTGTCGTTACCCGTGGACCAATCAGGCGATGCCAGGTCACCGGGTCAGGTGGGTGCCAACCCACCAATCATGATCTGCCAGGTCACGGACATGCTCAGTGCGGCAAATCCTGGACACAAGCCCTGTCTCCCTCTGCAACCCAGGCTTAACATTGCTAGGCACAACTACCTAGGAGATAAACAGTGCTGGCGGACCAGCTAGATGTTGTGGCTGATGGCGATGCTGAGCAGCTTCAGCCCTGGCTGGACTGAAATGGGAGACCACAGAAGGTCCTGCACCCATTTCAAATGCAGGCTGACGCCTAACATTATCCCCCCCTCTAACATCCCCCTCCACTTAACGCTCATTTTCCTCCACGAGCCGGGGGGCAAGGATGTGGTCCAATGGGTCACAGAGAGGATTCACGAAACAGTGACCCCTCCGGTGTATCGGGTACCCTCTTTTAGGACGGAAAGCAGGATGGCAAGAAGTGACAACTGGTTCTCTATGTGTGGGATACTTCACGGGTGACAGGGAGAAAGGACCCGCCGGTCTCTGGTGAAAAGATTTATCTCTCGCACAGACGGAACACGCGAGAACAAAGTCCTTGACGTCCTGGCGCCACCGGGGCCACCAATAGGACCGTAGAAGGGACTTAGTGGTACGTTTGACCCCCAGGCGAGCTCAGGTCTTAGGAGCATGAGCCCAGGAGAGCACCATACTCCGTAGATTAGGGGAAACAAACGCCCTGCCCGACGAAACCGGGTTGGAGGACACTGCAGCCACCCTCTCTTCCTGAGAGTTCTTTGCGACAAAATCTGACAAAGACCGGGTCCTGGAAACAGACAAGGAATCTGTACCAGATGTCGCAATGATAGGACGATCAGAGACTACCCTCTGGGTGACTTTGACCAAACACTGAGATGTACAATTCGCACTCCAGGAAGAAATTCTCCCCGTATTCCAGTCAATGTGTGGAGTATGGCAACGTAACCAGGGGAGCCCCAATAACACCTCGTCTAATCCACCGGGAATATTAAGAAATAAAATAACCTCCCAGTGGCCCTGGGGAAATGACATGGTGACAGGAATCAACTGGTGGGTGATTTGTACATCCAGGAGTGAACCATTGACAATACTAATGTTCATTGGTCTTGAGAGTAACTCAATAGGGATGGCATGCCTCTGGGCAAACGTAGATGATAAGAAATTGCCATCAGCACCAGAATCCACACACGCCTTGGCAGTGACTGCAGCTTTACCAAAGGACAAAGTCACATTATGTAATAATTTGGAGGAAGAAGTCCCGGAATATAATACCCCTCCTCCAACGGTGGTAAGACCTACTCGCTTTACCGACTGCTTGGAACCCTTATTTACGGGGTGCTCCGAGATATGTGCAGAACGGGAACGAGAGGAACTAGACTTAGACCGGGGTACATCCGTAGCCTTAGGCTCCGGGTCAATTGTCTTGGGTTTGAAAATGGGTCTAAAGGCGGATGGTGCCAACAGATACTGAGGTCTGGCAACCTCCAGCTCTAACTTGTGTTCCGCATGACGCAAGTCAATACGGTCAGCGAGAGATATTAACTCCTCCAGAGAGGTTGGGATTTCTCTGGTAGATAAAGCATCTTTAATATGCCCAGCCAGACCCCTCCAGAATACCGGAATAAGCGACCGCTCAGACCACTCCAGTTCAGCCGCTAGGGTTCTGAACTGGACGGCATAGTGACTGGCGGTGGCCAAACCCTGGACCAATGCAAGGAGCTTAAGAGCCGTATCATGCGTGACCTGAGGACCCAGAAAAACACTTTTTAGAGTCTTAAGGAATAGACCCGCATTTACTACAACCGGGTCATTCCGCTCCCATAGAGGACTAGCCCATTTCAGAGCCCTGTGAGAGAGTAATGAAATGATATATCCCACTTTGGCTCTTTTGGAGGGGAACCGTGCCTCCATCATCCCCAAATGAATGGAGCATACGTTAATAAAACCCCTGCAAAGTTTACTATCTCCAGAAAAATTTTCCGGGAGAACAAAACGGGGTAATAGAGCACTTGCAGTGGTTGTAGGATTCACCGCAGCTGAGTTAATAATATTGGCTGCTAGAGTAGCCGTCTGGGTAGCTACTGCAGTGATATCAGCGACCGGAGCAGTTTGTTCCAGAGATTTAAGTCTAGCCTCCAGTTGCTGCATGTACCGCTGCAGTTGTTTATTGTCAGCCATGTTCGGCAAGACCCTGGTGCTCAGATACTGCTAGGAGGGCGGTTGCAGACAACTTTATTAAAATGGAACGCAACCGACCCCGGGGTCCGCGATGCAGCCTGGAGGACTGCTGCCGAACACTTTCCGGGTGGAAAGTAAAGTAACCAACTCAAATGTTAAACCCTTCCGTGTTACTGCATACAGGAACGGGTATAGCGGTTCTCTCTATCTCCGTTAACTGCACGGGAGAAGAGTGACCGGGATAGCACCTATTTAACTGATAATCCACTCCATGTTAATGCAAACGGAGCGGATTTCAGCGGTTCACACAATCTCCAAGAACCGCAGGGAGACGTGCGACCGAGGGAACAGCAGTAGCCCTGTCTTCGATACAGGCGCTACGCAATAAGAGTTGGAGCTAAGATGCGTGTGACTCACGCCGACGGGTACGTGCCCTCTGCTGGCGTGCTACCGGACAGAGGAGTGTTTCTCCATGTGGTCCACAGGAGACCGCAGGCTGCTCAGGGTGTAAGGCGACCCCCTCTGACAGAGCCAGACTGCAAGGCAAAGCTACCTGCCTACTTTCACTAGCCTGCCTCTATGAAGCTAACCTGCATAGCGGAATCTACACATGGAGCACAGACGTCCACACAACAGCATCATGCTCAATGATCTGAGCGCGTCGCCATGTTTGTGAGCGGGCCTTTTAAAGACTAATCCCTGCCCACCGACGCGCCATTGGTGACGTTACCCGTGGACCAATCAGGCGGTGCCAGGTCACCTGGTCAGGTGGGTGCCAACCCACCAATCATGATCCACCAGGTCACGGACATGCTCAGTGCGGCAAATCCTGGACTTAGATTCCACAAGCCCTGTCTCCCTCTGCAACCCAGGCTTAACATTGCTAGGCACAACTACCTGAGAGATAAACAGTGCTCGCGGACCAGCTAGGCATTGAGGCTGACGGCGATGCTGAGCAGCATCAGCCCCGGCTGGACCCATTTTGAACCCAGCACCAGCCCAACGCCTAACACATGCATGCAGACATGTTGCCCTGGGTAACCCATGCAGACCCAAAGAGACCCAAGGAGGGATGAAGACGAAAAGATGGAGAGTGATAAAACCTTAGACTTCAAGCATTTCATGGCAGCCGTGGTAGCCGCCCAAGAATCAGGAGAAGAGTCCAAACCCACTCATATCGTGGGCCGCCCGAGGCCTGAGTGGGTGCAGCTGCAACAGTCTGATCCTGAATTAGCGGAGCTATAGAAGTGGGTCACTCTAAGCCAGAAACCCGATAGAGGGGCAAAAATGGTTTTGTGCGCAAGTACCTTGCAGGTCCTTGGACAATGGGAAAGACTTCATGAAAAGGCTTGTTATACCAAAGAATCCAACTACCTTGAGAGCTTGGCATCACCTAGCAAGTGGGGATTCCAAAGGGGATGGCGGCAAGCCTGGTTAAGGAAGCCCACAAGAAAGGTGCTCATTTCGGTATTGAAAAGACCTTCCAATGGTGTATTGGCCTCAACTATGCCATTATTTCAGACATTGACGTGTGGTACCGTGATAAGTCTGGGGTGGTGAAATAGATGGGGTGGATACCGGCCAGAGTGCGGGAGGCCCAGAAACATTGATTGATTTTGTGAGAAAGACTTGCGTCCTAGTGGGAAGAACCGGAGACCCCCACTAGGGTCTGGAACATAAAGGGAATTGTTGTGGCAACACCCTTATTACTGTGAACATTGCTCTTATGAGAAACTAGATATATAGCATAGTGAATTTGGGCTGCAAGGGTCACAGTGCATTGATATCTACATTGCTTTTATTGTATATTGCATATAGTACTCTGTAAATACACTATTCTCCACGGTTTACTTTCTGTTCAAATCACTCCCTTCCTATATTTGCACTCAGAGAATAAATAGTTCAGTTGGTTACTTCAGCCACATCTTTTTATGTGTGTTACATCCAATGACTTGCTTACATTAGGACGGGCTGCGTAAAGACATCTGCTTGAGACAGACGTTGTGTGTTGTGAACTGCTGGGAGCTGACACATTTAAAATCCTGATAGTGCAACTAAAGATTACCTTTTTGATAATTTTTGCTAAATAAAGGTATTTAGTAAAATTTTAAATATTTAAATGTACTTTACTTATTTTAATTATTTATTTTTATAACATTTCTCGGAGTACCTCTTTAAGTCTCACTGCAAATTACCGTATTTTTCAGACTATAAGACACACTGGACCATAAGACACATCTAGGTTTTAGAGGAGGAAAAAAAAATTTAAGCAAAAAATGTGGTCATTATGCACTGTTATAGGGGATGGGGTCTGCTGCTGAAACTGTTATAGGGGCTATGTCCCCCTATTCTGTACTAATATCCCCCATCCTGGTATATATGGCCCCCTCTTCCTGTTATATGTGGCCCCATCCCCATCCTGGAATACATGGTCCCCTATCCTGTTATGCATGGCATCCTATCCCCATCTTAGTATGCATGGCACCCCATCCTGGTATGCATGGCACCACATCCCCATCCTGGTATGCATGGCACTCTAATCCCCATCCTGGTGTGTATGGCACCCTTCATCCCCAATCCTGGTATGCATGGCCCCCTCATCCCCAATCCTGGTATGCATGGCACCCCTCATCCACAATTCTGGTATGCATGGCATACCTCATCCCCAATCCTGGTATGCATGGCACTCCTCATCCCCAATCCTGGTATGCATGGCACCCCTCATCCCCAATCCTGGTATGCATGACTCCCTCATCCCCAATCCTGGTATGTGTGGCACCCCTCAGAATTCAAACTGCATGAGTCAGTGAAGAGTGAAGGCAGTGCGGAGGAAGGGAGAAGATCATCTGCCTCCAGTCAACCTCTGCCTGCTGCAGAATGACACAGCCCCTGTATGTGAGCTCAGGAGATGTCACTGGTTATTGCTTCTATTTTGTGGAGGGTCTGGCCAGCACTTGACCCTGGAGAGAGTGGGGGAGGAGGTGGCCATCTAATTTAATATATAAAGCAGAATGTGTGTGTATTTATGTATGTATGTATGTATGTGTGTATATCCGGGACTGGCATGTGCACCGTCGCAGCTACAGTCACAAAATTTTGCACAGTCACACGTCTGGACCCCGAGAGCGTCATAGGCTATGTTGTGAGGCAAAATTTTAACCCCGCATGCTCCAATTCACCAAACAATTTTGCCCCTATCTACATAGTGGGGAAAAAGTGAAAGGAAAAGTGTTGGAGGCAAATTGACAGCGGCCACATGTGAACAAGGGAGAATTAAAGAATGAGAGCGATGGCGCCAAAGAGTATATACCGTACAGTTGCTAAGGTGGGGCCCCGACATGGGATACCCAAATTCACACGGGGGATATGAACACACACACAAAATGCGCCACACACTACCACGTGCTTGAACACATATACCACCCTCAGCACACACAAAACTCATCTCACAAAGATTTATCAGGCCACCAATAGCAACCAATCACAGCTCAGCTTCTATTTTGCTACAGTTAATTAATCTGAGCTATGATTCATTAATATAGGCAACAAAGGACATTCTCAGTATAACAAAGCTTGTGTAAGGTAATAAGATGTCAGTTAGGGTGTGTTGGTGGAAAGGCTGATGTCAGTCACATTACTTCTATGTGAGAGGATATAGAAACTGCCAGTTACAGACTATTTTTACCACAATTATGTCTCATAAGAAAAGTAATTTCATGGCACGAATGTCAGCTGATGCGAAAAGAAAAGCTGCATTACGGGCCAATGAAAAATGTGAAGACCGAGAAACAAGGCTGACACACATGAAAACAGCAGCTGCTTCCTCAAGAGCCAATGAACTTTCTGAGCAGAGGGAAGTGAGGCTTGCAGACAAGAGAACAAGAGCTGCTTCCTCACGGGCCAATGAACTTTCTGAGGACAGGGAAGCGAGGCTTGCAGACATGAAAACAAAAGCTGCTTCCTCAAGAGCCAATGAACTTTCTGAGGAGAGGGAAGCAAGGCTTGCAGACATGAAAACAAGAGCTGCTTCCTCAAGAGCCAATAAACTTTCTGAGGAGAGGAAAGCGAGGCTTGCAGACATGAAAACAAGAGCAGCTTACTCAAGGGCCAATGAACTTTCTGAGGAGAGGGAAGCGAGGCTTGCAGATAAGAGAAGAAGAGCTGCTTCCTCAAGGGTCAATGAGTCATCTCAGCAGAGAGAAGGCCGACTTGCCACTAAGAGAATTGCTATTTCTTCCACCAGGGCACAGGAAATGGTTGGAGATTTGAAACATGCTGCCTTTTGTTACCAGTCAGACATAAACTATCAGGATAATCCTAAAGTTCAGATAGGAAAAATGGATGTGGTCTGCATGTACTGCAGTGCCCTGAAATGGAAAGATGAAGCGCCAGGTTTATGCTGTGCAAATGGCAAGATAAAACTTCCTCCTCTCCTGTCACCACTAGATCCCCTAAAGTCTCTGATGACAGGTACCAGTACAATATCAAAGCATTTCTTGGACAACATTAGGAAGTACAACTCCTGCTTCCAAATGACATCATTTGGTGCAACAAAAGAAATGTTTACAACAGGATTTATGCCGACATTTAAAGTTCAAGGACAGGTTTACCACTCAATTGGCTCACTGCTTCCATTAAAAGGAGAAGAACCTCAATTTCTTCAACTCTTCTTTATGGGAAATGCAGAAGCAGAGGCTCAGCGGAGATGCTCTTTAATTCCTAACACTCGCCTTGATATTGTCACTATTTTGCAGCAGTTCCTTCACTCCAACAATGTATATGTTCAACTTTTCAAGACTGCACTTGAATGCATGCTAAATGATGATTACAAGGTTGTCATTCGAGCTGACAAAACACCACAAGGTGAACATCAGCGACGGTTCAATGCTCCCACATTTGATGAGGTAGCCATCTTGATTGTAGGTAATGATTTTCAAAGCCGTGACATTGTGCTTCAGAAAAGGAACAATAGTTTGCAACGAGTAGCAAAACTCACAGGTCCTATGATGCTCTGCAATATCCAATCATCTTTTGGCAGGGACAGGATATCACTTTGGAATACCTCAGACAGATCCTACAGCAGGCAACCCTTCAGGAAAAAAGTGTCTGCCATGGACTTCTATGCATATAGGATCATGACAAGATTTGCAGAGGAAAATCACATATTTAAATGCAGACACCTCTTTCACCAATTTATTGTTGACATGTATGCAAAGATTGAGAGTGAACGTCTTTTATACATCCGACTAAATCAAAAGAAGCTCAGGGCAGAGGAATATATTCACCTTAGAGATGCTGTGGCAAATGATGCTGATCCAAAAGAGTTGGAGAAAATGGTTATTCTTCCATCAACTGTCACTGGAAGCCCACGACACATGCATGAATACACACAGGATGCAATGACTTATGTGACAAAGTATGGCCGTCCAGATCTTTTCATCACCTTTACTTGCAATCCTCCCTGGTAGGAAATTGGAGGGCACCTGTTGCTGGGCCAAAAAAACAGTGAATCGCCATGACCTTATTGCTCGGGTTTTCAAACAGAAACTTTCAAAAATGACTAATCTCATCACAATATCACATATTTATGGAGAGACACAGTGCTGGATGTATTCAGTTGAATGGCAAAAAAGAGGCCTTCTTCACGCCCACATCTTGATTTGGCTGAAGCAAAAAATACAGCCTACCGAAATTGACAATATCATCAGTGCCGAATTGCCGGACCCTCAGATTGACCCATTTCTGTTTGACACCATCACAAAAAACATGATCCATGGTCCGTGTGAGAGTCTGAACAAAAATTCTCGCTGTTTGATTGATGGCAGGTGTTCAAAGCATTACCCACGATCCCTGGTCCAAGAAACCCAAACGGGACAAGATGGATATCCAGTCTACCAAAGAAGAAAGTCAGGGAATGGTGGTTTCACAGCAAAGCTCAAAATGCGTGTTGGATCATCACTCCAAGAGATAGAAATTGACAACAGGTGGGTAGTGTATACAACTCTTTGCTCTCAAAAATCTTCCAGGCCCACATAAATGTCGAATCTTGCCACTCTGTGAAATCAATTAAGTATATCTGCAAATATGTACACAAAGGAAGTGATCAAGCAGTTTTTGAACTCCAGAAAAATGGACCTATTATTGATGAAGTGGAGCCATTCCAGATGGGCAGGTACATAAGCAGCAATGAAGCTGTTTGGAGAATACTAGGATTCTCCATTCATGAGCGCTACCCACCAGTTGTGCATCTGAGTGTGCACTTGGAAAATGGACAGAGAATTTACTTTAACCCTGCAAACTTGCAGCAGCTCCTAACACCCTCTTGGCATTTTTTTAACTGTGTCAACAAGACCCTTTTGCACAAAACAATTCTATACTGTGATTTACCAAAGTACTACACTTGGAATGCCTCCAGAAAAACACTGGAACGGAGGAAACGAGGGCTTGATATTGAAGGCTATCCGGGGGTGAAAGCAACTGATACTCTTGGTTGCGTCTACACTGTTCTTCCGTCAAATGCAGAGTGCTTCTATCTGCGCATGTTACTTCATGTTGTCAAAGGCCCTACATCATTTTCTGACCTGAAGACCGTCGGAGGCCATGCGTGTGAAACATTCAGGGAAGCTTGCCATAGAAAAGGACTTTTGGAAAATGATGGACACTGGGACATGACCCTCAGTGAAGCAGCAGCCACACAATCCCCAGAGCGACTAAGACACCTCTTTGCTATTATTCTAACAACCTGTAGCATTTCAAATCCTCTTGAGATTTGGACAAAGTACAAAACTGATCTCAGTGAGGGCATCCTCATGCAAATTAGAAGGGAAAATCCTCAGCAACTCATTAACTTCACTGAGGAAATGTTCAATGAAACTTTAATGCTCCTTGAAGATCAGTGCATAGAAGTGTCAGGAAAAGTCTTACAGTTGCTTGATTTGACTGCTCCAATAAGAAATCCTGAAGGCATCCAAATGTGTAGGGAGATTTTCCTAGAAACAAACTACAATATTGATTAACTGACAGCATTTGTGTCTCAGAACGAGCCAATATTGGTACCAGATCAAAGGGACGCATATAACAACATTTTAAGTTTCGGTGAAACCAACAAAGGTGGGATTGTCTTCCTTGATGCTCCAGGTGGAACAGGAAAGACATTTGTAATCAGCTTGCTCCTGGCAAAATTTTGACAACAAAAAAGATTGCACTTGCAGTGGCATCTTCTGGAATTGCAGCTAAGCTTTTCAAAGGTGGCAGGTCAGCACATTCGACATTCAAACTACCACTTAACCACTTGTCTCATAGTGACAGCCCCGTGTGTAATATTGCCAAGGGATCAGGACTGGCCAAATTGCTTCAAAAATGCAGTGCCATCATTTGGGATGAATGCACCATGTCACACAAAAGGGCTCTGGAAGCAGTGGACAGACTGCTGCAAGACCTGCGTAGCAACAAATATAACATGGGAGGAGTAGTTATTCCAAGATCAACCCCTGCAGACGAACTGAATGCCTGTCTCAAAGCATCGTACCTTTGGAGAAAAGTAAAGAAAATGGCACTGAACACAAACATGAGGGTCTACATGACAGGCGATGTTTCTGCTGGACTGTTTTCGAGCCAGCAGTTGACTATTGGAGATGGCAAGGCACCAGTAAACTCAGCCACTGGACAGATCACCTTCCCAAGCAACTTTTGCTGCATTGTGACTTCCATTGAGGTGTTGAAAGCAAAGGTTTCTCCAAACATTCAACTCCACTTCAAAAATTCTGGCTGGCTGTGTGAAAGGGCTATTCTAGCTCCCAAAAATGACAGTGTCAACAAGCTCAATCTTCAAATTCTAAATCTCCTTCCAGGTGTGTGCACAACCTACAAGTCAGTGGATACAGTAATAGACCCTACTCAAGCATTATTTTATCCAACTGAGTTCCTCAATTCCTTGGAGCCACAAGGACTTCCTCCTCACAACCTCTTTCTAAAACCTGGAGCACCTATTCTGCTATTGAGAAATTTGGATCCACTAAAGCTGTGTAATGGAACAAGACTCTTGATTAAGAACCTGTTTCCACATGTAATTGAGGCAACCATTTTGACAGGATGCGCCACAGGAGAAGATGTTTTCATTCCAACAATTCCTCTCATTCCTTCTGATTTGCCTTTTGATTTTAAACGCCTCCAGTGTCCTGTTCGACTGACATTTGCTTTGTCCATCAACAAGGCTCAGGGACCGTCCTTGAAAGTAGTTGGAATCGATTTACAATCTCCATGCTTTTCTCATGGTCAACTTTATGTGGCCTGTTCAAGAGTTGGAACAGCCAAAAATCTGTTTGTGTTTGCACCTGAAGGAAGAACTAAGAATGTCATTTATCAAAAGGCTCTCGAATAAGGAGTAGAAGATTACTTCACATTACTTGGCCAATTTAGTTAAATCTTTGTGGAATATCTCTGGTGTTGAAATATATGTTGTGAAATGCTTCTATTAGCTTAGTTTTTGCCTTTTAATAATTACATTTCTATCTATTTGTTTTGTGGTTTTTGTGAGGAGAATACATTTTTGTTAACACATTCTATTTTGCTGACAGCAGTTATTAACCCGGGCCAAGCCGGGTAGTACAGCTAGTATACAGATAAGGGTAGATGGGATGAGAGGACTGCAGCCCTTCTCTGGATGCTGCATATCTCCTGCTGTTTCACATCCACTGTCCCTTTATACTGAGGTCCAGCATGCACCCCTGAAATCATCTGGTCCCCTCGCCCTTATACTACAGGCAAGACAGGACTACAAGGTCTAGAATGCCTCTGACATAATCTGATCCCGCTTCTCTCTTATATTGCAGAAATGACAGGACTAAAAGCTCCAGCATGCCCCCCAACATCATCTGATTCCCTTCCCCTTATACTGTAGATAGGTGAAGACTACAAGGTCCAGCATGCCTCTGACATCATCTGAGCCCTCTTATACTGCAGACAGGACTACAATGTCCAACATGCCCCTAACATTATTTGATTCCTCTTCCCTCTTTTACTGCAGAAAGGAGAGGACTACAAGGTCCAGATGCCCCTGACATAATCTAATCCCCCTTTAAACTGCAGACAGGGCATGACTACAAGGTCCAGCATGCCCCTGACATAATCTAATCCCCCCTTATACTGCAGATAGGGCAGGACTACAAGGTCCAGCATGCCCCTGACATAATCTGATCCCCCTTATACTGCAGACAGGGCAGGACTACAAGCACCAGCCTGCACCTGACATCATCTGATCCCCCTTACACTGCAGACAGGACAAGGCTACAAGGTTCAGCATGCTCCTGACATCAACTCATACCATTCCCTCTTTAACTGCAAAAAGGACAAGACTACAAGGTCCAGCATGCCCCTGGCATCATCTTATCCCCCTTATACTACAGATAGGACTATAAGGTCCAGCATGCCCTGACATTATCTGATCCCTTACCCCCATATAATGCAGGCATGACATGACTACAAGGTCCAGCATGCCCTGACATTATCTGATCCCTTACCCTCATATAATGCAGGCATGACATGACTACAAGGTCCAGCATGCCCTGACATCTGATCCCTTTATAATGCAGGAATGACAGGACTGTAAGATCCAGCATGCCCCTGATATTATCTAATCCCTTCTTCCTTATACTGCAGATAGGGCAGGACTACAGGCACCAGCATGCCCCTGACATCATCTGATCCCCCCTAGCTTGCTGCCAAACGTGAATATTTTGAAGTAGTTAAAAGTACTGGCTGTCATAATGGTAGATTTTATATAGTAAATGTGCATATAAAATAGGGCAAGCATATGATTTCAGAGAACATGAAGACAGTATGGTGACCTTCAATATTTCTAGATGGGACCTTGCCAATCATTACTCTGCAAATCGCTAGATGTGCAAGTTTAACATGAGTTGGACAAGTAATCTATATGTATATCAATAGCATGGCAATAGCATTCTGACCAGAGAAGTCATCCATGGCTTAAGTATTTTGATGAGGGTTTATCCCAGAAGATGCGTTTCACATAGCTGTTATGTCAAATTTTATTCCCTCAGGATAAATTCCACCTTCATCCTGCCATCTTAATTTTCTGCCACATTGCCCTGGTCAAAAGTTCTGAGCTATAATCATTACAAAGGAATAAGATTCAGTTAGCTATCTGAGGAAATGCAATGCATTCAAGGCACGTTCTTTAACCATTTCACAGCTGATATTTTGCAGCTCATAAAATGCAGTTGTTTCACTGGTAAAGTTTACATTTGTGTAACTTAATGAGGACTTTTCTTAAAATATTTGCTAAATTCAGAGACAAAAAAAAATAAAATTATGACTTGTAATAAAAAAAGATATGGTTGCCAGTGTGTCTCAAAATAAATCCTGAATGTTTGATGTAAAGTGTCATATCCATGTATGAATACAAGTCTTTTACTTCTGGCTTTGTTGTTAGGTGGTGGCACACTAATAATGTTTATGCCGCTGGGTGAAGACAGCGTGTTTCAGTTAAATGGTAGGATAGCTGGGACTTGTTATCACTCCTCCTGTTCACCGGTGTTTTGCTGAACAGAGCAAGTTATTATATTTAATTAGCTCTCTGCTGGGAGTCGTGCTTGGGGATCCTCCCTATTTAAACTCATAGCAGTCTGCCTCTCTCTGTATTTGACCTCCTGGAAATGGACCCGACTTGACTATATTTCTAAACAGAGTGGCTTGTGCAAAGCCTGGCCCTAGCAGCCGTAGTTAGGAATTCCAGGCTTTAACTTACAGTACTTTTTTTATAGGATGGGTGTTTTAAAGATGATCCAATCAATCTGCAAATTTAAGTATTGAGCTGCACAAATTATTAAAAGAATGTCTGGTGCCATGTTACACATTGCTGAAGTTTGCATCAGTTAGAGAGCAGACTGACATGACTTCATGAGTGGTCATGTTGGGTTCCCCATAATGCTTTGCAGCTTTTACATGACATGGTCTAGCACAGCCAATCAGTGAGTACTATCACTGCCAATATAAAAGCTGATTTGAGGAGTTTTACCGCTTAGGGATAGGAGGACAGAGTGCACAGCTCATCATTACAAAAAGGCCTTAAACAGACTATGGAGTGCTACTGCATCACCGAAGAACAAAGAAAATGCAAGTGTTCGGGAAGTGAGAACCTGCAGAGTCTGTGTGACTGTGAACTGAATCATAAAATTAATTTTTTTCATTCTTGAAGTGCAAGAAACAAAAAGAATTTCAATTCCCCTCAGTCCTAATTTTCCATTTGAAGAAAAACACAAAGCTTCTGTGCTTGTGAAACAGACAAACCATAAGAAACAGCTTTTTGCATATCTTTTTGAAAATATATTTTTTTCCATTTTTTTGAAGGCAAAAAAAATTCCCAAAATGTAAGAGATTTAAATGCAGTTGTCAGCCTCACAAAGTGTACATGCTTTAGAAAAGGTCTACATTTTTTACACACTTGTTTTAATAGCCCAATATCCAATAGCCCTAGTACACAGCACACAAATTACATAACTTTTTTTTTTAAAAGTGCACATTTTTATTTTTAAATACATGTTTTACTAGTCCAATTTAGCAACTATACACCCCATAATTATATTGTGTGATATTGCCGAATGTTCTTTTCTTGGCATATACTTACCTAGAAATTTAACTTTGTTTGGTTATGGATTTTTTTGTCAAAGAGGGGATTTAAAAAAAAAAAAAGAAAACTAAATAAATAAAAAAGTTTAACATTTTGCATACCGACCATACTAATCCAATATAACAATCACACAGTTCAACGCAATTCTGTGAGCTGTTACCATATCTTCCTTTCTGTAAGTATACCTAACTACCAACACAGGATTCTTGGCTATGGCTTTTTTTTGCCAGGAGGGGGTGGGGGGGGTGATAGATAATGTATAAAATGAAAAAATAATACAAAATAAAAATAATACAGACATTTAAATATTTGCACTCCTGTATTACCAGTCCAATTTATCAATCCTACTTTCCATAACTATACTAATAATGTTATATAAGAACAGTGACCTATACACACATGTACTCAATTTGTGAAAGCTACTCACACCCCTGTAGTATTTTTTTCTACAAATGTAGGGCCTTTTTTTATTATTTTTTATTGTCAGATATTTAACCATTTTTATATGTATATTTTCACAATGTTTACATTTAGTCTACACTGTTAGGGCATCTATTGGCAGCCACACAGTATTAATGACTTGGATTGATATGACACTATATTAATATGGCTCACCTAGGCCACTTATTTATACAGAGCCCTTTACACTTATTTTATTACATACAGTACAGACCAAATGTTTGGACACACCTTCTCATTTAAAGATTTTTCTGTATTTTCATGACTTTGAAAATTGTACATTCACACTGAAGGCATCAAAACTATGAATTAACACATGTGGAATTATATACTTAACAAAAAAGTGTGAAACAACTGAAAATATGTCTTATATTCTAGGTTCTTCAAAGTAGCCACCTTTTGCTTTGATGACTGCTTTAACACTCTTGGCATTCTCTTGATGAGCTTCAAGAGGTAGTCACCGGAAATGGTCTTCCAACAATCTTGAAGGAGTTCCCAGAGATGTTTAGCACTTGTTGGCCCTTTTGCCTTCACTATGCGGTCCAGCTCACCCCAAACCATCTCGACTGGGTTCAGGTCTGGTGACAGTGGAGGCCAGGTCATCTGGCGTAGCACCCCATTACTCTCCTCCTTGGTCAAATAGCCCTTACATAGCCTGGAAGTGTGTTTGGGGTCATTGTCCTGTTGAAAAATAAATTATGGTCCAACTAAACGCAAACCGGATGGAATAGCATGCCGCTGCAAGATGCTGTGGTAACCATGCTGGTTCAGTATGCCTTCAATTTTGAATAAATCCCCAACAGTGTCACCAACAAAGCACCCCCACACCATCACACCTCCTCCTCCATGCTTCACGGTGGGAACCAGGAAGGTAGAGTCCATCCTTTCACCTTTTCTGCGTCGCACAAAGACACGGTGGTTGAAACCAAAGATCTCAAATTTGGACTCATCAGACCAAAGCACTGATTTTCACTGGTCTAATGTCGATTCCTTGTGTTCTTTAGCCCAAGCAAGTCTCTTCTGCTTGTTGCCTGTCCTTAGCAGTGGTTTCCTAGCAGCTATTTTACCATGAAGGCCTGCTGCACAAAGTCTCCTCTTAACAGTTGTTGAAGAGATGTGTCTGCTGCTAGAACTCTGTGTGGCATTGACCTGGTCTCTAATCTGAGCTGCTGTTAACTTGCGATTTCTGAGGCTGGTGACTCGGATAAACTTATCCTCAGAAGCAGAGGTGACTCTTGGTCTTCCTTTCCTGGGGCGGTCCTCATGTGAGTCAGTTTCTTTGTAGCGCTTGATGGTTTTTGCAACTGCACTTGGGGACACTTTCAAAGTTTGCCCAATTTTTCGGACTGACTGACCTTCATTTCTTAAAGTAATGATGGCCATTCGTTTTTCTTTACTTAGCTGATTTTCTCTTGCCATAATACAAATTCTAACAGTTTATTCAGTAGGACTATCAGCTGTGTATCCACCTGACTTCTGCACAACACAACTGATGGTCTCAACCCCATTTATAAGGCAAGAAATCCCACTTTTTAATCGTGACAGGGCACACCTGTGAAGTGAAAACCATTTCCGGTGACTACCTATTGAAGCTCATCAAGAGAATGCCAAGAGTGTGCAAAGCAGTCATCAAAGCAAAAGGTGGCTACTTTGAAGAACCTAGAATATAAGACATATTTTCAGTTGTTTCAGACTTTTTGGTTAAGTATATAATTCCACATGTGTCAATTCATAGTTTTGATGCCTTCAGTGTGAATGTACAATTTTCAAAGTCATGAAAATACAGAAAAATCTTTAAGTGAGAAGGTGTGTCCAAACTTTTGGTCTGTACTGTATATATTTGCCACATATGGAATATTTAGTTTATGCACTTTTATACTTTGGGACACTAATAGATACCGATTAATTATAGACTTAGTATGAGTGCCGCTATTACTTTTCCTAGTATACTGATCTCTGTGATCTATAGCCAATTGGTGACATCTACATAACAGGGTTGTATTGGTTATACTGTAGATATTGGTCGATCATAGATTTAGTATAATTGTCATTTTTATTACTAATCGATATTGATCTATGTTTTATATATCCAATATGAGACTTCTATAAAATATTATTGCAGTTGTTTTGTATTTGTTTGATTGTACTAATGAGTCATAATAAATAATGTCTCTCTTATTATTGACTTTGCCCGGTCGTTCAAACCACACATCCCAGCTCTCGCCACCTCCTGTCGCCTCCAGCTCAAAAATATTTCCAGAATTTGTCTTTTCCTCAACCCTCAATCTACTAAACTGCTTGTGCTTGCCTTCATCATCTCTCGCCTCGACTACTGCAACATCCTCCTCTGTCGTCTACCTGCTAACATTCTCACACCTCTCCAGTCTGTACTTAACTCTGCTGCGCGACTAGTTCATCTCTCACCTCGCTACTCCTCTGCTTCCCCCCCTTTGCAAATCTCTTCACTGGCTCCCAATTGCCCAGCGTATTCAGTTCAAACTACTAACACTTACCTACAAAGCCATCCATAACCTTTCTCCTCCGTACATCTCTGAACTAATCTCCCAACATATTACCTTACGTAATCTCCGGTCCTCCCAAGACCTCCTTCTCTCCTCCACACGTATTCGTTCTTCACCCAATCGCCTCCAACATTTGACCCGAATATCCCCCATCTTGTGGAATTCTGTACCCCAACACGTCCAATTAGCCTCCACATTTGGATCCTTAAGACGGAACCTGAAAACTTATCTCTTCAAACAAGCTTACAGCCTGCCATGACCTTGCTTGCTGCCACCTCAACAACACCGGAGCTACTGCAACACTCCAACCTACTGTCTCCTTCCCCATCATCCATTAGAATGTAGCCCACAAGGGCAAGGTCCTCTTCCTTCTGTACCAGTCTATCATTGTTAGTTTGTTTACTTTAAGTGATATCTGTATTTTGTATGTAACCTCTTCTCATGTACAGCACCATGGAATCAATGGCGCTATATAAATAAATAATAATAAAATAATATTATTATATAGCCCTAAATGTCCATTAATTATTTATGCTTATTCTAACATTTCTTTTTCGATATATATTATGATATACACAATTTATAGGCTATCTGCATAATGTTTGGAGACTGACATTTACTGTTATAAGCAATACGTCCCATTAAGAGTCATATTCTGCTATTAGCCGTTATTTAAGTCACTTCTACTTTAAGCCATTAATTTCCCCTTTCTACACCATAGTCCATTGTACGCACATACTGAGCATGTGCTGCTTCCGCAATGTGGGGCAGTGCTCCCCAGTGTGACGCATCTCCTGAGCATCTGATCATTTGATAAGGCTTTGTCATGTGCCCGTGTGACGTGCGCATTGAGCACTGGCCTCACTGTGTTGCCGTAACATGACAAGGATGTGAACATAACAGCCATGACATCCATTTAGCAATCTACTCCACTTTAAAACGCCAGCCCAATTGTGCTCAGTTACCCCCTGATGAAAAGAGCATCAAGGTGTTCGCTAGCCCATTTATACATCATTGCCAACAGAGATTACTAGTAATAGGGGTACATACTAGTCATGGTAATTTACTTTGTACATTGTACATTGTTGCTATGATGGTATGATAATGCCAGCTCTTAGGGAATACTGAAGATCACTATACTTTCATACATATGTTTTTAGATTTATATCTTGGATTCGTTGGGCTATTATTGTATGTGCAGCAAATATATTGGAAGTTATTACTCGTGTATATAGGTTTTCTCAAATTCAATTTATCTGTTATGTCATAGATTATTTTTCACATTGAAGTCTAGAATATTGCATCTAGACACTGTTTAGCTGCCTGATATCTAGATACTATTTAGCTGAATGAAATCCACTATTGGCATTATTTATTTTTTAGGGCTAATAATTTCTGTACTGTGTGTGACGCTGAGTCACTTCTCACAGACAAGCCGTGAATAGTTGAGGACTCAGAGGTCAATAGGCAGGATGGTAAATTATAAGTACCCATCCCCTGACGAACGGGGACGCAGAATAAAAAATAGCCTACAGCTTTCCCTAAGACACCTAAACTGAAACTCTCCTGAAAATTTATCAGGGAGAGCTATTACAGGTTCAGGAGAAACCAACTGTATGACAGAGACTACTGACATCACAGCCACTGCCGGCATTGGAGAGCTATAGGGAGTCTTCATGAAATGAATCAACTAATTATCTGACCCGGCAGCTGATGATGCGATGATTCCAGACTCTGGCATTCCTTAGTCAGATCTTGCATCATCAAATTCGTAACCTGGTCACAGAGCATGTGAACAAGCTCCATACTGGGGAAAAATAGAAACTTATTGGTCAGATGTAATTTGATGCTGAGTCACTTCTCACAGATAAACCGTGAGTCGGGATAGTCAAGGATTCTGAAGTCAATAGCCAAGAGGGTACATCATAAACAGAGGAAAGAAAATAAGTCGTAGTAAGGTAACGGTCCGAGGTCAAAATACCTGGAGGATAGAAGATCAAAGCAAAGGGGTTAAACAGACAGCTAGTCAGAACGAGGTCCAAGGTCAGGCAGCAATACATGAATAAGCAAATACAAGGCACAGAGTCAACCAACCACACTTAGCTGAAGCTACGGCTGACAGCTATCAGAGATTGCCAGCTCAGTTAAATAGTTGAGCAATCAAGGGAACCAGGAGAACCTGACGAGAGCTCAGTACCTCCCAGTCTCTTTTGGATTTATTTTACTTCCATTGGCAATTTATTTATGTCCAGCTAACTTTGCTCTCTTAATTTCTTTTTTTAAATTTCCTATTGAGATCTTCATATGCCTGGAATGCTATTTCTGACCTTTTGAGCTTCAAGGTTTTAAATGCCCTTTATATTTTTAATCTAAAACTTAGTACTGCCCTATTTAACCATAACATGTTTCTTTTTATTCCTGTACATTTTGATACCAGAGGGTGTAAACTTACTACAGGATTTTAATAATTTATCTTTAAAAATGTCGCCTTTAAGTTAGGCATCCACGTTTACCAGGACATGGTCACAATATAGCAGACTAAGCACTTCTATTAGTCAACTGAATTTTGCATTTTTAGAGTGGCAGGTTCTTGAATTTCCCCTTTGAATTTTTTGTTGGTACTTACTTTCAAACTTAACATATTATGGTCACTGCTGCCCATGTACCTATAGATCTGATATTGTATCTGGTCTATTTGACAGGACAAGATCGAAGAAATTATCTCTCCTGGTTAGTTCATAAGCCAACTGAGAGAGGAATTTGTCATTTAATTGTGGATAAAAACTTACAGATTTTAGCACAGCCAGCAGACTCAGAGTCCAATTGATTGCTTGGATAGTTAATTCCCCACTTTTTATTTACTGACTTTTTAATTTGTACAGCATTTCATCTTCTACATGTTCAGCTATGTCAGGAGGATTATAGCAAACTCCAATTAGCAGCTTACAATTATTGCCAACGCCATAGAGATTTACCCATAAAAACTCTACACTTTTGCTGCTCCCCTCAACATCATTATTGAGCACAGGTTGTAAGTTGGATTTAGTGAAAATACACTTACCTCCTCTTTTTTGTCTATACTGTCCTTTCTCCATGTGGTGACCCTTCGACATTTATTATATAATCATGGCTCCCACCTAGCCAGGTTTCTGTAATGCCCATCATGTAATATGTGGTTTACTACTTTGCAGTCTCCAATTCATGCATTTTGTTTGCAAGACTTCTTGAGTTTGTCACCAGACATTTAATACAATTAGCACATTTATTATTCTTACTTATATTCCTCACTAATCCCTCTCTAAATGCTCAATAATCCCTTCTGTAGCCCAATCTTTGTCTCCACGACATATCCCCAGTTTTACACAACCAATCTCCCTCCCCCAGATACTAGTTTTAAAGCTCCTCCAGGCTTCTAACAAGCCCATTCTTTCTGTAATGCCTACATCCAACAGAGACACCAGACCGTTTTTTCATGACTTCCATTTCTTCCTTCACCAATTTCTAAGCCACTTATATAGTTTCCTAAACTCCTGAAGTCCTTCCAGTCAAAGTGACTCGGCATGTCCAGCACCTCCCTATCACTTGAATTTTTGTATTATTATTAGTGATTAGAGAGCATGCTCGCCACTCCTCGGTACTCACCCGAGCATCTCAGTACTTCACATGCTCGGAGCTCGCCGAGTACTTTCAAGATGCTCGGGCGGGAGCTCAGGTCCCTATCCTGCATGTTTGGCGCTATTTAGAGCACCAATCATGCAGGGATTGTCTGCCACTCACTGTAATGTCACAGCCCTGGTGGTTGTGGCATTACAGTGATTGCCCAAATCGATGGGAACAGTGCTCACAGCGAAACGTGAAAAGCCGGCAATTCATCAGCGGCATACACCGGTACCCGACAATTTAGAACAGAAAGAATAGAGCATCACCCATAGATTAGATAGATAGAAACATGTCAGTCACATATATAATAAGTACAGTGACAGTGTTGGTTACTGTACTTGTTATTTAGTGTTAAAATACAGGATTTATTAAAAAAAAATAATAGCGTTTTCATGCACCCGTCTCTTTAAAAAAGCCTGCCGGCTATTCATCAGTGGCATAGATCGGTACCTGACAATTTAGAACAGAAAGAATAGAGCATCACACTTAGATTAGATAGACAGAAACATGTCAGTCACATATATAATAAGTACAGTGATAGTGTTAGTTACTGTACTTGTCATTTAGTGTTAAAATAAAGGATTTATTTAAAAAAAAATTGGCGTGGGGTTCCCCATAATTTTAGTTTCTAGCGGAGGTTAAGCAGACGGCTGGGGCAGATGTTTGAAGCCTGGGAAGGGGGTAATACCCACAGAGCTTCCCAGGCTACTAATATCAGCCCCCAGCTGAATACCTAGTCTTTACCAGCTATTAAAATGGGGGACTAAAAAAAAAATGACGTGGGTTCCCCCCTATTTTAATAGCTAGCAAAGGCTTGACAGACAGCTGGGGGCTGATATTAATAGCCCAGGAAGGGTGCCATGAATATTGGCCCCCTCCCAGGCAAGAAACACCAGCCGTCAGCCGCCCCAGAGATGGCGCATCCATAGGATGCGCCAATTCTGGCCCTTAGCCTCGCTCTTCCCACTGCCCTGTAGCGGTGGCAGTGGGGTAATAGGGCTGGGGTTGATGTCAGCTTATAATGCCAGCTGACATCAAGCCCAGGTTAGTAAAGGAGAGGCGTCTATAAGACACCCCCATTACTAACCCCATAGTCAAAGTTAAAAAAAAACACAAACACCCAGAATAAATTCCTTTAATTGAAATAAACACACAATTCTTTAATGTTCTAAATTAAACCATACTTACCATCATGCCCATTCCAGCTGAAGCCAATGTCTTCTGCAATAAAAGTAAAATAATAAAGCAACCTCATCCTTACCTTTCCATGGTTTCCAGGACAGCTTCAGCTTTGCTACATCGAGATGACAGGCTGGATCGCAGCCGACAGCTGCCATCCAGCTTGCCATGCCGCAGACACTGAGAAGAGCAGGCATACTTGCGCTCCTCAGTGTCTGGCTGTGACGGCATCCAAATGAGCCGAGGTCATGTCCAATGAACTCAGCTCACCTCATGCACGTCATTGACAGCGTGGGAGAATTCTCCTGCGCTCCGTGCTTGAGCATGAGAATTCTCCCATGCTGGGATGGCATTGAGATGACAGGCTGGATCGCAGCTGAGCGCTGCCATCCAGCATGCCATCCTTCATAGACACTGCAGAGCGCAGGCATGCTTGCGCTCTGCAGTGTCTATGAAGGATGACAAGCTGGATGGCAGGGCTCAGCTGCGATCCTGCCTGTCATCAGAATGCTATCCCATTGTTGGAGAATTCTCCTGCTCAAGCGCTGAGCGCAGGAGAATTCTCCCACGCTGTGATGGCATTGAGCCTGACATCTCAATGCCATCCCAGCGTGGGAGAATTCTCCTGCGCTCATTAATTATTTCATGAAATTCGTGAAATAATTTTAAAAAATTGACCTGGGGCTTCACCCTATTTTTGTGTCCAGCCAGGTACAGCATCCAGGAACGGGCTGCAACCAACCTCCAGCTGCCTATTTGGATCTGGCCAGAAACAACAATATAGGGAAGACCTTTTTTTTTATTATTTCATGAATTTCATGAAATAATTAAAAAAAAATTGACATGGGGCTTCGCCCTATTTTTGTGTCCAGCCAGGTACAGCAGGCAGGAACGGGCTGCCCCCAACCAACAGCTGCCTATTTGTACCTGGCCGGACACAACAATATAGGGAAGCCCATTTTTTTTTGATTATTTCATGAATTTCATGAAACAATTAAAAATAAAATACGTGAGGCTTCACCCTATTTTTGTGTCTAGCCAGGTACAACTAGGCAGCTGGGGGCTGGAATCCGCAGCGCAGGGAGGTCCAAGCTTTCTGGACCCCCCCACCACTGAAAATTGCAGTCTGCAACCACCCCAGAAAACGGCGCGTTCATAGAAGCGCCATCTTCTGGTGCTGTATCCAACTCATCCAGGGCCCTGGTGCGGTGGCTCGCTAGGTAATAAAGGGGTTAGGGCCAGCTTGGTATTATCAGCTGGCCCTAAGCCCGAAATTCATGGGGTCACGCCAATACTAATAAAGTATTTAAAAAAAACACAACACCCAGAATAAAATCCTTTAATTGAAATAAACACACAATTTTTAAATGTTCTAAATTAAACCATACTTACCATCACGCCCATTCCAGCTAAAGCCAATGTCTTCTTCAATAAAAGTAAAATAATAAAGCAACCTCATCCTTACCTTTCCATGGTTCCCAGGACAGCTTCAGCTCTGCTACATTCACATGACAGGCTGGATCGCAGCCGAAAGCTGCCATCCAGCTTTCCATGCCGCAGAAACTGAGAAGAGCAGGCATGCTTGCGCTCCTCAGTGTCTGGTTGTGACGGCATGCAGATGAGCCGAGTTCATGTCCAATGAACTCAGCTCACCTCATGCACGTCGCTGACAGCGTGGGAGAATTCTGTTATCACAACAGCTGAAAATAGCAATTAAAAAGCAATCCTGCCACTTAGTGAAAAATAATATCAGCTGGTTGAACTCATGGCCAAGAAAAAGGTGTCTCATTACCAAGGTGCCACACAAGAAGAATCTTATGATGGGTAAAACTAGTGAGCTCTCTCAAGACCTTCACAACCTTATTGTTGCAAAACACACTCATGACATTGGGTACAGAAACATTTCTAGACTACTGAAGAGTCCAATGAGCACTGTTGGGGCCATAACCCGGAAGCAGAAATAACATCATTTCACCATAAACCGGCCACGACCAGGTGTTTTTTCAAGATGTCAGACAGAGGAGTGAAAAGAATAATCTGAAGAGCTACCCAAGAGCCAAGGACCACCTGTTGATAGCTACAGAAAGACCTGGAATCAGCAACTATGATTGTTTCAAAGAAAACTGTAAGTAATACACTCAAACACAATGTGCACGCTCACTGCACAAGACTCCATTGCTGAAAAAAAAGCATGTTCAAGCACATTTAAAGTAAATGCGGCACCCTGCTATTACAGGTACCAGAGGACCCAAAATGGTACATGGATGGACTTCTCCACAAGAGACCCTCATTACATAACAGACACCTCCACCCTTCCACCTCATACCACCAGAGGGAGCCCTGTTAGGGATATATATACTGGAGGGTGGAGTTATGTAGGGAGAGTGTGCTGGCACTTTAGATCAGTGAAGAAGCAGCACATTAGCTGCTGTGCTGAGGGCCAGCCAAGGCCTAAAGCACATGCTGACGCCTGAGGGCCTAGAGTGTGGCTGGAGGCAGGAGGCAAGGAAAAAAGAATTGTTGGGGGCAGAAGAGCATCTTAGGCTCACCCCAGAACACAAGTCGGACACCGGGTCCGCGCCTACAGGGTTCTCTACGCCCAGTAGGAATAACCGGTATACCAGGAGGATTCCAGACCCCTGGTCAACCTGAAGCTACAATCATCTAAAGAACTAGGAGCCACGAAGGCCCCAGTGTCCAGGGATAGTGGTAGCCAGAGGAAAGTTCTTACCACCAAGCATACAGGTGAAAACAGTGAAAGAGTACAGAAGCTAGGCCTATTTCTAGGTGGGTCAGGAGCTTCAGAGAGAGAGAGGAAGAAACAGACCATGAGGCCTTATACCGGCTCACTGGTGAGAGTCCAGAAGTGCACCCTTCCTACCAAGTACCCTGGACCGTACCTGCCATCTACACCAGTAAAGGTACTGAAGCGAACCCCCTGTGTGCATGTCTGTTATTCTCCCCTGGCCCGGCTGGGCCACCTCTCACCTGTATCCCTTCCATCAACCCTGCCTCGGGGGGTCCGCTCCACCTGTGGGGAGCAGAAACACCTCAGCTGCCATCCCATCACCTCCCGGAAGTCTGCAGCAGCACTGGTACCAATTACCAGAAACCACAGGTGGCGTCACGAGACAAAACTGTTATTTATCCCTTCAAGCAACAACCCCATTTAAAGAGTGACCCCAGGGTACGGGCCTGGGAGCTGACTGCCGTGACATCCCATAGAAGGTAACGGCCTGGGTACCGAGTTTCCCCATATCCCCCTGGGCGAGTCATCACTTCCTGGTGTCACAAACAGGATTTCATGCCCGTTGCCACCGGGTACTGTGTGCCGTACTTGAACTGTGTTTTAACTGTGGTGAACATTGCCGCAATTACTGTGTTGCCACACGGGAAGAAGAGGGGCATAACCGCGGGAACCAGAGAGGCGTGACCATTGGTAACGCACGACGCCCAAGCCCCGCCTCGCGCTCTGACGCAGCACCAGGAAGCATCAGGTCCTGGAAGGAGTCCGTCGTCTGTGGAGCTGCGGCCTACTCGAGAAAAGCAAAGAAGGTAGGCTACGGTTTACTAGGGGGGCGCAACCATGGCTGACGACCAGCAAAATGCCGGAGCACTGGTTAACGCTCCCGATGCTCAACTCGCACCCGGCACTGCTCAGGCCGGAGCAGCCGCCCCACCAGCAGGGGTCGTGACTCCAGTGATACCCATGGCCCTGCCGTACGTCCCCGGACCGAAATGGCTTCCCCAGTATAACGGCAAACCAGACACCCTGTCTGGATTCAAAAGAAAAATATGCAGTGTACTGGACATGTACTCAATGACTGGTAAACAGAGAGCCGCTGTTGTGCTGGGACAATTGACTGGAGCCGCAGAGCAGAAAAGTGAAACCTGGCCAGCAGCAGACAAGGAATCAGTATCTATTATATTTAAGAGACTGCAAACTGTCTTTGAAAACCGCACTGAGACAGATCTTCGGATGAGCTTCTACCACTGTACCCAGAATCCTGAGGACAGTATCCGGGACTATGCCTTGCATTTACAAGAGGCCCTGCAGGCCCTGAAACAGACTAGTCCAGCCTGCATACGTGATGAGGACAAAATGCTGACAGAACAATTCATCCGGGGGTTAAGGTCCCAGGAGGAGAGCAGAACTGTATGGTGGTGGGCCTTAGATCTTCCAAATGCTACCTTTGACACTTAGAAGAACATGGCTATTAGGGGCCTGCAGCCCCTGGAAACATCAGATACTGCTATCCAGCGTTACAAGGGTGGGGCCACCCCAATGCCCACAGCACCCACTGCTCCTTCATTAGCTGCTGAAGCAAAAGCGCAAACAATGCCCCCTAGCGAGCTGGGCAGCCTGGGCTCTGATGTGCGTCAGCTAAGTAAAACCCTGACCACTGTCCTGAGCGCCCTGCAGCTACAGACCGAGCCCGAGCCGGATGAAAGGATCCTACTCGCCGACAGTCCTGAGGATGTCCTCTGGATGAGGAGAAGAAGGAGGACAACGCCACCCCGTGGAAGGACCAACAACCGACTTCGCCCTCTAGGAGAACTCATCTGCTACTTTTGCCACAAGGCAGGCCACACCACATGGACCTGTCCTTTAAACGGGCAAACCCTGGGGCCGAGGGCCGACACCCAGGGGTAGACCAACCAGGCCCATCGAGCTGGTACGACAGGTTTGTAGGAAGAAGGCCTTTCCTGTCCATCGTGCTGGACGGCATAGCAACACCTGCACTACTGGACACTGGGTCACAGGTAACTATCATACCTGATGTCCTCTACAAAAGGTACTGGTCCATAGATGAACTCCACCTGCCAGACCCAAACCTCTCTGTGTATGCCTCCAATGGCCTTCCTCTTAACCTAGTCGGGGTTAAGGAAGTGACAGTAAAGGTGGGAAGAGTTGAACTAAAGGACCAAGGACTGATTGTAATAGAGTCTAACTCTGGTGATACAAACCCATATATGATACTTGGTACAAATGTTGCTGGTAACTGTTTGGGAGAAGTGTTGTTCTTACTCCAACAGATTGCTGACACTGCCAGACTAGGGAAGAGGAAGGTGCTCCAGAAGGAAATTCGTGCCCTCCTGTACCAGCAACAGGTAAAACTAACAGGTGGTGAGATTGGTAATGTACGGGTGACAGACCCGATACCCATTGTGATTCCCCCACTAATTGAAATGCTGATTTGGTGTAGGGCAGCAATAGGTCTCAAGGGACAGAACTACCAGGCGGTAGTAGAGCCCGTTAACTGAGAGCACAGACCTACACTCCTAACTGCTAGAGGGGTAGTTGATGTGCGCAATGGGAGGGTACCCCTACGCCTCCTAAATTGTGGGGAGGAGGAAGTCAAATTGCCAAGATACGCCACTGTTGCCAGACTATACACTGTGAATAATAATGCCATACACACAGTGGAATCCTTGACCCCACCAGACACGGTGGAGAACAATGACTCAAAAACCCAGCTGGAGGAATGGTGTCAACAGCTCCACGTTGCGACTGACACCACTCCTGTCCATCAAAAACACGGTGTCTACAGAGTGGTTCAGGAATATGAACAGGTGTTTAGTAAGCACTCACTTGATTTTGGAAGGGTCAAAGGGGTACAACACCACATACCCACAGGTAACCATCCACCCATTAAGGAGCGTTACAGACCCATACCACCAGCACATTACCAAAAAGCAAAAGAAATGTTGCATGACATGAAAAAGGCAGAGGTAGTAAGTGATAGCTGTAGCCCCTGGGGAGCTCCCCTGGTCTTGGTCAGAAGGAAGGACGATAGTATGAGGATGTGTGTAGATTATAGACAAATTAATCGAATAACACATAAGGATGCATACCCTTTACCCCGTATACAGGAATCCCTGGCTGCACTAAAATCTGCCAATTATTTCTCCACATTGGATCTCACTAGCGGATACTGGCAAGTCTCTGTTGCTGAGGAAGACTGGGAGAAGACAGCCTTCACCACCCCGATGGGATTATGCGAATTCAACAGCATGCCATTTGGACTCTGCAACGCACCCTGAATGTTCCAGCAGGTGAATGAGTGTTACTTGAGACACCGGAACTTTGAGACAGTGCTGCTATACCTGGATGATGTTATCGTGTACTCGAGGCCTTATGAAGACCATCTAAAGCACCTGGCGGAGGTATTTGAGGCATTGTCCCGGTATGGGATGAAACTAAATGCTTCCAAGTGCCACCTGCTCAAACAGAAGGTTCAGTACCTGGGACAGGTAGTCAGCTCAGAGGGGGTAGCACCAGACCCGGAGAAGGTCACTGCCATCCAGAAGTGGCCTGAACCAAGGAACATCAAAGAGGTACGTCAATTTCTAGGACTGGTCGGGTACTACAAGAGGTTCATTAAGGACTACACCAAAAAGGCAGCACCTTTACAAGATCTCCTAGTAGGACAGTCCAAAAGAGGTAAAAGTCTCCCATTCCAGTGAGTCAAAGAACAGACTGAGTCCTTTGCATTAATGAAGGAAGCCCTAACCGGTGAGGAAATCCTGGCTTACCCCGACTACAGCCAAACTTTCCTGTTATACACAGATGCCAGCAATAAGGGACTGGGAGCTGTGTTGTCCCAGAAGCAAAACGGCAGAGAAAAGGTAATTACCTATTAGTGTTGAGCCACCCCCGTAGTGTTCGAGTTCGGTTCGGTTCGTCGAACACCCGTGTGTTCGCCGAACTGTTCGTCGAACTGTTCGTCGAACACCTTCGAACACCGTTAAAACCAATGGCAGGCAAACCAGAACACATAGAAACACATAGAAAACACCTTCAAAGGTGTCCAAAAGCTGACAAACTGCTCAGAAGACACAACTAACACATGGAAAAGTGACAAGTACATATAGTCATGCGAAAAGAAAAGAGGTGGAGGAGTAAAAGGAGGGGGAGACACAGATATAGGCATGTCATGCCCTTCTAAAATCCAAAAAGTGAGAAGCCGAGACGGCCAGTCCGCTCCTGCCCGTGCCACCTCCGTGTCGCCGGGTTTGTGCCAGAGCCGCGGTGAACCCTGACGGCCAGCCCCCTCTCCCAATACTGGTGCCTGTCCGTTGGTGGGTCGAGAGAGCCCCCCTGTGGTGGAGGCAGCTCTAAGCTTTTTAATTTAAATTGTCCCTCTAATTTGAATGAATACACTTTAAATCCATTTACAAGGATCTATTGGAGGGCAAGTCTCATGCCAGCAGCCGCGTAATTCCAGCTCCAGTAGCGTCCACTAAAGCTGCTGCAGTTAAAAAGCTTTTATAAGGATCGAGCTCGGCTGTCCACCGCAAGGCATCCTAGTGCCAGTCCCAGCCCCTATGCCTTGGGGTGCCTCCTGATGCTCTTCACTAAGTATCCCGTGGTCCCGAAGCATTTCCTTTGAAAAAATTAAGTGTCCAAACTACAGGTGGTGTAGCTTGCTTAACAGCCGGGATAATCCGCTGACTAGCAGACACTGCTACTAGGCACAAAGTATTTCCTGGGCTAGATGCAGTTAAAAATTTGTAAGTAGATACTCTCGTTGGATGCTGAGAAAGCATTCCATAGAGTCTCCTGGCACGCCATATATGATTCTCTTAAAAAGCTTGGGGTAGGGGTCTAGGGGACCCTTTTATAGCCAAAATCACGGCCCTGTATCACAATACGTCACCTAGGCTGAAGATAAATGGAACTGTAGCACCGAGGGCTCGGTTGCTACAGACGTATTGCACCTCACCCAGAGGTGTGATATCTCACTCTCAGATAAGGATGGAGTGTGGATCAGGACCCGACACCTGCATGCATTACACCACATTGCCGTGGGGCAGGGCGACCAATATGCCCCTGAGATGGGCACGACAGTCCCTGTCCCTGGCTAGAGTGGGGGGAGGGAACACTGAGAAAGGGGAACCCTGCAGTGCAGGAGCAGGGAGGAAGCAGTTCCTGGGTGCATTGAGAAGGGAGTATAAAAGGTGGGCACCATCTTAGTTCAGTGCAGAGAAGTCTGAGCAGAAGTGGCAGGGAGCAGGGGCTCTGCATGAGCTCTGCTCCGGAGGCGGGCCTAGTAACAGAGGCCCAGGCCTGCAAGAGGGAGAAGGAAGGAAGAGGAGCGGAGAAGGCTCCAGGAACGAGGAATGAAGGGATCCCAGGGGTGCGGACGGGCGAGTCGCCACCGCACGCCCGAATCCACCTGCGTGGAGGGGTCAGGCCAAAGGGGGAGACCGGTCCCCGAACTAGTGGAGGCAGGAAACGACCCTCAGCTAGAAACCGGAGGCTCTGACATTTTATGTGGCGCAGCCCCTTGCTCCACCCGCTAGGAAGGCACCACATAGGGTCAGGGAAACTGGCGCCAAGTTTACCAAGAGGAGGCCCGAGGCAGCCGGACAGAAGTGTTGGTAAGAAAGGCCAGACAAAGGACACACAAAGGGGGTCCTGTGAAGCGCTCCAAAGTTATCTGGGAGTTGTCTGAGCCCCTCACCTGGTGAGCACAGTACGACGTGGGCAGCCGTTACCTGCAGACGTGGTCTGGATAATAAGAACTGTGAGTAAAGGCCCTGAACTGCATCACTGACTCCGTGTCGTTACTGCTGCTGCCCTGCACCATCATCCCCATCCTCCGCATACACTGCCCTGAGGCTATACTCCTCCCGTGGGGAGTTATGCTACGCTCTGCTGCACCCACAACACCAGCCTTAGCGGTCTGCCCTGTAGCGGCGGTTCACTCTGACCGCAATCCACGGGTGGCGTAGTCGGACATTTAAACATCAAAACCACATAAATAGTTCCGCCACTGGTTTGACCGCCCTGAGCCACGGAACCGGATCGCCGCCACGAAGACTACAACCACCAGCATCCACCAAAAAGGGTCCGGCTCCGGGTGTCCCAAGGCCCAGGGGGTGCGTCAGAACATTTTCATCACCTTTCACAATCACCAATGGGACAAGGCAGGGATGTCCTCTGTCCCCTCTCTTATACATCCTAGTGACGGAGCACCTGCTCTCATCAATTCGCCATAACCCCAATATTAGGTGGATTGAGGTGGGAGGCACCGAGTACAAGTGCTCTCTATTTGCTGATGATGTCCTAGTATATATCACTCAATCACATATATCCATCCCTGCTGTTATGGCTGAAATAGATCACTTTGTTACATGGTAAAATTTTAAAATCAATGCAGCGAAGTCTGAGGCCCTCGATGTCTCCCTCCCTAAATCCATATAGGATTCCATCCAGTCCAACTTTCCCTTTGCCTGGCCCTCACAGGGTATCAAATACTTAGGAATTCCTATTCATAGAGACCTCTCCCATCTATGTTATCTTAATTTTGGGCCCTTTATTGAACAATTCCATACAGACCACGGTTGGCAAGTTGGAACTGTGAGATTCACTACGTGCACCACTGGTATTTTGTGGAAAAGCACATGTAAGATTCTGCAACAGTCTCTGCTGATACTCCTGCATGCGTGCATCCCTTTCTATGGCAGGAATAATTTCTGCAAATTTACTTTTGTACCGGGGATCTAACAGTGTGGCAACCCAGTAGTCAGGATTATTTCTAATTCTCACAATTCGAGGGTCATGTTGCAGGTAGTGCAGCAAGAAGGCACTCATGTGTGTTGCGCATCCAGGAGCACCAAGTCCCTGTTGTGTTGGTGGCGAGGTAACAATCATGCTTCCTTCCTCTGTCCTCTCCCCCCAACCTCGCACAACAGAAATGTGATCAAGGTCTCCCTCATCTGATGAGTCTTCCATCAGTTCGTCCTCCACTTCTTCCTGGGCTCCTGCACCTTCCTCACTAGTTTGGCTGCTACCATGAGCCCTGGTAAAATCATCTCCCCCACCCTCACATGCCTGCCGCCCTGGTGCTGCCGACCGTCTGGACCTTGCAGATGTTAGCCCTTCCGCATACAACTCCTCCTCCTCTACTTCCTCCACCTCCTCTTGTGCCACCACCTGACTCCGAATTCTGTTTAACATGTGCTCCAGCATGTAAATCACCGGAATAGTCATGCTGATAATGGCATCGTCAGCACTAAACATCTTCGTCGCCATTTCAAAACTGTGCAGAAGGGTGCATAGGTCCCTGATCTGAGACCACTCCTCCAGCGTGATTTGCCCCACCTCTGAATCTCGTTGGCCCAGGCTATACGTCAGAACGTATTGCACCAGGGCTTGTCGGTGCTGCCACAGTCGCTGCAACATGTGCAGAGTTGAATTCCACCGGGTAGGCACATCGCATTTTAGCCGGTGAAGTGGCAGGCCCAACGACTTCTGTAGAGATGTAAGTCGCTGAGCTGCGGGATGCGAACGGCGGAAGTGAGCACACAGCGACCGTGCCCTCTGCAGAAGGCCATCTAGTCTGGGATAGTGGGCTAAAAATTGCTGGACAACCAGGTTCAACACGTGAGCCATACAAGGCACGTGTGTGACATTGCCCCGGCGAAGGGCCGCACCCAGGTTTGCAGCATTGTCGCACATGGCCTTCCCTGGTTTCAGGTCCAGTGGAGACAACCATTCATGAAATTGGTTCTCCAGAGCTGACCACAACTCCTCAGCTGTGTGACTCACATTTCCCAGACATTTCAATGTAAAAACCGCCTGATGACGTTGAGCCCTACTGCCAGCATAGTAAGGAGGTGTGCAGGATCCCTTCTGCGCAGTTAGAAAGCTTGTTTCATGACCAGACAGGCTTTGGGTGCAGGTGGAAGACTGAGAGGAGGTTGAGGAGGCAGAAGCAGTGGAGGAAAAATGACATAAAGAGGATTGACGCACAACTCGTGGGGACGGCAAGACTTGGACAGCAGCCCCTTGTCCTGCTGTCACCATAGTTACCCAGTGCCCAGTCAGCGACATGTAACGCCCCTGTCCATGCCTACTCGTCCAAGTGTCTGTGGTGAAATGCACCCTGTCACACACAGAGTTTCTCAAAGAAGCGGTGATGTTGTGTGCGACATGCTGGTGGAGCGCAGGCACACCTTTCTTTGAGAAGTAGTGCCGACTGGGCATCTGGTACTGGGGCACTGCGACGGACATAAGGTCTCGAAAATCCTCTGTGTCCACCAGGCGGAAAGGCAGCATTTCTGTAGCCAAGAGCTTGCAGATGGTGAAATTCAACCTCTTAGCTTTCTCATGGCTAGGAGGAAATGGTCTTTTACTTGTCCACATCTGAGGGACCGAGGGCTGGCTATTGTGCTTAGACGGGGTTGATAAGGGTGTCCCCGGCAAACTGCCGGTCTGTGAGGAAGATGCAGGCGGACATGTTAGGTTGCCTTGATCCAAAGGTGGTGCTATCGATGTCGGACAGCGCTCAAGACCAGTTGGTGTTACCACCTCCAAAGAAAATGATGACCTGCCAATCACGCTGGCTGTTGCGGGTAAAGAGGTGGCAGGTCTGCGCCCCAAAACAGGTGTGACTGCTGTCCCCCCAGTCACAGAGGATGAAGAGGCCGCGGATGCACAAGATATGGCAGACGGTGGTTGGCCCGGCCGGCTAGACCGCATTGTAGCACACTGAGCTTCCCACTGCAACTTATGCTTCATGTCCATGTGCCGGTTCATGCATGAAGTACTCAAACTATCTATTTTTTGGCCTCTACTTAGCTTTTGCTGACAAATGTTACAGATAACACGAGTTGGGTCATCTTTATCGATCTGAAAAAATGCCCAGGCTATGCAAGGCTTAGCACCCATGCGACCTGAAGAGCCACCACGACTTGTGGTGAGAGGCAGAGTTGTGTTTGAGGATGCAGTTGTTGACGTGCTTCCAGTACTACGTCTCTGTCCAGGAAGGCGCAACCTGACCTCGTCGTCACTAGCATCTTCCTCCACCTCCTCTGCTGACCTCATCTCTTGGCTGACTGTGGGTTGACAGTAAGTGGGATCTCCGACCTCATCATCATCACCCTGTGCGTTATCACACCCGTCGTCCTCAGAGCCAACCTGTTCCTGCCCTGACAAAAAACTAAAGTTGTCGCTCCAATCAGGTATTTGAGTCTTATCATCGTCTTCCTCATTGTCTCCACCAACAGGAGTTACAGTTTGGGAATGAGGGTCTACATTATGGTCAGAACCTTCTGCGTTTGGTCCTGGATCCGACTCATAAAGATTCTGGGCATCAGTGCAGATCATTTCCTCGTCTGGATTCACAGAAGCCCTGGAGTCGACCTCTGATTCCCAGTCTATAGTATGAGTAAACAGCTCTGCAGACTCAACCATCTGTTCTACCTCATACTCAGACGGGCAGCTGGAGATTTGGGAGCTGTGAGGAAGCAAGTGCGATTTGGGTGACACCTTTGAGGACTGGAGTATTTGTGATGTTGAAGTTGATGTGGAGGAGAGCCCACTTAAAGGAGCACTTGATATCCGTTGAAGCACCTGCTGTTTTTGTGCCTCATCTGGAATTTGTAGCGATTGGCGTGGCCGTAAGAAAGGGATCTTATCACATTGTCCGCTAAAAGAAGTAGACATTTTAGTTTGGCTGGAAGATGGTCTTTCTTCTGCACCTACCCCACGGACACAACCTTTTTTCCCCTTCCCAACACGCCTATTCCCCTTTCCACCAGCAGCAGGCCTTTTTCCACTCATTTTGGTGGTTAACTAATTCACAACTCTGGAGTTGTTTGCACAAAAAAACAATGGATGGTAACCGAGCAGAGCTGAGTGGCCAAACTGTGGTATTAGGCCAAAACTATTGGCTGGGTTAGATGCAGAAAAAAATTATTTTTAATTTGCAACCTGATGGAGGTCAGTATAGATGGACTAATAGACCAAGTCCCACACACCGCTAGAAGCCCAAATATTTTTTCAGAGCTAGATGCAGAAAATTTTTTTATTCAATTTGCAACCTGATGGAGGTCAGTATAGATGGACTAATAGACCAAGTCCCACACACTGCTAGAAGCCCAAATATTTTTTCAGAGCTAGATGCAGAAAAAAATTATTTTTAATTTGCAACCTGATGGAGGTCAGTATAGATGGACTAATAGAACAAGTCCCACACGCTGCTAGAAGCCCAAATATTTTTTCAGAGATAAATGAAGAAAAAAATTATTTTTAATTTGCAACCTGATGGAGGTCAGTATAGATGGACTAATAGACCAAGTCCCACACACCGCTAGAAGCCCAAATATTTTTTCAGAGCTAGATGCAGAAAAAAATAATTTTTAATTTGCAACCTGATGGAGGTCAGTATAGATGGACTAATAGACCAAGTCCCACACACCGCTAGAAGCCCAAATATTTTTTCAGAGCTAGATGCAGAAAAAAATTATATTCAATTTGCAACCTGCTGGAGGTCAGTATAGAAGGACTAATAGAACAAGTCCCACACACTGCTAGAAGCCCAAATATTTTTTCAGAGCTAAATGAAGAAAAAAATTATTTTTAATTTGCAACCTGATGGAGGTCAGTATAGATGGACTAATAGACCAAGTCCCACACACTGCTAGAAGCCCAAATATTTTTTCAGAGCTAGATGCAGAAAAAAATTATATTCAGTTTGCAACCTGATGGAGGTCAGTATAGATGGACTAATAGAATGATGCTATGCCCAAAAGATTTTACTTCACTAGGTGCAGTAAAATAATTGGTATTCTATAAACAGGTGGTATATCTTGCAACACAGATAGGCTACTCCACTGACTAACACACTCTGCAATAGGCCAAAAAGGATTAGCTTTGCTAGATTCAGCCAAATGCTGTGAAAAAAACTTGCACAGCACTGGCACAGACCTGCCTGGCAAAAACTGATAGGAACTCATGTAACCTAGTCCTGAAAAGGACTCCAATTACAATTAGTCTTTACTCCCACAATCTATCTATTTAAGAGCACAGACCTGCCTGATAAAAGTCGTAGGAAATGCTGTAACCTAGTCCTTAAAAGGACTGCAATCACAACTATTCCCTACTCCCAAGCTATCTGTATATTTGTGCGAAAATTGGCTTGAAATTAACAAGGTATAGCGCACACAGCAACAGCGGTGCCGTCTAACACGCAGCTGCAGCAGTGAGAAAATGGTGGCGACGGGGAAAATGGCTTGGTCTTATAGGGCAAGGACATGTGACATACACTGCCAATCACACATGCCCTTGCTTGTGTGAAAAAAAGCACTTCGCTCCGTGTGTGCGCTGCTGATAGGCTGACAGATTGCACCTCCCCACTGCAAATGCGGGAAAGAGAAAAAAAAATGGAGATCTTCATTGTTCCTGCAGAGATCCATCCCCTGCCCCTCCCCCCGCCCCGCTGTACACTCAAACTGCGTATTAACATTAATTTTCATCATTACTGAGAAAAAATCCAGTTATGATTTTGGTGCACGAACAGTTATCGAACATAACCTCGAACAGCCGAATTTTTCTCAAATTGTTCGTGTTCGCCGACCGGCTCGAACACCGCCCAAAACAGCTCGAATTTGAGATTGGCGAACAGTTCGAGTAGAACAACGCTCATCTCTATTACCTATGCCAGTAGAAAGCTTCGCCCTACTTAGAGGAACCCGGAGAATTACAGTTCCTTCAAGCTGCAGTTCCTGGCCTTGGTCTGGGCTATCACCTAAAGATTCAAACATTACCTAGCCTCAACTAAATTTACAGCCTTTACCGACAATAACCCCTTGACTCACCTGGAGACAGCCAGGTTGGGAGCCATGGAACAGCGTTGGGTGGCCAGATTGTCAAATTACCAGTTCACAATCAAGTACCGGGCAGGTCACCATAACACCAATGCTGATGCCCTGTCAAGAATGCCCCACCTGTCGGACACCAAGGATGAAGGGGATGACCTAGAAGAAATTGAATTACCTGGTTTCCACAGAAATGGAATGGTCCATGAGTAGCACACCTCCAGAAGAAGTCATGGTAAGATGCTAAACCCTCATCACAGCTGGAAGGAGACCCAGGACAGTGACCCGGTTGTCAGTCTCATCAAAGGACTGATAACCCAAGAAGGTTCTCACCTGGAGAAGGATGCTCCTCCACAAGCCAAACACCTGTGTAATGAGAGAAGCCGGCTGTTCATCTACAGAGAAAAGCTGTGCAGGAGGTATGTCATCCCTAGAACCCATGAAATGGTGTGGCAGATTGTAGTGCCCAGGACGGATATCCAGATGGTGCTAGAGGCTTACCATGACCAAGCAGGTCATTTTGGCTGGAAGAAGCTGGAAACCCTGCTGATGGACCGGTTCTATTGGGTTGGAATGCGGAGTTGCATAGAAAGGTGGTGCTGGAATTGTGGGCCCTGTAGCCTCAGAAGGAAAGACTACGGAAGTCAGAAAGCACCCTTGCAGTCCATCAAAACAACCCAACCCCTGGAGATTGTCGCTCTGGATCACGTCAAACTGTCACTCAGCAGATCAGGCTATTCCTATGCCCTGACCATGGTGGATAACTATTCCTGGTTCCTGGTGGTAGCCCCTGTCAAGGATCTGACAGCAGAAACAGCAGCAAGAACGTTCCAAGCCTACTTCTGCAGGCCCCATGGATATCTGGACAAGATGCTAACAGATCAAGGCCCTGCCTTTGAAGCTGAACTATTCAAAGAATTCTGTCACCTGTATGAATGCAAGAAGATCCGGACTACGCCATATCATCCTCAAACCAACGGTATGTGCGAGAAAATGAAAAACATCGTCATTGACCTGTTAAAAACCCTACCTTTGGAAGAGAGGACCAGTAGCCAGATAAACTACCTGACCAGGTGGACCTGTATAACCACATACCTGTGAGTTCTACTAACTGTACCCCAGCGTACCTCATGAGAGCAAGACCCGAAAAATTGCCCATGGATCTGGAACTCGGAGAGGTAGAACCTACTGCAGATATGTCCACTGAAGACTGGGACACAAGTCGGCAAGAGCAGTAAAGGAAAGTACAGGCCTGTGTTGAAGAAAGCCTAAACAAGGAAAGGGAAATACAAGAAGATCAGTATAACAAGCATGCACCAGCAGAACCCTTGGCACCCGGAGAAATAGTGCTAAAGCGGAAAAGAAGAGGTCACGAGCTCGATGACCAGTGAGAAAGAGAGCCCTACACAGTGTTAAATTCCAGATTTGACAACACCAAAACTTGTCTGATCAGCAAGGATGAAGGTAGTACCACCACAACAGTCTCAAGAGACCACTAGAAATTGTGCCGAGGTCTACTGAAGACACAGGAGGAAGAAGTACCTCTTATAATACCGGAAAAACCCAAGGAAGATGTAGTTCATACTGTTCTAGGAGACTTCCCCGCAGACTGGCCTCAGCTCGATGGAGCAGTTATCATACCAGTGATACACTTCTGTCAGCCACCAGAAGAACCTCCACCACAAGAAGAACCTGTGAGCACCCTGAGAGAACCTGCTCAGGAACAGGAAGAGTCCACAGTAAGAGGAGGATCACCAGTTGAAGCAGCACCTGAGGGTCCAGTAAACAGTGCACTTGCCAGTCCTATAAAGATGTTGAGCCAGTTCTATAACTTACACGCATGTACACCTGATAGGTTAGCGAATAGTGCATGCACGGACACCAGTATCACCCCAGTGCTACGTAGATCCACACGCAGCACACAAGGCCAAATCCATACTAGGTATAGGGAATAAGGTACAAAATGCCTACAGTGCAAATAGCTACTCGGAAGGGTATAGCATTGTTTGTATGAACAGAAAAAGTTATATGTGTGCATTTAGTTACTCATAAAGGGTATAAAGACTTGCAGGCTGAGGACTGTGAGCAGCCAAAAACTGTCCATTGTAAATAGTTGCACTTATTAAAGTGCCCCCTATTGGTTTTATATTAAGAGACCACTGAACAAAAACCCGTTTGGCGTGGCCGAAGACGTGGTCCAACACCTGGATCACTTATGCCCTGTAGCCACGCCCAGGGCCTACGTTGAGGGTTTTCAGTTGGGTCCCTCATGCTAGTCATGTTGCACCTTCACCAGTGAGATGGACACCTGGTTATGGGACTCACTGTAACTTTGAAAAGCTGTTTGAAAATCTTCTATGTGTTATTGTTATTATAATTGTAATTATTGTTGTTACTTGTTACAAAAAAAATGCTTCAGTCCAGGAGTACTGAGTTGTACTAGGGGGAATGTGGCACCCTGCTATTACAGGTACCACAGGACCAAAAAGCACATGCTGATGCCTGAGGGCCTAGAGTGTGGCCGGAGGCAGGAGGCAAGGAGAAGAGAAGTGTTGGGGGCAGAAGAGCATCTTAGGCTCACCCCAGAACACAAGCTGGACACTGGGTCCGCGCCTACAGGGTCCTCTACGCCCAGTAGGAATAACCGGTATACCAGGAGGATTTCAGACCCCTGGTCAATCTGAAGCTACAATCATCTAAAGAACTAGGAACCACGAAGGCCCCAGCGTCCAGGGATAGTGGTAGCCAGAGGAAAGTTCTTACCACCAAGCATATAGGTGAAAAGAGTGAAAGAGTACAGAAGCTAGGTCTAGTTCCAGGCAGGTCAGGAGCTTCAGAGAGAGAGGAAGAAACAGACCAGGAGGCCTTATACCGGCTCACTGGGGAGAGTCCAGAAGTGCACCCTTCCTACCAAGTACACTTGACCGTACCTGCCGTCTACACCAGTAAAGGTACTGAAGCGAACCCCCTGTGTGCGTGTCTGTTATTCTCCCCTGGCCCGGCTGGGCCACCTCTCACCTGTATCCCTTCCATCAACCCTACTGGGGGTCCGCTCCACCTGTGGGGAGCAGAAACATCTCAGCTGCCATCCTATCACCCCTGGAGGTCTGCAGCAGTGCTGGTACCCATTACCAGGAACCACGGGTGGCATCACGAGACAAAACTGTTATTCATCCCTTCAAGCAACAACCCCTTTTAAAGAGTGACCCCAGGGTACGGGCCCGGGAGCCGACTGCCATGACATCCCATAGAAGGTAACGGCTTGGGTACCGAGTTTCCCCCATATCACCCTGGGCGAGTCACTAAACAACATTTAGACATTTTGTGAAATGCTAGGAGAATAAAATCTAGTCAGATGAGACCAAAATTGAACTCTTTGCCATAATACACCATGTGTGGAGGCCAAAAGGAACTAAGAATGACCTCTTTTGGTGCCTGAATGCAGAACAGAGAATGAGGTTCAAATTGTCTCTTCAGAATTCCCCATAGGTGTTTGATTAATATCAGGTCATACCAAAGCTCACAAAATCAACAGGCAACCCTGGCACACCAGCTTAACTGGTGATGTGTTCAATACTCATCTTACCCACTGTATACATTAATGGAAAAAAGGCTAAAGCTAAAAATTATTGTTTTAAAAAAGTTATGGCTCTGGGAAGAAGTCAGATTCTAGGACAGGTTTCTATCAGATGACAATCATTTTAATCCATTATAGAGACTAGCTCCCCAGACAAACTGATGTATTCAGTAATTTATTTATTATGACATGTTTTTTATTTATGTATTTTTTTCTCTGTTCCTGAAGGACCCCTTTGTCTTCAGTGAATATTTCACTACTGTTTATCGTCAAAAGAAATTGCAGTTTAGACACTCAAAATAGTGAAGTCACCAGATAAAGTTACTTTACCAAGTAGATAAAGTTTATTCAGTTTGGTACCACTGACAAGCAAACATAATATTTAGGAGCTACAACTTCCTTTCTCATGAAGAATGATAACTACACATTTAGGTTTCCTATGACAGTATATTGAGGGATTTGTATGATGGCATCATTTAGCGCAAATTCTGGTGGATTTTGTTTTTAAATTCTTTTACTTTTATAGTTTTTGGCTCCTACTAAGCCAAACATGCAAGCCATAAAGCTTCAGTTAGTTATACTATACCCTGCTGGTGCTACTATTGCATTCATGCACTGTGGCTGGTACTATTCCAAAGTCTCTTAAAACACTACTCCAGTGTTTTTTTATTGCAGCGCTGGAGTGGTTCTTCTTATCTAAGGTCCCTGCACCTAGATTTATACTTGCCATTCGCTGTCTTCACCTACTATCGGCACAGCTCCTGTCGGTCTCCTGCAGTTTGTGATCAACTTGATTGCTCCAGAGTTTGCTGTAGCGGACTGGAGTTCACTTCTCAATGCAAGTCTAAGAGAGCCTCGTTCTGTGTCTCATAGACTTACATTGAGAGCTAGCACCCGTGGGATGGAGCGGCACTGATAGAAGGTGAAGATGGCGGCAGGTAAATATAAGACTACAGTCAGAGAACTTAGATTAGAAGTACCACTCCAGCACTGAAAAAAAGGGAAATGCTGGAGAGGTACTGCAGTATCTACAATGTCAGGAACTGTCACTGTACTGGTGCTCTACGGTCAGTACTAGTACAGTATTTATGCATTATAGCTGGTACACAGCTTTTTTACTATGGCTGGTTTTCGGTGGCTCAGTGGTTAGCACTGCAGCATTGCAGTGCTGAGGTCCTGGATTCAGGTCCCATCAAGGACAACATCTGCAAGGCGTTTTTATGTTCTCTCCGTGTTTACATGGGTTTCCTCTGGGTTCTCCAGTTTCCTCCCACACTCCAAAGACATACTGATAGGGAATGTAGATTGTGAGCCCCAATGGGGACAGTGATGATAATGTCTGTAAAGTGCTTCAGAATATGTTGGCGCTATATAAAAATAAAGATGATTATTATTATTATTATTATTATTATTATTATTATTATTATTATTATTACTAAAGTGTTGTTAGTATTATTATATACTATATACATAAAAGCTACTGCAAAAAATCCATATATCACTTTTTTGGCAGTAGAGTTGGTTTGAACAAACATGGAAAGTACAGACGCTATCCTGTGTCTTCTCTAACCATAGGCTCCACTGCATTGAAATGGCTGCTCATGCATTTCCCTACATATCTGTCTTACAATATACCGTATTGTACATGGAAGGCAGAAATGGAATGGTTTAAGCAGCAGTTTGACTACTTAAAAATATATATTTTATTCTTTATTACTTAAATATTGCCAACATATATCGCAGCACTGGACATAGCTTTTCATAATACATGTTCGACTGCCTCTGACTGCACTAAAACACAAACTATACCGTTCACACTATCGACGATGATTATTTTCATACTTTTATTTAATTAGTCATTTAGAATCTGTAACTTAAAATGTACAACATACCATGTATAGATTTTTTAATGCATAACACAGTAATAAGCCTCCATTGGCTCTAACCTCTGTGATGACAGGACTTAGTTGAGAAAAAGCAGAGTTCTCATTACCATTTCCTTGGCAAATATGATGTGCTTGGAAGTATGAAAGGTTTTTCTCTCCACATATGGCTTTAATCAGCGCACTCCATCCTTCTTCTTTCAAGAGGGATGCCATTCAGCTTAAACATTTTCAAAGTATAATAAGCAAATGAGTATGATTATATTGTCATTCTCTCCTCACAATCATTTGTCTTGAAGACCACATTTTGAAATAGCCAATTTAAATCAGGGGAAAATAGCATAGTCCTTACCAACAGTGGTTCTTAGAGCATAGAGCCAATTTGTAACGTAAACTCAGGTGAGACATTAACGAGTATATATTTGTACTACATCACTCAAACATTCGTTTTACTCTATTAGATTATTCTTAGTCTATGCTATTTATTGTATTAGTGCTAAAAACCTTTCTGGTTAATATAAATCCAATTAAAAAGTCTTCCTAGTCCTGTTGGCATTATTAGTAATCTGTGATTTTTACATTCCACTTATTTATTTCTACATTTTAATGTCAAAAGCTGTTTCAGCAGTGCTTACACACATATCATTACTAGAGATGAGCGTTGTTCTACTCGAACTGTTCGCCAATCTCAAATTCGAGCTGTTTTGGGCGGTGTTCGAGCCGGTCGGCGAACACGAACGATTTGAGAAAAATTCGGCTGTTCGAGGTTATGTTCGATAACTGTTCGTGCACCAAAATCATAACTGGATTTTTTCTCAGTAATGATGAAAATTAATGTTAATACGCAGTTTGAGTGTACAGCGGGGCGGGGGGAGGGGCAGGGGATGGATCTCTGCAGGAACAATGAAGATCTCCATTTTTTTTTCTCTTTCCCGCATTTGCAGTGGGGAGGTGCAATCTGTCAGCCTATCAGCAGCGCACACACGGAGCGAAGTGCTTTTTTTCACACAAGCAAGGGCATGTGTGATTGGCAGTGTATGTCACATGTCCTTGCCCTATAAGACCAAGGCATTTTCCCCGTCGCCACCATTTTCTCACTGCTGCAGCTGCGTGTTAGACGGCACCGCTGTTGCTGTGTGCGCTATACCTTGTTAATTTCAAGCCAGTTTTCGCACAAATATACAGATAGCTTGGGAGTAGGGAATAGTTGTGATTGCAGTCCTTTTAAGGACTAGGTTACAGCATTTCCTACGACTTTTATCAGGCAGGTCTGTGCTCTTAAATAGATAGATTGTGGGAGTAAAGACTAATTGTAATTGGAGTCCTTTTCAGGACTAGGTTACATCAGTTCCTATCAGTTTTTGCCAGGCAGGTCTGTGCCAGTGCTGTGCAAGTTTTTTTCACAGCATTTGGCTGAATCTAGCAAAGCTAATCCTTTTTGGCCTATTGCAGAGTGTGTTAGTCAGTGGAGTAGCTTATCTGTGTTGCAAGATATACCACCTGTGTATAGAATACCAATTATTTTACTGCACCTAGTGAAGTAAAATCTTTTGGGCATAGCATCATTCTATTAGTCCATCTATACTGACCTCCATCAGGTTGCAAACTGAATATAATTTTTTTCTGCATCTAGCTCTGAAAAAATATTTGGGCTTCTAGCAGTGTGTGGGACTTGGTCTATTAGTCCATCTATACTGACCTCCATCAGGTTGCAAATTAAAAATAATTTTTTTCTTCATTTAGCTCTGAAAAAATATTTGGGCTTCTAGCAGTGTGTGGGACTTGTTCTATTAGTCCTTCTATACTGACCTCCAGCAGGTTGCAAATTGAATATAATTTTTTTCTGCATCTAGCTCTGAAAAAATATTTGGGCTTCTAGCGGTGTGTGGGACTTGGTCTATTAGTCCATCTATACTGACCTCCATCAGGTTGCAAATTAAAAATAATTTTTTTCTGCATCTAACCCAACCAATAGTTTTGGCCTAATACCACAGTTTGGCCACTCAGCTCTGCTCGGTTACCATCCATTGTTTTTTTGTGCAAACAACTCCAGAGTTGTGAATTAGTTAACCACCAAAATGAGTGGAAAAAGGCCTGCTGCTGGTGGAAAGGGGAATAGGCGTGCTGGGAAGGGGAAAAAAGGTTGTGTCCGTGGGGTAGGTGCAGAAGAAAGACCATCTTCCAGCCAAACTAAAATGTCTACTTCTTTTAGCGGACAATGTGATAAGATCCCTTTCTTACGGCCACGCCAATCGCTACAAATTCCAGATGAGGCACAAAAACAGCAGGTGCTTCAACGGATATCAAGTGCTCCTTTAAGTGGGCTCTCCTCCACATCAACTTCAACATCACAAATACTCCAGTCCTCAAAGGTGTCACCCAAATCGCACTTGCTTCCTCACAGCTCCCAAATCTCCAGCTGCCCGTCTGAGTATGAGGTAGAACAGATGGTTGAGTCTGCAGAGCTGTTTACTCATACTATAGCCTGGGAATCAGAGGTCGACTCCAGCGCTTCTGTGAATCCAGACGAGGAAATGATCTGCACTGATGCCCAGAATCTTTATGAGTCGGATCCAGGACCAGACGCAGAAGGTTCTGACCATAATGTAGACCCTCATTCCCAAACTGTAACTCCTGTTGGTGGAGACAATGAGGAAGACGATGATAAGACTCAAATACCTGATTGGAGCGACAACTTTAGTTTTTTGTCATGGCAGGAACAGGTTGGCTCTGAGGACGACGGGTGTGATAACGCACAGGGTGATGATGATGAGGTCAGAGATCCCACTTACTGTCAACCCACAGTCAGCCAAGAGATGAGGTCAGCAGAGGAGGTGGAGGAAGATGCTAGTGACGACGAGGTCAGGTTGCGCCTTCCTGGACAGAGACGTAGTACTGGAAGCACGTCAACAACTGCATCCTCAAACACAACTCTGCCTCTCACCACAAGTCGTGGTGGCTCTTCAGGTCGCATGGGTGCTAAGCCTTGCATAGCCTGGGCATTTTTTCAGATCGATAAAGATGACCCAGCTCGTGTTATCTGTAACATTTGTCAGCAAAAGCTAAGTAGAGGCCAAAAAATACATAGTTTGAGTACTTCATGCATGAACCGGCACATGGACATGAAGCATAAGTTGCAGTGGGAAGCTCAGTGTGCTACAATGCGGTCTAGCCGGCCGGGCCAACCACCGTCTGCCATATCTTGTGCATCCGCGGCCTCTTCATCCTCTGTGACTGGGGGGACAGCAGTCACACCTGTTTTGGGGCGCAGACCTGCCACCTCTTTACCCGCAACAGCCAGCGTGATTGGCAGGTCATCATTTTCTTTGGAGGTGGTAACACCAGCTGGTCTTGAGCGCTGTCCGACATCGATAGCACCACCTTTGGATCAAGGCAACCAAACATGTCCGCCTGCATCTTCCTCACAGACCGGCAGTTTGCCGGGGACACCCTTATCAACCCCGTCTAAGCACAATAGCCAGCCCTCGGTCCCTCAGATGTGGACAAGTAAAAGACCATTTCCTCCTAGCCATGAGAAAGCTAAGAGGTTGAATTTCACCATCTGCAAGCTCTTGGCTACAGAAATGCTGCCTTTCCGCCTGGTGAACACAGAGGATTTTCGAGACCTTATGTCCGTCGCAGTGCCCCAGTACCAGATGCCCAGTCGGCACTACTTCTCAAAGAAAGGTGTGCCTGCGCTCCACCAGCATGTCGCACACAACATCACCGCTTCTTTGAGAAACTCTGTGTGTGACAGGGTGCATTTCACCACAGACACTTGGACGAGTAGGCATGGACAGGGGCGTTACATGTCGCTGACTGGGCACTGGGTAACTATGGTGACAGCAGGACAAGGGGCTGCTGTCCAAGTCTTGCCGTCCCCACGAGTTGTGCGTCAATCCTCTTTATGTCATTTTTCCTCCACTGCTTCTGCCTCCTCAACCTCCTCTCGGTCTTCCACCTGCACCCAAAGCCTGTCTGGTCATGCCACAAGCTTTCTAACTGCGCAGAAGGGATCCTGCACACCTCCTTACTATGCTGGCAGTAGGGCTCAACGTCATCAGGCGGTTTTTACATTGAAATGTCTGGGAAATGTGAGTCACACAGCTGAGGAGTTGTGGTCAGCTCTGGAGAACCAATTTCATGAATGGTTGTCTCCACTGGACCTGAAACCAGGGAAGGCCGTGTGCGACAATGCTGCAAACCTGGGTGCGGCCCTTCGCCGGGGCAATGTCACACACGTGCCTTGTATGGCTCACGTGTTGAACCTGGTTGTCCAGCAATTTTTAGCCCACTATCCCAGACTAGATGGCCTTCTGCAGAGGGCACGGTCGCTGTGTGCTCACTTCCGCCGTTCGCATCCCGCAGCTCAGCGACTTACATCTCTACAGAAGTCGTTGGGCCTGCCACTTCACCAGCTAAAATGCGATGTGCCTACCCGGTGGAATTCAACTCTGCACATGTTGCAGCGACTGTGGCAGCACCGACAAGCCCTGGTGCAATACGTTCTGACGTATAGCCTGGGCCAACGAGATTCAGAGGTGGGGCAAATCACGCTGGAGGAGTGGTCTCAGATCAGGGACCTATGCACCCTTCTGCACAGTTTTGAAATGGCGACGAAGATGTTTAGTGCTGACGATGCCATTATCAGCATGACTATTCCGGTGATTTACATGCTGGAGCACATGTTAAACAGAATTCGGAGTCAGGTGGTGGCACAAGAGGAGGTGGAGGAAGTAGAGGAGGAGGAGTTGTATGCGGAAGGGCTAACATCTGCAAGGTCCAGACGGTCGGCAGCACCAGGGCGGCAGGCATGTGAGGGTGGGGGAGATGATTTTACCAGGGCGCATGGTAGCAGCCAAACTAGTGAGGAAGGTGCAGGAGCCCAGGAAGAAGTGGAGGACGAACTGATGGAAGACTCATCAGATGAGGGAGACCTTGATCACATTTCTGTTGTGCGAGGTTGGGGGGAGAGGACAGAGGAAGGAAGCATGATTGTTACCTCGCCACCAACACAACAGGGACTTGGTGCTCCTGGATGCGCAACACACATGAGTGCCTTCTTGCTGCACTACCTGCAACATGACCCTCGAATTGTGAGAATTAGAAATAATCCTGACTACTGGGTTGCCACACTGTTAGATCCCCGGTACAAAAGTAAATTTGCAGAAATTATTCCTGCCATAGGAAGGGATGCACGCATGCAGGAGTATCAGCAGAGACTGTTGCAGAATCTTACATGTGCTTTTCCACAAAATACCAGTGGTGCACGTAGTGAATCTCACAGTTCCAACTTGCCAACCGTGGTCTGTATGGAATTGTTCAATAAAGGGCCCAAAATTAAGATAACATAGATGGGAGAGGTCTCTATGAATAGGAATTCCTAAGTATTTGATACCCTGTGAGGGCCAGGCAAAGGGAAAGTTGGACTGGATGGAAGGAATCCTATATGGATTTAGGGAGGGAGACATCTAGGGCCTCAGACTTCGCTGCATTGATTTTAAAATTTTACCATGTAACAAAGTGATCTATTTCAGCCATAACAGCAGGGATGGATATATGTGATTGAGTGATATATACTAGGACATCATCAGCAAATAGAGAGCACTTGTACTCGGTGCCTCCCACCTCAATCCACCTAATATTGGGGTTATGGCGAATTGATGAGAGCAGGTGCTCCGTCACTAGGATGTATAAGAGAGGGGACAGAGGACATCCCTGCCTTGTCCCATTGGTGATTGTGAAAGGTGATGAAAATGTTCTGACGCACCCCCTGGGCCTTGGGACACCCGGAGCCGGACCCTTTTTGGTGGATGCTGGTGGTTGTAGTCTTCGTGGCGGCGATCCGGTTCCGTGGCTCAGGGCGGTCAAACCAGTGGCGGAACTATTTATGTGGTTTTGATGTTTAAATGTCCGACTACGCCACCCGTGGATTGCGCTCAGAGTGAACCGCCGCTACAGGGCAAACTGCTAAGGCTGGTGTTGTGGGTGCAGCAGAGCGTAGCATAACTCCCCACGGGAGGAGTATAGCCTCAGGGCAGTGTATGCGGAGGATGGGGGTGATGGTGCAGGGCAGCAGCAGTAACGACACGGAGTCAGTGATGCAGTTCAGGGCCTTTACTCACAGTTCTTATTATCCAGACCACGTCTGCAGGTAACGGCTGCCCACGTCGTACTGTGCTCACCAGGTGAGGGGCTCAGACAACTCCCAGATAACTTTGGAGCGCTTCACAGGACCCCCTTTGTGTGTCCTTTGTCTGGCCTTTCTTACCAACACTTCTGTCCGGCTGCCTCGGGCCTCCTCTTAGTAAACTTGGCGCCAGTTTCCCTGACCCTATGTGGTGCCTTCCTAGCGGGTGGAGCAAGGGGCTGCGCCACATAAAATGTCAGAGCCTCCGGTTTCTAGCTGAGGGTCGTTTCCTGCCTCCACTAGTTCGGGGACCGGTCTCCCCCTTTGGCCTGACCCCTCCACGCAGGTGGATTCGGGCGTGCGGTGGCGACTCGCCCGTCCGCACCCCTGGGATCCCTTCATTCCTCGTTCCTGGAGCCTTCTCCGCTCCTCTTCCTTCCTTCTCCCTCTTGCAGGCCTGGGCCTCTGTTACTAGGCCCGCCTCCGGAGCAGAGCTCATGCAGAGCCCCTGCTCCCTGCCACTTCTGCTCAGACTTCTCTGCACTGAACTAAGATGGTGCCCACCTTTTATACTCCCTTCTCAATGCACCCAGGAACTGCTTCCTCCCTGCTCCTGCACTGCAGGGTTCCCCTTCCTCAGTGTTCCCTCCCCCCACTCCAGCCAGGGACAGGGACTGTCGTGCCCATCTCAGGGGCATATTGGTCGCCCTGCCCCACGGCAATGTGGTGTAATGCATGCAGGTGTCGGGTCCTGATCCACACTCCATCCTTATCTGAGAGTGAGATATCACACCTCTGGGTGAGGTGCAATACGTCTGTAGCAACCGAGCCCTCGGTGCTACAGTTCCATTTATCTTCAGCCTAGGTGACGTATTGTGATACAGGGCCGTGATTTTGGCTATAAAAGGGTCCCCTAGACCCCTACCCCAAGCTTTTTAAGAGAATCATATATGGCGTGCCAGGAGACTCTATGGAATGCTTTCTCAGCATCCAACGAGAGTATCTACTTACAAATTTTTAACTGCATCTAGCCCAGGAAATACTTTGTGCCTAGTAGCAGTGTCTGCTAGTCAGCGGATTATCCCGGCTGTTAAGCAAGCTACACCACCTGTAGTTTGGACACTTAATTTTTTCAAAGGAAATGCTTCGGGACCACGGGATACTTAGTGAAGAGCATCAGGAGGCACCCCAAGGCATAGGGGCTGGGACTGGCACTAGGATGCCTTGCGGTGGACAGCCGAGCTCGATCCTTATAAAAGCTTTTTAACTGCAGCAGCTTTAGTGGACGCTAATGGAGCTGGAATTACGCGGCTGCTGGCATGAGACTTGCCCTCCAATAGATCCTTGTAAATGGATTTAAAGTGTATTCATTCAAATTAGAGGGACAATTTAAATTAAAAAGCTTAGAGCTGCCTCCACCACAGGGGGGCTCTCTCGACCCACCAGCGGACAGGCACCAGTATTGGGAGAGGGGGGCTGGCCGTCAGGGTTCACCGCGGCTCTGGCACAAACCCGGCGACACGGAGGTGGCACGGGCAGGAGCGGACTGGCCGTCTCGGCTTCTCACTTTTTGGATTTTAGAAGGGCATGACATGCCTATATCTGTGTCTCCCCCTCCTTTTACTCCTCCACCCCTTTTCTTTTCGCATGACTATATGTACTTGTCACTTTTCCATGTGTTAGTTGTGTCTTCTGAGCAGTCAGCTTTTGGACACCTTTGAAGGTGTTTTCTATGTGTTTCTATGTGTTTTTGTTTGCCTGCCATTGGTTTTAACGGTGTTCGAAGGTGTTCGACGAACAGTTCGACGAACAGTTCGGCGAACACACGGGTGTTCGACGAACCGAACCGAACTCGAACACTACGGGGGTGGCTCAACACTAATCATTACTTCTTTATTTCTATAAACCTTTGCATCCGAACCTTCAGTATTCTCAATTGTAGAAGGCATGTTTCTAATTTACACAATGAACCTTTGTACCATTTGACAATAAATTTAGACTACCCCAAGGCCAGGTTTATTTCTTACCAAGGACCCTAGAAAGCTGAATATACTTATCTAAATGCTCTTTCCCGGGTCTAAAACATGTTCTATTATCTTCCAATATAATAAATAAGGATTAGTGTTGAGCGAGCATGCTCGACACTGCTTCTTACTCGCCCGAGCATCTCACTGCTCAGGATCTTTCTGCGAGCACCGAGCATTTCCGGGTTACTCGGGCGGGAGCTCGGGACTCCGCCCTGCACGTTTGGCGCTCTTTACAGAGCCAATGAACATGCAGGGGTTGCCAGCCAGTCACTGTAATGCCGCAGCCATGTTGTTTGTGGGCATTACAGTGATTGGCTGGCCGCACAGCGTCACCTCGAGTATTTAAAACCAGGCGCTGCCATCTTGGACACAGTCGCTTCGGATCAGCCAGTGTAGGGTCAGTGCTGCTGAGCTAGGGACAGATTTATACTCCGAAATAGTTAGTGTAGGTTCTCTAAAGCCTGCCAAATCAAACAAACAGTCCTTCTCAGGACTAATATCCATCCCAGATATCAGGCAGGCAGGCAGGCAGGCTGTATTGGAGACGCAGTGGTTATACCAGCAAACGCTGCATTACAGTCCTGTGTGCTCATGTTGGGAAAATTGCTAGAGTTATCCCCCGGTCTCAGGGGCCAGGAAAAATCCTTTTTTTTATCATCGAAATCCTTTTTTTTATTTTTCCTCAGTCAGACTGTACAAATACGTGTCTTATTAACCTTTTGGTATCCCCCCCCCACAAAAAAAAAATCGAGTGTGTCTGTGACTGTTCAGACACCAATGTGTCTGTTTCAAAGAGTCTGGAGTTGGCCAGAAAAATAGAGCTGTGGTTTTGCAGTTCCACGGGTCAAATCTCTGTATTATCCTGCTTTTGGCATTTTTTGCCATAAAAAAAAAACTGTAATAGTTTCTCCCTGACTGGTCAGACACCAATATATCTGTTTAAAAGATTCTGGTGTATGCCACATAACTATAACTGTGGTTTTGTAGTTCCACGTGTCAAATCTCTGTATTATCCTACTTTTGGCATTTTTTGCCGTAAAAAAATACTGTAATAGTGTCTCTCTGACTGGTCAGACACCAATATATCTGTTTAAAAGAGTCTGGTGTAGGCCAGAGAAATAGAACTGTGGTTTTCCTCTTCCACGGTTCTAATCTCCTTTTTATTACCCTTTTTCCATTGATAGTGCGAGAGTAAGCTATTTTACTTCATTTACAATGGGCAAGGCGTGTGGCAAGGGACGTGGAACTGGACGTTCTGGTGATGGTGCGCATAGAGGACGGGGCCATGGCCAAGTTGATAATGTGCCACAACCAACAGCCACATCTTCTCGCTCCCACTTCTTGACCGAATTACTAGGGAAGCACACTACAACACCAGTATTGCGAACTGATCAGTGTGAACTTGTTATTAATTGGATAGCAGATAATACTTCCAGTTACCTGGGCACCACCACCTCCGGTGTGTCTTCCACACGGTGAAGTTTTAGTAGCCGTGAGTCTCGACCACATACTCCTCCTCACCCTGATGCTCCTTCCTCCCATCATGCCGAGTGTCATCAGTTGGACACTCTGAAGAGCTGTTCACTGGTCCATTTCCATATTTGTGCCCCTCGCCTGCTCCGCTTGAAGTGGTGGAAGAGGAGATCCCATGTAGCGATGCCCAAATATTTGAACAGCCACGGCCACAGGAAGTCGATGCTGGCAATTTGTCACAATAGGTGGACGATGACGAGACACAATTGCCACGAATTGAGGAGGAGGATCGTGGTGCGCAAGTGGAAGAGGAGGAGGTGGTGGATGATCTAATAACTGACCCAACGTGGCAGGAAGACACGCAGAGCGAGGCAAGCAGCACACAGGGGGGGGGAGAGTACCCCAACAGGCAGGAAGAAGCAGTGTGGTGGCCGCACACAGAAAGCGGGCAACAGATCCCCATAACATCAACACGAGGGACTTTGCCAGTACAACCGGTAGGTCTTCCAGAGTCTGGAATTTTTTTAAAGACTCTGCTGATAACCCCAAAAAGGCCATTTGTACCACCTGCCATGCCAGCATCAGCAGGGGTGACAAAACTACCAGCATGACCACCACCAGCATGATCAGGCACAGGTCAGCAAAGCACCTAACTTTGTGGGGCGAACCCCAGGGTCCACGACCAGTGTCAGCGGGTGTCACCACTGATTCTTCCGCTGTTGTGGGTGCAATAGAACCCCCTGTTGTGCGTGCAAGGCAATCCCCTGTCCATGCTGCATGCAAAGATGCCCCCTTCTCTCAGTCTTCACTTGATACGGCATTTTCTCAAGAAACAGCATCAACGTCCACGTACCTCCGCAGCGTTCAATTGTACATATCCCAGAGCTTTGAAAGAAAGCGCAAATTCGCAGCTAATGCCCCACAGGCCACAGTCCTAAATTTGCACATTTCACGACTGCTTGCGTAGGAAATGCTGCCTTTTAGGCTGGTGGAGACAGAATCCTTCCGCAACCGTATGGTGGTGGCCGTCCCTTGGTACTCGGTCCCCAGCCGACACTATTTTGCCAGGTGTGCCATCCCCGCACTACACAAGCACGTGTCCTAAAACATCTGCCGTGCCCTCAACAACGCAGTTACTGGGAAAGTCCACCAGACAACAGACACGTGGACAATTACTTGTGGCCAGGGATGGTAAATCTCCCTGACCGCACACTGGGTAAACATAGTGGAAGCCGGGACTCAGTCGGACCTTGGGACGGAACACATCCTCCCCACACCGAGGACTGCGGGCCCTATGTCAGTCAGAGTTGCCCCCACAGTGTACAGCTCCTGCGCATCATCCTCCTCCTCATGTTCAGCCTCCATCTCAGATATCACCACATCAGTTACAAGCTGGAAGCACTGCAGTACTGCCTCAGCCAAGCGGCAGCAGGCTATGCTGAAACTCATAAGCTTAGGTGATAAACCTCACACTGCTTGTGAGTTGTGGACAGCTGTGAAAGAGCAGGCAGATCTGTGGCTGAGACCGCTGAACCTACATCCAGGCATGGTCGTGTGTGACAATGGCCATAACCTGGTGGCGGCTCTGAGGCGAGGCGAGATCACACACGTACCATGCCTGGCTCATGTGCTTAACCTCATGGTTCAGCGGTTTCTTAAATCGTACTCCGAGTTGCCAGATCTGCTCGTCAAAGTACGCCACCTGTCAGCTCATTTTCGCAAGTCGGCTACAGCTTCCGCTGCCCTTGCTGTGTTGCAGTAGCGTTTGCAGATTCCGGCACACCGACTGGTGTGTGATTTCCCCACATGTTGGAACTCTACCCTCCACATGTTGCAAAGGATTTGTGAGCAGAAGAGAGCAGTTGTGGCGTACCAACTGCAACAAGGCCGTCGATATTCAGGTCAGACTCCACACATAAGACCTCAGGAGTGGACCTGGATGTCTGACATATGTACCATCCTGACAAACTTTGAGGAGTCCACCAAGATGGTGAGTGGCGATGATGCCATCATTAGCGTCAGCATCCCACTTGTCTGTCTTTTGCAATGCTCTCTGCAGAGAATTAAAGAGGAGGCATTGCAGCCAGAGTATGATGAGATGGATCAAGAACCCGTAATGGGCGATTACACACAGCCCAGCCTCATCTCATCCCAACGTGCATTGGGGGACAATGAGGGAGAGGAGGAGGAGGAGGAAGAACAGGAGCTGGTATCATGCGCTGTAGACGGTAGTACCTGTACAGCTGTCATACAGTCGGTTGAGCGTGGTTGGCCTGAGGACAGGGGAGAGGAGGAGGAGAGCATGGTCAGTTATCATCTTGGTGAGGACACGGAAGTCTTGCCCGTTACCAGTCTGGCACGCATGGCTGACTTTATGTTACGCTGCCTTAACCGTGACCCTCGCATTGTCAAAATGTTGGGTGACAGTCATTACTGGTTGGTGACACTTTTAGACCCCCACTACAAAGAGAACTTTTACTCTCTTATTTCAGAGGTGCAGAGGTCTACAAAAAAGGGGCAGTACCAGAAGGCCCTTGCTGCAGAACTGTTAAAAAAATTCCCATCTGAACACGCTAGCGGCAGAGGTCACAGTTCATTGACCAACCAAGGCGTACAGGTGAGAGAGACGCAACTCCAATCCAGCAGAGGCAGGGGAACACTGTCAACATTCTGGGACAGTTTTCTGAGACCCGCCCAGCTTACAGGCCCTGAGGCGTGGGGTAGTCTCACAGGAGTGGAAAGTTTCAAAAGATGGTGACGGATTACCTTGCCGACCGTACCAGTGTCCTCCATGATTCCTCTGTGCCTTTTAATTATTGGGAATCCAAGCTGGACACTAGGAATGAAATTGCTCTGTACGCCTTGGAGGTCCTGACCTGTCCTGCTGCTAGCGTGTTATCGGAGAGTGTTTTTAGTGCCGCTGGGGGAATCATAACTGATAAGTGCACTCGCCTGTCAATTGACAATGCTGACAAGTTGACCCATATCAAAATGAACAAGGGCTGGATTGGGCCAGACTACTCATCACCACCAAATGACAGCACAGTAACATAAAGTGAAATCCACTGTGTTATTTCGAGTGGTGTATTCCCATGCACCACTTCACACCCACACATGGGTATACGCTTCCCCATTTCAGCTGTATTTTGCTCTTCTCCTTATCCTTAGACTCCACCACCATTATACCACCAGGGTGACCGTGGTCCGTGTTGCCGGCATTGCAAGTTCCTCCATACTAATTTTTGGCAGCTTTTGCTTGGAAGGCATAGGCAAAGACTATAAGAGACCCACTCCCCAATAATGGGAATAACGTTTTTAATATGCTGTACTGCATGGCTCTTGTAAGGGGCAAGAAAACCGTCTTGTTAAGCTACTGCGACCTCCATCACTTTTCCCAGGGGCATTGATATTGTCTTTTGATTCCACTGCGACCTCCACATCTCTTCCAAAGGGCATTAAAACCGTCTTTTTATTCCACTGCGACCTCCACGTCTCTTCCAAGGGGCATTAAAACCGTCTTGTTAAGCTACTGCGACCTCCACCACTTTATCAAGGGGCATTGATATTGTCTTTTTATTCCACTGCGACCTCCACCATTCTTCCAAGGGGCATTAAAACCGTCTTGTTAAGCTACTGCGACCTCCACCACTTTTCCCAGGGGCATTAAAACCATGCTGTTAAGCTACTGCGACCTCCACCACTCCTCCAAGGGGCATTAAAACCGTCTTTTTATTCCACTGCGACCTCCACGTCTCTTCCAAGCGGCATTAAAACCATCTTGTTAAGCTACTGCGAGCTCCACCACTTTTTCAAGGGCATTGATATTGTCTTTTTATTCCACTGCGACCTCCACCATTCTTCCAAGGGGCATTAAAACCGTCTTGTTAAGCTACTGCGACCTCCACCACTGTTCCCAGGGGCAATAAAACCATCTTGTTAAGCTACTGCGACCTCCACCACTTTTCCCAAGGGCATTAAAACCGTCTTGTTAAGCTACTGCGACCTCCACCACTTTTCCCAGGTGCATTGATATTGTCTTTTTATTCCACTGCGACCTCCACGTCTCTTCCAAGGGGCCTTAAAACCATCTTGTTAAGCTAATGCGACCTCCGCCACTTTTCCCAGGGGCATTAAAACCATCTTGTTAAGCTACTGAGACCTCCATGTCTCTTCCACGGGGCATTGATATTGTCTTTTTATTCCACTGTAACCTCCACCACTCTTCCAAGGGGCATTAAAACTGTCTTGTTAAGCTACTGCGACCTCCACGTCTCTTCCAAGGGGCATTAAAACCGTCTTGTTAAGCTACTGCGACCTCCACCACTATTTCAAGGGGCATTGATATTGTCTTTTTATTCCACTGCGACCTCCAACACTTTTTCCAAAGGCATTAAAACCAACTTTTTAAGCTACTGTGACCTCCACCACTTTTCCCAGGGGCATTGATATTGTCTTTTTATTCCACTGCAACCTCCACGTCTCTTCCAAGGGGCATTAAAAACGTCTTGTTAAGCTACTGCGACCTCCACCATTCTACCAAGGGGCATTAAAACTGTCTTGTTAAGCTACTGCAACCTCCACCACTTTTCCCAGGGACATTTAAACCGTCTTGTTAAGCTACTGTGACCTCCACCATTCTTCCAAGGGGCATTAAAACCGTCTTGTTAAGCTACTGCGACCTTCACCATTCTTCCAAGGGGCATTAAAACCGTCTTGTTAAGCTACTGCGACCTCCACCACTTTTCCCAGGGGCATTAAAACCGTCCTGTTAAGCTACTGCGATCCCCCCCAACTTTTCCCAGGGGCATTGACATTGGCTTTTTATTCCACTTCGACCTCCACGTCTCTTCCAAGGGGCATTAAAAGCGTCTTGTTAAGCTACTACGACCTCTACCACTTTTCCAAGGGGCATTGATATTGTCTTTTTATTCCACTGCGACCTCCACCATTTTTCCAACGGGCATTGCATTTCCTCCTAATTTTTGTCAGCTTTTGCTTTTCAATGCATACGCGAACACTAAGGTAGTCCCACTCCCCAATAATGGGTAGAAGGTTTTAAGTATGCTGTAATCCACGTCTGTTTCAAGGGGCATTGCAGTTCCTCATAATTTTTGGAAAGTCTTCCATTCACTGCTTAGGCCAACAGTGCACAGGAGACCCAGTTGCTATAAATGGAAAAAACGGTTTAGTTAAGGCCCTCTGACCTCCATGTCACTTCCAACGGGCATTGGAGTCCCTCAAAATTTTTGGTAGGCATTGCACTCACTGCATGTCCTATAACTGTGTAGCAGAACTGCTCCTTTTGGTACAGAAACATATCGTACAAGACATGTGTGGTTGACTGGCCTGATATTGATGTGAATGGTCCCTGTTCCTACTGTTCTTTCTCCTTTGCCACCACCTCATCCATCATTCCTCACCTGAAGCTTTGTTTTGACGGGAGTCATAGAACTGGGATATTATCAGGAAAACATCCAGCAATCCTCGGAGGAGGTAGGATATGGGCCAAAACGCAGGCCTTGCCACTACTACATACATGCGCTTGCATTCCAAGAAAACAAAGCAGACGCTAACTTCTATCATCATCATCATGCTCCTCACCTTGGCACTCTCAACTTCCCTGATGGAGAAGCCAGGGTCCACCGGTTCTCTGGTGGGCTCGTCCAATGCTGCCCTAAAGCAGGCCGGGCTAAGAAAAGTGTGGGGGGAACTTTCAAGGAGAAATAGGGCGGCTGGGGACCGAGCATGGACACCCGGCCGTGGGGCAGCTGGGGACCGAGTATGGACACCCGGCCGCCCCCTGGCTACTGGGGACTGAGCGTGGACACCCGGCCCCTGGGCGGCTTGGGACTGAGTATGGATACCTCGCTGCCAAAGCAGCCATGAGGTAGTGGCCTGCTTCGGCCTCCTCCAAACTAAAAGGACCCATTTCAAGTGCAAGCTATCAGTATGGTATTGCAGCCAGGGGGTGGGTGGGTGGCAGGTTGCACACTTACTCTTGCATTCCAAGAAAACAAAGCCGATTGTAACTTCTATCATCATCATCATGCTCCTCACCTTGGCACTCTCAACTCCCCTGATGGAGAAGCCAGGGCCCACCGGAGGAGTCTGGTTCTCTTGTGGGCTCGTTCAATGCTGCCCTAAAGCAGGCCGGGCTAATAAAAGTGTGGGGGGAACTTCCAAGGAGAAATAGGGCGGCTGGGGACCGCTTATGGACACCCGGCCGCCCCCTGGCGGCTAGGGACCGAGCATGGACACCCGGCTGCCGGGCGGCTGGGGACTGAGTATGGATACTTCGCTGCCGAAGCAGCCATGAGGTAGTGGCCTGCTTCAGCCTCCTCCAAACTAAAAGGCCCCATTTCAATTGCAAGCTAGCAGTATGGTATTGCAGCCTGGGGGTGGGTGGGTGGCAGGCTGTATACTAGCGCTTGCATTGCAAGGAATGGGGGAGGTACAATTGAACAATGCCCTGGGACAAGGACTTGCATGGGGATAGTTGCAAGTCTGCATCTTCTGATGCGGCAAGGATCACTTCTGATGGGCACACTTTTAGGCAGTCACCTGGGTGTCAGAGATGCTTCCAGGGGTCTTCCCCATGCTGTTCCCATGTCTTTTCAGCACTGTATGCATGTGTCACCAGCACATGGCCAGATAAGATTGTAAAATGTTAAAATGACATTTCCCGGTGAATGCATTTGTCACGGTTGAAAGCAATGCAAAAGTGGAAAAACGCATAAAAAATGCTACTTGTGAACATAGCCCAAGGTGTGGAGGAGTATTTTTGATTTTGGTTATTTATTTTACCTTATACACAAGTCTTTACCCTGGAAAGGAAGTTCCCTGACATATTTCACAGGAAAACCGTTTCCGTTTCGTTTTTGAACGTTTTATTGTGAGCCCGTAAAAGTGGCTTAATACCTCTGACCACGTTGTTGACAGCAGTGACCTGGGGGTCAGAAATGCTTCCTGGGGCAATGCCCATGCTGTCCCCATGTCTTTTGAGCACTGTCACTATCGTTTTGGGCACTTTTTAGGCTTTCTACAGACTGCCGGGAGTGCCACCGCAAAAATGCTCGGGTCTCCCATAGACTACCATTGGGCTCGTTGCTCGGGTCGAGCACCCGAGTATCACGGTGAGCTCGGCCCGAGCTTCGAGCACCCGAGCATTGTAATGCTTGCTCAACACTAATAAGGATATAAAAAATGCAATCTGCTCAACCACAAAGGAGAATCTCAGCAAGGGTCAGAACCACAGAAGCAATGGGGCACCAAGAAGCAGACAAGACAAGCACAAAAGAAAGGATACAGAGCTGGAAAGATATTGACACTAGAGATGAGCGTTGTTCTACTCGAACTGTTCGCCAATCTCAAATTCGAGCTGTTTTGGGCGGTGTTCGAGCCGGTCGGCGAACACGAACAATTTGAGAAAAATTCGGCTGTTCGAGGTTATGTTCGATAACTGTTCGTGCACCAAAATCATAACTGGATTTTTTCTCAGTAATGATGAAAATTAATGTTAATACGCAGTTTGAGTGTACAGCGGGGCGGGGGGAGGGGCAGGGGATGGATCTCTGCAGGAACAATGAAGATCTCCATTTTTTTTTCTCTTTCCCGCATTTGCAGTGGGGAGGTGCAATCTGTCAGCCTATCAGCAGCGCACACACGGAGCGAAGTGCTTTTTTTCACACAAGCAAGGGCATGTGTGATTGGCAGTGTATGTCACATGTCCTTGCCCTATAAGACCAAGCCATTTTCCCCGTCGCCACCATTTTCTCACTGCTGCAGCTGCGTGTTAGACGGCACCGCTGTTGCTGTGTGCGCTATACCTTGTTAATTTCAAGCCAATTTTCGCACAAATATACAGATAGCTTGGGAGTAGGGAATAGTTGTGATTGCAGTCCTTTTAAGGACTAGGTTACAGCATTTCCTACAACTTTTATCAGGCAGGTCTGTGCTCTTAAATAGATAGATTGTGGGAGTAAAGACTAATTGTAATTGGAGTCCTTTTCAGGACTAGGTTACATCAGTTCCTATCAGTTTTTGCCAGGCAGGTCTGTGCCAGTGCTGTGCAAGTTTTTTTCACAGCATTTGGCTGAATCTAGCAAAGCTAATCCTTTTTGGCCTATTGCAGAGTGTGTTAGTCAGTGGAGTAGCCTATCTGTGTTGCAAGATATACCACCTGTTTATAGAATACCAATTTTTTTACTGCACCTAGTGAAGTAAAATCTTTTGGGCATAGCATCATTCTATTAGTCCATCTATACTGACCTCCATCAGGTTGCAAATTAAAAATAATTTTTTTCTGCATCTAGCTCTGAAAAAATATTTGGGCTTCTAGCAGTGTGTGGGACTTGGTCTATTAGTCCATCTATACTGACCTCCATCAGGTTGCAAATTAAAAATAATTTTTTTCTGCTTCTAGCTCTGAAAAAATATTTGGGCTTCTAGCAGTGTGTGGGACTTGGTCTATTAGTCCATCTATACTGACCTCCATCAGGTTGCAAATTGAATAAAAAAATTTTCTGCATCTAGCTCTGAAAAAATATTTGGGCTTCTAGCGGTGTGTGGGACTTGGTCTATTAGTCCATCTATACTGACCTCCATCAGGTTGCAAATTAAAAATAATTTTTTTCTGCATCTAGCTCTGAAAAAATATTTGGGCTTCTAGCAGTGTGTGGGACTTGGTCTATTAGTCCATCTATACTGACCTCCATCAGGTTGCAAATTAAAAATAATTTTTTTCTTCATTTAGCTCTGAAAAAATATTTGGGCTTCTAGCAGTGTGTGGGACTTGTTCTATTAGTCCTTCTATACTGACGTGCAGCAGGTTGCAAATTGAATATAATTTTTTTCTGCATCTAGCTCTGAAAAAATATTTGGGCTTCTAGCGGTGTGTGGGACTTGGTCTATTAGTCCATCTATACTGACCTCCATCAGGTTGCAAATTAAAAATAATTTTTTTCTGCATCTAGCTCTGAAAAAATATTTGGGCTTCTAGCGGTGTGTGGGACTTGGTCTATTAGTCCATCTATACTGACCTCCATCAGGTTGCAAATTAAAAATAATTTTTTTCTGCATCTAACCCAGCCAATAGTTTTGGCCTAATACCACAGTTTGGCCACTCAGCTCTGCTCGGTTACCATCCATTGTTTTTTTGTGCAAACAACTCCAGAGTTGTGAATTAGTTAACCACCAAAATGAGTGGAAAAAGGCCTGCTGCTGGTGGAAAGGGGAATAGGCGTGTTGGGAAGGGGAAAAAAGGTTGTGTCCGTGGGGTAGGTGCAGAAGAAAGACCATCTTCCAGCCAAACTAAAATGTCTACTTCTTTTAGCGGACAATGTGATAAGATCCCTTTCTTACGGCCACGCCAATCGCTACAAATTCCAGATGAGGCACAAAAACAGCAGGTGCTTCAACGGATATCAAGTGCTCCTTTAAGTGGGCTCTCCTCCACATCAACTTCAACATCACAAATACTCCAGTCCTCAAAGGTGTCACCCAAATCGCACTTGCTTCCTCACAGCTCCCAAATCTCCAGCTGCCCGTCTGAGTATGAGGTAGAACAGATGGTTGAGTCTGCAGAGCTGTTTACTCATACTATAGCCTGGGAATCAGAGGTCGACTCCAGCGCTTCTGTGAATCCAGACGAGGAAATGATCTGCACTGATGCCCAGAATCTTTATGAGTCGGATCCAGGACCAGACGCAGAAGGTTCTGACCATAATGTAGACCCTCATTCCCAAACTGTAACTCCTGTTGGTGGAGACAATGAGGAAGACGATGATAAGACTCAAATACCTGATTGGAGCGACAACTTTAGTTTTTTGTCAGGGCAGGAACAGGTTGGCTCTGAGGACGACGGGTGTGATAACGCACAGGGTGATGATGATGAGGTCGGAGATCCCACTTACTGTCAACCCACAGTCAGCCAAGAGATGAGGTCAGCAGAGGAGGTGGAGGAAGATGCTAGTGACGACGAGGTCAGGTTGCGCCTTCCTGGACAGAGACGTAGTACTGGAAGCACGTCAACAACTGCATCCTCAAACACAACTCTGCCTCTCACCACAAGTCGTGGTGGCTCTTCAGGTCGCATGGGTGCTAAGCCTTGCATAGCCTGGGCATTTTTTCAGATCGATAAAGATGACCCAACTCGTGTTATCTGTAACATTTGTCAGCAAAAGCTAAGTAGAGGCCAAAAAATACATAGTTTGAGTACTTTCTGCATGAACCGGCACATGGACATGAAGCATAAGTTGCAGTGGGAAGCTCAGTGTGCTACAATGTGGTCTAGCCGGCCGGGCCAACCACCGTCTGCCATATCTTGTGCATCCGCGGCCTCTTCATCCTCTGTGACTGGGGGGACAGCAGTCACACCTGTTTTGGGGCGCAGACCTGCCACCTCTTTACCCGCAACAGCCAGCGTGATTGGCAGGTCATCATTTTCTTTGGAGGTGGTAACACCAGCTGGTCTTGAGCGCTGTCCGACATCGATAGCACCACCTTTGGATCAAGGCAACCTAACATGTCCGCCTGCATCTTCCTCACAGACCGGCAGTTTGCCGGGGACACCCTTATCAACCCCGTCTAAGCACAATAGCCAGCCCTCGGTCCCTCAGATGTGGACAAGTAAAAGACCATTTCCTCCTAGCCATGAGAAAGCTAAGAGGTTGAATTTCACCATCTGCAAGCTCTTGGCTACAGAAATGCTGCCTTTCCGCCTGGTGGACACAGAGGATTTTCGAGACCTTATGTCCGTCGCAGTGCCCCAGTACCAGATGCCCAGTCGGCACTACTTCTCAAAGAAAGGTGTGCCTGCGCTCCACCAGCATGTCGCACACAACATCACCGCTTCTTTGAGAAACTCTGTGTGTGACAGGGTGCATTTCACCACAGACACTTGGACGAGTAGGCATGGACAGGGGCGTTACATGTCGCTGACTGGGCACTGGGTAACTATGGTGACAGCAGGACAAGGGGCTGCTGTCCAAGTCTTGCCGTCCCCACGAGTTGTGCGTCAATCCTCTTTATGTCATTTTTCCTCCACTGCTTCTGCCTCCTCAACCTCCTCTCGGTCTTCCACCTGCACACAAAGCCTGTCTGGTCATGCCACAAGCTTTCTAACTGCGCAGAAGGGATCCTGCACACCTCCTTACTATGCTGGCAGTAGGGCTCAACGTCATCAGGCGGTTTTTACATTGAAATGTCTGGGAAATGTGAGTCACACAGCTGAGGAGTTGTGGTCAGCTCTGGAGAACCAATTTCATGAATGGTTGTCTCCACTGGACCTGAAACCAGGGAAGGCCGTGTGCGACAATGCTGCAAACCTGGGTGCGGCCCTTCGCCGGGGCAATGTCACACACGTGCCTTGTATGGCTCACGTGTTGAACCTGGTTGTCCAGCAATTTTTAGCCCACTATCCCAGACTAGATGGCCTTCTGCAGAGGGCACGGTCGCTGTGTGCTCACTTCCGCCGTTCGCATCCCGCAGCTCAGCGACTTACATCTTTACAGAAGTCGTTGGGCCTGCCACTTCACCGGCTAAAATGCGATGTGCCTACCCGGTGGAATTCAACTCTGCACATGTTGCAGCGACTGTGGCAGCACCGACAAGCCCTGGTGCAATACGTTCTGACGTATAGCCTGGGCCAACGAGATTCAGAGGTGGGGCAAATCACGCTGGAGGAGTGGTCTCAGATCAGGGACCTATGCACCCTTCTGCACAGTTTTGAAATGGCGACGAAGATGTTTAGTGCTGACGATGCCATTATCAGCATGACTATTCCGGTGATTTACATGCTGGAGCACATGTTAAACAGAATTCGGAGTCAGGTGGTGGCACAAGAGGAGGTGGAGGAAGTAGAGGAGGAGGAGTTGTATGCGGAAGGGCTACCATCTGCAAGGTCCAGAAGGTCGGCAGCACCAAGGCGGCAGGCATGTGAGGGTGGGGGAGATGGTTTTACCAGGGCGCATGGTAGCAGCCAAACTAGTGAGGAAGGTGCAGTAGCCCAGTAAGAAGTGGAGGACGAACTGATGGAAGACTCATCAGATGAGGGAGACCGTGATCACATTTCTGTTGTGCGAGGTTGGGGGGAGAGGACAGAGGAAGGAAGCATGATTGTTACCTCGCCACCAACACAACAGGGACTTGGTGCTCCTGGATGCGCAACACACATGAGTGCCTTCTTGCTGCACTACCTGCAACATGACCCTCGAATTGTGAGAATTAGAAATAATCCTGACTACTGGGTTGCCACACTGTTAGATCCCCGGTACAAAAGTAAATTTGCAGAAATTATTCCTGCCATAGAAAGGGATGCACGCATGCAGGAGTATCAGCAGAGACTGTTGCAGAATCTTACATGTGCTTTTCCACAAAATACCAGTGGTGCACGTAGTGAATCTCACAGTTCCAACTTGCCAACCGTGGTCTGTATGGAATTGTTCAATAAAGGGCCCAAAATTAAGATAACATAGATGGGAGAGGTCTCTATGAATAGGAATTCCTAAGTATTTGATACCCTGTGAGGGCCAGGCAAAGGGAAAGTTGGACTGGATGGAATCCTATATGGATTTAGGGAGGGAGACATCGAGGGCCTCAGACTTCGCTGCATTGATTTTAAAATTTTACCATGTAACAAAGTGATCTATTTCAGCCATAACAGCAGGGATGGATATATGTGATTGAGTGATATATACTAGGACATCATCAGCAAATAGAGAGCACTTGTACTCGGTGCCTCCCACCTCAATCCACCTAATATTGGGGTTATGGCGAATTGATGAGAGCAGGTGCTCCGTCACTAGGATGTATAAGAGAGGGGACAGAGGACATCCCTGCCTTGTCCCATTGGTGATTGTGAAAGGTGATGAAAATGTTCTGACGCACCCCCTGGGCCTTGGGACACCCGGAGCCGGACCCTTTTTGGTGGATGCTGGTGGTTGTAGTCTTCGTGGCGGCGACCCGGTTCCGTGGCTCAGGGCGGTCAAACCAGTGGCGGAACTATTTATGTGGTTTTGATGTTTAAATGTCCGACTACGCCACCCGTGGATTGCGGTCAGAGTGAACCGCCGCTACAGGGCAGACCGCTAAGGCTGGTGTTGTGGGTGCAGCAGAGCGTAGCATAACTCCCCACGGGAGGAGTATAGCCTCAGGGCAGTGTATGCGGAGGATGGGGGTGATGGTGCAGGGCAGCAGCAGTAACGACACGGAGTCAGTGATGCAGTTCAGGGCCTTTACTCACAGTTCTTATTATCCAGACCACGTCTGCAGGTAACGGCTGCCCACGTCGTACTGTGCTCACCAGGTGAGGGGCTCAGACAACTCCCAGATAACTTTGGAGCGCTTCACAGGACCCCCTTTGTGTGTCCTTTGTCTGGCCTTTCTTACCAACACTTCTGTCCGGCTGCCTCGGGCCTCCTCTTGGTAAACTTGGCGCCAGTTTCCCTGACCCTATGTGGTGCCTTCCTAGCGGGTGGAGCAAGGGGCTGCGCCACATAAAATGTCAGAGCCTCCGGTTTCTAGCTGAGGGTCGTTTCCTGCCTCCACTAGTTCGGGGACCGGTCTCCCCCTTTGGCCTGACCCCTCCACGCAGGTGGATTCGGGCGTGTGGTGGCGACTCGCCCGTCCGCACCCCTGGGATCCCTTCATTCCTCGTTCCTGGAGCCTTCTCCGCTCCTCTTCCTTCCTTCTCCCTCTTGCAGGCCTGGGCCTCTGTTACTAGGCCCGCCTCCGGAGCAGAGCTCATGCAGAGCCCCTGCTCCCTGCCACTTCTGCTCAGACTTCTCTGCACTGAACTAAGATGGTGCCCACCTTTTATACTCCCTTCTCAATGCACCCAGGAACTGCTTCCTCCCTGCTCCTGCACTGCAGGGTTCCCCTTCCTCAGTGTTCCCTCCCCCCACTCCAGCCAGGGACAGGGACTGTCGTGCCCATCTCAGGGGCATATTGGTCGCCCTGCCCCACGGCAATGTGGTGTAATGCATGCAGGTGTCGGGTCCTGATCCACACTCCATCCTTATCTGAGAGTGAGATATCACACCTCTGGGTGAGGTGCAATACGTCTGTAGCAACCGAGCCCTCGGTGCTACAGTTCCATTTATCTTCAGCCTAGGTGACGTATTGTGATACAGGGCCGTGATTTTGGCTATAAAAGGGTCCCCTAGACCCCTACCCCAAGCTTTTTAAGAGAATCATATATGGCGTGCCAGGAGACTCTATGGAATGCTTTCTCAGCATCCAACGAGAGTATCTACTTACAAATTTTTAACTGCATCTAGCCCAGGAAATACTTTGTGCCTAGTAGCAGTGTCTGCTAGTCAGCGGATTATCCCGGCTGTTAAGCAAGCTACACCACCTGTAGTTTAGACAATTAATTTTTTCAAAGGAAATGCTTCGGGACCATGGGATACTCAGTGAAGAGCATCGGGAGGCACCCCAAGGCATAGGGGCTGGGACTGGCAGTAGGATGCCTTGCGGTGGACAGCCGAGCTCGATCCTTATAAAAGCTTTTTAACTGCAGCAGCTTTAGTGGACGCTACTGGAGCTGGAATTATGCGGCTACTGGCATGAGACTTGCCCTCCAATAGATCCTTGTAAATGGATTTAAAGTGTATTCATTCAAATTAGAGAGACAATTTAAATTAAAAAGCTTAGAGCTGCCTCCACCACAGGGGGGCTCGCTCGACCCACCAGCGGACAGGCACCAGTATTGGGAGAGGGGGGCTGGCCATCAGGGTTCACCGCGGCTCTGGCACAAACCCGGCGACACGGAGGTGGCACGGGCAGGAGCGGACTGGCCATGTCGGCTTCTCACTTTTTGGATTTTAGAAGGGCATGACATGCCTATATCTGTGTCTCCCCCTCCTTTTACTCCTCCACCTCTTTTATTTTCGCATGACTATATGTACTTGTCACTTTTCCATGTGTTAGTTGTGTCTTCTGAGCAGTTTGTCAGCTTTTGGACACCTTTGAAGGTGTTTTCTATGTGTTTCTATGTGTTTTTGTTTGCCTGCCATTGGTTTTAACGGTGTTCGAAGGTGTTCGACGAACAGTTCGACGAACAGTTCGGCGAACACACGGGTGTTCGACGAACCGAACCGAACTCGAACACTACGGGGGTGGCTCAACACTAATTGACACATCAGATATTAAAAGGAACCTTTCACGTCCTAGCTACTATCTACAATGTCCCCATAGCGTTGTTAGTGATGTAATGTGCATCACTAACAAGCTTTTTTCCTTAAAGTTGTTGGTATTATAATGATTTTATAACCTTTGATATACTTTGTCTTACCTGCTCGTTTTTAGTCATAGGGGTGTGATTCTCATATTCAGTCATAGGCGGGTGCAGCATTCAGTCACTGCTGGCGCCGCCCACATATTTGAATATTGCTAAAGGCAAGCGCTCTTATTGTGGGGCGCTTGCGCATTTGTACATGTCCATCCACTGGACCCGCGCCTGCACAGTGAGGCTGTGTGGTTACCAGCTTTAGTGCTCACGTGCTATGTTCCCCGTGCATGCGCAGTGAAGCTGAGAAGATTGCAGCTTCACTGCACATGCACTATGATGCTCTATTCTCCGCATGAGCGCAATGAAGCTGTGAACTACACAGCCTGAGTTCTGGCTTCTTCAGACCAGTTAGATGCTTCAAATCAACTCGTTACCTGCATTAAAGACAGCTGTCTTACATAGTCACCTGTATAAAAGACTCCTGTCCACAGACTCAATTAATCAGTCAGACTCTAAACTCTACAACATGGGCAAGACAAAAGAGCTTTCTAAGGATGTCAGGAACAAGATCATAGACCTGCACAAAGCTGGAATGGGCTACAAAATCGTAAATAAGACGCTGGGTGAGAAGGAGACACCTGTTGGTGCAATAGTAAGAAAATGGAAGAAACAAAAAATGTCTGTCAATCAACATTGATCTGGGGCACCATGCAAAATCTCACCTCGTGGGGTATCCTTAATCATGAGGAAGAGAGATCAGCCTAAAACTACACGGGGGGAACTTGTTAATGATCAAGAAGGCACATGTGCAGGCCCGTCTGAAGTTTGCCAATGAACACCTCGATGATTCTGTGAGTTATTGGGAGAAGGTGCTGTGGTCAGATGAGACAAAAATTGAGCTCTTTGGCATTAACTCAACTCACCGTGTTTGGAGGAAGAGAAATGCTGCCTATGACCCAAAGAACACTGTCCCCCGGGTCAAGAATGAAGGTGGAAACATTATGTTTTGGGGGTGTTTCTCTGCTAAGGGCACATGACTACTTCACAGCATCAATGGGAGAATGGATAGAGCCATGTACCGTAAAATCCTGAGTGGCAACCTCTTTCTCTCCGCACGGACATTAAAAATGGGTCTTGGCCGGGTCTTCCAGCAAGACAATGACCCAAAACATACAGCCAAGGCATATTAAGGTCATGGAGTGGCCTAGCCAGTCTCCAGACCTTAATCCCATAGAAAACTTATAGAGGGAGTTGAAGCTCCGAGTTGCCAAGCAACAGCCTCAAAATCTGAATGATTTAGAGATGATCTGCAAAGAGGAGTGGACCAAAATTCCTCCTGACATGTGCGCAACCCTCATCATCACCTACAAAAAATGTCTGACTGCTGTGCTTGCCAACAAGGGTTTTGCCACCAAGTATTAAGTGCTGTTAGCCAGAGGAATCAAATACTTATTTCTCACTGCAAAATGTAAATACATTTATCTAATTTATACAATGTGATTTTCTTGATTTTTTGGGGGGGATATTCTATTTCTCAATGTTAAAATTAACCTCCCCTTAAAATTATAGACTGTTCATGTCTTTGTAAGTGGGCAAACTTACAAAAACCGCAAGGGATCAAATAATTATTTCCTTCACTGTATATATATTTACTTTTGACTGAATTTAATAGTTCCCTTAGGGGACTTGAAGCTGCAAATGTCCAATCGCCTATAGCACTGCTTTGCATAGCAGAAACCATGATCTCATAAGAATGCCGTCCACGTGCCATTATTAACAAGAGAATGGTAATGACAGGTATGGGGGTCATCTGCAGAACCCCAGCTGTCATGATAGCCAATCGGCGCCCTGTGATCAAGTGATAGGGGCTCCGATGGGCGGAATGAATGACACGCTTCCGACCTGCGTGTGTTTAATCCTGCTCCACCTGTGGCTGTTGAAGTCACATGATGGCTGATTAAATCAGTCATCATGAGCGTGGAAAGATGTGGGCTCGGCATGCAAGCCCACATCAAACGCAAGGACATGACCTTTGACGTAAATATAAGTCAAAGGTCATGAAGGGGTTAAATGCAAAACGAATTTCAGTAAAATCTAGACATTTAACTTTGACCATTTACCTCACAAAGTTTGTATGTCACAAGCAATGTTTTTTTCATATATGTTTTACTATTCAAATTTTACATAGCACATCAATATGTTGCCCTGTTACAGGTGCTTAATTTTTGGATGTGTCCCTACCTAGCATTTCTTAACCCATCCATTTTGAGAAGGGGATTATATTTTGTTGAAAAAATTTAGGAAAATATATTTTAAAAATATAGACATTTCACTGTATACAGTAGTGGCCAAAAGTATTGGCACCCCTGCAATTCTGTCAGATAATGCTTCCTGAAAATGATTGCAATCACAAATTCTTTGATATTATTATCTTCATTTAATTTGTCTTCAATGAAAAAACACAAAAAGGATTGTCCTAAAGCCAAATTGGATATAATTCCACACCAAACCTAAAAAAGGGGGTGGACAAAAGTATTGGCACTGTTTGAAAAATCATGTGATGCTTCTCTAATTCATGTAATTAACAGCACCTGTAACTTACCTGTGGCACCTAACAGGTGTTGGCAATAACTAAATCACACTTGCAGCCAGTTAACATGGATTAAAGTTGACTCCACCTCTGTCCTGTGTCTTGTTTGTACCACATTGAGCATGGAGAAAAGAAAGAAGACCAAAGAACTGTCTGAGGACTTGAGAAACCAAATTGTGAGGAAGCATGAGCAATCTCAAGGCAACAAGTCCATCTCCAAAGACCTGAATGTTCCTGTGTCTTCCGTGCGCAGTGTCATCAAGAAGTTTAAAGCCCATGGCACTGTGGCTAACCTCCCTAGATGTGGACGGAAAAGAAAAATTGACGAGAGATTTCAACGCAATTTTGTGCGGATGGTGGATAAAGAACCTCGATTAACATCCAAACAAGTTCAAGCTGCCCTGCAGTTCAAGGGTACAACAGTGTCAACCCGTAATATCCGTCGGAGTCTGAATGAAAAGGGACTGTATGGTAGGATACCCAGGAAGACCCCACTTCTTACCCCAAGACTTAAAAAATCCAGGCTGGAGTTTGCCAAAACTTACCTGAGAAAGCCTAAAACGTTTTGGAAGAATGTTCTCTGGTCAGATGAGACAAAAGTAGAGCTTTTTGGCAAAAAGCATCAACATAGAGTGTACAGGAAAAAAAAAGAGGCATTCAAAGAAAAGAACACGGTCCCTACAGTCAAACACGGCGGAGGTTCCCTGATGTTTTGGGGTTGCATTGCTGCCTCTGGCACTGGACTGCTTGACCGTGTGCATGGCATTATGAAGTTTGAAGACTACCAACAAATTTTTCAGCATAATGTAGGGCCCAGTGTGAGAAAGCTGGGTCTCCCTCAGAGGTCATGGGTCTTCCAGCAGGACAATGACCCAAAACACACTTCCAAAAGCACTATAAAATGGTTTGAGAGAAAGCACTGGAGACTTCTAAGGTGGCCAGCAATGAGTCCAGACCTGAATCCCATAGAACACCTGTGGAGAGATCTCAAAATGGCAGTTTGGAGAAGGCACACTTCAAATATCAGAGACCTGGAGCAGTTTGCCAAAGAAGAATGGTCTACAATTTCAGCAGAGCATTGTAAGAAACTCATTGATGGTTACCGCAAGCGGTTGTTCGCAGTTATTTTGGCTAAAGGTTGTGCAACCAAGTATTAGGCTGAGGGTGCCAATACTTTTGTCTGGCCCATTTTTGGAGTTTTGTATGAAATGATCAATGATTTGATTTTTGCTTCATTCTCTTTTGTGTTTTTTCCTTGCAAGCAAATTAAATGAAGAGAATAATACCAAAGAATTTGTGATTGCATTCATTTTCAGGAAGAAACTGAGTATTATCTGACAGAATTGCAGGGGTGCCAATACTTTTGCCCACCACTGTATGTCTGTTTTGCACAGCTGTTTTACTAGTCCAATTTGTGAACCGTACATGACACTTATACTGTAGAAAATTGGCACATCTTGGTTTCTGTATATGTACTCACCTACATAGCATTTCTTTTTACATCCTTTTTGGCAAAGATTGAATCATGGAGGTTGAAAAAATTGTTGAAAGTAAAATTGTTCTAGAAATTGTATGGTTAAAGAAAAAGTGGAAATAGGAATGAACAGGGTACTGTAAAATGAAAAAAAAGATCCATATCATGGCTAATAATATCGGAGCCATTAGCATCAAAAACATCACCACTGGCATTGGTCATGTGTACAGTAGAACTACCAAACATTTGCCAAATCTGGCCTCCTTTGCCTCTGGCAAGCATTTTAGAGGGGAGAAAGTGGAGGACATTGTGGAATATATGGCACATAACTCATCTTAGTCAAAGCAGGATAAAGTAACCTCTAACAAAGACTCCATTTGTTTCAGTAAGTGTTCTTCAAAAATGGTCTATCTGATCAAAATAGGGATACTTTTTGTACCATTTTTTAATTAATAAAAAAGCATGAAAAGTCTGTCAGTTTGCTGCACTATTAACCAGGCTATAGGTCTCCACCTGGCTACCATCTATTTCTATGGCAAGAGCACTAACATTATTAAGGCTGTATTTATGTTAACAAACTTGAAAGAGGTTGGATACAGTCCTAGGATAACTTAGAGTGTTATACTGTACATTGGAAACTTTGCACTATTGTAATTTTCTGCAAATCAATTGGCTGCAAGTCAAATTTTTTTTTGGGGGGGGAATTGACAAACCTGGTGAATTTGACTTTCAAAAGATTCAATAATTTCTAATATCTACTATTATCACTGTAACTCCACTTTGTAGGAGTACATTCTACATTATGTAAGATTTCTAATCAATGCTTTCCTTAAGATGTAGAGATGTAGGAGTAGCCCAGGATGGTGATAGAGGTAACGTAACATAATGTTATCTAATTTCAGAATGTGCAATAGTTGAAAGAATTCTGACTTCAGGCGTTAAAATCCCACAGGAAGATAACTTTTTTCTATTCTTTTCCTTATTTAGTAATAATTTTTGCTGGCTAACACCAAAAGTTATGTATGCAGGAACTGTATTACCTAATAAATTGAAGCTGAAAGCAGAAACTGTAAAAAGTAATTCCAATTCAAACCAATTATAATGGAAAAATAATTATTCTAAACCTTCTGAAAGAACTTGAAAAAGCATGAACTATATGTGGTTTGTAAGAGGAGTGCCACATTTTGTGGTTTCCACAACCTTGTGTAATTTTCAGAATGGGCTTTGGCTTGGAATTCCCCTCTCGGGACAGCATGGATGTGATACACTCTCTGCATTAGGAATCTCTTTCTTCTCTTTTTGTAGTCCACCTCAGAATGACTCTTCCACTGTCCATGCACTACTCAACATGGAAAGTTTTTAATTTCCCTCACTCCCACACCTCAGGCCCTTCCTTATTCCTGTAGTCAATTATTTACATTATGGTTATTCCTGGATCTTGACCCCGGTTAACTGGACTTTTAGCTCCTCATCACTTCAGGCTGCAACCTTACATCTGTCTTAGAGACATATCCCTGTCTCCTCAAGTGTTTAATTCTCCTCCTCTTCCCTCATGGCTCTGTGTCTCAGTCACTTATACACAAGCCTCTACACTAACATGCCTCTGCAGTACTCCCTGCTCTTGTTTCTCTAAAGGAGAGTCTCTATTCTGCTCTCCTTAAAGAAGTATAAAGCTCTCTCTGCCCTGGACATATAGAAGCAATTTCTCCTCTATAGCATGTTGTGACACAGAGCATTAAAATGTCTTCTTTATCCATTTACAAGTGGTGGGTTTTATCAAGTAGAAAAGCTCAGGAATTGGATGTTTCGCCCCCAGCAATTCACCCCCGGGTACATTTCGGCCCCAGCATTTGGCCCCCAGGATATTTCGCCCCCACACATATCGCCCCCAGATGTTTTGCCCTGCAAAACGTCCGGGGGTAAAACTTGCGGGGGCGAAATGTGCGGGGGCAAATCTTCCTGGGGGCAAAATGATAGAGGCGAAATGTGCGGGGCCGAAATGTACCTGGGGGTGAACTGATGGAGGCGAACTGCTGGGGGCAAATTGCTGGGGGCGAACTGCTGAGGGCGAAACTTCCTATAACCGAAAAGCTCCTACCTTCTCTATGTATTCTCTACAACTGATCCTAAGTGGCAAGAAGCCAGCCCCTAAATAAACTGGGTCAACACACTCTCTGCCTATTTTCACCACAGTCAAGAACACTCCTTAACCCCTAACTAACCAGTCTACTATATGACTGACAACCTTTTTTCAACTCACTTGTTCTTGTGAATAAAAGGGAATTAAACATTTTATAGTATACTCAAAAAACACAATTATCCTGATTGAATGTTTACCAGAGCCCACACAAGATCGATAACAAAACCTGTCAAGATCTTCTTTTTGGTGATCACAGTTAACCCTTTTCTGACGTGAGGCATATTAATACGTATCTGTGCCCTGGGCCTATTGGGCCAGATACGTATTAATACGCCCTGGCGATTACGCCCGCACAGAGGCATAGTAAGAGATTGTCACAGCTGACTCGCGGTACTGTGTGCAAGACACTGTGTGCAACCCCTGAAATGCTGCAATAGAAGTCGATTGCAGCATTCCGGGAGCAAGGGGAGGTAAGCAAAGCTTACTTACCTCCTCTCTGGCATCCCGCACTGTCTGTGCCGGGTCTCGGTGGTTGTCATGGTGACTCGATGTCATGACGACATCCGGGTCACCAGACAGCAAGAAGTTACTTTGATCATGTGCAGTGTGCGATCAAAGTAACTTCTGCCTGTGCAACGCTGATAGGCTGTATAGCATAGAGATGCTGCTGCATCTCTATGTAATATAAGTGATCAGCCTTCAAAAAGTGAAAGTCCCACAGTGGGACAAAATGTAAAAGTAAAAAAAAAGTATCAGAAAGTGAAAAAAAAATTGTAAAAATATTAAAATAAAATGAAAAAAGTAGTCCAAAAAAATAAAAATATACTGTGCCCATAAATAAATATTATTATGAAAAAAAAAACTAATAAAAGTAAACAAATTTGGTATCGCCGCATCTGAAACGACCTGACCTATAAAAATGTCCCACTAGTTAACCCCTTTAGTGAACACTGTAAAAAAATAAATAAAAACAAAGACTAAAATGATGCTGTATCATCATACCACCAAACAAAAAATAGAATAAAACGCGATCAAAAAAACGAAAGTAAAAAAAATGGTACTGCTGAAAGCGTCATCTTGTCCCGCAAAAAACAAGCCGCCATACAGCTCATCACCGGCGAAAAGCAGAAAAGTTATAGCTCTCAGAATAAAGCAATACAAGACAATTTTTTTTTTCTGTAAAATAGTTTTTATTGTGTAAAAGCGCCAAAACATGAAAAATTATATAAATGTGGTATCGCTGTAAACGTACTTACCCGAAGAATAAAGCAACCTTATCAATTCTACCACATGCAGAATGCATGAAAAAAAAAAAAAAACAATTCCTGAATTGTTGGTTTTTGTATATTCTGCCTCCCAAAAATTGGAATAGAAAGCGATCAAAATAATGTCATGTGCCTGAAAGTGGTACCAATAAAAATGTCAACTTGTCCAGCAAAAAACAAGCTGTCACATGACTCTGTCAGCCGAAATATGGAAAAATTATAGTTCTCAAAATATGGCGATGAAAAAACTAGTCTTTGCAAAAAAAAAGTTTTTTAGTGTGTGACAGCTGTCAATCATAAAAACATAATATGAATCTGGTATCGCTGTAATCGTACCAACCCGAAGAATAAAGTCGTCTTATCTCTTATACCGCACGAGAAACGGCGTAAAAAGTAAACTCTAGGGTTAGGGCTGTGGTAGGGTTAGGAATAGGGTTGTGCTAAGGTTAGGGTTATGCTAGGGTAGGGTTAGGGTTGTGCTGGGGTTAAAGTTGTGCTAGGATTAGGGCTTTGGTAGGGTTAGGGCTGTGCTAGGGTTAGGGTTGTGCTAGGGTTAGGGTTGTTCTAGGCTTAGGGTTGTGTTAGGGCTGTGCTAGGGTTAGGGTTAGAGTTGTGCTAGGGTTAGGGTTGTGTTAGGGTTAGGGTTATGCTAGGGTTGTGTTAGGGTTGTGCCAGGGTTAGTGTTGTGTTAGGGTTAGGCTTGTGCTAGGGTTAGGGTTAGGATTGTGCTATGGTTAGGGTTGTGCTAGTGATAGGGTTGTGCTAGGGTTAGGGTTGTGCTAGGGTTGGAGTTAGGGATGTGTTGGGGTCGGGATTTTTTCAAAAGTAAAGAAAAAAAATGATGACGATATGGCGACTAGTGTTGAGCGCAAGTGCTCGCTACTTGAGTTTTCATTGGGTGCTCTGGTATGCACTGAGTATCGCGGGTGCTCAAGTGACATGCTCGAGTCTCTAGCCCATATGTTTCGTGGCTGTTATACAGCCAAAGAAACCTCACTGGGATTTCCTACCATGCACAAGCGATCCCCGCATGTTTTCTTTTGGGTGTCTAATAACTGTGAAACATGCGGGGTGGGGACTCGAGAATCCACGATACATGGTACATACCCAAGTACCTGATGCAAACTCAAGTAGCGAGTACTTGCGCTCAAGACTAATGACAACTTATTCAATGTGATGACCTAATGTTATCAAATTCTGTTTCGTACCCCTGAGTTCAAAATGTTCACTATACCCCTTGATTAAATTATGCAGCGATCTAGTTTCCAAAATGGTGTTACCTGTGGGGGGTTTCCACTGTTTAGGTGCATCAGGGGCTCTCCAAACGTGACATTGCATCTCCTTTTTATTACAGCCAATTTTGCATTCAAAAAGTCACACAGTGCTCCTTCCCTTCTGAACCCTCCTGCGCATCCAAACAGTGTTTTTTTCCCACATATGGGGTATCTGCGTGTTCAGGAGAAATTGCACAACAGTTCTTGACATCTATTTTCTCCTCTTACCCTTGTTAAAATAAAAAAATTTGGGCTAAATATCATTTTTGTGGAAAAAGTTTGATTTTTTTATTTTCACGGCTCTACGTTTTAAACTTCTGTGAAGCACCTGTGGGTTCATGGTGCTCACTACACATCTAGAGAAGTTCCTTGAGGGGTCTAGTTTCCAAAATGTCGCTTGTGGGGGGTTTACACTGTTTAGGCACTTGAGAGGCTCCCCAAACGCAACATGGCGTCCGCTAATTATTCAACCAAATTTTACATTCAAAAAGTCAAATGGCGCTCCTTCCCTTCTGAGCCCTGCCGTGTGCCCAAACAGTGGTTTCCCCAACATATGGGGTATCAGCTTACTCAGGAGAAACTGAACAACAAATTGCATGGTGCAATTTCTTTTGTTACCCTTATGAAAATGCAAAATTGTGGGCTGAAAAACATTTTTTGTGGGAAAAATGTGAAAAATTTTTTTTTACGGCTCAATGTTATAAATTTATATGAAGCACCTGGGTGTTCAAAGTGTTCACCACACATCTAGATAAGATCCCCGAGTGGTCGAGTTTCCAAAATAGGGTCACTTGTGGGGGGTTTACACTGTTTAGGCACATCAGAGGCTCCCCAAACTCGATATGGCGTCCGCTAATTATTCAACCAAATTTTACATTCAAAAAGTCAAATGGCGCTCCTTCCCTTCTGAGCTTTGCCGTGTGCCCAAACAGTGGTTTTGTGGGAAAAAAAAATTATTTTTACGGCTCAATATTATAAGCTTCTGTGATGCACCTGGGGGTTCAAGGTGTTCACTACACATCTAGATAAGTTCCCTGAATGGACTAGTGTCCATTTTTTCCTGTTGCCGTTGCAAAAATGAAAAAAATTGGGTCCAAACATTTTTGTGAAAAAAATAAATGTTTACTTTTTTCTTCCACATTCCAAAAATTCCTATGAAGCACTGGAAGGGTTAATAAACTTCTTGAATGTGGTGTTGAGCACCTTGAGTGGTGCAGTTTTTAGAATGGTGTCACTTTTGGGTATTTTCTGCCATACAGGCCCCTCAAAGTCACTTCAAATGTGATGTGGTCCCTAAAAAAATGGTTTCATAAATTTTGTTGGAAAAATGAGAATTCGCTGGTCAACTTTTAACCTCCATAACTTCCTAGCAAAAAAAATGTTGGTTTCAAAATTGTGCTGTTGTAAATTAGACATGTGGGAAATGTTATTTTTTAACTATTTTGTGTGACAAATCTCTCTGATTTAAGGGCATGAAAATTCAAAGTTTGAAAATTTTCTAAATTTTCGCCAAATTTCCTATTTTTTCACAAATAAACACAAGTTATAGCGAAGAAATTTTACTACTATCATGAAGTACGATATTTCATGAAAAAACAATCTCAGAATAAGTGGGATCCGTTGAAGCGTTCCAGAGTTATTACCTCATAAAGTGACAGTGGTCAGAATTGTAAAAATTGGCCTGGTCATTAACATGTAAACCACCTTCGGGGTTAAAGGGGTTAATAACTAATGAACCGTACAAACCAACCCTTGTGCTTGAATACTACAATCAGTTTCCACAAATAAAAACATAGTGATACTTATTGGTTCTCTTTGTCGATACTAAATTTCATCAGATTCTAAAAACGGGGTGCAGAGTGGTGGCACGTGAAGCCTGCACTTTGGGTAATCAATTAGCACATAGTCATTTTTCTAGACAATGACCGCAAAAAACTTAGTTACATCACAGAGGTTTTTATCAATGAGGAAACATACTTTGCAAAATGTGTAGATATGCTTCTCGGACAAAAAACTTCTCCAATTCCAGCAATACCCTGTAACTTTTCATACGCAATTACATTAACTGAAATACAGTCCATGTAATATTACATTATTATTTTTTTTTATCGTTAATTACATTTCCATATATTTTTTCATACACTGTCTTATCATATTTGACATGTTTTCTACTATTATTTTGCAGGTTTTCTATGTGAACTCCATAATTAATGGAATGTCTCATTACTTTTTAATTCTTTATTTTTTCCAAGTGGTTTATTGATATATACTTGCTTGGTTTATCTCCTAAAAAAAATAATTTTATATTATATGGATATATTTCTGTTTGTTTTTCTATTTCTTTTACATTTTTTAACAAGTTTATAAAAGGTATCTTTAGGGCTAATCTCACCTACTGTATTTGTGATCTCGCCTAATCTTGCCTTGTCTGTCCGTCTTTTTAAATAAATGATCCTTTCTCTTTGATTTATTCATGAGTAAGGAATAAGTTTTAGTCTGAAATGCATGAGATTTATTCTTATAATTTTGTAGTCCCAGTATTGCCTATTTTCAATCTATTTTGGAATAAAGCTATTTGGATATTTTTTTTCCATAATACGGCTGGATTTCTCTTTTGTATACAGACCTAGACTTACCCACTGACAGAACTGCTTTGAAATGTCATCAATGAGATCTTCTTATACTGAAGTGTCTTTTTTAATGCCAAGTTCCCTATGTAGTTCCAGCATCCTCTAGCACGTTCAATAGCAGCTATTATGGTAGTGAATGTATACCACTAAACAATATGCCTCTTGTAATATCTTATTATATCACGTGATTCTATATTCTCTAAAAATCATATCATGAAAATTTATGGCAAATATTTCATTACATACTGGGACATTTTTAAAATTATCTTAAACATGGATTTGATGCTTGCATGTGTTGGTTACTGACGCATGCCTACAAAAATGCCCACAATTTGACGTAACAGGGTTGTACATGTACAAAGAACTGTGCTTGTTTTCAATTATAAGCCAGTAAATAAAAATGCCACTAGCAACATGTTTTGGAAGACTTATAGATTATCTGGGTAGGCATATTCTTCTAAAATAATGACAATTGTCATAATTTTACACTGATAGCCCCTATTATTCCGTTCTGGTATAGTTTTCCATATAATCACTGTGCTTGTCTCATCGGTTATTTGCTGCTGCAATCAAATGCTTGAACATGAGAATTTATTGCAAAGGAAATGTTTGGCAAAATATGTAACTTCTCCAGCTGAATCTATTGTGATGAGTAAAACAATTCTTTGTAAAGACATAAGTCTAACCGGCCCAATCTACAATATTTGCTATCACAAAAGTAGATTGTGGCATGGCCAATTTATGATGATTCTCAATTAGATAAAAAAAGAATACATGCAAAGATATGAGCTTTATTTTTCATCAACTTCTATGGGATACAAGTTCTAAATGTTTTTCTACTAAACTTTCTTCATTTTTAAATCACCTTCAATCATTCATTGGCAACATCATAATGGTTCATTTACAATGATTCAGATAGCCACGAGGGTGAGACATGCTGATCACTGGTGTGATATTTGATGCCAAAAAATATTAAGCCCACCTTAACAAATTTTCCCCAAGATTCATCTCACGGTCTAGGTACAATGTGCTGGAAGAATATTAATCAGAATGATGTTCATATTGTGATTAGGAGGCCATGATTAGTATTCAGCCAGTGTTCAAACAGTTTTGAAAATTACCTAATGGGGTTTATTGTCTATTGTGCAATATTATGTATCGTGCAAAAACAGTCGTGCTAGCCACACAAGAATTTTTCTAGAACAATCTGTTATACACTCATATGAAGTGATTGAATAACACTTAAAAAGTTATTTACTTAAAAAAAATGAAAGAAAAAATCAAAATATATTCTGTATATTCACTTAAATATACAGTTAGGTCCAAAAATATTAGGACAGTGACCGAATCTCCATGATTTGCACTCTGCATGCTGCTATTTTGGATTTAGACTTAGTAGACTTTCAGTTCTAATTAACCCCTTAAGGACCAAGCCACTTAGTAGGTTAATGACCAGGCCTCATTTTTTAAATCTGAGCACTGTCACTTTATGAGGTAATATCTCTGGAATGCTTCCACGGATCCCACTGATTCTGAGAACGTTTTTCATGACATATTGTCCTTCATCACAGTTGTAAAATTTCATCTATATGATTTGAGCTACTTTGTAAAAAAAAATGGAAATTTGGCGAAAATTTTGAAAATTTAGCAATTTTCAAAATTTGAATTCTTATGCCATTAAATCAGAAAGATATGTCATACAAAATAGTTAATAAATGACATTTCCCACATGTCTACTTTACATCAGCACAATTTTGGAAACAACATATTTTTTTGTTAGGAAGTTATATGGGTTAAAAGTTGACCAGCGATTTCCCATATTTCCAACAAAATTTACAAAAGCATTTTTTTAGGGACCACATCACATTTGAAGTGACTTTGAGGGGTCTATATGACTGAAAATACCCAAAAGTGACACCATTCTAAAAAATGAACCCTTCAAGGTGCTCAAAACCACATTCAAGAAGTTTATTAACCCTTCAGGCGCTTCACAGGAACTGAAGCAATGAGGAAGAAAAAAATGAACATTTCACTTTTTTCTCACAAAAAATTTAATTTAGACACAATTTTTTTTTATTTTTACAAGGGTAACAGATATATTGGACCTCAAAATGCATTGTGAAATTTCTCCTGAGCATGCTGATACCCAAAATGTGGCAGAAAACCCCTGTTTGGGCACATTGCAGTGCTTGGAAGGGAAGGAGCACCATTTGACTTTTTGAATTCAAAATTTGCCATGTCGCATTTGGAGAGCCCCTGATGTGCCTAAACAGTGGAAACCCCTCACAAGTGACCCCATTTTGTAAACTAGACCCCTCTATGAACTTATCTAGATGTGTGGTGAGCACTTTGAACTCCCAGGTGCTTCATAGAAGTTTACAAAGTAGAGACGTGTAAATAAAAAAATCAAATTTTTTCCACAAAAATTAATTTTAGCCCCAATTTTTTTATTTTCACAGGGGTAACAGGAGAAAATGGACTCCAAAAGTTGTTGTACAATTTCTCCTGAGTACATTAATGTGATGTGACAGAGTCCCCCCCCCCCCTCCACTTTAGCCTGTTTTCATGGACCATACTGGACTCAGGCCTATATTAGCATTTTCTGTCCTGCATCTAGTGGGGGCATGTGTGTCGTTGTTCCTCTCTGAATGGGGCTTCCCTTAAATACACAACTTTGCAGACCTGCTGGAGACTGGAGTTCTAGAAGATTCTTCATTCTTTGAATTACCTGTAGTACATGTTTAAGGGGGTGTGGTGTGTGTAGCTCTGCCAAACCTAGGGGTAGATCTCAAGAGAAGAACCATAAGATACATGTTTTTTTGTTAGTTGATGCTGTGATGTGTGAAGGGATAGGATCTGTTGCTGATGCAAGATCTTGGTGCCGTGTATGGACTATTGGAGATCCGTTGGACTATTGGACATTGGAGATCATTTGCTATGTGGGATTGTGATGTCTTGCCACCCTGCTGGATTTTAGGACTTAGTCTGAGTCTGTTGTTGCATTGTACTTGGCATTGGATTACCGGGTGGCGCCCCTGGATTTGTCCCTTTCTGTGTTACTGACAAAGAAACTACAGCTACGTTTGGTGTTATGTTCTCCTAGTCCCAATATAGGTTGTGGGATTGTTCATCGGCCTGCTGTCTGTGCCTGCTCCGTCCCACACACCTTCACAACTGATACCCGATATGTTGGTGAAAACCACTGTTTGAGCGCACGGCAGGGTTCAGAAGGGGAGGAGCAACATTTGACTTTTTGAACGCAAAATTGGCTGGAATTGAGAGCGGACGCCATGTTGCATTTAGAGAGCCCCTGATGTATCTGAACAGTAGAATCCCTCACAAGTGTTCCCATTTTGGAAATTAGACCCCTCAAGAAACTTATCTAGATGCGTGGTGAGCACTTTGAACCCCTAGGGTTCAAAGTGTTATGTTTCTCTGTGGGCTGCAGTATTAACAAACGGCCATAAGATGTCACTGTCTAGAATGTAGGTGAAAGGTGAAGTTTGCCCGTTACATAACAGGCATATAGACAGTGTGAAATTTAACTATGTGTGAGGACAGCCCATAGTGGGTGGGCACTTTGGGAGTCTCTGCGTAGTTTTCAGAAGCAGGAAGAAGTGAGTTCAGTCAGTGTTGTGCAGTATAGTGACAAGTCACCAGTAGCAGGCTCTCGTTAGGGGCTTTCCAGAGAACCCCTCTGCATGAGTCCCCTTTGCCAGCCTGGGAACTTCGAGCTAGATGTCGGGGTCTGGGTGCACATTCTGTCTACAAGGCTGCAGAAGAAGATATAGGACTCAAACTTTCAGAGGCGGAGTGAGACAGGATCCAGATATACTGCCAAAGGTGAGGAAGAATCTCTAAGGCAAGGAAAGATAGCAGAAGGGATGCTTCACCTAGATTGGGAACCAGGGCTGAAGTTGTATCCTGTACCTGTGGGAACAATGGCAACCCATTGGGCCTTATCCTTTATACCTGTCTGTAAATACTGCCAGTTACCAAGTAAAGTTCTGGTTGTTTTTATGAACTTGGTGTCCTCTGAATTGATTGCTGCACTGGTTCCAGAAGACAGATTCCTGGAGTCAGAAGAGGCCTGCAGGCCAGAAGTAAGTGGAATACACAACATACACAGCATTACATCAGGACTGGGACACATTTTGTCTGTAGCGTGCCAAAGTGAGTGGAAGTGACAGCTCGCCCATGACTAGAGATGAGCGTTGTTCTACTCGAACTGTTCGCCAATCTCAAATTCGAGCTGTTTTGGGCGGTGTTCGAGCCGTTCGGCGAACACGAACAATTTGAGAAAAATTCGGCTGTTCGAGGTTATGTTCGATAACTGTTCGTGCACCAAAATCATAACTGGATTTTTTCTCAGTAATGATGAAAATTAATGTTAATACGCAGTTTGAGTGTACAGCGGGGTGGGGGGAGGGGCAGGGGACGGATCTCTGCAGGAACAATGAAGATCTCCATTTTTTTTTCTCTTTCCCGCATTTGCAGTGGGGAGGTGCAATCTGTCAGCCTATCAGCAGCGCACACACGGAGCGAAGTGCTTATTTTCACACAAGCAAGGGCATGTGTCATTGGCAGTGTATGTCACATGTCCTTGCCCTATAAGACCAAGCCATTTTCCCCGTCGCCACCATTTTCTCACTGCTGCAGCTGCGTGTTAGACGGCACCGCTGTTGCTGTGTGCGCTATACCTTGTTAATTTCAAGCCAATTTTCACACAAATCTACAGATAGCTTGGGAGTAGGGAATAGTTGTGATTGCAGTCCTTTTAAGGACTAGGTTACAGCATTTCCTATGACTTTTATCAGGCAGGTCTGTGCTCTTAAATAGATAGAGTGTGGGAGTAAAGACTAATTGTAATTGGAGTCCTTTTCAGGACTAGGTTACATCAGTTCCTATCAGTTTTTGCCAGGCAGGTATGTGCCAGTGCTGTGCAAGTTTTTTTCACAGCATTTGGCTGAATCTAGCAAAGCTAATCCTTTTTGGCCTATTGCAGAGTGTGTTAGTCAGTGGAGTAGCCTATCTGTGTTGCAAGATATACCACCTGTGTATAGAATACCAATTTTTTTACTGCACCTAGTGAAGTAAAATCTTTTGGGCATAGCATCATTCTATTAGTCCATCTATACTGACCTCCATCAGGTTGCAAACTGAATATAATTTTTTTCTGCATCTAGCTCTGAAAAAATATTTGGCCTTCTAGCAGTGTGTCGGACTTTCTCTATTAGTCCATCTATACTGACCTCCATCAGGTTGCAAATTAAAAATAATTTTTATCTGCATCTACAGTACCTCTGAAAAAATATTTGGGCTTCTAGCTGTGTGTGGGACTTGTTGTATTAGTCCATCTATACTGACCTCCATCAGGTTGCAAACTGAATATATTTTTTTCTGCATCTACCTCTGAAAAAATATTGGGCTTCTAGCTGTGTGTGGGACTTGTTGTATTAGTCCATCTATACTGACCTCCATCAGGTTGCAAACTGAATATATTTTTTTCTGCATCTACCTCTGAAAAAATATTGGGCTTCTAGCTGTGTGTGGGACTTGTTGTATTAGTCCATCTATACTGACCTCCATCAGGTTGCAAACTGAATATATCTTTTTCTGCATCTACCTCTGAAAAAATATTGGGCTTCTAGCTGTGTGTGGGTCTTGTTCTATTAATCCATCTATACAGACCTCCATCAGGTTGCAAACTGAATATAATTTTTTTCTGCATCTAGCTCTGAAAAAATATTTGGCCTTCTAGCAGTGTGTGGGACTTTCTCTGTTAGTCCATCTATACTGACCTCCATCAGGTTGCAAACTGAATATAATTTTTTTCTGCATATAGCTCTGAAAAAATATTTGGCCTTCTAGCAGTGTGTCGGACTTTCTCTATTAGTCCATCTATACTGACCTCCATCAGGTTGCAAATTAAAAATAATTTTTATCTGCATCTACAGTACCTCTGAAAAAATATTTGGGCTTCTAGCTGTGTGTGGGACTTGTTGTATTAGTACATCTATACTGACCTCCATCAGGTTGCAAACTGAATATATTTTTTTCTGCATCTACCTCTGAAAAAATATTGGGCTTCTAGCTGTGTGTGGGACTTGTTGTATTAGTCCATCTATACTGACCTCCATCAGGTTGCAAATTGAATATAATTTTTTTCTGCATCTAACCCAGCCAATAGTTTTGGAGAATACCACAGTTTGGCCACTCAGCTCTGCTCGGTTACCATCCATTGTTTTTTTGTGCAAACAACTCCAGAGTTGTGAATTAGTTAACCACCAAAATGAGTGGAAAAAGGCCTGCTGCTGGTGGAAAGGGGAATAGGCGTGTTGGGAAGGGGAAAAAAGGTTGTGTCCGTGGGGTAGGTGTTAAAGCAACAGTAACATCTGCAGAAGAAAGACCATCTTCCAGCCAAACTAAAATGTCTACTTCTTTTAGCGGACAATGTGATAAGATCCCTTTCTTACGGCCACGCCAATCGCTACAAATTCCAGATGAGGCACAAAAACAGCAGGTGCTTCAATGGATATCAAGTGCTCCTTTAAGTGGGCTCTCCTCCACATCAACTTCAACATCACAAATACTCCAGTCCTCAAAGGTGTCACCCCAATCGCACTTGCTTCCTCACAGCTCCCAAATCTCCAGCTGCCCGTCTGAGTATGAGGTAGAACAGATGGTTGAGTCTGCAGAGCTGTTTACTCATACTATAGCTTGGGAATCAGAGGTCGACTCCAGCGCTTCTGTGAATCCAAACGAGGAAATGATCTGCACTGATGCCCAGAATCTTTATGAGTCGGATCCAGGACCAGACGCAGAAGGTTCTGACCATAATGTAGACCCTCATTCCCAAACTGTAACTCCTGTTGGTGGAGACAATGAGGAAGACGATGATAAGACTCAAATACCTGATTGGAGCGACAACTTTAGTTTTTTGTCAGGGCAGGAACAGGTTGGCTCTGAGGACGACGGGTGTGATAACGCACAGGGTGATGATGATGAGGTTGGAGATCCCACTTACTGTCAACCCACAGTCAGCCAAGAGATGAGGTCAGCAGAGGAGGTGGAGGAAGATGCTAGTGACGACGATTTCAGGTTGCGCCTTCCTGGACAGAGACGTAGTACTGGAAGCACGTCAACAACTGCATCCTCAAACACAACTCTGCCTCTCACCACAAGTCGTGGTGGCTCTTCAGGTCGCATGGGTGCTATGCCTTGCATAGCCTGGGCATTTTTTCAGATCGATAAAGATGACCCAACTCGTGTTATCTGTAACATTTGTCAGAAAAAGCTAAGTAGAGGCCAAAAAATACATAGTTTGAGTACTTCATGAATGAACCGGCACATGGACATGAAGCATAAGTTGCAGTGGGAAGCTCAGTGTGCTACAATGCGGCCTAGCCGGCCGGGCCAACCACCGTCTGCCATATCTTGTGCATCCGCGGCCTCTTCATCCTCTGTGACTGGGGGGACAGCAGTCACACCTGTTTTGGGGCGCAGACCTGCCACCTCTTTACCCGCAACAGCCAGCGTGATTGGCAGGTCATCATTTTCTTTGGAGGTGGGAACACCAGCTGGTGTTGAGCGCTGTCCGACATCGATAGCACCACCTTTGGATCAAGGCAACCTAACATGTCCGCCTGCATCTTCCTCACAGACCGGCAGTTTGCCGGGGACACACTTATCAACCCCGTCTAAGCACAATAGCCAGCCCTCGGTCCCTCAGATGTGGACAAGTAAAAGACCATTTCCTCCTTGCCATGAGAAAGCTAAGAGGTTGAATTTCACCATCTGCAAGCTCTTGGCTACAGAAATGCTGCCTTTCCGCCTGGTGGACACAGAGGATTTTCGAGACCTTATGTCCGTCGCAGTGAGCCAGTACCAGATGCCCAGTCGGCACTACTTCTCAAAGAAAGGTGTGCCTGCGCTCCACCAGCATGTCGCACACAACATCAACGCTTCTTTGAGAAACTCTGTGTGTGACAGGGTGCATTTCACCACAGACACTTGGACGAGTAGGCATGGACAGGGGCGTTACATGTCGCTGACTGGGCACTGGGTAACTATGGTGACAGCAGGACAAGGGGCTGCTGTCCAAGTCTTGCCGTCCCCACGAGTTGTGCGTCAATCCTCTTTATGTCAAAGTTCCTCCACTGCTTCTGCCTCCTCAACCTCCTCTCGGTCTTCCACCTGCACCCAAAGCCTGTCTGGTCATGCCACAAGCTTTCTAACTGCGCAGAAGGGATCCTGCACACCTCCTTACTATGCTGGCAGTAGGGCTCAACGTCATCAGGCGGTTTTTACATTGAAATGTCTGGGAAATGTGAGTCACACAGCTGAGGAGTTGTGGTCAGCTCTGGAGAACCAATTTCATGAATGGTTGTCTCCACTGGACCTGAAACCAGGGAAGGCCGTGTGCGACAATGTTGCAAACCTGGGTGCGGCCCTTCGCCGGGGCAATGTCACACACGTGCCTTGTATGGCTCACGTGTTGAACCTGGTTGTCCAGCAATTTTTAGCCCACTATCCCAGACTAGATGGCCTTCTGCAGAGGGCACGGTCGCTGTGTGCTCACTTCCGCCGTTCGCATCCCGCAGCTCAGCGACTTACATCTCTACAGAAGTCGTTGGGCCTGCCACTTCACCGGCTAAAATGCGATGTGCCTACCCGGTGGAATTCAACTCTGCACATGTTGCAGCGACTGTGGCAGCACCGACAAGCCCTGGTGCAATACGTTCTGACGTATAGCCTGGGCCAACGAGATTCAGAGGGGGGGAAATCACGCTGGAGGAGTGGTCTCAGATCAGGGACCTATGCACCCTTCTGCACAGTTTTGAAATGGCGACGAAGATGTTTAGTGCTGATGATGCCATTATCAGCATGATTATTCCGGTGATTTACATGCTGGAGCACATGTTAAACAGAATTCGGAGTCAGGTGGTGGCACAAGAGGAGGTGGAGGAAGTAGAGGAGGAGGAGTTATATGCGGAAGGGCTAACATCTGCAAGGTCCAGACGGTCGGCAGCACCAAGGCGGCAGGCATGTGAGAGTGGGGGAGATGGTTTTACCAGGGCGCATGGTAGCAGCCAAACTAGTGAGGAAGGTGCAGGAGCCCAGGAAGAAGTGGAGGACGAACTGATGGAAGACTCATCAGATGAGGGAGACCTTGATCACATTTCTGTTTTGCGAGGTTGGGGGGAGAGGACAGAGGAAGGAAGCATGATTGTTAACTCGCCACCAACACAACAGGGACTTGGTGCTCCTGGATGCGCAACACACATGAGTGCCTTCTTGCTGCACTACCTGCAACATGACCCTCGAATTGTGAGAATTAGAAATAATCCTGACTACTGGGTTGCCACACTGTTAGATCCCCGATACAAAATTAAATTTGCAGAAATTATTCCTGCCATAGAAAGGGATGCACGCATGCAGGAGTATCAGCAGAGACTGTTGCAGAATCTTACATGTGCTTTTCCACAAAATACCAGTGGTGCACGTAGTGAATCTCACAGTTCCAACTTGCCAACCGTGGGACCGTCAAGTGTTCAGCACTCAAACCGTAACAGAACCACAGTATCTGCTGGTAACATCAATTTTGCGGAATCATTTCACCACTTTTTTAGCCCATCCTTTGCAAGGCCACAGGAGACAAGAAGTCTGACACATAGTCAACGCCTAGAGACGATGGTACAGGAGTATCTCCAAGTAAACATTGAAGCCACGACTGTGTCACTGGACCCTTGCTCTTTTTGGGCTTAGAATCTGGATAAATGGCCGGAGCTAGCCACTTACGCCTTGGAGATCTTGTCATGCCCCGCAGCCAGCGTTCTGTCTGAACTTGTGTTCAGCGCTGCTGGTGGTGTGCTGACAGATAAGCGCACGCGGCTCTCCACTGATAATGTAGACAGACTCACGTTCATAAAGATGAACAAATCATGGATCCGAAATGACTTTTCTACCCCTGTGTCATCCTGGGGAGAGTAAAAGCTTGATGATTGGTTAAAATCACCCTACCAACCGTTTTAAGCTTTCAAATTACTAATCATGTTTATCTGTATCTTGACTGGAAAATAATTTGGGCTTTGTAGCAGTGTGCAGCACTGATCCTATTAGGCCATCTATACTAAAGCTTCACCAGATTTAAAATTAAAAATAATTTTTAGCTGCATCTAGCCCGGAAAATAATTTTGGGGCTCCGAGATGCGCAAGACACATAAGTGCCTTCTTGCTGCACTACCTGCAGCATGACCCTCATATTGTCAGAATTCGAAGTAATCATGACTACTGGGTTGCCACACTGTTAGATCCCCGATACAAAATTAAATTTGCAGAAATTATTCCTGCCATAGAAAGGGATGCACGCATGCAGGAGTATCAGCAGAGACTGTTGCAGAATCTTACTTGTGCTTTTCCACAAAATACCAGTGGTGCACGTAGTGAATCTCACAGTTCCAACTTGCCAACCGTGGGACCGTCAAGTGTTCAGCACTCAAACCGTAACAGAACCACAGTATCTGCTGGTAACATCAATTTTGCGGAATCATTTCACCACTTTTTTAGCCCATCCTTTGCAAGGCCACAGGAGACAAGAAGTCTGACACATAGTCAACGCCTAGAGACGATGGTACAGGAGTATCTCCAAGTAAACATTGAAGCCACGACTGTGTCACTGGACCCTTGCTCTTTTTGGGCTTCCAATCTGGATAAATGGCCGGAGCTAGCCACTTACGCCTTGGAGATCTTGTCATGCCCCGCAGCCAGCGTTCTGTCTGAACGTGTGTTCAGCGCTGCTGGTGGTGTGCTGACAGATAAGCGCACGCGGCTCTCCACTGATAATGTAGACAGACTCACGTTCATAAAGATGAACAAATCATGGATCCGAAATGACTTTTCTACCCCTGTGTCATCCTGGGGAGAGTAAAAGCTTGATGATTGGTTAAAATCACCCTACCAACCGTTTTAAGCTTTCAAATTACTAATCATGTTTATCTGTATCTTGACTGGAAAATAATTTGGGCTTTGTAGCAGTGTGCAGCACTGATCCTATTAGGCCATCTATACTAAAGCTTCACCAGATTTAAAATTAAAAATAATTTTTAGCTGCATCTAGCCCGGAAAATAATTTTGGGGCTCCGAGATGCGCAAGACACATAAGTGCCTTCTTGCTGCACTACCTGCAGCATGACCCTCATATTGTCAGAATTCGAAGTAATCATGACTACTGGGTTGCCACACTCTTAGATCCCCCAAACTTTTCGATCAACCTTTTCATTTTAATAAAGACCAAAAAAATGGTCATTTTTGAAATTATAAGCATTAGCAGTAGAGATGAGCGTTGTTCTACTCGAACTGTTCGCCAATCTCAAATTCGAGCTGTTTTGGGCGGTGTTCGAGCCGATCGGCGAACACGAACAATTTGAGAAAAATTCGGCTGTTCGAGGTTATGTTCGATAACTGTTCGTGCACCAAAATCATAACTGGATTTTTTCTCAGTAATGATGAAAATTAATGTTAATACACAGTTTGAGTGTACAGCGGGGCGGGGGGAGGGGCAGGGGATGGATCTCTGCAGGAACAATGAAGATCTCCATTTTTTTTTCTCTTTCCCGCATTTGCAGTGGGGAGGTGCAATCTGTCAGCCTATCAGCAGCGCACACACGGAGCGAATTGCTTTTTTTCACACAAGCAAGGGCATGTGTCATTGGCAGTGTATGTCACATGTCCTTGCCCTATAAGACCAAGCCATTTTCCCCGTCGCCACCATTTTCTCACTGCTGCAGCTGCGTGTTAGACGGCACCGCTGTTGCTGTGTGCGCTATACCTTGTTAATTTCAAGCCAATTTTCGCACAAATATACAGATAGCTTGGGAGTAGGGAATAGTTGTGATTGCAGTCCTTTTAAGGACTAGGTTACTGCATTTCCTACGACTTTTATCAGGCAGGTCTGTGCTCTTAAATAGATAGATTGTGGGAGTAAAGACTAATTGTAATTGGAGTCCTTTTCAGGACTAGGTTACATCAGTTCCTATCAGTTTTTGCCAGGCAGGTCTGTGCCAGTGCTGTGCAAGTTTTTTTCACAGCATTTGGCTGAATCTATCAAAGCTAATCCTTTTTGGCCTATTGCAGAGTGTGTTAGTCAGTGGAGTAGCCTATCTGTGTTGCAAGATATACCACCTGTGTATAGAATACCAATTTTTTTACTGCACCTAGTGAAGTAAAATCTTTTGGGCATAGCATCATTCTATTAGTCCATCTATACTGACCTCCATCAGGTTGCAAACTGAATATAATTTTTTTCTGCATCTAGCTCTGAAAAAATATTTGGGCTTCTAGCAGTGTGTGGGACTTGGTCTATTAGTCCATCTATACTGACCTCCATCAGGTTGCAAATTAAAAATAATATTTTTCTTCATTTAGCTCTGAAAAAATATTTGGGCTTCTAGCAGTGTGTGGGACTTGTTCTATTAGTCCTTCTATACTGACCTCCAGCAGGTTGCAAATTGAATATAATTTTTTTCTGCATCTAGCTCTGAAAAAATATTTGGGCTTCTAGCGGTGTGTGGGACTTGGTATATTAGTCCATCTATACTGACCTCCATCAGGTTGCAAATTAAAAATAATTTTTTTCTGCATCTAGCTCTGAAAAAATATTTGGGCTTCTAGCAGTGTGTGGGACTTGGTCTATTAGTCCATCTATACTGACCTCCATCAGGTTGCAAATTAAAAATAATTTTTTTCTTCATTTATCTCTGAAAAAATATTTGGGCTTCTAGCAGCGTGTGGGACTTGTTCTATTAGTCCATCTATACTGACCTCCATCAGGTTGCAAATTAAAAATAATTTTTTTCTGCATCTAGCTCTGAAAAAATATTTGGGCTTCTAGCAGTGTGTGGGACTTGGTCTATTAGTCCATCTATACTGACCTCCATCAGGTTGCAAATTAAAAATAATTTTTTTCTTCATTTATCTCTGAAAAAATATTTGGGCTTCTAGCAGCGTGTGGGACTTGTTCTATTAGTCCATCTATACTGACCTCCATCAGGTTGCAAATTAAAAATAATTTTTTTCTGCATCTAGCTCTGAAAAAATATTTGGGCTTCTAGCAGTGTGTGGGACTTGGTCTATTAGTCCATCTATACTGACCTCCATCAGGTTGCAAATTAAAAATAATTTTTTTCTGCATCTAGCTTTAAAAAAATATTTGGGCTTCTAGCAGTGTGTGGGACTTGGTCTATTAGTCCATCTATACTGACCTCCATCAGGTTGCAAATTAAAAATAATTTTTTTCTTCATTTAGCTCTGAAAAAATATTTGGGCTTCTAGCAGTGTGTGGGACTTGTTCTATTAGTCCTTCTATACTGACCTCCAGCAGGTTGCAAATTGAATATAATTTTTTTCTGCATCTAGCTCTGAAAAAATATTTGGGCTTCTAGCGGTGTGTGGGACTTGGTCTATTAGTCCATCTATACTGACCTCCATCAGGTTGCAAATTAAAAATAATTGTTTTCTGCATCTAGCTCTGAAAAAATATTTGGGCTTCTAGCGGTGTGTGGGACTTGGTCTATTAGTCCATCTATACTGACCTCCATCAGGTTGCAAATTAAAAATAATTTTTTTCTGCATCTAGCTCTGAAAAAATATTTGGGCTTCTAGCAGTGTGTGGGACTTGGTCTATTAGTCCATCTATACTGACCTCCATCAGGTTGCAAATTGAATAAAAAAATTTTCTGCATCTAGCTCTGAAAAAATATTTGGGCTTCTAGCGGTGTGTGGGACTTGGTCTATTAGTCCATCTATACTGACCTCCATCAGGTTGCAAATTAAAAATAATTTTTTTCTGCATCTAACCCAGCCAATAGTTTTGGCCTAATACCACAGTTTGGCCACTCAGCTCTGCTCGGTTACCATCCATTGTTTTTTTGTGCAAACAACTCCAGAGTTGTGAATTAGTTAACCACCAAAATGAGTGGAAAAAGGCCTGCTGCTGGTGGAAAGGGGAATAGGCATGTTGGGAAGGGGAAAAAAGGTTGTGTCCGTGGGGTAGGTGCAGAAGAAAGACCATCTTCCAGCCAAACTAAAATGTCTACTTCTTTTAGCGGACAATGTGATAAGATCCCTTTCTTACGGCCACGCCAATCGCTACAAATTCCAGATGAGGCACAAAAACAGCAGGTGCTTCAACGGATATCAAGTGCTCCTTTAAGTGGGCTCTCCTCCACATCAACTTCAACATCACAAATACTCCAGTCCTCAAAGGTGTCACCCAAATCGCACTTGCTTCCTCACAGCTCCCAAATCTCCAGCTGCCCGTCTGAGTATGAGGTAGAACAGATGGTTGAGTCTGCAGAGCTGTTTACTCATACTATAGCCTGGGAATCAGAGGTCGACTCCAGCGCTTCTGTGAATCCAGACGAGGAAATGATCTGCACTGATGGCCAGAATCTTTATGAGTCGGATCCAGGACCAGACGCAGAAGGTTCTGACCATAATGTAGACCCTCATTCCCAAACTGTAACTCCTGTTGGTGGACACAATGAGGAAGACGATGATAAGACTCAAATACCTGATTGGAGCGACAACTTTAGTTTTTTGTCAGGGCAGGAACAGGTTGGCTCTGAGGACGACGGGTGTGATAACGCACAGGGTGATGATGATGAGGTCGGAGATCCCACTTACTGTCAACCCACAGTCAGCCAAGAGATGAGGTCAGCAGAGGAGGTGGAGGAAGATGCTAGTGACGACGAGGTCAGGTTGCGCCTTCCTGGACAGAGACGTAGTACTGGAAGCACGTCAACAACTGCATCCTCAAACACAACTCTGCCTCTCACCACAAGTCGTGGTGGCTCTTCAGGTCGCATGGGTGCTAAGCCTTGCATAGCCTGGGCATTTTTTCAGATCGATAAAGATGACCCAACTCGTGTTATCTGTAACATTTGTCAGCAAAAGCTAAGTAGAGGCCAAAAAATACATAGTTTGAGTACTTCATGCATGAACCGGCACATGGACATGAAGCATAAGTTGCAGTGGGAAGCTCAGTGTGCTACAATGCGGTCTAGCCGGCCGGGCCAACCACCGTCTGCCATATCTTATGCATCCGCGGCCTCTTCATCCTCTGTGACTGGGGGGACAGCAGTCACACCTGTTTTGGGGCGCAGACCTGCCACCTCTTTACCCGCAACAGCCAGCGTGATTGGCAGGTCATCATTTTCTTTGGAGGTGGTAACACCAGCTGGTCTTGAGCGCTGTCCGACATCGATAGCACCACCTTTGGATCAAGGCAACCTAACATGTCCGCCTGCATCTTCCTCACAGACCGGCAGTTTGCCGGGGACACCCTTATCAACCCCGTCTAAGCACAATAGCCAGCCCTCGGTCCCTCAGATGTGGACAAGTAAAAGACCATTTCCTCCTAGCCATGAGAAAGCTAAGAGGTTGAATTTCACCATCTGCAAGCTCTTGGCTACAGAAATGCTGCCTTTCCGCCTGGTGGACACAGAGGATTTTCGAGACCTTATGTCCGTCGCAGTGCCCCAGTACCAGATGCCCAGTCGGCACTACTTCTCAAAGAAAGGTGTGCCTGCGCTCCACCAGCATGTCGCACACAACATCACCGCTTCTTTGAGAAACTCTGTGTGTGACAGGGTGCATTTCACCACAGACACTTGGACGAGTAGGCATGGACAGGGGCGTTACATGTCGCTGACTGGGCACTGGGTAACTATGGTGACAGCAGGACAAGGGGCTGCTGTCCAAGTCTTGCCGTCCCCTCGAGTTGTGCGTCAATCCTCTTTATGTCATTTTTCCTCCACTGCTTCTGCCTCCTCAACCTCCTCTCGGTCTTCCACCTGCACCCAAAGCCTGTCTGGTCATGCCACAAGCTTTCTAACTGCGCAGAAGGGATCCTGCACACCTCCTTACTATGCTGGCAGTAGGGCTCAACGTCATCAGGCGGTTTTTACATTGAAATGTCTGGGAAATGTGAGTCACACAGCTGAGGAGTTGTGGTCAGCTCTGGAGAACCAATTTCATGAATGGTTGTCTCCACTGGACCTGAAACCAGGGAAGGCCGTGTGCGACAATGCTGCAAACCTGGGTGCGGCCCTTCGCCGGGGCAATGTCACACACGTGCCTTGTATGGCTCACGTGTTGAACCTGGTTGTCCAGCAATTTTTAGCCCACTATCCCAGACTAGATGGCCTTCTGCAGAGGGCACGGTCGCTGTGTGCTCACTTCCGCCGTTCGCATCCCGCAGCTCAGCGACTTACATCTCTACAGAAGTCGTTGGGCCTGCCACTTCACCGGCTAAAATGCGATGTGCCTACCCGGTGGAATTCAACTCTGCACATGTTGCAGCGAATGTGGCAGCACCGACAAGCCCTGGTGCAATACGTTCTGACGTATAGCCTGGGCCAACGAGATTCAGAGGTGGGGCAAATCACGCTGGAGGAGTGGTCTCAGATCAGGGACCTATGCACCCTTCTGCACAGTTTTGAAATGGCGACGAAGATGTTTAGTGCTGACGATGCCATTATCAGCATGACTATTCCGGTGATTTACATGCTGGAGCACATGTTAAACAGAATTCGGAGTCAGGTGGTGGCACAAGAGGAGGTGGAGGAAGTAGAGGAGGAGGAGTTGTTTGCGGAAGGGCTAACATCTGCAAGGTCCAGACGGTCGGCAGCACCAAGGCGGCAGGCATGTGAGGGTGGGGGAGATGATTTTACCAGGGCGCATGGTAGCAGCCAAACTAGTGAGGAGGGTGCAGGAGCCCAGGAAGAAGTGGAGGACGAACTGATGGAAGACTCATCAGATGAGGGAGACCTTGATCACATTTCTGTTGTGCGAGGTTGGGGGGAGAGGACAGAGGAAGGAAGCATGATTGCTACCTCGCCACCAACACAACAGGGACTTGGTGCTCCTGGATGCGCAACACACATGAGTGCCTTCTTGCTGCACTACCTGCAACATGACCCTCGAATTGTGAGAATTAGAAATAATCCTGACTACTGGGTTGCCACACTGTTAGATCCCCGGTACAAAAGTAAATTTGCAGAAATTATTCCTGCCATAGAAAGGGATGCACGCATGCAGGAGTATCAGCAGAGACTGTTGCAGAATCTTACATGTGCTTTTCCACAAAATACCAGTGGTGCACGTAGTGAATCTCACAGTTCCAACTTGCCAACCGTGGGACCGTCAAGTGTTGAGCACTCAAACCGTAACAGAACCACAGTATCTGCTGGTAACATCAATTTTGCGGAATCATTTCACCACTTTTTTAGCCCATCCTTTGCAAGGCCACAGGAGACAAGAAGTCTGACACATAGTCAACGCCTAGAGACGATGGTACAGGAGTATCTCCAAGTAAACATTGAAGCCACGACTGTGTCACTGGACCCTTGCTCTTTTTGGGCTTCCAATCTGGATAAATGGCCGGAGCTAGCCACTTACGCCTTGGAGATCTTGTCATGCCCCGCAGCCAGCGTTCTGTCTGAACGTGTGTTCAGCGCTGCTGGTGGTGTGCTGACAGATAAGCGCACGCGGCTCTCCACTGATAATGTAGACAGACTCACGTTCATAAAGATGAACAAATCATGGATCCGAAACGACTTTTCTACCCCTGTGTCATCCTGGGGAGAGTAAAAGCTTGATGATTGGTTAAAATCACCCTACCAACCGTTTTAAGCTTTCAAATTACTAATCATGTTTATCTGTATCTTGACTGGAAAATAATTTGGGCTTTGTAGCAGTGTGCAGCACTGATCCTATTAGGCCATCTATAAAAAGCTTCACCAGATTTAAAATTAAAAATAATTTTTAGCTGCATCTAGCCCGGAAAATAATTTTGGGGCTCCGAGATGCGCAAGACACATAAGTGCCTTCTTGCTGCACTACCTGCAGCATGACCCTCATATTGTCAGAATTCGAAGTAATCATGACTACTGGGTTGCCACACTCTTAGATCCCCCAAACTTTTCGATCAACCTTTTCATTTTAATAAAGACCAAAAAAATGGTCATTTTTGAAATTATAAGCATTAGCAGGTTGTTAGAAACTGAAATCAAACAGTTTTCAACTCAAAACTTTATTCTAGGTGATGTTACATTTTCACATAGGACCCCTTGTTCGAAAGGAGCTTCTGAACTCTCTCGTCCATTGAATTTGTCAGGTTTTGGATGGTTTCTGCTTCAATTGTTTTGCATGAGGACAGAATACCCTCCCAGAGCTGTTGCTTAGATGTGAACTGCCTCCCGCCATCATAGACACTCCTTTTAATGATGCTCCAAAGGTTCTGAATGGGGTAGAGGTCAGGGAAGCATGGGGGTCACACCATAAGTTTGTCCCCTTTTATGCCCATATCAGCCAGAGATGCAGATGTTGGCGCTGTAGCCGTGTTTGCGTGGGGTGTCCATCAACCAGCCATCCTCCACTCCATTCATCTGGACCATCGAGCGCTGCACGGCACTCATCCGTGAACAAAACAGTTTTGAAATCAGTCTTCATGTAATGTTTGGCCCACTGGAGCCGTTTCTGCTTGTGTGAAGTGGATAGAGGAGGTCGACAGGATGGAATATGCACAGCTGCAAACCTCTGAAGGACCCTGCATCTTGTTGTTCGGGGGACGTTGGAGGCACAAGCAGCTTCAAAAACTTGTCTGCTGCTATGACAAGGCTTTTTTGCCGCTGCTGTTTCAACCTGACGTAATTGCCTGTAGGAAAGAGTCCTCAATTTGCCCTTATCAGCACGCACACGTGTGTACTGTGAATCAGCTACATACTTCTTGATTGCCAAGACACTTCATCCTGATCATCGCACAATGTTGATTGTAGTCATGCCTTGACCTAAACACTCCACAATTTGTTGCTTCTCAGCAGCCGACACATCCTTTTTCTTTCCCATTTTGGCAGAAAATGTAGGCTGCTTAATAATGTGAGAGAGCCTTCTTAAGTAGTCTTGCCTTTCATTGGACACACCTGCCAAACTAATTAGCACAGGTGTCTGCAATTGCTTACAGTGATATAAAGAGCCCTGACACACATCACCATCAATGAGTTTAACTGACAAACAAACAAATTCTTCCCTTATCACTCCTAAACACTTTTTGCATAATAATTTGGAACGCGGTGTACATGTGCTTTTCCACAAAACACCAGTGGTTCACGTAGTGAATCTTACAGTTCTAACTTGCCAACCGTGGTCTGTATGGAATTGTTCAATAAAGGGCCCAAAATTAAGATAACATAGATGGGAGAGGTCTCTATGAATAGGAATTCCTAAGTATTTGATACCCTGTGAGGGCCAGGCAAAGGGAAAGTTGGACTGGATGGAATCCTATATGGATTTAGGGAGGGAGACATCGAGGGCCTCAGACTTCGCTGCATTGATTTTAAAATTTTACCATGTAACAAAGTGATCTATTTCAGCCAGAACAGCAGGGATGGATATATGTGATTGAGTGATATATACTAGGACATCATCAGCAAATAGAGAGCACTTGTACTCGGTGCCTCCCACCTCAATCCACCTAATATTGGGGTTATGGCGAATTGATGAGAGCAGGTGCTCCGTCACTAGGATGTATAAGAGAGGGGACAGAGGACATCCCTGCCTTGTCCCATTGGTGATTGTGAAAGGTGATGAAAATGTTCTGACGCACCCCCTGGGCCTTGGGACACCCGGAGCCGGACCCTTTTTGGTGGATGCTGGTGGTTGTAGTCTTCGTGGCGGCGATCCGGTTCCGTGGCTCAGGGCGGTCAAACCAGTGGCGGAACTATTTATGTGGTTTTGATGTTTAAATGTCTGACTACGCCACCCGTGGATTGCGGTCAGAGTGAACCGCTGCTACAGGGCAGACCGCTAAGGCTGGTGTTGTGGGTGCAGCAGAGCGTAGCATAACTCCCCACGGGAGGAGTATAGCCTCAGGGCAGTGTATGCGGAGGATGGGGGTGATGGTGCAGGGCAGCAGCAGTAACGACACGGAGTCAGTGATGCAGTTCAGGGCCTTTACTCACAGTTCTTATTATCCAAACCACATCTGCAGGTAACGGCTGCCCACGTCGTACTGTGCTCACCAGGTGAGGGGCTCAGACAACTCCCAGATAACTTTGGAGCGCTTCACAGGACCCCCTTTGTGTGTCCTTTGTCTGGCCTTTCTTACCAACACTTCTGTCCGGCTGCCTCGGGCCTCCTCTTGGTAAACTTGGCGCCAGTTTCCCTGACCCTATGTGGTGCCTTCCTAGCGGGTGGAGCAAGGGGCTGCGCCACATAAAATGTCAGAGCCTCCGGTTTCTAGCTGAGGGTCGTTTCCTGCCTCCACTAGTTCGGGGACCGGTCTCCCCCTTTGGCCTGACCCCTCCACGCAGGTGGATTCGGGCGTGCGGTGGCGACTCGCCCGTCCGCACCCCTGGGATCCCTTCATTCCTCGTTCCTGGAGCCTTCTCCGCTCCTCTTCCTTCCTTCTCCCTCTTGCAGGCCTGGGCCTCTGTTACTAGGCCCGCCTCCGGAGCAGAGCTCATGCAGAGCCCCTGCTCCCTGCCACTTCTGCTCAGACTTCTCTGCACTGAACTAAGATGGTGCCCACCTTTTATACTCCCTTCTCAATGCACCCAGGAACTGCTTCCTCCCTGCTCCTGCACTGCAGGGTTCCCCTTCCTCAGTGTTCCCTCCCCCCACTCCAGCCAGGGACAGGGACTGCCGTGCCCATCTCAGGGGCATATTGGTCGCCCTGCCCCACGGCAATGTGGTGTAATGCATGCAGGTGTCGGGTCCTGATCCACACTCCATCCTTATCTGAGAGTGAGATATCACACCTCTGGGTGAGGTGCAATACGTCTGTAGCAACCGAGCCCTCGGTGCTACAGTTCCATTTATCTTGAGCCTAGGTGACGTATTGTGATACAGGGCCGTGATTTTGGCTATAAAAGGGTCCCCTAGACCCCTACCCCAAGCTTTTTAAGAGAATCATATATGGCGTGCCAGGAGACTCTATGGAATGCTTTCTCAGCATCCAACGAGAGTATCTACTTACAAATTTTTAACTGCATCTAGCCCAGGAAATACTTTGTGCCTAGTAGCAGTGTCTGCTAGTCAGCGGATTATCCCGGCTGTTAAGCAAGCTACACCACCTGTAGTTTGGACACTTAATTTTTTCAAAGGAAATGCTTCGGGACCACGGGATACTTAGTGAAGAGCATCAGGAGGCACCCCAAGGCATAGGGGCTGGGACTGGCACTAGGATGCCTTGCGGTGGACAGCCGAGCTCGATCCTTATATAAGCTTTTTAACTGCAGCAACTTTAGTGGACGCTACTGGAGCTGGAATTACGCGGCTGCTGGCATGAGACTTGCCCTCCAATAGATCCTTGTAAATGGATTTAAAGTGTATTCATTTAAATTAGAGGGACAATTTAAATTAAAAAGCTTAGAGCTGCCTCCACCACAGGGGGGCTCTCTCGACCCACCAGCGGACAGGCACCAGTATTGGGAGAGGGGGGCTGGCCGTCAGGGTTCACCGCGGCTCTGGCACAAACCCGGCGACACGGAGGTGGCACGGGCAGGAGCGGACTGGCCGTCTCGGCTTCTCACTTTTTGGATTTTAGAAGGGCATGACATGCCTATATCTGTGTCTCCCCCTCCTTTTACTCCTCCACCTCTTTTCTTTTCGCATGACTATATGTACTTGTCACTTTTCCATGTGTTAGTTGTGTCTTCTGAGCAGTTTGTCAGCTTTTGGACACCTTTGAAGGTGTTTTCTATGTGTTTCTATGTGTTTTTGTTTGCCTGCCATTGGTTTTAACGGTGTTCGAAGGTGTTCGACGAACAGTTCGACGAACAGTTCGGCGAACACACGGGTGTTCGACGAACCGAACCGAACTCGAACACTACGAGGGTGGCTCAACACTAATTAGCAGGTTGTTAGAAACTGAAATCAAACAGTTTTCAACTCAAAACTTTATTCTAGGTGATGTTACATTTTCACATAGGACCCCTTGTTCGAAAGGAGCTTCTGAACTCTCTCGTCCATTGAATTTGTCAGGTTTTGGATGGTTTCTGCTTCAATTGTTTTGCATGAGGACAGAATACCCTCCCAGAGCTGTTGCTTAGATGTGAACTGCCTCCCGCCATCATAGACACTCCTTTTAATGATGCTCCAAAGGTTCTGAATGGGGTAGAGGTCAGGGGAGCAAGGGGGTCACACCATAAGTTTGTCCCCTTTTATGCCCATATCAGCCAGAGATGCAGATGTTTTATGTGCAGCATGAGATGGTGCATTATCATGCAGAAAAATGATCTTGCTGTGAAATACACGGTTCTTCTTCTTGAACCATGGCAGGAAGTGCTGTTTGAGAAAATCCACATACATTATGGAGTTCATCTTTAGCGCCTTCAGGGATCCTAAAGGGGCCGACAATCTCTCTCCCCATGATTCCAGGCCAAAACATTACTCCACCTCCTCCTTGTTGGCGCTGTAGCCGTGTTTGCGTGGGGTGTCCATCAACCAGCCATCCTCCACTCCATCCATCTGGACCATCGAGCGCTGCACGGCACTCATCCGTGAACAAAACTGTTTTGAAATCAGTCTTCATGTAATGTTTGGCCCACTGGAGCCGTTTCTGCTTGTGTGAAGTGGATAGAGGAGGTCGACAGGATGGCGTATGCACAGCTGCAAACCTCTGAAGGACCCTGCATCTTGTTGTTCGGGGGACGTTGGAGGCACAAGCAGCTTCAAAAACTTGTCTGCTGCTATGACAAGGCTTTTTTGCCGCTGCTCTTTCAGCCTGACGTAATTGCCTGTAGGAAAGAGTCCTCAATTTGCCCTTATCAGCACGCACACGTGTGTACTGTGAATCAGCTACATACTTCTTGATTGCCAAGACACTTCATCCTGATCATCGCACAATGTTGATTGTAGTCATGCCTTGACCTAAACACTCCACAATTTGTTGCTTCTCAGCAGCCGACACATCCTTTTTCTTTCCCATTTTGGCAGAAAATGTAGGCTGCTTAATAATGTGAGAGAGCCTTCTTAAGTAGTCTTGCCTTTCATTGGACACACCTGCCAAACTAATGAGCACAGGTGTCTGCAATTGCTTACAGTGATATAAAGAGCCCTGACACACATCACCATCAATGAGTTTAACTGACAAACAAACAAATTCTTCCCTTATCACTCCTAAACACTTTTTGCATAATAATTTGGAACGCAGTGTACATGTGCTTTTCCACAAAACACCAGCGGTTCACGTAGTGAATCTTACAGTTCTAACTTGCCAACCGTGGTCTGTATGGAGTTGTTCAATAAAGGGCCCAAAATTAAGATAACATAGATGGGAGAGGTCTCTATGAATAGGAATTCCTAAGTATTTGATACCCTGTGAGGGCCAGGCAAAGGGAAAGTTGGACTGGATGGAATCCTATATGGATTTGGGGAGGGAGACATCGAGGGTCTCAGACTTCGCTGCATTGATTTTAAAATTTGACCATGTAACAAAGTGATCTATTTCAGCCATAACAGCATGGATGGATATATGTGATTGAGTGATATATACTAGGACATCATCAGCAAATAGAGAGCACTTGTACTCGGTGCCTCCCACCTCAATCCACCTAATATTGGGGTTATGGCGAATTGATGAGAGCAGGTGCTCCGTCACTAGGATGTATAAGAGAGGGGACAGAGGACATCCCTGCCTTGCCCATTGGTGATTGTGAAAGGTGATGAAAATGTTCTGACGCACCCCCTGGGCCTTAGGACACCCGGAGCCGGACCCTTTTTGGTGGATGCTGGTGGTTGTAGTCTTCGTGGCGGCGACCCGGTTCCGTGGCTCAGGGCGGTCAAACCAGTGGCAGAACTATTTATGTGGTTTTGATGTTTAAATGTACGACTACGCCACCCGTGGATTGCGGTCAGAGTGAACCGCCGCTACAGGGCAGACCGCTGAGGCTGGTGTTGTGGGTGCAGCAGAGCGTAGCATAACTCCCCACGGGAGGAGTATAGCCTCAGGGCAGTGTATGCGGAGGATGGGGGTGATGGTGCAGGGTAGCAGCAGTAACGACACGGAGTCAGTGATGCAGTTCAGGGCCTTTACTCACAGTTCTTATTATCCAGACCACGTCTGCAGGTAACGGCTGCCCACGTCGTACTGTGCTCACCAGGTGAGGGGCTCAGACAACTCCCAGATAACTTTGGAGCACTTCACAGGACCCCCTTTGTGTGTCCTTTGTCTGGCTTTCTTACCAACACTTCTGTCCGGCTGCCTCGGGCCTCCTCTTGGTAAACTTGGCGCCAGTTTCCCTGACCCTATGTGGTGCCTTCCTAGCGGGTGTAGCGAGGGGCTGCGCCACATAAAATGTCAGAGCCTCCGGTTTCTAGCTGAGGGTCGTTTCCTGCCTCCACTAGTTCGGGACCGGTCTCCCCCTTTGGCCTGACCCCTCCACGCAGGTGGATTCGGGCGTGCGGTGGCGACTCGCCCGTCCGCACCCCTGGGATCCCTTCATTCCTCGTTCCTGGAGCCTTCTCCGCTCCTCTTCCTTCCTTCTCCCTCTTCCAGGCCTGGGCCTCTGTTACTAGGCCCGCCTCCGGAGCAGAGCTCATGCAGAGCCCCTGCTCCCTGCCACTTCTGCTCAGACTTCTCTGCACTGAACTAAGATGGTGCCCACCTTTTATACTCCCTTCTCAATGCACCCAGGAACTGCTTCCTCCCTGCTCCTGCACTACAGGGTTCCCCTTCCTCAGTGTTCCCTCCCCCCACTCCAGCCAGGGACAGGGACTGTCGTGCCCATCTCAGGGGCATATTGGTCGCCCTGCCCCACGGCAATGTGGTGTAATGCATGCAGGTGTCGGGTCCTGATCCACACTCCATCCTTACCTGAGAGTGAGATATCACACCTCTGGGTGAGGTGCAATACGTCTGTAGCAACCGAGCCCTCAGGGTGCTACAGTTCCATTTATCTTCAGCCTAGGTGACGTATTGTGATACAGGGCCGTGATTTTGGCTATAAAAGGGTCCCCTAGACCCCTACCCCAAGCTTTTTAAGAGAATCATATATGGCGTGCCAGGAGACTCTATGGAATGCTTTCTCAGCATCCAACGAGAGTATCTAATTACAAATTTTTAACTGCATCTAGCCCAGGAAATACTTTGTGCCTAGTAGCAGTGTCTGCTAGTCAGCGGATTATCCCGGCTGTTAAGCAAGCTACACCACCTGTAGTTTAGACACTTAATTTTTTCAAAGGAAATGCTTCGGGACCATGGGATACTTAGTGAAGAGCATCAGGAGGCACCCCAAGGCATAGGGGCTGGGACTGGCAGTAGGATGCCTTGCGGTGGACAGCCGAGCTCGATCCTTATAAAAGCTTTTTAACTGCAGCAGCTTTAGTGGACGCTACTGGAGCTGGAATTACGCGGCTGCTGGCATGAGACTTGCCCTCCAATAGATCCTTGTGAATGGATTTAAAGTGTATTCATTCAAATTAGAGAGACAATTTAAATTAAAAAGCTTAGAGCTGCCTCCACCACAGGGGGGCTCGCTCGACCCACCAGCGGACAGGCACCAGTATTGGGAGAGGGGGGCTGGCCATCAGGGTTCACCGCGGCTCTGGCACAAACCCGGCGACACGGAGGTGGCACGGGTAGGAGCGGACTGGCCGTGTCGGCTTCTCACTTTTTGGACTTTAGAAGGGCATGACATGCCTATATCTGTGTCTCCCCCTCCTTTTACTCCTCCACCTCTTTTATTTTCGCATGACTATATGTACTTGTCACTTTTCCATGTGTTAGTTATGTCTTCTGAGCAGTTTGTCAGCTTTTGGACACCTTTGAAGGTGTTTTCTATGTGTTTCTATGTGTTTTTGTTTGCCTGCCATTGGTTTTAACGGTGTTCGAAGGTGTTCGACGAACCGAACCGAACTCGAACACTACGGGGGTGGCTCAACACTACCCATGACTGCCTTGCTTAGGCACCTTACATTTGGCGTAGTCAGCAGGATACGAGCTCCTCGCATAAAGAAATTGGGGAAGAGTCGACCCATAACCCAAATGGAAGAGAGCTGGAAGACATGCAGCCCAAGGTGGTGGCCAGTAGCATGGATTCTAAAATGGTGACACCAGTGGTGAAGAGAAGGAGATGAACCCCCTATTGGGGTGGATGGTGCCCGAGAGTGTGAAAATTTGTCCAGCGCCCACAAATGATTGCCTGAAGAAAGATAGGCCCAGCAGAAAGAATCAAACTCGGAATGGGAGATACGTTATAGAAAAAGGCATTGCGCACAGTAAGCCCAGCCAAGTGAGTGGCAGCTCACCATGGAAGGGGGCGGCAGCTGAAGCCTGAGCTGCCAAGAGTGAAGTGTGATGCGACAGTCGTCTCAGAAATTAGGTCTAGGAAGACGCAGAGCCAGACAAGCAGGAAGCGTGTAATCAGAGCGCGACCGGCGCCATTTTTGTTCCAGCACATGAGAGGTAAGGAGCTGGGGAAGACATCAGTTGTGATGACACACAGTGATCGCATGGCAAGATAACAGCCTGCATGGCGAATGAGCATTGGCGGTGACAAGGAAGAGATGGAAGACATGAGCGGTGAGAGTTAATATGGGGACCCGTAAGCAGTGGATGAGTATTGACGAGGATTTGGAGTCTTTTTCCTGCCCTGGGGACCTGATTTCCATGATCAGGTAGTTTCAAAGATACTCCCATCTCTAGTTATTGTGGTTCAGCCTGAAGAGAGACACTCAGTGTACACTGCTCGGGGGACCGGAGAGTCCGTGACCACTCCAGAGTACCAAGAAGAGTCGGAGCCCACTGCTGAAGATATGCAAACCTCAGCTTCATCCCATTCAGTAAGGCCAGACGCAGGCCAACAACTATGCCATTGTTCTCAGTTCTCTACCCAAAGAAGCTGGGGTGAATTCTCAGAACCATTGAGCAGTAGTATATACATAGTTTGTAAAGCCGAATAAAGACTTGCGTCCATCAAGTTCGACCTGTAAGTTCTGTAGTTGCTAAAGTTGATCCAGAGGAGGGCAAAAACCCCAAATGATTTAGCCAATCTTCACATGAGGAAAAATTCCCTCCCGACTCTGAAACCAGCAGTCAGAATAAATCCCTGTATCAACCTACTATTTTATTCTATTTTTAAGTATATGCAGAAATCTGCCTGGTATCTAGAAAAGCATCCAGTCCCCGCTTGAACTGGTGTAGTGAATCCGACATTACCGTCTCCTCACTCAGTGAATTCCATATTCTCACTGCTCTTACCGTAAAGAACCCCTTCCTATGCTGGTGCTGAAACCTTTTCTCTTCCAGTCTTAGTGAGTGCCCTCTTGTTACCGTAATATCCCTCCTTTTGAACAAATCCCGGGCAAGGTCTCTATACTGTCACCTAACATATTTGTACACATTCATTATGTCCCCCCTCAACCTTCTCTTTTCCAGGCTGAATAGTCCTAGTTTTGCCAACCTCTCTGGGTATTGCAGTCCCTCCATTCCCTTTATTAATTTTGTTGCCCTCCTTTGTACCTTTTCAAGCTCATTTATATCCTTTCTATATATTGGGGCCCATAACTGAGCACAGTATTCCAAGTGTGGTCTGACCAGTGCTTTGTACAGTGGAAGAACAATGTTCTCATCCTTTGCAGCTATACCTCTTCTGATACATCCCATTACCCTGTTTGCCCTTACAGCAGCGGCCTGACTTTGGGCACTCCAATTTAGTTTGCTATCAATCAAGATGCCCAAGTCCTTCTCCATCTCTGAATTCCCCAATGATTTCCCATTCAGTGAGTACTGGTGACTTCCATTTTTCCTTCCCATATGTATGACCTTACATTTCTCCTCGTTAAACCTCATTTGCCATTTAATGCTCCACCTACCCAGCTTATCCAAATCCCTCTGAAGGTCTTCACTATCCTCTTTTGTATTAATTGTTTTACATAACTTTGTGTCATCTGCAAATATTGATATTTTACTATTTATCCCGTTGACTATGTCGTTAATAAAGATATTAAATAACATTGGGCCTAGTACAGACCCCTGTGGTACCCCACTAGTGACGCTTACCCAATCTGAGTATATTCCATTTATAACCACCCTCTGCCTTCTGTCCTTTAGCCAGTTAGCTACCCACTTGCAGACATTTTCCCCCAGCCCCATCATTCTCATTTTGTATACCAACCTATTATGTGGCACGCTATCGAACGCTTTTGAGAAGTCGAGATACACGACATCCACTGGTTCCCCCTGATCTACTCGAGAGCTAACCTCCTCGTAGAAGTCAATCAGGTTTGTTTGGCAGTAGCGATTCCTCATGAATCCATGTTGGTTCGGGGTTAATAGATTATTAGCGTCAAGATGCTCCATGATTGCCTCATTAATAAAGCCTTCAAAAATTTTGCCCACAACGGACGTCAGACTCACCGGCCGATAGTTTCCGGCGTCACTTTTTGCTCCCTTTTTGAATATTGGCACTACATTCGCCTGTCGCCAATCAAGTGGTACAGACCCAGTCTCAACAGAGTCCTTAAATATAAGATATAACGGTCTGTCTATCACATTACTTAGTTCCCTTAGTACCCGTGGGTGTATGCCATCAGGTCCTGGTGATTTGTTTATTTTAATGTTACTGAGGCGTTTCTGTACCCCAGCTTGGGTTAGATTTGTCATACTTAGTGGAGGATTAAGCTTGTCACTTCTCATTTCGCCTGTTAGTTCTTTTTCCTTTGTGAAAGTTGACGAAAAAATTTTATTTAATAGATTAGCTTTATCCTCATCTTTCTCTATGATTTTGCCTTCATCACTTTTTATCGGTCCAATATTATTCGATTTAATCCTTTTACTATTTATATACGTAAAGAACAGTTTGGGATTTGATCTACTTTCCCTAGCAATACGTCTCTCTGTTTCCTCCTTTGCTATTTTTATTTGTTTTTTGCAGGTTCTCGTTTTTTCCTTGTAACACATTAGTGCCTCCTTGCTGTTTTCCTGTTTTAATCTCTTGAATGCCTCTTTTTTGCTATTTAACGCCCCTTTTACGTTCTTATTCAACCATATTGGTTTCCTCTTATTTCTGGCCCTTTTATTCCCATACGGTATATACCTCTCGCACTGAGTATTCAGAATTCTTTTGAAGGTTTCCCATTTACTATTCGTATTTCCTTGATTAAGAACTTTGTCCCAGTCTATAAGTTGAAGGTTTTCTTTCAGCTGATCAAACTTCGCCCTCCTAAAGTTTAATGTTTTAGTTGTTCCCTTATTGATAACCCTACTGAAGGGCATTTTGAAATTGATAATATTATGATCGCTATTACCTAGGTGCCCCCCTATCTGTACCTCAGTTATTCTATCAGGCCTATTAGTCAATATTAAGTCCAACACTGCCTTCCCTCTCGTTGGTTCCTGCACTAGTTGGGAGAGATAATTATCCTTGATATTTGTCAAGAACCTTTTTCCTTTCTGCGATCTACAGGTTTCTGTTTCCCAGTCAATATCCGGGTAGTTGAAGTCCCCCATTACAATCACCTCATTATGTTTTGCTACTTTGTCTATTTGTCCTAATAGCAGTTTCTCATTCTCCTCTGTTATATTGGGTGGCTTATAGCAGACCCCCAGTAATATTTTATTATTATTTTTTGCCCCCTCTATCTCTACCCACATGGACTCGACCCCCTCTTCTCCCTCTCCTATATCTTCCCTTAGTCTGGGCTTTAGACGTGACTTTACATATAAGCAGACTCCTCCACCCTTCCCCTGTTTCCGGTCCCTTCTAAATAAACTATAATCTGTTAAATTTACCGCCCAGTCGTAGCTATCGTCTAGCCAAGTCTCTGTTATACCTACGATGTCATACCTCTCCTCCGATATAAGCGCCCGCAGCTCATCCGCCTTATTGGTCAGGCTTCTTGCGTTGGTCAGCATGCAAGATAAAACTTTGGGGTTATTTAGCATCCTATTCTTCTCTAACGATCTAACTGTACTATCCCCACCCCCCTCTCCACCCTCATTATATTCACTTCTCCCCTTCCCCCTTGCTTGCCTCACATCCCACCTATTTCCTTGGTTTCCCCCCCCCGTCTCTAGTTTAAAAACTCCTCCAACCTATTAGCCATCTTCTTCCCCAGCACCGCTGCACCCTCCCCATTGAGGTGCAGCCCGTCCCTACGGTAGAGCCTGTAGCCGACAGCGAAGTTGGCCCAGTTCTCCATGAACCCAAACCCTTCTGCCTTGCACCAACTCTTTAGCCACTTATTCACCTCCCTAACCTCCCGTTGGCGCTCCTGTGTGGCTCGCGGGATTGGTAGTATTTCTGAGAAAACTACCTTGGAGGTCCTTGCCCTAAGCTTCCTACCTAGATCCCTGAAATCATTTTTAAGGACCCTCCATCTACCACTCACTTTGTCATTGGTGCCAATGTGGACCATGACCGCTGGGTCTTCGCCAGCCCCACCCAGTAACCTGTCAACCCGATCCGCGATGTGCCGGACTCGAGCGCCAGGGAGGCAGCACACCGTTCGGCGATCCCGGTCTTTGTGACAGATTGCCCTGTCTGTCCCCCTAATAATAGAGTCACCCACTACCAGGACCTGTCTAGCCTGCCCTACACTTCCCCCCTCCCCCTCATTACTGGAGCATACACTCCCCCGGCGGTCAGAGGATCTGTCGTGCTCCAATAATGCCGGTTCTGAACCAGCCTTCCTATACTTCTTCCCTCTATCCCTTCTAACCGTTACCCAGCTCCCTGCCTGTTCAGCCTGCGCTTCCCCACTAAGCTCCACCCCCAGTGTTGACCCATTGAGTGTCTGCTCGGTGAGCAGCAAACTCCGTTCCATGTTGTCGATGCTCCTCAGTACCGCTATCTGAGCACTTAGATCCAGGATTTGGGCTTCCAAGTGCACGATATGCTCACATCTCTCGCAGCAGTATGGATCCCTGAGCGGTAGCTCAGGGAATGCATACATTGCGCAAGATGTACACTGCACGGCTCCGGCCAACATGGACGTCATTCTAAATATGGGGATACAGTCAGTATATATGTACAAGTACAAAACACAATTATTTATATATAGGTGTATGGACGGGGATCAATGCTGAGGGAAAGAAGATGGTAGAGAAGCTCCAGGAAGGACCTTGGGCCTTGACTCCAATCTTGGAGCCTGATGCAGATGTGCAGGTAGTTCCAGTGGTGACTTCATCTGGAAGTGGCTTGGTTCTGTCTGAGAGGAGTCTGGAAGAAGATAGAGCAATTTCAGGAAATACCTAAGCAGTGACCAAGGTACCCTCTTGGCAGTTGCAGTTACTTGGTTGGTCCAGCGGGCTGTTTTGAGGGGTTGAGTTCCGAGGAACCCCTATTTAAAAGTTGGAGACCAGTCGTGTCTGAGAAAACAAAGCTTAAGGCGCCTCGCCTTTGTTATTTTTGGAAGGACTATGTGTTTTTCCTAAAGAGAATCGCAAGGACTGTTTGAGGTACCCTTGATGTCCGTAGTAGCTGCAGATGACTGGAGGTTGGTTTGCCCCTGACTTATTCACCCTCCCCGGCTGGTTGAAGGGCTCTGCGCTGTGAGAGGGTTCTACGCCATTAACCGGGGATCTTGCCAAATCAGTTGGAGGCTTTGTCCCTATGCCCCTATGCACTTTGTTCTATATGGGCTGTATGGGGAACAAGGGGCTGTAACTCCCATGGACTGTGTCCTGGTCGTAAGGACCGATGGTTGGGTGAGTGGGGACAGACGACCTGATGTTCCAGCCAGGTCAGGAACCTGAAGGACTGTGCCATTAGACAGGAAGGGCTGATGCAGTGTTGGCCTGTGGTACTCTGTCAAATTTGGACATGGACACTTGGTTTTGGAGTCCAAACCTAGTGGGACTGAGGTCATGCTGACCCGAAGAAACAAGAAAAGAAACCATCGGCCTTCCGGAGAAGCCAATAATTAATGTTTGTTTTTGCTTGGTTTTATGCATTGGTGTCTTGCAGTTTTCCGGATGGTCGAGGACGACCATCATTAAAGAATGGGGAAATGTAAGAAGATAACCAGCAGTCATGTTCCCACCTGAAGACCTCAATGCTGCTGTGGTATAGAAAGTGAATAATGTTTTGTCCTGTTATGTTTCTCTGTGGGCTGCAGTATTAACAAACGGCCACAGGATGTCACTGTCTAGAATGTAGGTGAAAGGTGAAGTTTGCCCGTAACAGTGTTGTGCAGTACAGTGACCAGTCACCAGTAGCAGGCTCTCATTAGGGGCTGCTAGGGACAACGTGGGCCCAGAATCCCAGGCAGTGAACCACCAGAGAATCCCTCCACATCAATCCCCTCTGCCAGCCGGGGAACCTCAAGCAGGACATCGGGGCCTGGGGGTACATTCTGTCTGCAAGGCTGCAGAATAAAATATAGGACTCAAATGCTCAGAGGCGAAGTGAGATGGGATGCAAATATACTGCCAATGTTGAGGAAGAATCTCTAAGGCAAGGGAAAATAGCAGAAGGGATCCTTCACCTAGATCAGGAGCCAGGGTTGAAGTTGTATCCGGTACCTGTGGGAAACATGACAAACCATTGGACCTTATTCTTTTTAGCTGCTTGTAAATACTGCCAGTTACCACTTAAAGTTCTGGTTGTTTTTATGAACTCTGTGTTCTCTGAATTTATTGCTGCCCTGGTTCCAGAATATGGATTCCTGGAGTCAGAAGAGGCTTGCAGGCCAGAAGTAAGTGGGAGACACCACATACAAAGCAGCACACCAGGACTGGGACACACTTTTTCTGTAGGGTGAAAGCGACAGCTCGCCCATGACTACCTCACTTAGGCACCTTACACTTGCATAGGGGCCCACTGGAGGATTCTCCTGTGGGCCAGTCCATGTCTGTATACAGTGTAAGTGTACATATAATACAGTGATCACCAGTGACATTATACACAGAAAGTTTGTATATATTATATAGTATATAGTGTGCAAGTAATAAAATAAAAATATTAAAGAAAGTTACCCAAAATCCAGACATTTAACTGCAATGGTCTACCTCACAAAGTGTGCACGTGAAAAGCAATTATTTTTTGCACTTGTGTTTTCTAGGCAAATTTCAGAGCATAAATACAGTTCACTGTTGCAGGTGCTGGCTTTATAGTTCTGTACTTACCTAGCATTTCTTATAATGTCAGTTATGCTAAAAAATGGAAAAATGTTTAGAAAACATATACATGTTCATTTTAGCACACTGTTTTACTAGTCTAATTTGACAACTATACTAGCTATACTGCTGCCTGCTGTCACATTTTACTTTCTGTACGTATACCAACCGACCCAGCTTTTCTTATTCATCCTTTATGCCAAATGTTGACTGAGTGAGCTTGAAAAAAAGTGTCAAAAGTTAATTTTATTGTTCTACCAAAATTTTCCATAGTTCGATGAACAACCATCAGTCTAAAGCCGGATACACAAATCCCTGTCATCTGCTAAAGTTTCCCTTTACCCACTATGATTAGGGAGTGCCACAGTAGATATAAGCATGGTTACCTAGGCTATAGGAACACTCGGATCTGTTTTGCCCCACCAGAGCTGAACCCCTAGATATGCCCCGGATAGCAATACTATTGTATTGCAGTATATCGTATGAGTGATTGAAAAGTTCTTCAACAATGTGTTAGTTTAACTATTTGCATACAGGTGCATCTCACAAAATGAGAATATCATCAAAAAGTTAATTTATTTCAGTTCTTCAATGCAAAAAGTGAAACTCATATATATAGAGTCATTAAAAACAGAGTGATCTATTTCAAGTGTTTATTTCTGTTAATGTTGATGATTATGGCTTACAGCCAATGTATTTATGCAACCATATTATTTTACTTTTTTTGTTATTATTTTCCCCCTAAAAATAATTTCATTTTCTTCCCATTGGATTTTTACAGATTCTGGCAGACACTACAAGTTAACCGCTTCCCGACCGCCCACTGTAAATAAACGTGGGCGCTTGCTGGGCTCTGTGCAGCGCCGACGTTTAAAAACGGTGGGTGGTCTCGCAGCGCTCAGGACCCCCAGGGTCCTGCAAGCACTGTGGGAGCAGTGCAGAGCGTTAGCTCTGACAGGGAACATCATCGGGACCTGATTAGATCAGGTCCCAGTGATGTTAACCCTTTGCTGTATTCTATATGCCGCGATCTATAGTGATCGCGGCCTACAGAAGACAGCAGGAGGAGAGGGGGTCGTCCACTTACCTCTCCGACGACCCCTTGATTCCTTTCATGACCGCCTCCAGCTCTGCCATATATGGTGTCCTTCCTGCCTGGCTTCAGCCTGCAAGCTGATGCCAGGCAGGAGACTGTGAAACAGTCAGTGAAGATCTCATATAATGTAATACATGTCTATTACATTACATGAGATCAGGGATCAGAAAAATAAAAATTAATGTCCCATACAGGGACTAAGTAAAAATGTAAAAAAAAGTAAAAAAAAAATGTTTTGAAACTGTTAAAAAAAAAATACAAAATAAATAAAAATAAATAAATAAAATATTAAACCGATAAATCCATATATTTATGCAAAAATAAAAAAAAGTACACATATTTGGTATTGCCGCATCCGAAACAACCCGAGCTATAAAACTGTCACACTAATTAACTCCTTCTGTGCACACCGTAATAAAAATAAATAAAAAACGGAGCAAAAAACTATGCTTTTTCCTCATATTGCCAAACAAAAAGTGGAAAAAAATGCGATCAAAAAGCAAAATGTAAATAAAAATGGTACCACTGAAGACGTCATCTTCTTCCGCAAAAACAAGCCACCATACAGCTCCATCAGCCAAAAAATAAAAAAGTTATAGCGCTCAGAATAAAGCAATGCAAAAAAAAATTTTTTCTATAAAATTGTTTTATTGTGTAAAAGCGGCAAAACATAAAAAAATATACAGTACGTGTAGTATCGCTGTAAACGTACTAACCCGAAGAATAACGCTGCCTGATCACTTTTACCACACGCAGAACGGCATAAAAAAAACCCTCAAAAAACAATTCCTGAATTGTTGGTTTTTGTTAATTTTACCTCCCAAAAAACGGAATAGAAAGCGATCAAAAAATGTCACGTACCCAAAAATGGTACCAATAAAAATTTCAACTCGTCCCGCAAAAAACAAGCCATCACATGACTCTGTCGGCCGAAATATGGAAAAATTATAGCTCTCAAAATATGGCGATGCAAAAACTAGATTTTGCAAAAAAGAAGCGTCTCTTAGTGTGTGACAGCTGTCAGTCATAAAAACCCGTTATAAATCTGGTATCTCTGTAATCGCTCCGACCCGAAGAATAAAGTAATGTAATCAGTTATATCACACTAGGAACGGCGTAAAAAAAGAAATAAAACCAATTCTTCACTTGCTACTGATTTGTTTATTATGTCTCCCAAAGATCGCAGTATGGCTCGGCACACATTTATCCTGCGCTCTGCGCTGAGCACCTACGCCAGAGTTTCCGTGTAAATCTCTGACATACGTGATTCAGCCGGAACCCATGACGGAAGATTCCCTGTAATGAGGCAGATATAGGCCACTGTGGATGCCGTCTTGCCTGTGATCCCACGGTGTCATTTGTTTTAGGCGTGCATAAAAGTGCGGTTGGCTACAGTTTTGTGCACTTCTGAAAAAAAGGACACCGCTAAACAGAGGCCAGACGGAGTCCAGAGTAACTCTGCTGCCTCATTACAGTGAATGGATCCTGCAGGGGTTTCATCTGAATTACATCACTTGGAAATTTAGATGGAAACCCCGATGTAAGTGCTCAGCCTAGAGAGCCGGATAAATGTTACATAAAATGTTCCCAATAAAAGCTTCAACTCAGTCCTCAAAAAAAGCTAGTCCCCACTCAGGTCCGTCATCTGTTAAAAATATAAGGGACTTCCAAGTTACTGGTAGCAGAAAGGCTCTGGAAAAGTGAAATGGCCCTTGCCCCCCAAAAGAAATTCAGAAAATTTTGTGCTCCCTAATCCAAATGCCTATTCTAAAATAATTTGTTCTCCAATTGTCAAATAGCACTCCGTCCCAACCAGATCTCGCCGTATGGCTGAGCCACATATGGGGTATTGCCACTTTTAGAAGAAATTGTGTGACACATTTCGGCACCATTTTTACCCATTGCCCTGTGTGAAAATGTAAAATCTGAGGGTAAAACATTTTTTTGTGGTAAAAATATAATTATGCTTTTTTCACTGCCCAATGGTATAAATTAAAAAATTTAAAAATACTCAATACTTCCCTAGATGAATTCCTTGAGAGGTGTAGTTTACAAAATGGGGTCACTTGTGGGGGTTTCTGCTGTTTCGGCATGTCAGCAACTCTTCAAATGTGACATGGTGTCTGCTGCCTATCCCAGCCAACATAGCGCTCCTTTCTCTTCCAAACCCTGCCGTACACCAAAGCAGTGGTTTTCCCCCACATATGGGGTATCGGCGTGTTCAGGAGAAATTGAACAACAGATTTCACGGTGCAATTTATCCTGTTACCCTTATGATAATACAAAATTAGGGAATGAAAAACATTTTTTGTGGGAACAATGTGAAAATTTTATTTATATGGCTCAATATTATAAACTTCTGTGAAGCAGCTGGGGGTGCAAGGTGCTCACCACACATCTAGATAAGTTCCCTAAGGGGTCTAGTTTCCAAAATGGTGTCACTTGTGGGGGGTTTCCACTGTTTAGGCTCCCCAAATGCAACATGGCGTCCGCTAATTATTCAAGCAAATTTTACATTCAAAAAGTCAAATGGCGCTCCTTCCCTTCCGACCCCTGCCGTGCGCCCAAACAGTGGTTTGCCTCCACATATGGGGTATCGGCGTGTTCAGGAGAAATTGCACAACAAATTTCATGGTGCAATTTATCCTATTACCCTTATGATAATGCAAAATTAAGGGATGAAAAACGTTTTTGCGGGAAAAATGTGAAAATTTTATTTTTACAGCTGATTATTATAAACTTCTGTGAAGCACCTTGGGGTTCAAAGTGCTCACCACACATCTAGTTAAGTTCCCTAAGGGGTCTAGTTTCCAAAATGGTATCACTTGTGGGGGGTTTCCACTGTTTAGGAACATCAGGGGCTCTCCAAACGCAACATGGCGTCTGCTAATTATTCAAACAAATTTTACATTCAAAAAGTCTAATGACGCTCCTTCCCTTCCGAGCCCTGCCGTGCGCCCAAACAGTGGTTTACCTCCACATATGGGGTATCGGCGTGTTCAGGAGAAATTGCACAACAAATTTCATGGTGCAATTTATCCTATTACCCTTATGATAATGCAAAATTAGGGGATGAAAAACGGTTTTGCGGGAAAAATGTGAAAATTTTATTTTTACAGCTGATTATTATAAACTTCTGTGAAGCACCTTGGGGTTTAAGGTGCTCACCACACATCTAGATAAGTTCCCTAAGGGGTCTAGTTTCCAAAATGGTGTCACTTGTGGGGGGTTTCCACTGTTTAGGAACATCAGGGGCTCTCCAAACGCAACATGGCGTCTGCTAATTATTCAAACAAATTTTACATTCAAAAAGTCAAATGGCGCTTCTTCCCTTCTGAGCCCTGCCGTGCGCCCAAACAGTGGTTTGCCTCCACATATGGGGTATCGGCGTGTTCAGGAGAAATTGCACAACAAATTTCATGGTGCAATTTATCCTATTACCCTTATGATAATGAAAAAGTAAGGGATGAAAATCGTTTTTGCGGGAAAAATGTGAAAATTTTATTTTTACAGCTGATTATTATAAACTTCTGTGAAGCACCTTGGGGTTCAAGGTGCTCACCACACATCTAGATAAGTTCCCTAAGGGGTCTAGTTTCCAAAATGGTGTCACTTGTGTTGGGTTTCCACTGTTTAGGAACATCAGGGGCTCTCCAAACGCAACATGGCATCTGCTAATTATTCAGACAAATTTTACATTCAAAAAGTCAAATGGCGCTCCTTCCCTTCCAAACCCTGCCCTGCGCCCAAACAGTGGTTTTCCCCCACATATGGGGTATCGTCGTGTTCAGGAGAAATTGCACAACAAATTTCATGGTGCAATTTATCCTATTACCCTTATGATAATGCAAAATTAAGGGATGAAAAACGTTTTTGTGGGAAAAATGTGAAAATTTTATTTTTCCAGCTCAATATTATAAACTTCTGTGAAGCAACTGGGGGTTCAAGGTGCTCACCACACATCTAGATAAGTTCCCTAAGGGGTCTAGTTTCCAAAATGGTGTCACTTGTGGGGGATTTCCACTGTTTAGGCACATCAGGACCTCTCCAAACGCAACATGGTGTCTGCTAATTATTCAGACAAATTTTACATTCAAAAAGTCTAATGGCGCTCCTTCCCTTCCGAACCCTGCCATGCACCCAAACAGTGGTTTTCCCTCACATATGTGGTATTAGCGCACTCAAGAGAAATTGCACAAAATATTTTGGGGTCCATTTTTTCCTGTTACCCCTGTGAAGATAAAAAAAATTGGGTCTAAATTAACATTTTTGTGAAAAAAGTTAAATGTTAATTTTTTTCTGCCACATTCCAAAAATTCTTGTGAAGCACCTGAAGGGTAAATAAAGTTCTTGAATGTGGTTTTGAGCACCTTTAGGGGTGCAATTTTTAGAACGGTGTCACTTTTGGGTATTTTCTGTCATAAAGACCCCTCAAAGTGACTTCAAATATGATGTGGTCCCTAAAAAAATGTTTTTGTAAATTTTGTTGGAAAAATGAGAAATCGCTGGTCAACTTTTAACACTTATAGCTCCCTAACAAAAAAAAATTTTGGTTCCAAAATTGTGCTGATATAAAGTAGACATGTGGGAAATGTTATTTATTAACTATTTTGTGTGACATATATCTCTGATTTAAGGGCATGAAAATTCAAAGTTTAAAAATTGCAAAATTTTCAAAATTTTCTCCAAATTTCAAATTTTTTCACAAATAAACGCAAGTGATATCAAAGAAATTTTACCACTATCATGAAGTACCATATGTCTCGAAAAAACAATCTCAGAATCAGGTGAATCCATTGAAGCGTTCCAGAGTAATTGCTTTATAAAATGACAGTGGTCAGAATTGAAAAAATTGGCCCGGTCACGAAGGCAAAAACAGGCTCTGGTGCGAAGTGGTTAAGGAAGATCTGAATTGATTCTTTTTGGTATGATTTTTTGACATGCCAAAAACCTGCTTCTTTAACAGGAGTGTGTAGAACTTTTATATAAACTGTGGTTCTACTGTACTACATCTTTAAAAATAACTAATGTGGCCTCTATCATTTTTCTTAGTGAAATATTAGAATAAAATACACAGACACAGATAAAATGGAACCTTAACGCAATCAGACTTCCTTTGTGTTCAAGGACAAGTTACTAAATTTACCGTGGCGTTTTACAGAGTTGAATAACTGCACCTGTGTTAAAAATGAGAGTTTCTAGAGATTTTCTGATCATTTAAATCAAGATATCAAGTACAACAGTCAATCACTACAAATAGTTCTTTTTAGAAGTTAACTAGACAGCTTAAAAAGGAAACTATAAAAAATATCTGTGAACATATTGCATCTGAAGGTATAAATCCTAAATAAGTGATCCGTAGTTTTGTATAATTACTTTTCACTCAGAAATGTTAAAAAACTGGATGGGCCAATTCAGCTAGCTGGAAAAAGACACAGTAAATTAATTAAAGGGAACCTGTCAGCTGATACATGCTGCCAAAACCGTGTACAGAACTATGTAGTGTTTGCGGCTGTCACTGTCAGCTGACCGGAGAAGCCGCCGGGGATTCACCTATATGACTAGTCATCCCCAGTGGTGATTAAAAGTATGTTTTTCTCTGAAATGCCACGACGTCAAACATACATGACTTTGATCGCACAGCCAGGGGCTGATACATGCTGCACATGGTCTGGGCAGCATGTATCAGCTGACAGGTTCCATTTAAGAGGAGCAATTCCTTACATTTTTTGGCCGACCTTGAAAGCTATTCCAGCAATGGATTGTGAAACATTTGGGTGTAATTTACACCAAAAAACTAGCGTAAAGTTGATGTTATGAATTTCATAGTGGGGGTTAAGGAATTTAACGAGGACGGATAAATAGTTTCTACATAAGACAAACAGTATAAATAAAGCTAAAAACCAATAGATGGAGATACAATATGAATACATTTAGACACTTTAGGATTCATGATGGTGGCCAAAATAAACCAATTGAAATTCTTTAGCAGGAGAACAAAAAAGCCCAAAATAGTCTTTTTACTCATCTTCATTCAATATGAGTGAAGCTGAAGTCCTCAAACACTACATACTGAATGGAACTGTGCTGCACTGTTCCACATCCATTGACTGTTTACACCCAACCACTAACTGACTGGTGGACATGACAGGTATCAGATCTTCACTGAAATTATATTAATGACCTATAGCAATGGATATAAATTGCATATGCATGGACAACCCGTTTAAGTGTAATTATTTTCCTACTTGAGATATAAATATATATATATATATATAGCGGGGAAAATAAATATTTGATACACAGATGATTTTGCAAGTTTTCCCACCAATAAAGAATGGATGGAGAGGTCTGTAATTTTTATCATAGGTACACTTCAACTGTGAGAGACAGAATATAAACATATATCTTAAATAAAGACTTAATATTTAGTGTTGAGCGTTAAGCATTATTTTTCAAGACTTTTACAATTCGCCTTGGGATGCTGAATATAAGTTTTTGGGCTAAATCCTGAGTGACGGCAACTCATTCTTGTTTAACCCCTTTACTCCCGAAGGCACATTAATGACCATGCCAATTTTTCAAGTGTCACTTTATGAGGTAATAACTCTGAAATGCTTCAACGAATCCCACTAATTTTGAGAATGTTTTTTCATGGCATATTTTACTTCATGATAGTGTTAAAATTTATTTGATTTGACTGGCGTTTATTTGTGAAAAAATTGGAAATTTGGTGAAAATTTAGCAATTTTTCAATTTTGAATTTTCATACCCTAAAATCAGAGATATATGTCACAAAAAATAGTTAATAGGCAGCATTTCACACATGTCTACTTTTACATCAGCACAATTTTGGAACCAAAATGTTTTTTTGTTAGGAAGTTAGGCGATTTTTAAGTTTTCCAACAAAATTTACAAAACCATTTTTTTAGGTATCACATCACATTTGAAGAAACTTCGAGGCGCCTTTATGACAGAAAATACCCCAATGTGACACCATTCAAAAAAATGCACCCCTTAAGGTGTTCAAAACCACATTCAAGAAGATTATTAACCCTTCAGGTGCTTCACAGGAATTTTTGGAATGTGGAAGAAAATAATGAACATTTAACTTTTTTTCACAAAAATTTTACTTTAGACCCAATTTTTTTTATTTTCACATAGGTAACAGCAAAAAAATGGATCCCAAAATTTGTCGTGCAATTTCTCCTGAGCACGCTGATACCCCATATGTGGGGGGAAACCACGTTTTGGGTGCACGGCATGGCTCGAAAGGCAAGGAGTGCCATTTGACTTTTTGAATGTAAAATTTGCTTGAATAATTAGCAGACACCATGTCGCGTTTGGTGAGCCCCTTCTGTACCAAAGCAGTAGAAAACCTCCCACAAGGGACACCATTTTGGAAACTAAACCCCTCAGGGAACTTATCTAGATGTATGGTGAGTACCTTAAACTCCCAGATGCCTCACAGAAGTATATAACATTGAGCCGTAAAAATAACATTTTTATATTTTTCCCACAAAAATGTTTTTCAGCCCCAAATATTGAGTTTTCATTACGGTAACAGGAGAAACTACACCAAACCCTTTGTTGTGAAATTTCTCCTGAGTAAGCCAATGTCCCATATGTTGGGGAAAACCATTGTTTGGGTGCATGGCAGGGCTCAGAAGGGAAGGAGTGCCATTTGACTTTTTGAATGTAAAATTTGCTTTATTAATTAGCGGACGCCATATCGCCTTTGGGGTGCCCCTGATGTGCCTAAACAGTGGAAACTAACCACAAGTGACACCATTTTGGAAACTAGACCCCTCAGGGAACTTATATAGATGTGTGGTGAGCACCTTGAACCCCAAGTGCTTCACAAAAGTTTATAATGTGGAGCCGTGAAAATAAAAAAATCCCATTTTTCCAAGAAACATGTTTTTTAGCCCTAAATGTTTTTATTTTCAAAGGGGTAAGAGGAGAAATGGACCCCAAAATTTGTTGTGCAATTTCTCCTGAGCACACAGATAACCCACATGTGGGAGAAAACTATTGTTTGGGCACACGGTAGAGCTTGCAAAGGAAAGAGTGACATTTTGGAAGGCAGACTTTGATGGAATGGTCTGCGGGTGTCATATCTCAATTTGAGAGGCCCTGATGTGCCTAAATGATGGAAACCCCCCACAAGTGACCCCATTCCTCAAGGAATTTATTTAGATGTGTGGTGAGCACCTTGAACCCACAGGTGCGTCACAGAATTTTACATCGTGGGTCTGTAAAAATTAATAAAATATATTTTTCCCACAAAATGTTATTTTAGCCCCCAATATTTTTATTTTTACAAGAATAGCAGGAGAAAATGAACCCCAGAAATTGTAGTGCAATTACGTCTATATATGTGAATACCCCATATGTGGTTGAAAACTATTTTTGAGGCACAGTGCAAAGCTCAGAAGGGAAGAAGCGCCATATTAGAGTTTATATTTTGCTTGGCTGGTTTGACGGTGCCATGTCACATTGGCAGAGCCCCTAAGGAGCAAGAACAGCAGAAATCCCTATAGGAGACCCCATTTTTGTAACTACATATCTCAATGAATTCACCCAGGGGTGCAGTGAGCATGTTGACACCACCTGTGCCTCGCAGAATCTAACCACCAAAATTTAGCTTTATCCCCAGATTTTACATTTTCACATTGGTAAATAGGTAAAAATGGCACAAAAATTTGTCCCACATTTTTTTCTGAATGTAGCTGTACAGTACTGTTTAGACACACGACGAGACTCGGGAGGGACAGAGCGCAGATTTTCCTAAAATAGTATGAAGACTCCATATACAGAGACCCTAAATGCTAGAAGAGCAGAATTCCCCCCTCAAGTGATCCTATTTTTGATATTATACACCTTTGGGAATTTATCTATAGGGGTGGTGAGGATTTTAACTACATGGGTGTTTTTCAGAAACAAGCAGTAGTGGATATTGCTGAGTTTAAATTGCAAACTGCCGTTGTAGTGACCAGTACGTTATGCCTAGCTTGTGCTTCTGGAGACATGCACCGATAAATTAAGCGGGCTCTCAACACTACATAAATGCCAAACACGTGGATGCTAACAGCGGTTTAGGCACACTGTGGGGCTCAAAAGGGAGGTGGGCATTTGTATTTGGAAGCACAGAATTAACCGAATTTCTTTTGGGGGGCAAGGGCCATTTCACTTTTCCAGAGCCTTTCTGCTACTATTAACATGGAAGCCCCCTATATTTCCATTAAAAGATTACGGACCTTATTGGGGACTTGCTTTTTTTGTGGATTGAGTTGAAGCTTTTATTGTGATCCAAAATGTTATGTAAAATGTTCCCATTTATCCTGTGCTCTATGCTGAGCACTTATATCCGGGTTTCCATTTAAACTTCCGAGTGATGTAATTCAGATGAAACCCCTGAGGGATCCATTCATTATAATGAGGCAGCAAAGTTACTCTGGACTCCATCTTGCCTCTATTTAGTGGTGTCCTTTTTTTTCAGAGGTTCACAAAACTGTGGCTAACGGCACTTTTATGTACGCCCAATAAAAAGACGGACACCGTGGGATCCCAGGCCATACGACATCCATGGTGCCGCCATCTGCCTCATTACAGGGAATCTTCCGCAGGGGGTTCCGTCTGAATCACGTATTTCATCGATTTACATGGAAACCCCGGTGAACACACTCAGCGCAGAGCGCAGGATAAATGTTAGTCGAGCCTTACTGTGATCTTTGGAAAGGAGAATGAACAAATCAGCAGCAGGTGAAGAATTGGTTTTATTTACTTTTTACGCCATTCCTTGTGCAGAATAAGTGATTAGATCACTTTATTATTTTCAGAATATTTGACCTCATTGTTTTGCTGACTAATTAGTGACTTTATTTCATATTATCCTTACCGCCAATAGAAAGGGATATCTATTCAAGAGTATCTTCATGGTATTACTTTCTATTATTTGATTGACTAGTATTTTTTGCATATATCCCGCTTAAGATTTATGTATACAGTATGATATTTTCATATCCTTTGATAGACATTCTCTTGACACTGGGATTATTATTTTTGTGAATTGGAAGGGGCCGGAGTCTCATACCTTATTCACTGGCACTTCCCCCTTTTTTATCACACCTGTACACTGCAGGTACAGTGGTGGTGACCTCAATGTCTCCAGTGTGTGGGTTTGGTTACCCCTTTTTGCCCCCTCACATGGTTATTTGACTCCCATCACACTCACCTTATCAGGGACTGACAGGGTCCGTAGGGTGAGCCGACGAGGAGAGAGGCACCATTTGCGTTCAAGAGGGTGCCAACCTCCGCTGTCAGGCAGGGACAGATCAGGGGCCAGCTCAGGGCACTGTCCCTTCCCCATGTTATTGTAATTTGTTATAGCCAGGATTCTTTTCTGGCTTTTTTGTTGGCTTTCGGTTTTTGTTTTTTGAGGGTCAATATATATTTTTAATGCTATTAATAAACAGTAATTTTAGGTGTAATTTGTCTGTGAAATTGTTCTATTATTATACACCTCTATCATTTGAATCTGTATAATGAATTGAGGGGTGGGAGAGAACACTATAGAGGGACTTCGGCCACAGTCACTCGTTCAGTATTTAGTCATTATTTCCCATCAGTATTGTTAGCCAAAACTGGGAGTGGAACAATCAGAAGAAAAGTATAATAGAAACACGTCACCACTTCTGTATTTATCACCCACTCCTGGTTTTGGCCAAATACTGAGGTAAAAAAAAAAAAAAATCACCAAATACAGGTAGTGTGACCATAGCCTTATACTGAATTGAGGAGGCACTATACAAGCACTTATGAATTTGCAGAGGGAGGACACAGGACAGGGATTTGTAAAGAATTTGCAGAAGGAAAGGATTGAATTGGGGGAGTCACTGTGACTGTTTAATTTATATTTATTTGGTAGTAGAAAATATACTTAATGAAGACACAGTGAAGGCTTATCAATTTTTATTTCGAATGGTGCGTGGTTAATTGTACATTAATTGTGTGCTACATATTTGTATTCAGAGGTACAGTATGGGGGATTTTTTATTCAGGAGGCAAATGTATATACGCAATTTGCGTGACCTTGTTATTTTTAGGGCTAGTGATCAGCTGTAAAATGAATCGTGGGTGGAAGGTGTTAACATGACATAAAAGTCTGACCAAATGGACAAGGCTTTACCAGATGGAAAAGAAACGAGAAAATGAATGTAAATATTTATTGTATTTCTATACTGTATTAGTTGCACACAAATAATGGGAGTAATACTCTTGTTTCTAATACACCCTATATCTTAATAAACTTGGCCACTTACACATACAATGTATAATAGAAGCCTTTGCTGTTTAGGAAAGCACTGTAAAATGTTTTTTTGGTAGAAAATAAAATCATTTTTTTGCAATTCTTGAAGACAACAGCCATATGCAATTACTGTCCTTATCAAAGAAATCACATTAAACTTCTGCTGCTCCATATCACACTCCTTAAATGGATAGCAATGTTCCTTTCTTCACCCTCACTTATTAAAAACCGTCAAGCAGACCAAATCTCCAGAAACACGCTGCCAGGCTTCACTCTTGAGTCATACAAATGTTCACAAAGTCTAATTGTAAAGTATATTGAACTGAAAGTCTCTTCATGATAAGATATTGTTTGTTATTATTAGACTTGTCTGTTTCAGCCAGCAAAATGATTTATTACTGTATCGTTTGTGGTTTCTTGTATGTTTTTTCTATATTTATTATCATTATTATTACTATGCTTTATTTTTTAGCAGAGGAAAAGAGAAAACAAAATATTATACAATGGCTACTTTGATGTATGCATTATTTCACATGGAAGTAATGCAGGTTATCTGATATTTTGGCTTAATAGGATATGATCATTTCCCTCAGGGTATGACTGTATATAGAGTTTTGAATTGCACATATTGAATATTGTGTCTGCTTGTGTGGAAATAATTTTGGCTTTATGAAGATTTTGCTGATTGGAACATGTTTCCTATTAGCCCCAAGCAAGGTTTTTTATTCCTTATCCACTGGAGTATGTATGAGCACGATGGAATATGCCATCAGTCTTGTACATGTCACTACCCTTTTGTTTTATGTGATGTAAAACTGAATTATTTTTGTTATAGTTTTTGTTGCTATATTTGGTTTTTTTTGTTTTGTTTTTTTAATTATTTAATGTAAAATTATTTATGAACACTTTATTTTTGCTGAAATTAATTTAAGGTGGAAACTCCAGCTTCCAGGTTCAGTTAGTGATAAAATTAAGACTACAGTGTGCATTGCAGCACATGAAATAAATTAAATGAAAATGTCAACCATAGGCTATGTTTCAATCCTCTCTCAGAAAGTAATGGGTCATTGACTTGACCGCTCATGCATAATTCACAAATCTCTGTATAAAAAAAAAAAGAACATAAATATTTTTCCCCTTCGCTGAAATAAACTCATTTCAGAGATTCAAATTGCACGTTGACGTTAATACAACAGATGTAACAGCAAAAGTTACTCTGACATTAAATTGTACAATACAATCCAAGTAGTAGTTCATTCAGTTTTAGAGAGTGAGCCATCATAAAAAGGGCTTCAGTTTTTATTTTATTTTTTTGTCGCTGCAAATTATTAGTAGGTTGATGATGATTGTCGGGTTTTACTTGCTTGGGCAAAAATGCAAAATTATGTCTGATTCAGACAGGTACGGTATATTTCGACATACGGACAGTAATACCCGGACTGAACACAAGTCTCCGAACCCAAACTTACAGCCTCATATGTGTCTATGAGGCTGGACATTTGGGTCAATCAGTCCAAGCCATGCGGTTTGTTTAGTGACTATTAAATTTGCCCGTCTTGACCCAACTTTTAAGACTACACCCTAGAAAAAAATGACGAGCAAAACTAGCATGTGCTAAATTTGAGCAGAAACTTAAAGAGGTCATCCACTACTAGAACAACCCCTTCTCACTCTGAATATTTGCCCCCTTTAAAATAAAAACACTAAGGCCACAGCCCCACTATCAGTGTTTGGTCAGTATTTTTTCTCAGGAGTGGGAGCCAAAACCAGGTGAGGAACAGAGAAAAGGTAGAATAGAAACAAGTCACCAATTCTGCATTTATCACCCACTCCTGGTTTTGGCTCCCACTCCTGAGAAAAAATTCTGACTGAATACTGACCAAATACTGATCATGGGGCCTTGGTCTTATACTCACCTCCCGTGCTGGTGCCGTTCCAGCGATGTCGGTACTTGTATTTCTGCGGCTCATTCCTGTGAGGTTGTTATGACATGTAAGCCATGTGCTCAATCAGTTCTGGTGTCACTCTTCCTATGTTCAGATGTATAAGTGTTCAACAGGAAATGAGTGCCTGCCGCAGCTCTCACTTCCTGTTCATACATTCGAAGGAGGGGACAATGATGCCAGACTTGAATGGGCGCAGGTCTCACATCACATTACCAGCTCACATGAGCCTCGGGAATGCGAGTGCTGACACCTCTGGAACGGTGCCGGCACAGGAGATGAGTATAAGTTTTTTTATTTTAATGGGGGCAAACATTGAGTAGTGATTGTCCTATAAGGGAACAACCCCTTTAATTTAATCTTAACTATAAAAAAACTGTTACCCACCTCTTTTAGATCTAGCACTGAGAACTGCCATACATGTCCTTTCCTGCAAAGTGCCTCTTCTCATCTATGTTCTGCATTGCATGCTCCATGTAGTCAGTCAGTGGGATGCTGACTGAGTATTCATGTAGTTGTCACCCATGTCACTACTAAGGATTTGTTGCTAACTCAGCTCTTATATTCCAGTTTCTTAATGCTACGTTTGCACTGCTTCATTACTGTTCCAGCACTCATACATTGGACTGGTTGCTAATTAGCTCTACTTTGACTCTTCATAGCTGAGTTAACGGCGCTACATCGCTGTCTCAGCCTTGCTGCTTTAAACCTCCTGTGGAACTTGCTGTGCTAATCCTGATAATCTTGGTTGAATCAGTTCTGAACAGAGCTAAAAAATTCATGTTGCCAGGCCATTTTTTACCATACAATGAATGCAGTAAAAACAAACCCACAAAAATAATGATGTAATTAGATTTTTTTCACTGTTTCATCCCACATGGATTTTTTTCCCATTTTATTTCAGTATATTGTAAAGTAAAATGAATGGTTTCATTCAAAACTACAAAAGGTCCCACAAAAATCAATTTCATCTGCTTATGAGGATGGAATAATAATGTTATGAGTCATATAGTAAGGGGAGTAAAAAAATTGAAGAACTTGTAATTTGATTTGCAAGTTTTGCAAAAAAGAATAAAAATACCCAACACCCCTTACTCACGCAAGACTGCATCTGACAGAAAATATGGTAATTACATCAGGCTTGGACTTGCCAACTTTCACATAATGCCCTGCACTTATCACATCACATGGTATAGCTCTGACAATCAGTGAGGACTATCACAATCACCATGAAAGATGAAGGCTGGTCAAGCAGCACAATTTTAGGCATTTCCAGCATAGAGACAGTAGGTCAGAGTGCAGAGATAATTCAACATAGGGATAGAAAAAGGACTAAATCTGATTACCACTTACTACTGCAGTGATGAAGCACATTCAAAATGGAAGTGGTAGTCTAAGTTTCTGGATAATAAACCAAAGATTCAAGGGAGATTCTGCACCTGCAAAGTCAGTGTGACTGTGCATTGAATAATTTGTGACATACTGCAGTAACAGCACCTTAACAACAGCATATTTTTTATTCTTCACATAGTGCAAACAAGGAGAGCAATTTAATACCCCTCTGACCTAATTTTGCTACTAAAGAAAAATTTTGAAATCTGTGTCACAGAAAGTGTGATACGGGCAAGCAATAATTTATTTAGTTATTTATTTATTTTTATTTAAAAAGACAAAAGAAAAATCTCCATGATCCAGATATTTAAACATAACTTTCTACCTCCCAAAGTGGGCATATTGTAATTTTTTTTGCATACTTACTTGTTGTAATAACCTAATATTAGACTTGTAGATGCCACTTGAGTGTATTGGCCTGTTGCAAGTGCTTGATTTTGGGTTGTCAATAGTGTTGAGCATTCCGATACTGAAATATCGGGTATCGACCGATATTTGCGGTATCGGAGTTACGATACTGAGTTGCGACACTTTTAGAATATCGAATACCGGAATCGGAAGTTCCCATAATGCCTGCGCTCTGCAGTGTCTCTGAAGGATGACAAGCTGGATGGCACCACTCAGCTTACTGCACTTGTCATTTAGTGTTAAAGGATTTATTAAAAAAAAATAATAGTGCTTTCATGCACCGTCTCTTTAAAAAAGCCGGCCGGCAATTCAGCATCGGTACCCGACAATTTAGAATAGAAAGAATAGAGCATCACACATGGATTAGAAACATAGAAACATGTCAGTCACATATATAAGAAGTACATTGACAGTGTTGGTTACTGTACTTGTCATTTAGTGTTAAAATAAAGGATTTATTAAAAAAAAAATTGGTTTGGGGTTCCCCGTAATTTTAGTCTCTAGCGGAGGTTAAGCAGACGGCTGGGGCAGATGTTTGATGCCTGAGAAGGGGGTAATACCCACGGAGCTTCCCAGGCTACTAATATCAGCCCCCTGCTGAATACCTAGCCTTTACTAGCTATTAAAATGGGGGAAACCCAAAAATATGACATGGAGTCCCCCCTATTTTACTAGCTAGCAAAGGCTAGGAAGACAGCTGGGGGCTGATATTAATAGCCCAGGAAGGGTGCCATTAATTTTGGCCCCCTCCCAGGCTAGAAACACCAGCCGTCAGCAGCTCCAGGGCTTGATGTTAGCTGGCATTATAAGCTGACAACAACCCCAGCCCTATTTCCCCACTGCCACCGCTACAGGGCAGTGGGAAGAGCGAGGCTAAGTGCCAGAATTGGCGCATCCTATGGAAGCGCCATTTCTGGGGCGGCTGACGGCTGGTGTTTCTAGCCCGGGAGGGGGCCAATATTCATGGCACCCTTCCTGGGCTATTAATATCAGCCCCCAGCTGTCTGCCTAGCCTTTGCTAGCTATTAAAATAGGGGGGACCCCACGTCATTTTTTTGGGGGTCCCCCATTTTAATAGCTAGTAAAGGCTAGGTATTCAGCTGGGGCTGATATTAGTAGCCTGGGAAGCTCCGTGGGTATTACCCCCTTCCCTGGCTTCAAACATCTGCCCCAGCCGTCTGCATAACCTCCACTAGAGACTAAAATTACGGGGAACCCCAAGCCAATTTTTTTTTTTAATAAATCCTTTATTTTAACACTAAATGACAAGTCCAGTAATCAACACTATCACTGTACTTCTTATATATGTGACTGACATGTTTCTATCTATCTAATCTATGTGTGATGCTCTATTCTTTCTATTCTAAATTGTCGGGTACCGATGCTGAATTGCCGGCCGGCTTTTTTAAAGAGATGGTGCATGAAAACACTATTATTTTTTTTAATAAATCCTTTAACACTAACTGACAAGTACAGTAAGCAACATTGTCACTGTACTTCTTATATATGTGACTGACATGTTTCTATCTATCTAATCTATGTGTGATGCTCTATTCTTTCTGTTCTAAATTGTCGGAAACCGGTGTATGCCGCTGCTGAATTGCCGGCTTTTCATGTAATACATTCTACATTATTCTTAGTTGTTTTCCTTCATGTAGAATTAACCTACAAGGAAAGAAAGGGTTTATTTTCATTCCGATATTTGTGTTCCATTGACTTGCATTGGTTTCTGGTATCGGAATCGGAGATATCTGATATTTTTTGGGTATCGGTCCGATCCAATCCGATCCGATATTTCCCGATATCGGAAGGTATCGCTCAACACTAGTTGTCAACTTATCTTGCTTTTCTTGTCCCATCATTTTTTTAAAAGATCAGAAGTGCTATTTATTTTTTTAACCCCTTATAGACCACCGTAACGCATTTTTATGGCGGTCATTAAGGGTACTTATGCCTCAGCGCCGTGAAAATGCATCGCTGAGGCATAAGTGTATAGCGCCACTCGGCGGCGGTGATTCCTGTGGGTGTCAGCTGCTCTGACCAGTTTCGGTGCCAATCGGGGCCGATTAACCCCTTAAATACCGCTGTCAATCGTGACAGCGGTATTTAAGTGCTTACAAGGGAGAATGAGAATCGCGGGTCCTGATGGTTACCATAGTACCCTGAGATCATGCGATGATCCCAGGGTATGGTGGCCTATGAGATCCAGCAATAAGCTGGATCTCACATGTAGAGTTAGTGAGTTCAGTGACTCACTGACAGGTCTCATGAGACCAGCGATCAAAGTGAAAATCACACATGTCCCACAGTGGGACTTAGTGAAAAAGTAAAAAAAAGTGTAATAAAATATGTAAAAAAGTTAAAAAAAACACACAAAAAAGTGCACACAAATCACTAAGACCAGTTTCGCCACTCAAAACACAGCGTTTCTGATAAAACGAAAATAAACAAAAAAAGTACACACAATTGGTATTGCTACGTCCGGAACGACCTGCTCTGTAAAACTGGCATGTTATTTAGTCTGTTTGGCGAACGCCATAAAAAAAGTAAATAAAAAACAGGCCAAAAATTACGCTGTTTCATCATACTGACTCACAAAAAAGTGAATAAAGAGCAATCAAAAAATTGAATGTAAAAAATACATATAGAAATAAATCCGTCCCACAAATAACAGGCCATATTATGGCTTTTTCGTAAAAAAAACAAAAAAGTTACAGCTCTCAGAATGCGATGATGCAAAATCAAATTCTTTTTTGTAAAATACTGTTTTTAGTGTGTAAAAATAGCAAATCATTAAAAAAACAAAAAAAACAAAACAAAACCTGTTATCGCTGTAATTGTACCAACCCGATTAAGAAATCGGTCTTATCACTTTTACCGCAAAGTGAACGGCGCAAAAAATAAAAGATTAAAACAATAACTGAATTTCTGGATTTTGTTCATTTTATGCCTGAAAAATCTGAATAAAAAGCGATCAAAAACTACTATGTGCCCCAAAATGGTACCAAAAAAATTAGAAACTTATCCCGCAAAAAATAAGCCCTCATACAGCTCTGTTCGCCAAAAAATAAAAAAGTTATAACTCTCAGAATATAACAATGAAAATAACTACTTTTTATTAAAAAAAAAAGCATTTCTACTGTTTGATAACAGCAAAACCTAAAAAAAAGCATATGAATCTAGTATCGCTGTAATCGCATCGACCCGAAGAATAAATTTGCCTTATCACTTATGAACTGCATAAAAATAAGAACTATTCTAGTACTGCTGTCTATTTCTTCATTCTGCCTCCAAAAAAATCGGAATAAGATTCGGCTCACGTTTATCCTGCGCTCTCCCGTGAGCGCTTAAGTTGGGGTTTCCATGTAAATTCACCAAAACCACAATTCAGACAAAAAACCCAGATGGAGCCACTCACTTATGAGACCGATGGAGTCCCTTTGGACTGGTCTCTGTTTTGGCAGTGTACCATCATTTTAGGCTTTTTTTAGCACACAAGTGTGGATGACCACAGATCTGTGTGTGCCTAAAAAGAAGGAGACCACCAGAGCACACAAACTCCAAAGTGTCTCCATCTGCCTCTTTGTGTTGGGTGGTTCCATTGGGGGTTTCGTCTGAATCACATTTTTTGTGGGATTTACACGGAAAATCCGATGTAAGTGCTCAGTGTAGACTGGTGATCCAGTCTTATTCTGGAAGCAATCGAAAATTATGTAACTCAAAATGTTACCAATAAAACGTCTAATTTGTCCAACACAAAACCAGCCCCCTCTCAGGTCCGTCATCTGTCACTGAAACTATAGGTGGTCCCATGTTACTGGTAGAACAAAAACTCTGGAAAAGCGACAGCTCCTACCCCCTCAAATAAAATCCAGTGAATCCTGCGCTCCCAAATCCAAATGCCCCACTGTGTCTAAACAGCAATAAGCAGCCACATGTTTGCCATTATTATAGTGGGGACAGCACTTAACAATTTACGGGGTGTGTGTCATGAGGAGAAATGTATAGGGTTGCTACAATATATGGAGGCACTAAACTTTATGGGGGCACAATGTATGGGCACTAAACTGAGATATTTGGAATTCTCCATAATAAAGCCTGGCGTGGATGTTACATAATAGTCACTGCAGCAGTAAATTAATTCATTGAGCTGTGTTATTTATACAACAGGGTCACTTTTGGGGTTTTTCTGCTGTTCTGGCACCTTTGGGGCTCCGCAAATGTCACGCACAAACTATTCTACCAAAATCTATGCTCCAAAAGCCAAATAGTGCTCCTACCTTCTCAGACCTGACGTGTGGCCCAACAGTAATTTCTGATGACATATGGGGCATCATCGCGTTCGGGAGAAATTGCATAACAAATTATGGGGTCGATTTCTTCGATTATACATTGTAAAAATTACAAATTTGGGGCTAAAATTTAATTTTCGTGAAAAAAAATTAAAATTTTCAATATGACGACCAAATGTTATCAAATTCTGCGTAGTACCTGTAGGTTCAAAATGCTCACTATACCCCTGGATAAAATCCTTGAGGGGTGACGTTTCCAAAATAGGGTAACTTGTCAGGGTATTGTACTGTTTAGGCACATCAGGGGCTCTCCAAATGTGACATGACACCCATAGACCGTTCCATCAAAGTCTGTGCTCCAAACGTCACTCCTTCCTTTACAAGCCCTGCCGTGCACCCAAACAATAGTTTTCCTCTACATATGGGGTATCTCCGTACTAAGGAGTAATTGCGCAACTAATTTTGGTTTCCATTTTCTCATATTACTCTTGTCAAAATAAAAGAATTGGAGCTAAAAATGCATTTTTGTGGAAAAAAAATTTGATTTCTTAATTTCATGGCTCTACGCTATAAACTTCTGTGAAGCACCTGGCGGTTCGAGGTGCTCACAACAGATCTGGATAAGTTTCCTAAGGGGTTCAGTTTCCAAAATAGGGTCACTTGTGGAGGTTTTCCACTGTTTCGGCACATCAGGGGCTCCCCAAACGCGACATGGCGTCTGCTAATTATTCAAGCAAATTTTACATTCAAAAAGTCAAATTGTGCTCCTTCTCTTCCGAACCATGTTATGCACCCAAACAGTGTTTTTTTCTCAAATATGGTATATCGGCATAATCAGAAGGAATTGCACAACAAATGGTATGGAGCAATTTCTCCTGTTACTCTTATGAACATGCAAAATTGGGGGCTGAAAAACATTTTTGTGGGAAACGTGAACATTTTATTTTTATGGCTCAATGTTCAATATTTCTGTAAAGCACCTGGGGGTTCAAGGTGATCACCACACATCTAGATAAGTTCCCTGAGGTGTCTAATTTCCAAAATGGTGTCACTTGTGGGAGTTTTCCACTGTTTAGGCACATCAGGGACTCCCCAAATGCGACATGGCATCCGCTAATTTTTCAAGCAAATTTTACATTCAAAAAGTCAAATGGCGTTCCTTCCCTTCCAAACCCTGCCATGCACCCAAACAATGGTTTCCCCCCACATATGGGGTATTGGTGTGCTCAGGAGAAATTTCACAACAAATTTTGTGGTCCATTTCCTCTCTTTACCCTTGTGAAAATAAAAAAATTGGGTCTGAAGTAATCATTTTGTGAAACAAAATTAAATGTTCATTTTTTCCTTCCACGTTGCTTCAGTTCCTGTGAGGCACGTGAAAGGTTGATAAACTTCTTAAATGTGGTTTTGAGCACCTTGAGGGGTGCAATTTTTTAGAATGGTGTCACTTTTGGGTATTTTCTATCATATAGACTCCTCAAAGTCACTTCAAATGTGATGTGATCCCTAAAAAAATGTTTTTGCAATTTTTTTGGGAAAAATGAGAAATCGCTGGTCACCTTTTAACCCTTATAAATTCATAAAAAAAATATATTTGTTTAAAAAATTGTGCTGATGTAAAGAAGACATGTGGGGAATGTTATTTATTAACTATTTTGCGTGACGTACAGAACAGACCAAAAGTTTGGACACACATTCTCATTTAAAGATTTTTCTGTATTTTCATGACTATGAAAATTGTACATTCACACTGAAGGCATCAAAACTATGAATTAACACATGTGGAATTATATACTTAACAAAAAAGTGTGAAACAACTGAAAATATGTCTTATATTCTAGGTTCTTCAAAGTAGCCACCTTTTGCTTTGATGACTGCTTTGCACACTCTTGACATTCTCTTGATGAGCTTCAAGAGATAGTCACCGGAAATGGTCTTCCAACAATCTTGAAGGAGTTCCCAGAGATGCTTAGCACTTGTTGGCCCTTTTGCCTTCACTCTGCGGTCCAGCTCACCCCAAATCATCTCGATTGGGTTCAGGTCTGGTGACTGTGGAGGCCAGGTCATCTGGCGTAGCACCCCATCACTCTCCTTCTTGGTAAAATAGCCCTTACACAGCCTGGAGATGTATTTGAGGTCATTGTCCTGTTGAAAAATAAATGATGGTCCAACTAAACGCAAACCAGGTGGAATAGCATGCCGCTGCAAGATGTTGTGGTAGCCATGCTGGTTCAGTATGCCTTCAATTTTGAATAAATCCCCAACAGTGTAACTAGAAAAGCACCCCCACACCATCACACCTCCTCCTCCATGCTTCACTGTGGGAACCAGGCATGTAGAGTCCATCCGTTCACCTTTTCTGCATTGCACAAAGACACGGTGGTTGGAACAAAAGATCTCAAATTTGGACTCATCAGACCAAAGCACAGATTTCCACTGGTCTAATATCCATTCCTTGTGTTCTTTAGCCCAAACAAGTCTCTTCTGCTTGTTGCCTGTCCTTAGCAGTGGTTTCCTAGCAGCTATTTTACCATGAAGGCCTGCTGCACAAAGTCTCCTCTTAACAGTTGTTGTAGAGATGTGTCTGCTCCTAGAACTCTGTGTAGCATTGACCTGGTCTCTAATCTGAGCTGCTGTTAACCTGAGATTTCTGAGGCTGGTGACTCGGATAAACTTATTCTCAGCAGCAGAGGTGACTCTTGATCTTCCTTTCCTGGGGCAGTCCTCATGTGAGACAGTTTCTTTGTAGCGCTTGATGGTTTTTGCAACTGCACTTGGGGACACATTCAAAGTTTGCCCAATTTTTCGGACTGACTGACCTTCATTACTTAAAGTAATGATGGCCACTTGTTTTTCTTTACTCAGCTGCTTTTTTCTTGCCATAATACAAATTCTAACAGTCTATTCAGTAGGACTATCAGCTGTGTATTCACCTGACTTCTGCACAACACAACTGATGGTCCCAACCCCATTTATAAGACAAGAAATCCCACTTATTAAACCTGACAGGGCACACCTGTGAAGTGAAAACCATTTCCGGTGACTACCTCTAGAAGCTCATCAAGAGAATGCCAAGAGTGTGCAAAGCAGTCATCAAAGCAAAAGGTGGCTACTTTGAAGAACCTAGAATATAAGACATATTTTCAGTTGTTTCACACTTTTTTGTTAAGTATATAATTCCACATGTGTTAATTTCATAGTTTTGATGCCTTCAGTGTGAATGTACAATTTTCAAAGTCATGAAAATACAGAAAAATCTTTAAATGAGAAGGTGTGTCCAAACTTTTGGTCTGTACTGTATCTCTCTGATTTAAATGAAATTTCAAAGTTTGAAAATTGCAAAATTTTCAAAATTTATGCCAAATTTCCATTTTTTTTACACGTAAATTCAAGTCATATCAAAGTAATTTTACCACTATCATGAAGTAAAATATGTCTCGAAAAAACTATCTCAGAATTAGGGGGATCCGTTGAAGTGTTCCAGAATTATTACTTCATAAAGTGACACTCATCAGAATTGTAAAATTTGGCCTGGTCATTAAGGACTTAATTGGCTCCGTACTTAAAGGGTTAAATCTTTAAAATAAAGGAATATTTTGCTTTTTGAATACCTGTCCAAGGTCGCCTCCCCCTCTTTAGTGCGGGCTTCAGGTATGAGCCCGCACTTTTCCGGGCACATGACAGCTGATCTGATCAGCCGCGGGTGCAATCGCAATCTTACAGCAGCATTTAATATAGCTGCACCGGAAGCACTTCACAAACCATGCCCATCAACGTACCCCGTCACAAGATCACGGGGCGCTGATGGGTTGGATTGACAATCCGGGGTCTGCAGAAGACCACTGTGGTTGTTATAACCAATCTGCTATGAGCGCCGCCCAGCGGGTGGCGCTCATAGCAGAAGAGCATTTTGACTACACATAGCAGGGCTGAAGCCCTGTTATGGGCTGCACAAGCGATCAGATGATCACAGCTTAAAGTTTCCCATGGAGACTATTCAAGCCAGTGAAAAGTAAAAGAAAAGTTTTCAAAAATATAAAAAAAAAAAAAATATATAAAACTTAAAATGACCCCCTTTTTGCCCCATTCAAAATAAGACAATTAAATATCGATCAAAAATACACATGTTCAGTATTGCAGCATTCAGAATCACCCAATCTATCAATATGAAAAAAAATTAATCCGATCGGTAAACGGCATAACAAGAAAAAAAATCAGGTTTTTTGGTGCTTGCAACATTGCAATAAAGTGCAATAATAAGCGATCAAAATATTGTATCAATCCCAAAATGGTATTAACAAATAAAAATAACCTATACATGTTTGGTATCTACGAACACATAATAACCTGTAGAATCATAATGATAGGTCAGTTTTAGCAGTTAGTGAATATGGTAAAATAAAACAATTGTGGAATTGCATTTTTTTAAAAAAAATTTCACTGCACTTGAAATTTTTTCCTGTTTTCCAGTACACTGTATGGTAAAATTAATGGTGTCGTTCAAAAGTACAACTCGTCCCGCAAAAAACAAGTCCTCATATGTCCATATTGATGGAAAGATAAAAAGTTATGGCTAGGGGAAGAAGGGGAGGAAAAAACGAAAATGCAAAAACGGAAAAACCCAAGGTGGTGAAGGCGTTAATAGTTTTACAGGCATGAATCTACATGTAACTACTTCACAACTTAGCATTTAAAGATTGCATTTCTGTTCGAGGGGGGATAATAAAAAGAATAAATTAAAAGCAAAAAAGGTTAGGGTTTTTGCGACAACAACACTTTTGGTAGTTGCTGAAAATTACTTTTCCTGGCTGCACCTATGTACCAGCACAGTTTTTCACACTTATGGAATTTTTGTTAGGGAAGTGAGAAATTTAAAATGAAAAAAATATAAAAAATATAAAAAAGGTTTTTAGACAAGTGTTTTATTTAACAAGCTTGGAATTGGCAAGAGAAAAAAAAACATATCATGGGAAAAAATGTGCCACTGGTACTGCTGGCAGCAAACTTCCCGACAGTAGAAGTAAAAATGCAGTTCCTACTTGGTCTTTCTTGCCTCTTGCAAACATATGAATGGGGAGGAAGTCAGTCAAACCATGATGATGTTGCCACTGACATCAACCCCATCAGCTTGAGTCAATGTTCTGCTAAATTCACCTTCTTCGAAACCGGGAGCTACAGATATCTCCTCCTACACCTCCTGGATACTGCTCAGAAGTCATAACCCCATCCCTAACAATCACTGGGCAGAGCATTGATTATACATACCAAATTCATACATTTCACTCATGCAACTGGCAAGTGGTTTTACAGCTTGACAGCATGAGTGACAAAAGCCATTTAGCTGCTCTGTATCAAGCAGCACTTCTTTCTATTGCTAGCTCCCCATAAAATATAGCTGTGAATTGTTGTGAGCAATAGTGCCCAGAACAATACACAGTATGGAGTGCATTCCATCACACTTCTAATGTGTTTCAACATTAAACATAGAGGAGCAGAACCATTTTAGAGAACAATAATTAAATATATAAAAATATTAATAGATAAATATTGAATACCAGTATAGACAACATTGATAAGATATATGTGTAGCTGCTTAAAAACGCAGTATTTTGTGTGTTCCTTCATGAAATAAGATTTCTGTAAACCTCCAGAACTGATTTATATGATGCCTTTATGTAGCCCACTCCTTCTAGCTGCATAAGGGAATTCTGCTTCCCTCAGCTCCATTTATTGCTATGGCTGATACTCGGTGATAGTGAAAAGAATCTTCTTATTAAACCTCCAATCTCTCCACAGCTGCTGTATAGGTAATCAGTAGTGATGAGCGAGCATGCTCCTAACTCGAGATTTACGAGTATCTTCAGCATGCTCTGGTGTTATATTTTAGTCACTCTGTGCTCATGATTTGCGACTGTTTGACAGATTTAATACATGTGAGGAGTGGCTAAGAAACAAGCATTCCTCACATGTGTTAAAGCAGACAAACAGTCGCAAATCATGAGCATGGAGTGACTAAAACATAACACCTGAGCTTGCTGAAGATACTCGGAAAACACCCGTAAATCTCGAGTAACGAGCATGCTCGCTCATCACTAGTAATCAGTTGCTGTAACACTTGTTCTTAAAACTTTCTATTCCTTCAAAAACTTCTGTCGCTGAACACACTTTCCAATCTGTGTCCTTCTCCTCCTAATCAGTAAGGCTTCTTATCTCTTCAATAGCTAACCACCAACTCCTTAACAAACAGGAACTAAGTTTCTATATGCCCACTTAACTCCTCCCAACCGGGGCTGGCACTACAGTTAACCTTGACAAGGCTACTCAAACTGTTGCAAAAAAACATAAAATCACATGTAAAGCAGGTCAATGCTTTAAATCAATACACGTTTTTCAGCTGATTCTCTGAAGGGGTGCAGACACTTCTTTACACTAGAAAAAATTAACAGGCTTGTGCACATAAATACTTCTTTATGTGGGAGCAAGTTGCTTTCCATGTGCATACCTGCCAGACAATGTAGCGTTTTGATTTATGATTTTTATGTCAGAGGGAGGGGAGCAGGATGAATAATAGTGTTTTAAAATAAAAATTTAAAAACTAGTGTTAATATTTAAATTTGGCAATCATATACACGACAACTATACTGTGTGCTATTGCAGCATTTTTAGGCTGTGATCCTATCTCATGGCATTTGTTGTTACGTGGTCTTTTTTTTGGGCAGTAGAACTATATCTGCTTTAACAAAAAAAAAAAATATATATATATATATATATATATATATATATATATATATATATTACGATAAATCAAGACCTTTAACTGAGTAGGTCTGATTTGATACACATGTTTAAAAGGTCAAATTGGAGAAACATACATGCCACAGCGATATTATGGATGTGCTGGTGTTACATTAGCTTTTTTAAATACAAAAAAGTAACAATGAAGTGAGCACCACCTGTATATTGATAAAGTGCTTACCAAAATACATTCAGGGCCAAAAGTGTTGGCACCCTTGAAATTGTTAAAAAAAACAAACATAATTGGGTAAATTACCTGATCCGCAGGATGGTGGGCAAAGATGGACTCAGCATTCAGAGATAATAAGGTGCATGTGTGTTGGACACATGTTGATGACATAATATAATAGACCTAAATCGTGCTACTTAAAAATGACACAATTATTGAGTACGTGTCTACCACTCCAAAATGACCACAATAATCAAGTATATGTTTTTCTGTTCCAAAATGACTGCAATTAAAAAGTACATGTTATTCCACTCCAAAATGGCCACAACCTCCAAAAAGGGAATGTACTATGATCTGGACTAGATTGGAGGTATTACTATTGCAACCACTATCGGCAGCAGAAGCTAGTAGCATAGTCGAAGGAAGCCAGAGGTCAATACACAGGAGTGGCAGTGTGGTATTGGAGGTTTAGCAGGTACAGTAGTCAGTAGGGAAGACAGAGGTTGGTACACAGGTTTTGCTGTATGGTATGAAGCAGCAGCAGCTGAGAGAGCTAGACTAGAGGCTGGGAACTCAATCTCGCAAGGAAGTAGGTCACAGGCCAGGTTTTTATAGGGTATTCAATCAGGAAATAACAGGATGAAACCAATCAGGAACAATATAGGGTGAAGCCACTCAGGAACAACACAGGTACTAGTATCTGGATTAGCAAGTAACTGTCCAGAGAGCTGAATAGATCAAGTGGAAGAGCTTCTGCCTGGTGCACCGGAGTCGCTGGGTTTGAGTCCCAACAGTATGGTTCTATACCAAAATGGTCACTATCAGCAGGAATAAATCACTATTACAAAATGACCACAATTGCAGAACATATGTCATACCACTCCAAAATGGCCATGGTCATGAAGTGCATGTTGTTCCACTCCAAAATGACCCCAAATATATATTGTACCATTAAAAAATGGCCACTATCAGTAAGCGTGCATGGTTCCACTTCAAAATGGCTACATTCAATATACTTATATTGTTCTTCTCCAAAATTACCATACATGTCTTGTTCTATTAATAAAAACTATAAGTGATCATAAATTGCACTTCTCAATTTATATTATTCAATGATAGTTGTGATCTCTTTGTCACCAATATGGCTGCAATTAGTAAATGTGTGTTTTGTTCCATAATGACCACAAAAAAGTATATTATAAAATATGTGTGTAAACAGCAAGAATATGTTACACTATTCCAAAACTCCGTGAAAATCATGGACAACACACAGATGCCATTAGTATGTAATCCCTGTGCCATGATTAACATTGCAATAGGAGAAGCTTTGTAATTTATTCACTTATTTTATAGTAGAAGAATAACTGGCACTCAAGTAGAATAAAGAGTGATAACGATTTATTGGCAATCCCTACAATGTAATGTTTCGGTCTTATTTAGACCTTCATCAGAACTGATTGTCGTATGTAGAGGGAGATAGACTGTCAACTGTCAGCGCTATGTGGCATCAGCGTTTCATACGCTGTTGAATCGTACTTTCTAACTGCATATACCAACTTAAGAAATTGAGAATAACTCTTTAATGGTCCTCTCCTAAACACTGTTAAAACGTGCACTCTGTATGCTAAGTATGATGCCCCTGGCATATTTGATGGTCACAAATAAAGTACTGCTAAAAACCAATTGGTCTAAGAGGTGTAGTTATTGGCATAAAACATGCTTTTGAACAGAGCCCTGACAGGAGTATAGAATTAGCTAGTGCTATAGTGTCCAGCTCCAGTCCAGTAGCTTTAGTCTGGTTTGGGTTCAACCTGACTAGAAGAGTGTGTATTTGCTTGAGGTGTTTAGCCTGCGGTCTATATTTTGTGATTAAATTGGTGAAATTGTAAACTAATGAGAAATATGTTTAAACAAAACATAATAGTAATTTTAATTAATATGACAAATACATACAAAATAACTGTAAGGTGTCATATGAGAAGCAGTCTGTATTAAGTACGTAATAAGAATTGTGACATGAGAGAAGATAACATACTGAGGTTTACATTTATTGAATGCAAAAGTGGAACTAATTCATCTAGACATTTTATGCCCTGGAACCTAAGCAATTAGGTTATGGTGACACCATATGTCTTCTGTGTACAGTGAGCAAAATTAGACATTATAACATGACATACTGCGGCATTAAGAGCATGTATGCTCCATGTTCTGTACCAGTAGTCAGCAGTGGAGTGGATGTTTAAAGATTTTTTAACACGATCTTAAGTAATACTGCTTAAGAATACTTATAAGTAGATTAAGTTAAGGTCCCACTTTGTGGTATTTTAAAATAAGAAGAACAGCCCTGATACTTTTTTGTGTTTTTTCTTATAAAGAAATAAATAAAATGCATTCTGCTAAAGAAAAAAATGGTATACCAATATAAGCAATTATAAACCTTTCTTCATGGAACCTTTCTTTTAACTTCACAGTATCAAGTTTGAAGTGGATTCCTTGAGAAATATGCATCAAAGTAGTGATTTGTCACTTCTTTTTTTCTGCATATGGGTTTTCAAATCCTTGTTGGAAAAAGTACTGAAAAAACTTGTCATATGGACAGTAAAGTGCATTTTTCATTGTATTCAATAAGGATAATCAAAACATATTTTGAGCGATTTTTTTATATGGATTTTGGAACAGATTTGCTTAAGAAAAGCTGTATGAATCTACACTTAAGGGTAGGAGTACACATTTTATTTAGGCAAGTTTATCCAAAACCCACCTAATAAGTGGTAACTAAATGATCAAGAGATTGAACATATATTCACTTCTACTTCTACGTATAAACAGCTCATGTTTAATATATTTTTTTTTAATTGCTTCAGGTTTTCATAGACACCAATTGGTTAAAAGAAGCAATCAGACCAGTCTTCAGGCATTTTATACTCTGAAGACACTATATTTTACAGTACAAGCTAATGGAAAGGCACAAAAGATGCAGAGAAGATTCCCAAGCATCTCTTTTAGCATTTTGCCAGTAAAAAACTGTTAGCAATTTCTTGATTGTTAAATGACATTGAAAACTTTTCCAGAAAAAGATGCCCCCAAAATGTTCAAAAAACACTAGCAGACAAGAATATTGAAAAAACTTTCATGAAATGCTAAAAAATACACTTCAAGAATAACAATTGTAGCATTTCATGAAGCATCTCTCTCTAGAGTACTTTGTACATCCACCTTTAAATCCCCACAAAGGGGCCATAAATTTTGATCATACTTCAGACACCTCAACAGCTGTTCATGTTGTTATAGGTTTTTTCCATGTGGACTGCATAATCAACTAGAATTGAAGGTAGCCTATTACCATTATGCAGCAAAACGACTTTTAGGCTTGTTTTGGATGGAAAATCGGTTAAGAGCCTCCCTTTCTCTGGATTATGCCTTATTTTCACAGCTTCTATTACACAGTTGATGTTGTTGCATGCCCCAAGATCACTCTCCATTAAGAAATATTGGACAAGATCTTTATCACGGTTGCGGAACAAAGAAATTTGAACATCGCCCGCTAGGAGTTCCACCCACATAGCCTGGAACCTAAGATGTCAGCCTTAAACTTGGGCAGATCTAAATCTCTATCAAAATTGTTCAGTTCACTTTGTGTTATTACGTGTGGTTCAGTAGAGGTTGTTGACAGAAAGTCTGAGTCATAAGAGGAAGTTGCTTCATGACACCAAGCACCCTCTTGTCCTTCACTTGACTCAACTGAAAATGTTTCTGATGCTATTGGAACCAGCATTTCTTCTGTATGTGGTGCTGGGCATATTGCAGATGGAATGTTTGGATACTGCAAAGTCCACTTCATCCTTGAAACTGCTTTCCTAAAGGGGGCACCATGCATAAATAGAAATTGGTAGTGTGATCAGTTGGCTCTCTCCACATCATTTGGATTGCAAAAGGCATAGATTGTCTCTTCCCATGAAACCACTGGGTAAGATGTGATGCACATCTGTTTCAGCATATGTGTGGAGCCCAACTCTTGTCCTGATCTCCTATTCTTCAGGCAAAATACAGGTTGCAGGTTTTCCTTATCATGGTATCAAGATTCGCCTTTCTTATTCAAAAGTGACTTCTTCTCATATGCCGCAAAAATTGTCCACCTTGTTAATGCAAGAACGAGGCATATCAGAATAAACATATAGAAACATGTCAATATGCTAAGAAACTAAGCCAAGAAATCCTCAATCTGTATACCTTACACAGAGAGCATTTATAAAAGTAGGCAATGCAACTGTAATTAGGATTATGCCATAAGAGCTGAGTTGGCATTTTTTGATTGGTCACCCTAAGATCATAGAATACTGAAGGTGCAATAGACTAATTAGATGATGGAATAGACTATCTACTAACAATGCAATAATGATGATGTAATAAGAAAGGCGCAATTTTTCTTTAAGCCTGTCTGAAAGGTGTCATAAGTAATTACAACCTCCTCTGGATCTTGAAAATTAGAGCCAATCAGAAACTGTAAGCATTATATTCATTTTCAGCACCACAAAATTAGTCAAGTTCAACTGTTTTCATCTCTGAACCAATTTGGCTGTAGGACAAGGAGCCGCAGAAATTCATTATCCATTTTGCAGCCAGGGATGAGATACAAAGAAAATCAAACTCCAGAGTATTTTAAATACCTATCTCATGTGAACACCAATCATTTTTAAATTGTTTTCAAATAAAGCATATTTTTCAGCACAATGGAGTCTTGTCTCGTATACCAAATATATCTACAAATCCCCTAAAGGTAGATTATATGTTGCTATGCAAGATAAGATCATCGAACCAAATATCTATGACATTTCACAAGGGTTTTTGTAAAGGCTATTATTTTATTTTTATGTTGCCGAATGATTGCTGTTTTTTTCCTGTTTGCTTTTAATGCAGCTTCATCCTATTATGGGAAGTAAGTTGTTAGATCTTGTCTAGATTTTCTGTTCAGACCTCAATTACTGACAATTCTCCTGAAATGAAACAAGTGCTTTTTCTCTTGTCTCTTTTTGCTTAATTGCTTTTTAAAAATGACCATGGTGAAATCTCCAGCCTACTCAGCATATGTGGAAGAAAAATTTGATTTATTTTTTCTTTTTCTGCAAAGCTGATGTGATTGAACAATCATGATATGGCATGAAGATACTTAGTGACTTGTGAAGTGATAGTGGAACAACCAAAATAATTCTTATTTAGATGTGCACATAAACATCAGCAAATATTCAAAGGAGAAACATTGGTCATTTTGGGTCTGATTCTGTTATGATCTGCAACATGTACTAAGGAAAGATAGGGGAAAGCTGTCCCTACAGTAAGACTAAGCTGAATCCCTACGATGTAGCAGGCTGCCTATTCCTAGTGAACAGACCCGCTTTAGTCTGAACGAAGACCTATAGAATTAAGGGAGGGGTCCCTAAAAGAACTAAGGACTGGAACAAAAATGGGACACCTCCTAAACAGAGAAGTTGCTGTAGAACACAAAAAGACAAACTGACAAAAATGTACTAGAGGTCCCAGAGGACCAAGCAAACCTGACAGAGAAAGGCACCGAAGCACCAGGCTAGAGAAACAGTCAAACACTGAAGTCCAGCACAGCCACAAGGGCGGAGCTGGAATATAAAGGCAGATGGTCACGTGACCGCAAAACACAAGATGGAAAAAACAAACAGAAGGGTTCTAGCAGATTCATTATTTCATTTGCGCCAGTTTTTTTGTCACCTTTTTGGTGTTTTGCTAGTATTTTATTGTTTGCACCGAATTCGTCTTTCCATTTTCACTTCATTTTAAGTTTATTTTATATGTGTTCACTTGTTTTGTGTGATTCTTGTGAACATCACTTCTCATGGACTAGCCATGAGGCAGGGGAATCAAGAGGTCCGGGGTCAAATACCAAGTGAGTTCGTCATAAACAGAGGGTCAAGGCAAAAGAGTAAAAGGAGTAAACAGGTCAGAGTCTCAGGTCAGAATTCCAGGGAGATAGCAGATCAAGACAAAGGGGCTAGGCAAACATATGGTAAAAGGCAAACTGCAAGGTTGGGTAGTAAATATCAGAATAACAGAGCACTAGAGAAAAAGGCACACACACCAACGAGCTAAAGGTACGACTGGCAATGATCTAACCATTGTCAGCTAACCATATAGCCATGCGATCATTCAGAATTAGACACGCCTGGACAAACCCAGCAGGTCAGACCTTAATGTGTGGCTGTCACAATAATGACAACCCAGCATGCCCCTACCACTGATTGGCCGACCAGGCTGTCTTTCACAATACTGACATCTCAGCATGCCCTTGCCACTGGGTGGCTGGGCTGTCATTCACAAAACTAACAGCCCAGCATACCTCTGCATTTCATAGAGCGGCTAAGCTATCACTCACTGTGTCCCTAGGCATTGTGAATGCCAGGATCATGGCATTTTCTTTATTTCCATTGTAGATTTCCAGATGTTTTTACCTGTTTCCACTTTGGTGACTTCAAAACAGTCACAAAATGAGTTGTATATGTACTCAATTCCCCCGTGATTCTTTGGGTACCATACAGTTTGCCCAATTTTTAAGATATTTTTGAAAATGTGCAACTTTTTGCACTAAAAAGTTGCAAAAATGCTTAATGACAGAAAAAAACAGTTTTTGACTTTTTGTGCAAAATTTATGATCTATGTTTGCCAGGTTGATTAATTTTAGCACAAAAAAATAGTAAATGCCGCAAGACAAAAACCCTTCCCCTGCAAATGATGAATCAGGCACTTTGCGTTCCATCCTTAACTAGACATAAAATGTGTTTTATACCAAAACAGCTTTGCAGTGTATTTTTAGAGGGGATTTATCCCATGAATAGTAATCCGGTGGTTGATAAATAGAGATGATCGAATCTGCCAAGATTGACATTCGGATATCACTCAAAATTTGAAATAATCTTGTAATGAAATTATTCAATGCAAATTGAATTTTCCTTATTATGCACTAAAGTCTCTCTTGACCCCAAAGCATAATAATTGTAGGATGTAAAAAAAAAGAAAATAAGCAATACTCACTTGACCTCCACAGGTTCCCCGTAATTTCAAACATCTGCCTCAGCCGTCTGCTTAACCTCCGCTAGAGACTAAAATTACGGCGAACCCCACGCCAATTTTTCTTTTAATAAATCCTTTATTTTAACACTAAATGACAAGTACAGTAACCAACACGATCACTGTACTTATTATATATGTGACTGACATGTTTCTATCTATCTAATCTATGTGTGATGCTCTATTCTTTCTGTTCTAAATTGTCGGGTACCGGTGTATGCCGCTGATGAATTGCCGGCTTTTCATGTTTCACTGTGAGCACTGTTCCCATCGATTTGGGCAATCACTGTAATGCCACAACCACCATGGCTGTGGCAATACAGTGAGTTGCAGACAATCCCTGCATGATTGGTGCTCTAAATAGCGCCAGACATGCAGGACGGGGACCCGAGCTCACGCCCGAGCATCGCGCAAGTACTCGGCGAGCTCCGAGCATCTCGAGCACTGAGATGCTCGGGTGAGTACCGAGCAGTGGTGAGCATGCTCGCTCATCACTACACCTCATGTGTCACCATCACTTCCATAACCATTGAATGAAGCGAAAGCCAAGCATGCACATTATAACTTAATTTTCAAGGGAGGAATTTTATCATTGTTCTTGTTGTTATTTGGGATTTTAGCAGTCAGACCCTCAGCAATGATACAGTTACCAGCTCTGTTGTACTGTGCTTTCATACAAACAAAAACAATCACACATTGAGCTTATATATATACACAGTGGGTACAGAAAGTATTCAGACTCCTTTAAATTTTCCACTCTTGGTTTCATTGCAGCCATTTGGTAAATTCTAAAAAGTTCATTTTTTTCTCATTAAAGTACACTCTGCACCCCATCTTGACTGAAAAAAAACAAATGTAGAAATTTTTGCAATTTTATTAAAAAAGAAAAACTGAAATATCACATCGTCATAAGTATTCAGACCCTTTGCTCTGACGCTCATATTTAAGTTACATGCTGTCAATTTCCTTGTGATCCTACTTGAGATGGTTTTACTCCTTCATTGGAGTCCAGCTGTGTTTAATTAAACTGATAGGACTTGATTTGGAAAGGCACACACCTGTCTATATACGACCTCATAGCTCACAGTGCATGTCAGACCAAATGAGAATCATGAGCTCAAAGGAGCTGCCCAAGGAGCTCAGAGACAGGATTGTGGCAAGACACAGATCTGGCCAAGGTTATAAACGAACCACCAGAAGTTTTCCTCGACCTGGCTGTCCAGTAGTGTTGAGCCACCCCCGTAGTGTTCGAGTTCGGTTTGGTTCGTCGAACACCCGTGTGTTCGCCGAACTGTTCGTCTAACTGTTCGTCGAACACCTTCGAACACCGTTAAAACCAATGGCAGGCAAACAAAAACACATAGAAACACATAGAAAACACCTTCAAAGGTGTCCAAAAGCTGACAAACTGCTCAGAAGACATAACTAACACATGGAAAAGTGACAAGTACATATAGTCATGCGAAAATAAAAGAGGTGGAGGAGTAAAAGGAGGGGGAGACACAGATATAGGCATGTCATGCCCTTCTAAAATCCAAAAAGTGAGAAGCCGACACGGCCAGTCCGCTCCTGCCCGTGCCACCTCCGTGTCGCCGGGTTTGTGCCAGAGCCGCGGTGAACCCTGATGGCCAGCCCCCCTTTCCCAATACTGGTGCCTGTCCGCTGGTGGGTCGAGCGAGCCCCCCTGTGGTGGAGGCAGCTCTAAGCTTTTTAATTTAAATTGTCTCTCTAATTTGAATGAATACACTTTAAATCCATTTACAAGGATCTATTGGAGGGCAAGTCTCATGCCAGCAGCCGCGTAATTCCAGCTCCACTAGCGTCCACTAAAGCTGCTGCAGTTAAAAAGCTTTTATAAGGATCGAGCTCGGCTGTCCACCGCAAGGCATCCTACTGCCAGTCCCAGCCCCTATACCTTGGGGTGCCTCCTGATGCTCTTCACTGAGTATCCCATGGTCCCGAAGCATTTCCTTTGAAAAAATTAAGTGTCTAAACTACAGGTGGTGTAGCTTGCTTAACAGCTGGGATAATCCGCTGACTAGCAGACACTGCTACTAGGCACAAAGTATTTCCTGGGCTAGATGCAGTTAAAAATTTGTAATTAGATACTCTCGTTGGATGCTGAGAAAGCATTCCATAGAGTCTCCTGGCACGCCATATATGATTCTCTTAAAAAGCTTGGGGTAGGGTCTAGGGGACCCTTTTATAGCCAAAATCACGGCCCTGTATCACAATACGTCACCTAGGCTGAAGATAAATGGAACTGTAGCACCCTGAGGGCTCGGTTGCTACAGAGGTATTGCACCTCACCCAGAGGTGTGATATCTCACTCTCAGGTGAGGATGGAGTGTGGATCAGGACCCGACACCTGCATTCATTACACCACATTGCCGTGGGGCAGGGCGACCAATATGCCTCTGAGATGGGCATGACAGTCCCTGTCCCTGGCTGGAGTGAGGGGAGGGAACACTGAGGAAGGGGAACCCTGTAGTGCAGGAGCAGGGAGGAAGCAGTTCCTGGGTGCATTGAGAAGGGAGTATAAAAGGTGGGCACCATCTTAGTTCAGTGCAGAGAAGTCTGAGCAGAAGTGGCAGGGAGCAGGGGCTCTGCATGAGCTCTGCTCCGGAGGCGGGCCTAGTAACAGAGGCCCAGGCCTGGAAGAGGGAGAAGGAAGGAAGAGTCGCGGAGAAGGCTCCAGGAACGAGGAATGAAGGGATCCCAGGGGTGCGGACGGGCGAGTCGCCACCGCACGCCCGAATCCACCTGCGTGGAGGGGTCAGGCCAAAGGTGGAGACCGGTCCCCGAAACTAGTGGAGGCTGGAAACGACCCTCAGCTAGAAACCGGAGGCTGTGACATTTTATGTGGCGCAGCCCCTCGCTACACCCGCTAGGAAGGCACCACATAGGGTCAGGGAAACTGGCGCCAAGTTTACCAAGAGGAGGCCCGAGGCAGCCGGACAGAAGGGTTGGTAAGAAAGGCCAGACAAAGGACACACCCAACGGGGTCCTGTAAAGCGCTCCAAAGTTATCTGGGAGTTGTCTGAGCCCCTCACCTGGTGAGCATAGTACGACGTGGGCAGTCGTTAATAAGAACTGTGAGTAAAGGCCCTGGACTGCATCACTGACTCCGTGTCGTTACTGCTGCTGCCCTGCACCATCACTCCCATCCTCCGCATACACTGCCCTGAGGCTATACTCCTCCCGTGGGGAGTTATGCTATGCTCTGCTGCACCCACAACTCCAGCCTCAGCGGTCTGCCCTGCAGCGGCGGTTCACTCTGACCCCAATCCACGCGTGGCGTAGTCGGACATTTAAACATCAAAACCTCATAAATAGTTCCGCCACTGGTTTGACCACCCTGAGCCACGGAACCGGGTCTCCGCCACGAAGACTACAACCACCAGCATCCACCAAAAAGGGTCCGGCTCCGGTTGTCCCAAGGCCCAGGGGGTGCATCAGAACATTTTCATCACCTTTCACAATCACCAATGGGACAAGGCAGGGATGTCCTCTGTCCCCTCTCTTATACATCCTAGTGACGGAGCACCTGCTCTCATCAATTCGCCATAACCCCAATATTAGGTGGATTGAGGTGGGAGGCACCGAGTACAAGTGCTCTCTGTTTGCTGCTGATGTCCTAGTATATATCACTCAATCACATATATCCATCCATGCTGTTATGGCTGAAATAGATCACTTTGTTACATGGTCAAATTTTAAAATCAATGCAGCGAAGTCTGAGGCCCTCGATGTCTCCCTCCCCAAATCCATATAGGATTCCATCCAGTCCAACTTTCCCTTTGCCTGGCCCTCACAGGGTATCAAATACTTAGGAATTCCTATTCATAGAGACCTCTCCCATCTATGTTATCTTAATTTTGGGCCCTTTATTGAACAACTCCATACAGACCACGGTTGGCAAGTTAGAACTGTAAGATTCACTACGTGAACCACTGGTGTTTTGTGGAAAAGCACATGTACACTGTGTTCCAAATTATTATGCAAAAAGTGTTTAGGAGTGATAAGGGAAGAATTTGTTTGTTTGTCAGTTAAACTCATTGATGGTGATGTGTGTCAGGGCTCTTTATATCACTGTAAGCAATTGCAGACACCTGTGCTAATTAGTTTGGCAGGTGTGTCCAATGAAAGGCAAGACTACTTAAGAAGGCTGTCTCACATTATTAAGCAGCCTACATTTTCTGCCAAAATGGGAAAGAAAAAGGATGTGTCGGCTGCTGAGAAGCAACAAATTGTGGAGTGTTTAGGTCAAGGCATGACTACAATCAACATTGTGCGATGATCAGGATGAAGTGTCTTGGCAATCAAGAAGTATGTAGCTGATTCACAGTACACACGTGTGCGTGCTGATAAGGGCAAATTGAGGACTCTTTCCTACAGGCAATTACGTCAGGTTAAAAGAGCAGCGGCAAAAAAGCCTTGTCATAGCAGCAGACAAGTTTTTGAAGCTGCTGGTGCCTCCAACGTCCCCCGAACAACAAGATGCAGGGTCCTTCAGAGGTTTGCAGCTGTGCATACGCCATCCTGTCGACCTCCTCTATCCACTTCACACAAGCAGAAATGGCTCCAGTGGGCTAAACATTACATGAAGACTGATTTCAAAACTGTTTTGTTCACGGATGAGTGCTGTGCAGCGCTCGATGGTCCAGATGGATGGAGTGGAGGATGGCTGGTTGATGGACACCCCACGCAAACACGGCTACAGCGCCAACAAGGAGGAGGTGGAGTAATGTTTTGGGCTGGAATCATGGGGAGAGAGATTGTCGGCCCCTTTAGGATCCCTGAAGGCGCTAAAGATGAACTCCATAATGTATGTGGATTTTCTCAAACAGCACTTCCTGCCATGGTTCAAGAAGAAGAACCGTGTATTTCACAGCAAGATCATTTTTTTGCATGATAATGCACCATCTCATACTGCACATAAAACATCTGCATCTCTGGCTGATATGGGCATAAAAGGGGACAAACTTATGGTGTGACCCCCATGCTCCCCTGACCTCTACCCCATTCAGAACCTCTGGAGCATCATCAAAAGGAGTGTCTATGATGGCGGGAGGCAGTTCACATCTAAGCAACACCTCTGGGAGGGTATTCTGTCCTCATGCAAAACAATTGAAGCAGAAACCATCCAAAACCTGACAAATTCAATGGACGAGAGAGTTCAGAAGCTCCTTTCGAACAAGGGGTCCTATGTGAAAATATAACATCACCTAAAATAAAGTTTTGAGTTGAAAACTGTTTGATTTCAGTTTCTAATAACCTGCTAATGCTTATAATTTCAAAAATGACCATTTTTTTGGTCTTTATTAAAATGAAAAGGTTGATCGAAAAGTTTGGGGGATCTAAGAGTGTGGCAACCCAGTAGTCATGATTACTTCGAATTCTGACAATATGAGGGTCATGTTGCAGGTAGTGCAGCAAGAAGGCACTTATGTGTCTTGCGCATCTCGGAGCCCCAAAATTATTTTCCGGGCTAGATGCAGCTAAAAATTATTATTAATTTTAAATCTGGTGGAGCTTAGTATAGATGGCCTAATAGGATCAGTGCTGCACACTGCTACAAAGCCCAAATTATTTTCCAGCCAAGATACAGATAAACATGATTAGTAATTTTAAATCTGGTGGAGCTTATTATAGATGGCCTAATAGAATCAGTGCTGCACACTGCTACAAAGCCCAAATTATTTTCCAGCCAAGATACAGATAAACATGATTAGTAATTTGAAAGCTTAAAACGGTTGGTAGGGTGATTTTAACCAATCATCAAGCTTTTACTCTCCCCAGGATGACACAGGGGTAGAAAAGTCGTTTCGGATCCATGATTTGTTCATCTTTATGAACGTGAGTCTGTCTACATTATCAGTGGAGAGCCGCGTGCGCTTATCTGTCAGCACACCACCAGCAGCGCTGAACACACGTTCAGACAGAACGCTGGCTGCGGGGCATGACAAGATCTCCAAGGCGTAAGTGGCTAGCTCCTGCCATTTATCCAGATTGGAAGCCCAAAAAGAGCAAGGGTCCAGTGACACAGTCGTGGCTTCAATGTTTACTTGGAGATACTCCTGTACCATCGTCTCTAGGCGTTGACTATGTGTCAGACTTCTTGTCTCCTGTGGCCTTGCAAAGGATGGGCTAAAAAAGTGGTGAAATGATTCCGCAAAATTGATGTTACCAGCAGATACTGTGGTTCTGTTACGGTTTGAGTGCTGAACACTTGACGGTCCCACGGTTGGCAAGTTGGAACTGTGAGATTCACTACGTGCACCACTGGTGTTTTGAGGAAAAGCACATGTAAGATTCTGCAACAGTCTCTGCTGATACTCCTGCATGCGTGCATCCCTTTCTATGGCAGGAATAATTTCGGCAAATTTACTTTTGTACCGGGGATCTAACAGTGTGGCAACCCAGTAGTCAGGATTATTTCTAATTCTCACAATTCGAGGGTCATGTTGCAGGTAGTGCAGCAAGAAGGCACTCATGTGTGTTGCGCATCCAGGAGCACCAAGTCCCTGTTGTGTTGGTGGCGAGGTAACAATCATGCTTCCTTCCTCTGTCCTCTCCCCCCAACCTCGCACAACAGAAATGTGATCAAGGTCTCCCTCATCTGATGAGTCTTCCATCAGTTCGTCCTCCACTTCTTCCTGGGCTCCTGCACCTTCCTCACTAGTTTGGCTGCTCTCATGCACCGTGGTAAAACCATCTACCCCACCCTCACATGCCTGCCGCCTTGGTGCTGCCGACCGTCTGGACCTTGCAGATGTTAGCCCTTCCGCATACAACTCCTCCTCCTCTACTTGCTCCACCTCCTCTTGTGCCACCACCTGACTCCGAATTCTGTTTAACATGTGCTCCAGCATGTAAATCACCGGAATAGTCATGCTGATAATGGCATCATCAGCACTAAACATCTTCGTCGCCATTACAAAACTGTGCAGAAGGGTGCATAGGTCCCTGATCTGAGACCACTCCTCCAGCGTGATTTGCCCCACCTCTGGATCTCGTTGGCCCAGGCTATACGTCAGAACGTATTGCACCAGGGCTTGTCGGTGCTGCCACAGTCGCTGCAACATGTGCAGAGTTGAATTACACCGGGTAGGCACATCGCATTTTAGCCGGTGAAGTGGCAGGCCCAACGACTTCTGTAGAGATGTAAGTCGCTGAGCTGCGGGATGCGAAGGGCGGAAGTGAGCACACAGCGACCGTGCCCTCTGCAGAAGGCCATCTAGTCTGGGATAGTGGGCTAAAAATTGCTGGACAACCAGGTTCAACACGTGAGCCATACAAGGCACGTGTGTGACAATGCCCCGGTGAAGGGCCGCACCCAGGTTTGCAGCATTGTCGCACACGGCCTTCCCTGGTTTCAGGTCCAGTGGAGACAACCATTCATGAAATTGGTTCTCCAGAGCTGACCACAACTCCTCAGCTGTGTGACTCACATTTCCCAGACATTTCAAAGTAAAAACCGCCTGATGACGTTGAGCCCTACTGCCAGCATAGTAAGGAGGTGTGCAGGATCCCTTGTGCGCAGTTAGAAAGCTTGTGGCATGACCAGACAGGCTTTGGGTGCAGGTGGAAGACCGAGAGGAGGTTGAGGAGGCAGAAGCAGTGGAGGAACTTTGACATAAAGAGGATTGACGCACAACTCGTGGGAACGGCAAGACTTGGACAGCAGCCCCTTGTCCTGCTGTCACCATAGTTACCCAGTGCCCAGTCAGCGACATGTAACGCCCCTGTCCATGCCTACTCGTCCAAGTGTCTGTGGTGAAATGCACCCTGTCACACACAGAGTTTCTCAAAGAAGCGGTGATGTTGTGTGCGACATGCTGGTGGAGCGCAGGCACACCTTTCATTGAGAAGTAGTGCCGACTGGGCAGCTGGTACTGGGGCACTGCGACGGACATAAGGTCTCGAAAATCCTCTGTGTCCACCAGGCGGAAAGGCAGCATTTCTGTAGCCAAGAGCTTGCAGATGGTGAAATTCAACCTCTTAGCTTTCTCATGGCTAGGAGGAAATGGTCTTTTACTTGTCCACATCTGAGGGACCGAGGGCTGGCTATTGTGCTTAGACGGGGTTGATAAGGGTGTCCCCGGCAAACTGCCGGTCTGTGAGGAAGATGCAGGCGGACATGTTAGATTGCCTTGATCCAAAGGTGGTTCAATCGATGTCGGACAGCGCTCAACACCAGCTGGTGTTACCACCTCCAAAGAAAATGATGATCTGCCAATCACGCTGGCTGTTGCGGGTAAAGAGGTGGTAGGTCTGCGCCCCAAAACAGGTGTGACTGCTGTCCCCCCAGTCACAGAAGATGAAGAGGCCGCGGATGCACAAGATATGGCAGACGGTGGTTGGCCCGGCCGGCTAGGCCGCATTGTAGCACACTGAGCTTCCCACTGCAACTTATGCTTCATGTCCATGTGCCGGTTCATGCAGGATGTACTCAAACTATGTATTTTTTGGCCTCTACTTAGCTTTTGCTGACAAATGTTACAGATAACACGAGTTGGGTCATCTTTATCGATCTGAAAAAATGCCCAGGCTATGCAAGGCTTAGCACCCATGCGACCTGAAGAGCCACCACGACTTGTGGTGAGAGGCAGAGTTGTGTTTGAGGATGCAGTTGTTGACGTGCTTCCAGTACTATGTCTCTGTCCAGGAAGGCGCAACCTGACCTCGTCGTCACTAGCATCTTCCTCCACCTCCTCTGCTGACCTCATCTCTTGGCTGACTGTGGGTTGACAGTAAGTGGGATCTCCAACCTCATCATCATCACCCTGTGCGTTATCACACCCGTCGTCCTCAGAGCCAACCTGTTCCTGCCCTGACAAAAAACTAAAGTTGTCGCTCCAATCAGGTATTTGAGTCTCATCATCGTCTTCCTCATTGTCTCCACCAACAGGAGTTACAGTTTGGGAATGAGGGTCTACATTATGGTCAGAACCTTCTGCGTCTGGTCCTGGATCCGATTCTGGGCATCAGTGCAGATCATTTCCTCGTCTGGATTCACAGAAGCGCTGGAGTCGACCTCTGATTCCCAGACTATAGTATGAGTAAACAGCTCTGCAGACTCAACCATCTGTTCTACCTCATACTCAGACGGGCAGCTGGAGATTTGGGAGCTGTGAGGAAGCAAGTGCGATTGGGGTGACACCTTTGAGGACTGGAGTATTTGTGATGTTGAAGTTGATGTGGAGGAGAGCCCACTTAAAGGAGCACTTGATATCCGTTGAAGCACCTGCTGCTTTTGTGCCTCATCTGGAATTTGTAGCGATTGGCGTGGCTGTAAGAAAGGGATCTTATCACATTGTCCGCTAAAAGAAGTAGACAATTTAGTTTGGCTGGAAGATGGTCTTTCTTCTGCAGATGTTACTGTTGCTTTAACACCTACCCCACGGACACAACCTTTTTTCCCCTTCCCAACACGCCTATTCCCCTTTCCACCAGCAGCAGGCCTTTTTCCACTCATTTTGGTGGTTAACTAATTCACAACTCTGGAGTTGTTTGCACAAAAAAACAATGGATGGGAACCAAGCAGAGCTGAGTGGCCAAACTGTGGTATTAGGCCAAAACTATTGGCTGGGTTAGAGGGAGAAAAAAATTATATTCGATTTGCAACCTGATGGAGGTCAGTATAGATGGACTAATAGAACAAGTCCCACACACAGCTAGAAGCCAAAATATTTTTTCAGAGGTAGATGCAGAAAAAAAATATATTCAGTTTGCAACCTGATTGAGGTCAGTATAGATGGACTAATAGAGAAAGTCCCACACACTGCTAGAAGGCCAAATATTTTTTCAGAGCTAGATGCAGACAAAAAATTATTTTGAATTTGCAACCTGATGGAGGTCAGTATAGGTGGACTAATAGAACAAGTCCCACACACTGCTAGAAGGCCAAATATTTTTTTCAGAGCTAGATGCAGAAAAAAATTATATTCAGTTTGCAACCTGATGGAGGTCAGTATAGATGGACTAATAGAACAAGTCCCACACACAGCTAGAAGCCCAAATATTTTTTCAGAGGTAGATGCAGAAAAAAATTATATTCAGTTTGCAACCTGATGGAGGTCTGTATAGATGGATTAATAGAACAAGTCCCACACACAGCTAGAAGCCCAATATTTTTTCAGAGGTAGATGCAGAAAAAAATATATTCAGTTTGCAACCTGATGGAGGTCTGTATAGATGGATTAATAGAACAAGTCCCACACACAGCTAGAAGCCCAATATTTTTTCAGAGGTAGATGCAGAAAAAATATATTCAGTTTGCAACCTAATGGAGGTCTGTATAGATGGATTAATAGAACAAGTCCCACACACAGCTAGAAGCCCAATATTTTTTCAGAGCTAGATGCAGAAAAAAATTATATTCAATTTGCAACCTGATGGAGGTCAGTATAGATGGACTAATAGAATGATGCTATGCCCAAAAGATTTTACTTCACTAGGTGCAGTAAAAAAATTGGTATTCTATACACAGGTGGTATATCTTGCAACACAGATAGGCTACTCCACTGACTAACACACTCTGCAATAGGCCAAAAAGGATTAGCTTTGCTAGATTCAGCCAAATGCTGTGAAAAAAACTTGCACAGCACTGGCACAGACCTGCCTGGCAAAAACTGATAGGAACAGATGTAACCTAGTCCTGAAAAGGACTCCAATTACAATTAGTCTTTACTCCCACAATCTATCTATTTAAGAGCACAGACCTGCCTGATAAAAGTCGTAGGAAATGCTGTAACCTAGTCCTTAAAAGGACTGCAATCACAACTATTCCCTACTCCCAAGCTATTTGTAGATTTGTGCGAAAATTGGCTTGAAATTAACAAGGTATAGCGCACACAGCAACAGCGGTGCCGTCTAACACGCAGCTGCAGCAGTGAGAAAATGGTGGCGACGGGGAAAATGGCTTGGTCTTATAGGGCAAGGACATGTGACATACACTGCCAATGACACAAGCCCTTGCTTGTGTGAAAAAAAGCACTTCTCTCCGTGTGTGCGCTGCTGATAGGCTGACAGATTGCACCTCCCCACTGCAAATGCGGGAAAGAGAAAAAAAAATGGAGATCTTCATTGTTCCTGCAGAGATCCATCCCCTGCCCCTCCCCCCACTCCGCTGTACACTCAAACTGCGTATTAACATTAATTTTCATCATTACTGAGAAAAAATCCAGTTATGATTTTGGTGCACGAACAGTTATCGAACATAACCTCGAACAGCCAAATTTTTCTCAAATTGTTCGTGTTCGCCGAACGGCTCGAACACCGCCCAAAACAGCTCGAATTTGAGATTGGCGAACAGTTCGAGTAGAACAACGCTCATCTCTACTGTCCAGTCAAACTGGAAGAGCCTTGGTGAGAGAGATAAAGAAGAACCCCAAGATCACTGTGGCTGAGCTCCAGAGATGCAGTAGTGAGATGGGAGAAAGTTCCACAAAGTCAACTATCACTGCAGCCCTCCACCAGTCGGGCTTTTATGGCAGAGTGGCCCGACAAAAGCCTTAACTCAGTCCAAGACATATGAAAGCCCACATAGAGTTTGCTCAAAAACACATGAAGGACTCCCAGACTATGAGAAATAAGATTATCTGGTCTGATGAGATGAAGATAGAACTTTTTGGTGATAATTCTAAGCAGTATGTGTGGAGATAACCAGGCACTGCTCATCACCTGCCCAATACAATTCCAACAGTGAAACATGGTGGTGGCAGCATCATGCTATGGGGGTGTTTTTTAGCGGCAGGGACAGGACGACTGGTTGCAATTGAAGGAAGCATGAATGCGGCCAAGTACAGATATATCCTGGATGGAAACCTCTTCCAGAGTGCTCTGGACCTCAGACTTGGCCGAAGGTTCACCTTCCAACAAGACAATGACCCTAAGCACACAGCTAAAATAACAAAGGTGTGGCTTCAGAACAACTTTGTGACCATTCTTGACTGGCCCAGCCAGAGCCCTGACCTAAACCCAATTGAGCATCTCTGGAGAGACCTGAAAATGGCTGTCCACCAACGTTCACCATACAACCTGACGGAACTGGAGAGGATCTGCAAGGAAGAGTGGCAGAGGATCCCCAAATCCAGGTGTGAAAAACTTGTTGCATCATTCCCAAAAAGACTCATGGCTGTACTAGCTCAAAAGGGTGCTTCTACTCAATACTGAGCAAAGGGTCTGAATACTTATGACCATGTAATATTTCAGTTTTTCTTTTCAAATAAATTTGTAAAAATGTCTACATTTCTGTTTTTTTTTCAGTCAAGATGGGGTGCAGAGTGTACATTAATGAGAAAAAAAATATTTTTTAGAATTTACCAAATGGCTGCAATGAAACAAAGAGTGAAAAATTTAAAGGGGTCTGAATACTTTCCATACCCACTGTATATATATATATATATATATATATATATATATATATATATATATATATACACACATATATATATATATACAGTACAGACCAAAAGTTTGGACACACCTTCTCATTTAAAGATTTTTCTGTATTTTCATGACGATGAAAATTGTACATTCACACTGAAGGCATCAAAACTATGAATTAACACATGTGGAATTATATACTTAACAAAAAAAGTGTGAAACAACTGAAAATATGTCTTATATTCTAGGTTCTTCAAAGTAGCCACCTTTTGCTTTGATGACTGCTTTGCACACTCTTGGCATTCTCTTGATGAGCTTCAAGAGGTAGTCACCGGAAATGGTTTTCACTTCATATGTGTGCCCTGTCAGGTTTAATAAGTGGGATTTCTTGCCTTATAAATGGGGTTGGGACCATCAGTTGTGTTGTGCAGAAGTCAGGTGGATACACAGCTGATAGTCCTACTAAACAGACTGTTAGAATTTGTATTATGGCAAGAAAAAAGCAGCTAAGTAAATAAAAATGAGTGGCCATCATTACTTTAAGAAATGAAGGTCAGTCAGTCCGAAAAACTGGGCAAACTTGAAAGTGTCCCCAAGTGCAGTTGCAAAAACCATCAAGCGCTACAAAGAAACTGGCTCACATGAGGACCGCCCCAGGAAAGGAAGATCAAGAGTCACCTCTGCTTCTGAGGATAAGTTTATCCGAGTCACCAGCCTCAGAAATCGCAGGTTAACAACAGCTCAGATTAGAGACCAGGTCAATGCCACACAGAGTTTTAGCAGCAGACACATCTCTTCAACAACTGTTAAGAGGAGACTTTGTGCAGCAGGCCTTCATGGTAAAATAGCTGCTAGGAAACTACTGCTAAGGACAGGCAACAAGCAGAAGAGACTTGTTTGGCATAAAGAACACAAGGAATGGACATTAGACGAGTGGAAATCTGTGCTTTGGTCTGATGAGTCCAAATTTGAGATCTTTGGTTCCCACCACCGTGTCTTTGTGCGACGCAGAAAAGGTGAAAGGATGGACTCTGCATGCCTGCTTCCCACCGTGAAGCATGGAGGAGGAGTTGTGATGGTGTGGGGGTGCTTTGCTGATGACACTGTTGGGGATTTATTCAAAATTGAAGGCATACTGAACCAGCATGGCTACCACAGCATCTTGCAGCGACATGCTATTCCATCCGGTTTGCGTTTAGTTGGACCATCATTTATTTTTCAACAGGACAATGACCCCAAACACACCTCCAGGCTGTGTAAGGGCTATTTGACCAAGAATGAGAGTGATGGGGTGCTACGCCAGATGACCTGGCCTCCACAGTCACCTGACCTGAACCCAATCGAGATGGTTTGGGGTGAGCTGGACCGCAGAGTGAAGGCAAAAAGGGCCAACAAGTGCTAAGCATCTCTGGAAACTCCTTCAAGATTGTTGGATGACCATTTTCGGTGACTACCTATTGAAGCTCATCAAGAGAATGCCAAGAGTGTGCAAAGCAGTCATCAAAGCAAAAGGTGGCTACTTTGAAGAACCTAGAATATAATACATATTTTCAGCTGTTTCACACTTTTTTGTTAATTATATAATTCCACATGTGTTAATTCATAGTTGTGATGCCTTCAGTGTGAATGTACAATTTTCATAGTCATGAAAATAGAGAAGAATCTTTAAATGAGAAGGTGTGTCCAAACTTTTGGTCTGTACTGTATATATACACTGATTATAGGAATTTTGAACTGCATTGCTACTATTTAGAAAAAACTTTGTGATTTATAAATGTACCTTTTGATCATATTGTTTGATTGCACTTGCCAACAAGACAACCACTTCCGTTTATAACCTCTGCTAACAGAGTTTAAAGAACAGGTAACATCCAATTAATAAAAACAGCATTAGTCTACCTTCCTACTATGAGCTTCTGTTGAGTTTTTGCTGCTGCAAAATTTCTGCATAATTTCTGCATCAATTAATTAAATGTGGTTACTTGAGGTTTTTCATTGCTTTTTTGTGTGCGTTTTTTATCGCATTTTTGACACTGCGGTTTTTCTCTCTTGGTGTGTCATACTTAAATAAAACTGCTTTCTTTTTGATGCTTCGTTGTATTTGGTTTTGACAGAACTTTATTGATATACTTAGGTGCAGATTACATGCATTTTTGATGCGTTTCTTCTGCGGAAGCTCACTAAAAATGCATGTTTATAAGTTTACAAACAAGTCCATGAAAAAAGAAAAAAAAAAGGTTGCACTCATTGTCCTTTATTGCATTGCAGCTAAAAACATGCAGGCAGGGGAACAAAGTGGCTCAAAGGTGGATGAAGGCCTTTTCGCGTTTCAACGGGTACTAAGATAAGGAGGAAATGATGGGGATCCTATTTGAAAGCTGGATCTACCCATGTTGATTACATCAATACTAACACTAATCCCACCCCTCCTTTCACCTGTCAGGAAAGCAAACATCGAAATAATTCAAAAGACCAATCTCAAGTTAAAATACTAAAAGACCAATATTCCTCATACACTATAAGAACACGATCATCAAACTTTTCATTAAAGCCAGTCAGACTCTGCGCTCGTGTGCGCATTATCCACCTGGCTTCATCTTTGAACAAAAGTCTATGGAGATCTCCTCCCTGGGCTGGCAGCTGAACTCTCTCCAGTCTTGCAAAATCCGTGACCCTGAGGTTACTTGCGTGTTTTTCTTATATGTTAGTATAAGTCTCCGTGAACATACTCCTGTTGAAATAGATTTGAAGTGGTCACGAAACCTAACAAACAACGGCCTGTTAGTTTTGCCAATATAAAAAAAGTTGCATGGACAAAAGATCACATACACCATGTGACTAGTTCTGCAGGTGATCAGATCCTGCATCCGATTTTTAATTTCTCCTATTTGCGAAATAGGGGAAATCAAATGATAGGGACAAAAGGTGCATCTACCACACCATGGTTACCTCTTGGTTTATGATTATCTAACCAATTTTTTTATTCTGCTTTAACATAATTATGTGCCAACATATCCTTAAGGTTTACATACCTTCTAGAAGAGATCAAATGTCTGCGTGCCACCACATCTGAGATATCAGTATCTTTTTCAAGTATGTGCCAGTTTTTATTTATGGCTGCCCAGCTTTTTTTATACATCGGCCCATACTTGAAACTGAATATGAACCTTTTTGCATGATCCTTTTTTGATTTATAACTCCCATTTAACAGCTCTTTCTTTAAGAATGTGTTGGCCCTATCCAGAGAATTATTTAATAAGGGTTCTGGATGACCTCTAAGTAAGAACCTATGCTTAAGGTCCATAGCCTATTCTACAAAACATTTCTGATTGCTGTTAATTCTCCTAAACCTTAGAAATTGGCTATGGGGAAGTGCCTTTTTTGCATGGGTGGGGTGAGAACTCTCATAGTGGAGAAAAGAATTAGTTGATGAAGGTTTTTTATGAACCTCTTTTGTGAGGAAACCTTCAAGGACCTCACCTCCACATCCAAAAACACCAGTTTAGAACCTCCAAAAACCAAAGTAAACCTCATGTTCATTGTGTTGGTAGAATTTAAATGCGAAACAAAATCATGAAACGGATTCCCACTGCCGGCCCAAACCACAAAAGATGTCATCTACAAATCTCAACAAACAAATCTTAAGAATAATCTAATGTACTTGAGAAAGGGATTGAGTCCAAAAAATACATAACTATCCTCAAACACGACCAGGAATAAATTTGCAAATGTGCATGCCACAGGAGTACCCATGGCTGTTCCAGTGTTCTGCAGGAACTACTGCTCCCCAAATATAAAGGCATTATGTTTAAAAACAAAATATATGGCTCCACATGCAAAATCAACAAAAGCCCCATCTTTATCAGTATTAACCAAGATTGAACTGACTGCCTCAATACTCACTTCCTGTGGAATTCTGGTGTAAAGGCTCTCTGCGTCTATTGATGCCAAAGAGAAGCCATCCTGCCATGAAAGCTCTCGGCGAGCGCACAAAGAGTTGCTCGTGTCCTTTACATAGGAAGGGATATTTTTTAATAATGGGCGTAAAAGCCAATCAATATACTGGGAAAGGGGTTCCATTAGGGACCCTATCCCCAAGACAACAGGCTCCCCCGGGGCACTCAATTAGGACTCATGTAATGTTACTTATGCAGGTAAGTTTACGTTGAGTAAAATAAAAGTAAATTGAGTATGAAATTTCCATAAATCCTATCTACTTTGATGGAACTGTAAGACACTGTTTTTTTGCCACAGCAAAAATATGCAGGGTCAAAAACGCACCAAAAGCATATTGTGGAAACATAGCCTTAGACTGATCGGAGGAGTGCTCAGCAAATATGGAAAAAAATCAAAAATCAAAAATTATCAAACACCTCCTAGCAAAATTAAATAAATGTGTATGCATGCTATACAGCATAAAAAACAACAAAAAAACACAAATAGAACTTCAGTCAGAGCATGCTAAGGTATATGTAAACATTAAATATATGAATATACTGTACAGTATATTTTATATATTCAATTAATTGCAGTATAGATTATCAGTAGTGTTGAGCCACCCCCGTAGTGTTCGAGTTCGGTTCGGTTCATCGAACACCCGTGTGTTCGCCGAACTGTTCGTCGAACTGTTCGTCGAACACCTTCGATCACCGTTAAAACCAATGGCAGGCAAACAAAAACACATAGAAACACATAGAAAACACCTTCAAAGGTGTCCAAAAGCTGACAAACTGCTCAGAAGACACAACTAACACATGGAAAAGTGACAAGTACATATAGTCATGCGAAAAGAAAAGAGGTGGAGGAGTAAAAGGAGGGGGAGACACAAATATAGGCATGTCATGCCCTTCTAAAATCCAAAAAGTGAGAAGCCGACACGTTCAGTCCGCTCCTGCCCGTGCCACCTCCGTGTCGCCGGGTTTGTGCCAGAGCCGTGGTGAACCCTGACGGCCAGCCCCCCTCTCCCAATACTGGTGCCTGTCCGCTGGTGGGTCGAGCGAGCCCCCCTGTGGTGGAGGCAGCTCTAAACTTTTTAATTTAAATTGTCTCTCTAATTTGAATGAATACACTTTAAATCCATTTACAAGGATCTATTGGAGGGCAAGTCTCATGCCAGCAGCCGTGTAATTCCAGCTCCAGGAGCGTCCACTAAAGCTGCTGCAGTTAAAAAGCTTTTATAAGGATCGAGCTCGGCTGTCCACCGCAAGGCATCCTACTGCCAGTCCCAGCCCCTATGCCTTGGGGTGCCTCCTGATGCTCTTCACTGAGTATCCCATGGTCCCGAAGCATTTCCTTTGAAAAAATTAAGTGTCCAAACTACAGGTGGTGTAGCTTGCTTAACAGCCGGGATAATCCGCTGACTAGCAGACACTGCTACTAGGCACAAAGTATTTCCTGGGCTAGATGCAGTTAAAAATTTGTAATTAGATACTCTCGTTGGATGCTGAGAAAGCATTCCATAGAGTCTCCTGGCACGCCATATATGATTCTCTTAAAAAGCTTGGGGTAGGGGTCTAGGGGACCCTTTTATAGCCAAAATCACGGCCCTGTATCACAATACGTCACCTAGGCTGAAGATAAATGGAACTGTAGCACCCTGAGGGCTCGGTTGCTACAGAGGTATTGCACCTCACCCAGAGGTGTGATATCTCACTCTCAGGTAAGGATGGAGTGTGGATCAGGACCCGACACCTGCATGCATTACACCACATTGCCGTGGGGCAGGGCGACCAATATGCCTCTGAGATGGGCACGACAGTCCCTGTCCCTGGCTGGAGTGGGGGGAGGGAACACTGAGGAAGGGGAACCCTGTAGTGCAGGAGCAGGGAGGAAGCAGTTCCTGGGTGCATTGAGAAGGGAGTATAAAAGGTGGGCACCATCTTAGTTCAGTGCAGAGAAGTCTGAGCAGAAGTGGCAGGGAGCAGGGGCTCTGCATGAGCTCTGCTCCGGAGGCGGGCCTAGTAACAGAGGCCCAGGCCTGGAAGAGGGAGAAGGAAGGAAGAGGAGCGGAGAAGGCTCCAGGAACGAGGAATGAAGGGATCCCAGGGGTGCGGACGGGCGAGTCGCCACCGCACGCCCGAATCCACCTGCGTGGAGGGGTCAGGCCAAAGGGGGAGACCGGTCCCCGAAACTAGTGGAGGCAGGAAACGACCCTCAGCTAGAAACCGGAGGCTCTGACATTTTATGTGGCGCAGCCCCTCGCTACACCCGCTAGGAAGGCACCACATAGGGTCAGGGAAACTGGCGCCAAGTTTACCAAGAGGAGGCCCGAGGCAGCCGGACAGAAGGGTTGGTAAGAAAGGCCAGACAAAGGACACACAAAGGGGGTCCTGTGAAGCGCTGCAAAGTTATCTGGGAGTTGTCTGAGCCCCTCACCTGGTGAGCACAGTACGACATGGGCAGCCGTTACCTGCAGACGTGGTCTGGATAATAAGAACTGTGAGTAAAGGCCCTGGACTGCATCACTGACTCCGTGTCGTTACTGCTGCTGCCCTGCACCATCACTCCCATCCTCCGCATACACTGCCCTGAGGCTATACTCCTCCCGTGGGGAGTTATGCTATGCTCTGCTGCACCCACAACTCCAGCCTCAGCGGTCTGCCCTGCAGCGGCGGTTCACTCTGACCCCAATCCACGGGTGGCGTAGTCGGACATTTAAACATCAAAACCTCATAAATAGTTCCGCCACTGGTTTGACTACCCTGAGCCACGGAACCGGGTCTCCGCCACGAAGACTACAACCACCAGCATCCACCAAAAAGGGTCCGGCTCCGGGTGTCCCAAGGCCCAGGGGGTGCATCAGAACATTTTCATCACCTTTCACAATCACCAATGGGACAAGGCAGGGATGTCCTCTGTCCCCTCTCTTATACATCCTAGTGACGGAGCACCTGCTCTCATCAATTCGCCATAACCCCAATATTAGGTGGATTGAGGTGGGAGGCACCGAGTACAAGTGCTCTCTATTTGCTGATGATGTCCTAGTATATATCACTCAATCACATATATCCATCCATGCTGTTATGGCTGAAATAGATCACTTTGTTACATGGTCAAATTTTAAAATCAATGCAGCGAAGTCTGAGGCCCTCGATGTCTCCCTCCCCAAATCCATATAGGATTCCATCCAGTCCAACTTTCCCTTGGCCTGGCCCTCACAGGGTATCAAATACTTAGGAATTCCTATTCATAGAGACCTCTCCCATCTATGTTATCTTAATTTTGGGCCCTTTATTGAACAACTCCATACAGACCACGGTTGGCAAGTTAGAACTGTAAGATTCACTACGTGAACCACTGGTGTTTTGTGGAAAAGCACATGTACACTGTGTTCCAAATTATTATGCAAAAAGTGTTTAGGAGTGATAAGGGAAGAATTTGTTTGTTTGTCAGTAGTGTTGAGCCACCCCCGTAGTGTTCGGGTTCGGTTCGGTTCGTCGAACACCGGGATGTTCGAGGAACTGTTCGTCGAACTGTTCGTCGAACACCTTAGAACACCGTCGAACACCGTTAAAACCAATGGCAGGCAAACAAAAACACATAGAAACACATAGAAAACACCTGCAAAGGTGTCCAAAAGCTGACAAACTGCTCAGAAGACACTCTGTTTAAAAAAGCCGGCCGGCAAATTCAGCAGCGGCATACACCGGTACCCGACAATTTAGACAAGAAGGAATAGAGCCTCACACATAGATTAGATAGATAGAAACATGTCAGTCACACATATAAGAAGCACAGTGACAGTGTTGGTTACTGCATTTGTCATTTAGTGTAAAGGATTTATTAAAAAAAATATTAGTGTTTTCGTGCACCGTCTCTTTAAAAAAGCCGGCCGGCAATTCAGCATCTGTACCCGACAATTTAGAACAGAAAGAATAGAGCTTCACACATAGATTAGATAGATAGAAACATGTCAGTCACATATATAATAAGTACAGTGATAGTGTTGCTTACTGTACTTGTCATTTAGTGTAAAGGATTTATTTAAAAAAATAATAGTGTTTTCATGCACTGTCTCTTTAAAAAAGCCGGCCGGCAATTCAGCAGCGGTACCCGACAATTTAGAACAGAAAGATAGAGCATCACACATAGATTAGATAGATAGAAACATGTCAGTCACATATATATGAAGTACAGTGATAGTGTTGGTTACTGTACTTGTCATTTAGTATTAAAATAAAGGATTTATTATTAAAAAAATTGGCGTGGGGTTCCCCTTAATTTTAGGCTCTAGCGGAGGTTAAGCAGACGGCTGGGGCAGATGTTTGAAGCCTGGGAAGGGGGTAATACCCACGGAGCTTCCCAGGCTACTAATATCAGCCCCCAGCTGAATACATAGCCTTTACTAGCTATTAAAATGGGGGACCCCCCAAAAAAAATGACGTGGGGTCCCCCCTAATTTAATAGCTAGCAAAGGCTAGGCAGACAGCTGGGGGCTGATATTAATAGCCCAGGAAGGGAGCCATGAATATTGGCCCCCTCCCAGGCTAGAAACACCAGCCGTCAGCCGCCCCAGAAATGGCGCATTCATAGGATGCGCCAATTCTGGCACTTAGCCTCGCTCTTCCACGCTGCCCTGGTGCGGTGGCAGGGGGTAATAGGGTTGGGGTTGATGTCAGCTTATAATGCCAGCTGACATCAAGCCCAGGTTAGTAATGGAGAGGCGTCTATAAGAAACCCCCATTACTAACCCCATAGTCAAAGTTAAAAAAAACACAAACACCCAGAATAAAGTCCTTTAATTGAAATAAAGACACAATCCTTTATTGTTCTAAATTAAACCATACCTACCATCACGCCCATTCCAGCTGAAGCCAACGATCTCCTGCAATAAAAGAAAAATAATAAAGCAACCTCATCCTTACCTTTCCATGGTTCCCACGACAGCTCCAGCTCTGCTACATCGAGATGACAGGCTGGACCGCAGCAGAACGCCGCCATCCAGCCTGTCATCCCGCAGACACTGAGAAGCGCAGGCTTGCTTGCGCTGCTCAGCGTCTCTCTGTGACGACATCCAGATGAGCCGAGTTCATGTCCAATGAACTCGGCTCACCTCATGCACGTCACTGACAGCGTGGGAAAATTCTCACGCTGAAGCGCTGATTGCAGGAGAATTTTCCCACGCTGTCAGTGACGTGCAGGAGGTGAGCTGAGTTCATTGGACATGAGCTCACCTCATGCACATCACTGACAGCGTGGGAGAATTCTCCTGCACTCAGCACTTCAGCGTGAGAATTTTCCCACGCTGTCAGTGACGTGCATGAGGTGAGCCGAGTTCATTGGACATGACCTCGGCTCATCTGGATGCCGTCACAGCGAGACAGTGAGGAGCGCAAGCATGCCTGCGCTTCTCAGTGTCTGCGGGATGACAGACTGGATGGCAGCGTTCTGCTGCGGTCCAGCCAGTCATCTCGATGTAGCAGAGCTGAAGCTGTCGTGGGAACCATGGAAAGGTAAGGATGAGGTTGGTTTATTATTTTTCTTTTATTGCAGGAGATCGTTGGCTTCAGCTGGAATGGGCGTGATGGTAAGTATGGTTTAATTCAGAACAATAAAGAATTGTGTCTTTATTTCAATTAAAGGACTTTATTCTGGGTGTTGTGTTTTTTTTAAATACTTTACTAGAAATTCATGGCGGTCATGTCTAATACTGGCGTGACCCCATGAATTTTGGGCTTGGGGCCAGCTGATAATACCAAGCTGGCCCTAACCCCTTTATTACCCAGTGAGCCACCGCACCAGGGCCCTGGATGAGTTGGGTACAGCGCCAGAAGATGGCGCTTCTATGAACGCGCCATTTTCCGGGGTGGCTGCGGACTGCAATTTGTAGCGGGGGGGGCCCAGAAAGCTTGGGCCTCCCTGCGCTGCAGATTCCAGCCCCCAGCTGCCTAGTTGTACCTGGCTGGACACAAAAATAGGGCGAAGCCCCACGTACTTTTTTTTTAATTATTTCATGAATTTCATGAAATAATTAAGCAAAAAAGGCCTTCCCTATATTGTTGTGTCCGGTCAGGTACAAATAGGCAGCTGGTGGTTGGGGGCAGCCCGTTCCTGCCTGCTGTACCTGGCTGGACACAAATATAGTGCGAAGCCCCACTTCAATTTTTTTTAATTATTTCATGAAATTCATGAAATAATTAAGAAAAAAAGGGCTTCCCTATATTGTTGTGTCCGGCCAGGTACAAATAGGCAGCTGGTGGTTGGGGGCAGCCCGTTCCTGCCTGCTGTACCTGGCTGGACACAAATATAGTGCGAAGCCCCACTTCAATTTTTTTAAATTATTTCAGGAAATTCATGAAATAATTTAAAAAAAATTGACATGGGGCTTCGCACTATATTTGTGTCCAGCCAGGTACAGCAGGCAGGAACGGGCTGCCCCCAACCACCAGCTGCCTATTTGTACCTGGCCGGACACAACAATATAGGGAAGCCCTTTTTTTCTTAATTATTTCATGAAATAATTTAAAGAAAATTGACGTGGGGCTTCGCCCTGTTTTTGTGTCCAGCCAGGTACAACTAGGCAGCTGGGGGCTGGAATCCGCAGCGCAGGGAGGCCCAAGCTTTCTGGGCCACCCCCGCTGCAAATTGCAGTCCGCAGCCACCCCGGAAAATGGCGCGTTCATAGAAGCGCCATCTTCTGGCGCTGTACCCAACTCATCCAGGGCCCTGATGCGGTGGCTCACTGGGTAATAAAGGGGTTAGGGCCAGCTTGGCATTATCAGCTGGCCCTAAGCCCGAAATTCATGGGGTCACGCCAATATTAGACATGACCACCATGAATTTCTAGTAAAGTATTTAAAAAAAACACAACACCCAGAAAAAAGTCCTTTAATTGAAATAAACACACAATTCTTTATTGTTCTAAATTAAACCATACTTACCATCACGCCCATTCCAGCTGAAGCCAACGATCTCCTGCAATAAAAGAAAAATAATAAAGCAACCTCATCCTTACCTTTCCATGGTTCCCACGACAGCTTCAGCTCTGCTACATCGAGATGACAGGCTGGACCGCAGCAGAACGCTGCCATCCAGCCTGTCATCCCGCAGACACTGAGAAGCGCAGGCTTGCTTGCGCTCCACAGTGTCTCTCTGTGAGGGCATCCAGATGAGCCGAGTTAATGTCCAATGAACTCGGCTCACCTCATGCACGTCACTGACAGCGTGGGAAAATTCTCCTGCACTCAGCGCTTCAGCGTGGGAGAATTCTCACACTGAAGCGCTGAGTGCAGGAGAATTCTCCCACGCTGTCAGTGAGGTGCAGGAGGTGAGCTGAGTTCATTGGACATGAGCTCACCTTATGCACGTCACTGACAGCGTGGGAAAATTCTCCTGCACTCAGCGCTTCAGCGTGGGAGAATTCTCACGCTGAAGCGCTGAGTGCAGGAGAATTCTCCCACGCTGTCAGTGACGTGCAGGAGGTGAGCTGAGTTCATCGGACATGAGCTCACCTTATGCAAGTCACTGACAGCGTGGGAGAATTCTCCTGCACTCACCGCTTCAGCGTGAGAATTTTCCCACGCTGTCAGTGACGTGCATGAGGTGAGCCGAGTTCATTGGACATGAACTCGGCTCATCTGGATGTCGTCACAGAGAGACGCTGAGCAGCGCAAGCAAGCCTGCGCTTCTCAGTGTCTGCGGGATGAGAGGCTGGATGGCAGCGTTCTGCTGCGGTCCAGCCTGTCATCTCGATGTAGCAGAGCTGAAGCTGTCGTGGGAACCATGGAAAGGTAAGGATGAGGTTGCTTTATTATTTTTCTTTTATTGCAGGAGATCGTTGGCTTCAGCTTGAATGGGCGTGACGGTAAGTATGGTTTAATTTAGAACAATAAAGGATTGTGTCTTTATTTCAATTAAAGGACTTTATTCTGGGTGTTTGTGTTTTTTTTAACTTTGACTATGGGGTTAGTAATGGGGGTGTCTTATAGACGCCTCTCCATTACTAACCTGGGCTTGATGTCAGCTGGCATTATAAGCTGACATCAACCCCAGCCCTATTACCCCCTGCCACCGCACCAGGGCAGCGTGGAAGAGCGAGGCTAAGTGCCAGAATTGGCGCATCCTATGAATGCGCCATTTCTGGGGCGGCTGACGGCTGGTGTTTCTAGCCTGGGAGGGGGCCAATATTCATGGCTCCCTTCCTGGGCTATTAATATCAGCCCCCAGCTGTCTGCCTAGCCTTTGCTAGCTATTAAATTAGGGGGGACCCCACGTCATTTTTTTTGGGGGGTCCCCCATTTTAATAGCTAGTAAAGGCTATGTATTCAGCTGGGGGCTGATATTAGTAGCCTGGGAAGCTCCGTGGGTATTACCCCCTTCCCAGGCTTCAAACATCTGCCCCAGCCGTCTGCTTAACCTCCGCTAGAGCCTAAAATTAAGGGGAACCCCACGCCAATTTTTTTAATAATAAATCCTTTGTTTTAATACTAAATGACAAGTACAGTAACCAACACTGTCACTGTACTTCATATATATGTGACTGACATGTTTCTATCTATCTAATCTATGTGTGATTCTCTATTCTTTCTATTCTAAATTGTCGGGTACCGCTGCTGAATTGCCGGCCGGCTTTTTTAAAGAGACAGTGCATGAAAACACTATTATTTTTTTTGATAAATCCTTTACGCTAAATGACAAGTACAGTAAGCAGCACTTTCACTGTACTTCGTATATATGTGGCTGACATGTTTATATCTATCTAATCTATGTGTGAAGCTCTATTCTTTCGGTTCTAAATTGTCGGGTACAGGTGTATGCCGCTGCTGAATTGCCGGCTTTTCATGTTTCACTGTTGGCACTGTTCCCATCGATTTGGGCAATCACTGTAATGCCACAACCACCATGGCTGTGGCATTACAGTGAGTGGCAGACAATCCCTGCATGATTGGTGCTCTAAATAGCGCCAGACATGCAGGACACGCTTTTGGTGCACGAACAGTTATCGAACATAACCTCGAACAGCCGAATTTTTTGCAAATCGTTCGGGTTCGTCGAACAACTCGAACACCGCCCAAAACAGCTCGAATTTGAGATTGGCGAACAGTTCTAGTCGAACACCGCTCATCTCTATTTGTCAGTTAAACTCATTGATGGTGATGTGTGTCAGGGCTCTTTATATCACTGTAAGCAATTGCAGACACCTGTGCTAATTAGTTTGGCAGGTGTGTCCAATGAAAAGCAAGACTACTTAAGAAGGCTGTCTTATATTATTAAGCAGCCTACATTTTCTGCCAAAATGGTAAAGAAAATGGATGTGTCGGCTGCTGAGAAGCAACAAATTGTGGAGTGTTTAGGTCAAGGCATGACTACAATCAACATTGTGCGATGATCAGGATGAAGTGTCTTGGCAATCAAGAAGTATGTAGCTGATTCACAGTACACACGTGTGCGTGCTGATAAGGGCAAATTGAGGACTCTTTCCTACAGGCAATTACGTCAGGTTAAAAGAGCAGCGGCAAAAAAGCCTTGTCATAGCAGCAGACAAGTTTTTGAAGCTGCTGGTGCCTCCAACGTCCCCCGAACAACAAGATGCAGGGTCCTTCAGAGGTTTGCAGCTGTGCATACGCCATCCTGTCGACCTCCTCTATCCACTTCACACAAGCAGAAATGGCTCCAGTGGGCTAAACATTACATGAAGACTGATTTCAAAACTGTTTTGTTCACGGATGAGTGCTGTGCAGCGCTCGATGGTCCAGATGGATGGAGTGGAGGATGGCTGGTTGATGGACACCCCACGCAAACACGGCTACAGCGCCAACAAGGAGGAGGTGGAGTAATGTTTTGGGCTGGAATCATGGGGAGAGAGATTGTCGGCCCCTTTAGGATCCCTGAAGGCGCTAAAGATGAACTCCATAATGTATGTGGATTTTCTCAAACAGCACTTCCTGCCATGGTTCAAGAAGAAGAACCGTGTATTTCACAGCAAGATCACTTTTTTGCATGAAAATGCACCATCTCATGCTGCACATAAAACATCTGCATCTCTGGCTGATATGGGCATAAAAGGGGACAAACTTATGGTGTGACCCCCATGCTCCCCTGACCTCTACCCCATTCAGAACCTCTGGAGAATCATCAAAAGGAGTGTCTATGATGGCGGGAGGCAGTTCACATCTAAGCAACACCTCTGGGAGGGTATTCTGTCCTCATGCAAAACAATTGAAGCAGAAACCATCCAAAACCTGACAAATTCAATGGACGAGAGAGTTCAGAAGCTCCTTTCGAACAAGGGGTCCTATGTGAAAATGTAACATCAGCTAGAATAAAGTTTTGAGTTGAAAACTGTTTGATTTCAGTTTCTAATAACCTGCTAATGCTTATAATTTCAAAAATGACCATTTTTTTGGTCTTTATTAAAATGAAAAGGTTGATCGAAAAGTTTGGGGGATCTAAGAGTGTGGCAACCCAGTAGTCATGATTACTTCGAATTCTAACAATATGAGGGTCATGTTGCAGGTAGTGCAGCAAGAAGGCACTTATGTGTCTTGCGCATCTCGGAGCCCCAAAATTATTTTCCGGGCTAGATGCAGCTAAAAATTATTATTAATTTTAAATCTGGTGGAGCTTAGTATAGATGGCCTAATAGGATCAGTGCTGCACACTGCTACAAAGCCCAAATTATTTTCCAGCCAAGATACAGAAAAACATGATTAGTAATTTTAAATCTGGTGGAGCTTATTATAGATGGCCTAATAGAATCAGTGCTGCACACTGCTACAAAGCCCAAATTATTTTCCAGCCAAGATACAGATAAACATGATTAGTAATTTGAAAGCTTAAAACGGTTGGTAGGGTGATTTTAACCAATCATCAAGCTTTTACTCTCCCCAGGATGACACAGGGGTAGAAAAGTCGTTTCGGATCCATGATTTGTTCATCTTTATGAACGTGAGTCTGTCTACATTATCAGTGGAGAGCCGCGTGCGCTTATCTGTCAGCACACCACCAGCAGCGCTGAACACACGTTCAGACAGAACGCTGGCTGCGGGGCATGACAAGATCTCCAAGGCGTAAGTGGCTAGCTCCTGCCATTTATCCAGATTGGAAGCCCAAAAAGAGCAGGGGTCCAGTGACACAGTCATGGCTTCAATGTTTACTTGGAGATACTCCTGTACCATCGTCTCTAGGCGTTGACTATGTGTCAGACTTCTTGTCTCCTGTGGCCTTGCAAAGGATGGGCTAAAAAAGTGGTGAAATGATTCCGCAAAATTGATGTTACCAGCAGATACTGTGGTTCTGTTAAGGTTTGAGTGCTGAACACTTGACGGTCCCACGGTTGGCAAGTTGGAACTGTGAGATTCACTACGTGCACCACTGGTGTTTTGAGGAAAAGCACATGTAAGATTCTGCAACAGTCTCTGCTGATACTCCTGCATGCGTGCATCCCTTTCTATGGCAGGAATAATTTCGGCAAATTTACTTTTGTACCGGGGATCTAACAGTGTGGCAACCCAGTAGTCAGGATTATTTCTAATTCTCACAATTCGAGGGTCATGTTGCAGGTAGTGCAGCAAGAAGGCACTCATGTGTGTTGCGCATCCACGAGCACCAAGTCCCTGTTGTGTTGGTGGCGAGGTAACAATCATGCTTCCTTCCTCTGTCCTCTCCCCCCAACCTCGCACAACAGAAATGTGATCAAGGTCTCCCTCATCTGATGAGTCTTCCATCAGTTCGTCCTCCACTTCTTCCTGGGCTCCTGCACCTTCCTCACTAGTTTGGCTGCTCTCATGCGCCGTGGTAAAACCATCTCCCCCACCCTCACATGCCTGCCGCCTTGGTGCTGCCGACCGTCTGGACCTTGCAGATGTTAGCCCTTCCGCATACAACTCCTCCTCCTCTACTTGCTCCACCTCCTCTTGTGCCACCACCTGACTCCGAATTCTGTTTAACATGTGCTCCAGCATGTAAATCACCGGAATAGTCATGCTGATAATGGCATCGTCAGCACTAAACATCTTCGTCGCCATTACAAAACTGTGCAGAAGGGTGCATAGGTCCCTGATCTGAGACCACTCCTCCAGCGTGATTTGCCCCACCTCTGGATCTCGTTGGCCCAGGCTATCCGTCAGAACCTATTGCACCAGGGCTTGTCGGTGCTGCCACAGTCGCTGCAACATGTGCAGAGTTGAATTACACCGGGTAGGCACATCGCATTTTAGCCGGTGAAGTGGCAGGCCCAACGACTTCTGTAGAGATGTAAGTCGCTGAGCTGCGGGATGCGAAGGGCGGAAGTGAGCACACAGCGACCGTGCCCTCTGCAGAAGGCCATCTAGTCTGGGATAGTGGGCTAAAAATTGCTGGACAACCAGGTTCAACACGTGAGCCATACAAGGCACGTGTGTGACAATGCCCCGGTGAAGGGCCGCACCCAGGTTTGCAGCATTGTCGCACACGGCCTTCCCTGGTTTCAGGTCCAGTGGAGACAACCATTCATGAAATTGGTTCTCCAGAGCTGACCACAACTCCTCAGCTGTGTGACTCACATTTCCCAGACATTTCAAAGTAAAAACCGCCTGATGACGTTGAGTCCTACTGCCAGCATAGTAAGGAGGTGTGCAGGATCCCTTGTGCGCAGTTAGAAAGCTTGTGGCATGACCAGACAGGCTTTGGGTGCAGGTGGAAGACCGAGAGGAGGTTGAGGAGGCAGAAGCAGTGGAGGAACTTTGACATAAAGAGGATTGACGCACAACTCGTGGGGACTGCAAGACTTGGACAGCAGCCCCTTGTCCTGCTGTCACCATAGTTACCCAGTGCCCAGTCAGCGACATGTAACGCCCCTGTCCATGCCTACTCGTCCAAGTGTCTGTGGTGAAATGCACCCTGTCACACACAGAGTTTCTCAAAGAAGCGGTGATGTTGTGTGCGACATGCTGGTGGAGCGCAGGCACACCTTTCATTGAGAAGTAGTGCCGACTGGGCAGCTGGTACTGGGGCACTGCGACGGACATAAGGTCTCGAAAATCCTCTGTGTCCACCAGGCGGAAAGGCAGCATTTCTGTAGCCAAGAGCTTGCAGATGGTGAAATTCAACCTCTTAGCTTTCTCATGGCTAGGAGGAAATGGTCTTTTACTTGTCCACATCTGAGGGACCGAGGGCTGGCTATTGTGCTTAGACGGGGTTGATAAGGGTGTCCCCGGCAAACTGCCGGTCTGTGAGGAAGATGCAGGCGGACATGTTAGATTGCCTTGATCCAAAGGTGGTGCAATCGATGTCGGACAGCGCTCAACACCAGCTGGTGTTACCACCTCCAAAGAAAATGATGATCTGCCAATCACGCTGGCTGTTGCGGGTAAAGAGGTGGTAGGTCTGCGCCCCAAAACAGGTGTGACTGCTGTCCCCCCAGTCACAGAAGATGAAGAGGCCGCGGATGCACAAGATATGGCAGACGGTGGTTGGCCCGGCCGGCTAGGCTGCATTGTAGCACACTGAGCTTCCCACTGCAACTTATGCTTCATGTCCATGTGCCGGTTCATGCAGGAAGTACTCAAACTATGTATTTTTTGGCCTCTACTTAGCTTTTGCTGACAAATGTTACAGATAACACGAGTTGGGTCATCTTTATCGATCTGAAAAAATGCCCAGGCTATGCAAGGCTTAGCACCCATGCGACCTGAAGAGCCACCACGACTTGTGGTGAGAGGCAGAGTTGTGTTTGAGGATGCAGTTGTTGACGTGCTTCCAGTACGACGTCTCTGTCCAGGAAGGCGCAACCTGACCTCGTCATCACTAGCATCTTCCTCCACCTCCTCTGCTGACCTCATCTCTTGGCTGACTGTGGGTTGACAGTAAGTGGGATCTCCAACCTCATCATCATCACCCTGTGCGTTATCACACCCGTCGTCCTCAGAGCCAACCTGTTCCTGCCCTGACAAAAAACTAAAGTTGTCTCTCCAATCAGGTATTTGAGTCTCATCATCGTCTTCCTCATTGTCTCCACCAACAGGAGTTACAGTTTGGGAATGAGGGTCTACATTATGGTCAGAACCTTCTGCGTCTGGTCCTGGATCCGACTCATAAAGATTCTGGGCATCAGTGCAGATCATTTCCTCGTCTGGATTCACAGAAGCGCTGGAGTCGACCTCTGATTCCCAGACTATAGTATGAGTAAACAGCTCTGCAGACTCAACCATCTGTTCTACCTCATACTCAGACGGGCAGCTGGAGATTTGGGAGCTGTGAGGAAGCAAGTGCGATTGGGGTGACACCTTTGAGGACTGGAGTATTTGTGATGTTGAAGTTGATGTGGAGGAGAGCCCACTTAAAGGAGCACTTGATATCCATTGAAGCACCTGCTGCTTTTGTGCCTCATCTGGAATTTGTAGCGATTGGCGTGGCCGTAAGAAAGGGATCTTATCACATTGTCCGCTAAAAGAAGTAGACAATTTAGTTTGGCTGGAAGATGGTCTTTCTTCTGCAGATGTTACTGTTGCTTTAACACCTACCCCACGGACACAACCTTTTTTCCCCTTCCCAACACGCCTATTCCCCTTTCCACCAGCAGCAGGCCTTTTTCCACTCATTTTGGTGGTTAACTAATTCACAACTCTGGAGTTGTTTGCACAAAAAAACAATGGATGGGAACCAAGCAGAGCTGAGTGGCCAAACTGTGGTATTAGGCCAAAACTATTGGCTGGGTTAGAGGGAGAAAAAAATTATATTCGATTTGCAACCTGATGGAGGTCAGTATAGATGGACTAATAGAACAAGTCCCACACACAGCTAGAAGCCCAAATATTTTTTCAGAGGTAGATGCAGAAAAAAAATATATTCAGTTTGCAACCTGATGGAGGTCAGTATAGATGGACTAATAGAGAAAGTCCCACACACTGCTAGAAGGCCAAATATTTTTTCAGAGCTAGATGCAGACAAAAAATTATTTTGAATTTGCAACCTGATGGAGGTCAGTATAGGTGGACTAATAGAACAAGTCCCACACACTGCTAGAAGGCCAAATATTTTTTTCAGAGCTAGATGCAGAAAAAAATTATATTCAGTTTGCAACCTGATGGAGGTCAGTATAGATGGACTAATAGAACAAGTCCCACACACAGCTAGAAGCCCAAATATTTTTTCAGAGGTAGATGCAGAAAAAAATTATATTCAGTTTGCAACCTGATGGAGGTCTGTATAGATGGATTAATAGAACAAGTCCCACACACAGCTAGAAGCCCAATATTTTTTCAGAGGTAGATGCAGATAAAAATTATTTTTAATTTGCAGCCTGATGGAGGTCAGTATAGATGGACGAATAGAGAAAGTCCCACACAATGCTAGAAGGCCAAATATTTTTTCAGAGCTAGATTCAGATAAAAAATATTTTTAATTTGCAACCTGATGGAGGTCAGTATAGATGGACTAATAGAGAAAGTCCCACACACTGCTAGAAGGCCAAATATTTTTTCAGAGCTAGATGCAGACAAAAAATTATTTTGAATTTGCATCCTGATGGAGGTCAGTATAGATGGACTAATAGAGAAAGTCCCACACACTGCTAGAAGGCCAAATATTTTTTCAGAGCTAGATGCAGAAAAAAATTATATTCAGTTTGCAACCTGATGGAGGTCAGTATAGATGGACTAATAGAACAAGTCCCACACACAGCTAGAAGCCCAAATATTTTTTCAGAGGTAGATGCAGATAAAAATTATTTTTAATTTGCAACTTGATGGAGGTCAGTATAGATGGACTAATAGAGAAAGTCCCACACACTGCTAGAAGGCCAAATATTTTTTCAGAGATAGATGCAGATAAAAATTATTTTTAATTTGCAACCTGATGGAGGTCAGTATAGATGGACTAATAGAGAAAGTCCCACACACTGCTAGAAGGCCAAATATTTTTTCAGAGCTAGATGCAGATAAAAATTATTTTTAATTTGCAACCTGATGGAGGTCAGTCTAGATGGACTAATAGAGAAAGTCCCACACACTGCTAGAAGGCCAAATATTTTTTCAGAGCTAGATGCAGATAAAAATTATTTTTAATTTGCAACCTGATGGAGGTCAGTATAGATGGACTAATAGAGAAAGTCCCACACACTGCTAGAAGGCCAAATATTTTTTCAGAGCTAGATGCAGATAAAAATTATTTTAAATTTGCAACCTGATGGAGGTCAGTATAGATGGACTAATAGAGAAAGTCCCACACACTGCTAGAAGGCCAAATATTTTTTCAGAGCTAGATGCAGAAAAAAATTATATTCAGTTTGCAACCTGATGGAGGTCAGTATAGATGGACTAATAGAACAAGTCCCACACACAGCTAGAAGCCCAAATATTTTTTCAAAGGTAGATGCAGATAAAAATTATTTTTAATTTGCAACCTGATGGAGGTCAGTATAGATGGACTAATAGAGAAAGTCCCACACACTGCTAGAAGGCCAAATATATTTTCAGAGCTAGATGCAGATAAAAATTATTTTTAATTTGCAACCTGATGGAGGTCAGTATAGATGGACTAATAGAGAAAGTCCCACACACTGCTAGAAGGCCAAAAATTTTTTCAGAGCTAGATGCAGAGAAAAATTATATTCAGTTTGCAACCTGATGGAGGTCAGTATAGATGGACTAATAGATCAAGTCCCACACACAGCTAGAAGCCCAAATATTTTTTCAGAGGTAGATGCAGATAAAAATTATTCTTAATTTGCAAACTGATGGAGGTCAGTATAGATGGACAAATAGAGAAAGTCCCACACACTGCTAGAAGGCCAAATATTTTTTCAGATCTAGATGCAGATAAAAATTATTTTTAATTTGCAACCTAATGGAGGTCAGTATAGATGGACAAATAGAGAAAGTCCCACACACTGGTAGAAGGCCAAATATTTTTTCAGAGGTAGATGCAGAAAAAAAATATATTCAGTTTGCAACCTGATGGAGGTCAGTATAGATGGACTAATAGAGAAAGTCCCACACATTGCTAGAAGGCCAAATATTTTTTCAGAGCTAGATGCAGACAAAAAATTATTTTGAATTTGCAACCTGATGGAGGTCAGTATAGGTGGACTAATAGAAAAAGTCCCACACACTGCTAGAAGGCCAAATATTTTTTCAGAGGTAGATGCAGAAAAAAATTATATTCAGTTTGCAACCTGATGGAGGTCTGTATAGATGGATTAATAGAACAAGTCCCACACACAGCTAGAAGCCCAATATTTTTTCAGAGGTAGATGCAGATAAAAATTATTTTTAATTTGCAACCTGATGGAGGTCAGTATAGATGGACTAATAGAGAAAGTCCCACACACTGCTAGAAGGCCAAATATTTTTTCAGAGCTAGATGCAGATAAAAATTATTTTTAATTTGCAACCTGATGGAGGTCAGTATAGATGGACTAATAGAGAAAGTCCCCCACACTGCTAGAAGGCCAAATATTTTTTCAGAGCTAGATGCAGAAAAAAATTATATTCAGTTTGCAACCTGATGGAGGTCAGTATAGATGGACTAATAGAACAAGTCCCACACACAGCTAGAAGCCCAAATATTTTTTCAGAGGTAGATGCAGATAAAAATTATTTTTAATTTGCAACCTGATGGAGGTCAGTATAGATGGACTAATAGAGAAAGTCCCACACACTGCTAGAAGGCCAAATATTTTTTCAGAGGTAGATGCAGATAAAAATTATTTTTAATTTGCAACCTGATGGAGGTCAGTATAGATGGACTAATAGAGAAAGTCCCACACACTGCTAGAAGGCCAAATATTTTTTCAGAGCTAGATGCAGATAAAAATTATTTTTAATTTGCAACCTGATGGAGGTCAGTATAGATGGACTAATAGAGAAAGTCCCACACACTGCTAGAAGGCCAAATATTTTTTCAGAGCTAGATGCAGATAAAAATTATATTCAGTTTGCAACCTGATTGAGGTCAGTATAGATGGACTAATAGAACAAGTCCCACACACAGCTAGAAGCCCAATTATTTTTTCAGAGGTAGATGCAGATAAAAATTATTTTTAATTTGCAACCTGATGGAGGTCAGTATAGATGGACTAATAGAGAAAGTCCCACACACTGCTAGAAGGCCAAATATTTTTTCAGAGGTAGATGCAGATAAAAATTATTTTTAATTTGCAACCTGATGGAGGTCAGTATAGATGGACTAATAGAGAAAGTCACACACACTGCTAGAAGACCAAATATTTTTTCAGAGCTAGATGCAGGAAAAAATTATATTCAGTTTGCAACCTGATTGAGGTCAGTATAGATGGACTAATAGAACAAGTCCCACACACTGCTAGAAGGCCAAATATTTTTTCAGAGCTAGATGCAGAAAAAAAATATATTCAATTTGCAACCTGATGGAGGTCAGTATAGATGGACTAATAGAATGATGCTATGCCCAAAAGATTTTACTTCACTAGGTGCAGTAAAAAAATTGGTATTCTATACACAGGTGGTATATCTTGCAACACAGATAGTCTACTCCACTGACTAACACACTCTGCAATAGGCCAAAAAGGATTAGCTTTGCTAGATTCAGCCAAATGCTGTGAAAAAAATTTGCACAGCACTGGCACAGACCTGCCTGGCAAAAACTGATAGGAACTGATGTAACCTAGTCCTGAAAATGACTGCAATTACAATTAGTCTTTACTCCCACAATCTATCTATTTAAGAGCACAGACCTGCCTGATAAAAGTCGTAGGAAATGCTGTAACCTAGTCCTTAAAAGGACTGCAATCACAACTATTCCCTACTCCCAAGCTATCTGTAGATTTGTGCGAAAATTGGCTTGAAATTAACAAGGTATAGCGCACACAGCAACAGCGGTGCCGTCTAAAACGCAGCTGCAGCAGTGAGAAAATTGTGGCGACGGGGAAAATGGCTTGGTCTTATAGGGCAAGGACATGTGACATACACTGCCAATGACACATGCCCTTGCTTGTGTGAAAAACAGCAGTTCGCTCCGTGTGTGCGCTGCTGATAGGCTGACAGACTGCACCTCCCCACTGCAAATGCGGGAAAGAGAAAAAAAAATGGAGATCTTCATTATTCCTGCAGAGATCCATCCCCTGCCCCTCCCCCCACCCCGCTGTACACTCAAACTGCGTATTAACATTAATTTTCATCATTACTGAGAAAAAATCCAGTTATGATTTTGGTGCACGAACAGTTATCGAACATAACCTCGAACAGCCGAATTTTTCTCAAATCGTTCGTGTTCGCCGAACGGCTCGAACATCGCCCAAAACAGCTCGAATTTGAGATTGGCGAACAGTTCGAGTAGAACAATGCTCATCTCTAATTATCAGTTTTGAATCACATTACAGTTACTAAGACTATATTTATCAAGGAGGGGGCTGGAGACAGCACAGCTAGGGGGAAGCCACCCATGACCGAGAATGGCCTGGAGGTTTCACCCCCCCTTTTGAATGAAGTGGTCTTGGGGATTGGATAATGGGAAGTTGGGGGCGGGTAGTGGGAGAGGTGTATATATAGGGAAAAGTGCGGGAAAACCGCCATTCCCTGAGGAGCAGCAGAGTGATTTACCCAGAGATGGCGTCCGTCGAATCCCTGGAGGGCCAGCTCAATGACGTCGCCCGGTCACGGAGAGGGGGATGGCTGGAGGCCCAGCTGTCTGCTTTGCTGGGAGCAGCCGAAAATATGGAGGCGCCGTCCGGAGCTATGAGAAGGAGCAGGAGGACCCGACCCCCGGAGAGACTGTCGCTGAAGGTATCCACACGCAACAGGCGCAGGCTCCGGAGTCCCTCTGGGGACCCTGCGGGAGGAGAGCGAAATGGTGTGGTCCCTGCCGAAAGTCAGGGCCGCGCCGGAAGTGATGTCCGCACCGGATGTGCGGCCTGCGGGAACAGTGTCGCTGGAGCCGGAGTTCTGGGCCCCGGCTGAGCGGCGCACGCGCACTGTAGCTGGGCCGCACAGGCCAGCTTCTACTTGAGGTGGGGGCCATAATGATGGGAGAGGGACCAGGATGATCGGGGGAGCAGTGCAGCAAATGGCAGGCACCACTGGCGATGCCCCTGTCGGTGTGCCTGCTGGCAGGATTGCCATGACACCAGGGAGGCTAGTATCTGCGGGCAGGCAGCAGTCCAGGGAACCACTGCTGCCTGGCTCACATGGACGAGGCGGAAGGGAAGGAGCGGCGGGCAGCGACACCGAGCTGCCTGGCAGCGTTCGTTCGGTAAGCATGGACCAGGCCCGTGCGTCTGAGTCTGGTAGCCGGAGGAGGCCCAGAGCTGCATCCAGGAGTGCAAGACGGTCTGGCGGGAGGCAATCGTCAGGGAGAAGACAGTCTGCAGCATCCGTGACCGTTCAGGTCCCCCTTGGTGACGTGGAGGCCAGGAGCACGGGCCTTGAGCGGATAATGGACACAGAAGGACCCGATTCCAGCGGTGACCGTGACGGAAGAGGTGACCGTCAGGACTCAAGAATTCCGGCTGGCGGGGACACAGCACCTACGCAGCTGCATCAGTATGATTCTATGTCTTGTTTGTCACCTGCGGGGGCTGTTTTGCTAGGGGGAGTTAGTGGTCAGTTTACAGGGCCAGGGGGGAGGAATTTAGGTGGTCCCGGGGGTGCAGAGGTATTGGGGATTAGGGATATCTTGCATAGCATGTCTCAGATTTTGCTTAGAATGGAGAGTGGGGCAGCGGGTGGGTCAAGGGCATCCTCCGTAGGAGCCTGGTTGCCAGGCCAGGAGGTGTTGCTGGAACCCAGTTGCGTTACGGTAGGGTCTGCAGCGGGCACAGTGGTAGCATCTACGGGTGTTTCAGTATCGGTTCAGACTGAAAAGGACAAGGGCGATACGGTGAAGCTGGATGATAGGGCAAAGGGTGAGGTGTATGTGTGCTTCGTGGGGCCCCTGGGGGCACATTTAAAAAAATAGGTGAAGGAGAAAATTTGGTGTGATGAATATGTCGAAATTTTCTCCCTCCTTCCCCTGGAGAAGTTTAATTTAGGCAAGGGGAGGAAGGATGATAGCAAAAAGGAAGAGGAGGAGAAGCGCAGGTGGCGCCTGATTCCTCAGACTTTTGCAAATTGACTTCAAGCATTTGCTATATTGGCCGGTGTCATTGGGGAAAAGTTTCCTGAAAATTGCTCGGGTATATTCTGTTACTTAGACGCGATTGGGGAAGTGCATCGTACTTACGGGGGACAAACATGGCTGAGGTATGACGAGCAATTCAGGCAGAGGAAGGCGGTGCGGCCTGAGATTAAGTGGGACCAGAAAGATATTGGCCTTTGGTTAAAAGTGATCGCCCCTGCTAGATACGGGCAGTCCTTTCATGGGAGCGGAGGAAGTGGGAGTCAATCGTCTGTACAGGGGGGAGGTAGTCAGGGAGCACAGGGAGGAAAAGAGAAGTCGGGAACGTGCTGGCAATTTAATGATGGCCAGTGCAAATATGGGAACGGCTGCAAGTTCAAGCACGTTTGTTCCCATTGCAACGGGAGCTCCCATGGGGCTGCAAAATGCTTCAAAAAAGGAAAAGGAAGGATGTCTTTGGGTACCGGTCAAGGGGGTGACTCCAGTGAATCTGCTAGGGATGGCCCCCTTTCTAAGTAGATATCCCGATCTATCAAAGGCCAGGATTATTAATGATGGTTTTTTGAAGGGTTTCAGGATCCTGCCTCCTGACTAGTGTTGAGCCACCCCCGTAGTGTTCGAGTTCGGTTTGGTTCGTCGAACACCCGTGTGTTCGCCGAACTGTTCGTCAAACTGTTCGTCGAACACCTTCGAACACCGTTAAAACCAATGGCAGGCAAACAAAAACACATAGAAACACATAGAAAACACCTTCAAAGGTGTCCAAAAGCTGACAAACTGCTCAGAAGGCATAACTAACACATGGAAAAGTGACAAGTACATATAGTCATGCGAAAAGAAAAGAGGTGGAGGAGTAAAAGGAGGGGGAGACACAGATATAGGCATGTCATGCCCTTCTAAAATCCAAAAAGTGAGAAGCCGACACGGACAGTCCGTTCCTGCCCGTGTCACCTCCGTTTGTGCCAGAGCCGCAGTGGACCCTGACGGCCAGCCCCCCTCTCCCAATACTGGTGCCTGTCCGCTGGTGGGTCGAGCGAGCCCCCCTGTGGTGGAGGCAGCTCTAAGCTTTTTAATTTAAATTGTCTCTCTAATTTGAATGAATACACTTTAAATCCTTTTACAAGGATCTATTGAAGGGCAAGTCTCATGCCAGCAGCCTCGTAATTCCAGCTCCAGTAGCGTCCACTAAAGCTGCTGCAGTTAAAAAGTTTTTATAAGGATCGAGCTCGGCTGTCCACCGAAAGGCGTCCTACCTCCAGTCCCAGCCCCTATGCCTTGGGGTGCCTCCTGATGCTCTTCACTGAGTATCCCGTGGTCCCGAAGTATTTCCTTTGAAAAAATTAAGTGTCCAAACTACAGGTGGTGTAGCTTGCTTAACAGCCGGGATAATCCGCTGACTAGCAGACACTGCTACTAGGCACAAAGTATTTTCTGGGCTAGATGCAGTTAAAAATTTGTAATTAGATACTCTCGTTGGATGCTGAGAAAGCATTCCATAGAGTCTCCTGGCACGCCATATATTATTCTCTTAAAAAGCTTGGGGTAGGGGTCTAGGGGACCGTTTTATAGCCAAAATCACGGCCCTGTATCGCAATGCGTCACCTAGGCTGAAGATAAATGTAACTGTAGCACCCCGAGGGCTCGGTTGCTGCAGAGGTATTGCACCTCACCCAGAGGTGAGATATCTCACTCTCAGGTAAGGATGGAGTGTGGATCAGGACCCGACACTTGCATGCATTACACCACATTGCCGTGGGGCATGGCGACCAATATGCCCCTGAGATGGGCACGACAGTCCCTGTCCCTGGCTGGAGTGGGGGGAGGGAACACTGAGGAAGGGGAACCTTGTAGTGCAGGAGCAGGGAGGAAGCAGTTCCTGGGTGCATTGAGAAGGGAGTATAAAAGGTGGGCACGATCTTAATTCAGTGCAGAGAAGTCTGAGCAGAAGTGACAGGGAGCAGGGGCTCTGCATGAGCTCTGCTCCAGAGGCTGGCCTAGTAACAGAGGCCCAGGCCTGGAAGAGGGAGAAGGAAGGAAGAGGAGCGGAGAAGGCTCCAGGAACGAGGAACGAAGGGATCCCAGGGGTGTGGACGGGCGAGTCGCCACCGCACGCCCGAATCCACCTGCGTGGAGGGGTCAGGCCAAAGGGGGAGACCGGTCCCCGAAACTAGTGGAGGCGGGAAACGACCCTCAGCTAGAAACCGGAGGCTGTGACATTTTATGTGGCGCAGCCCCTCGCTACACCCGCTAAGAGGGAAGTACCTAGGGTCAGGGAAACTGGCACCAAGTTTACCAAGAGGAGGCCCGAGGCAACCGGACAGAAGGGTTGGTAAGAAAGACCAGACAAAGGATACAAAAGTGGGTCCTGTGAAGCGCTCCAAAGTTATCTGGGAGTTGTCTGAGCCCCTCACCTGGTGAGCACAGTACGACGTGGGCAGCCGTTACCTGCAGAAGTGGTCTGGATAATAAGAACTGTGAGTAAAGGCCCTGGACTGCATCACTGACTCCGTGTCGTTACTGCTGCTGCCCTGCACCATCACCCCCATCCTCCGCATACACTGCCCTAAGGCTATACTCCTCCCGTGGGGAGTTATGCTACGCTCTGCTGCACCCACAACACCAGCCTCAGCGGTCTGCCCTGCAGCGGCGGTTCACTCTGACCGCAATCCACGGGTGGCGTAGTCGGATATTTAAACATCAAAACCTCATAAATAGTTCCGCCACTGCTTTGACCGCCCTGAGCCACGGAACCGGGTCGCCGCCACGGAGACTACAACCACCAGCATCCACCAAAAAGGGTCCGGCTTCGGATGTCCCAAGGCCCAGGGGGCGCGTCAGAACATTTTCCTCACCTTTCATAATCACCAATGGGACAAGGAAGGGATGTCCTCTGTCCCCTCTCTTATACATCCTAGTGACGGAGCACCTGCTCTCATCAATTCGCCATAACCGCAATATTAGGTGGATTGAGGTGGGAGGCACCGAGTACAAGTGCTCTGCATTTGCTGATGATGTCAATCACATATATCCATCAGCAGGCTGTTATGGCTGAAATAGATCAATTTGTTACATGGTCAAATTTTAAAATCAATACAGCGAAGTCTGAGGCCCTCGATGTCTCCCTCCCCAAATCCATACAGGATTCCATCCAGTCCAACTTTCCCGTTGCCTGGCCCTCACAGGGTATCAAATTCTTAGGAATTCCTATTCATAGAGACCTCTCCCGTCTATGTTATCTTAATTTTGGGCCCTTTATTGAACAACTCCATACAGACCACGGTTGGCAAGTTAGAACTGTAAGATTCACTACGTGAAACACTGGTGTTTTGTGGAAAAGCACATGTACACTGTGTTCCAAATTATTATGCAAAAAGTGTTTAGGAGTGATAAGGGAAGAATTTGTTTGTTTGTCAGTTAAACTCATTGATGGTGATGTGTGTCAGGGCTCTTTATATCACTGTAAGCAATTGCAGACACCTGTGCTAATTAGTTTGGCAGGTGTGTCCAATGAATGGCAAGACTACTTAAGAAGGCTGTCCCACATTATTAAGCAGCCTACATTTTCTGCCAAAATGGGAAAGATAAAGGATGTGTCGGCTGCTGAGAAGCAACAAATTGTGGAGTGTTTAGGTCAAAGCATGACTACAATCAACATTGTGCGATGATCAGGATGAAGTGTCTTGGCAATCAAGAAGTTTGTAGCTGATCCACAGTACACACGTGTGCGTGCTGATAAGGGCAAATTGAGGACTCTTTCCTACAGGCAATTACGTCAGGTTAAAAGAGCAGCGGCAAAAAAGCCTTGTCATAGCAGCAGACAAGTTTTTGAAGCTGCTGGTGCCTCCAACGTCCCCCGAACAACAAGATGCAGGGTCCTTCAGAGGTTTTCAGCTGTGCGTACGCCATCCTGTCGACCTCCTCTATCCACTGCACACAAGCAGAAACGGCTCCAGTGGGCCAAACATTACATGAAGACTGATTTCAAAACTGTTTTGTTCACGGATGAGTGCCGTGCAACGCTCGATAGTCCAGATGGATGGAGTGGAGGATGGCTGGTTGATGGACACCCCACGCAAACACGGCTACAGCGCCAACAAGGAGGAGGTGGAGTAATGTTTTGGGCTGGAATCATGGGGAGAGAGATTGTCAGCCCCTTTAGTATCCCTGAAGGGTTAAAGATGAACTCCATAATGTATGTGGAGTTTCTCAAACAGCACTTCCTGCCATGGTTCAAGAAGAAGAACCGTGTATTCCACAGCAAGATCATTTTCATGCATGATAATGCACCGTCTCATGCTGCACATAAAACATCTGCATCTCTGGCTGATATGGGCGTAAAAGGGGACAAACTTATGGGTGACCCCCATGCTCCCCTGACCTCTACCCCATTCAGAACCTCTGGAGCATCATCAAAAGGAGTGTCTATGATGGCGGGAGGCAGTTCACATCTAAGCATCAGCTCTGGGAGGGTATTCTGTCCTCATGCAATACAATTGAAGCAGAAACCATCCAAAACCTGACAAATTCAATGGACGAGAGAGTTCAGAAGCTCCTTTTGAACAAGCGGTCCTATGTGCAATTGTAACATCACCTAGAATAAAGTTTTGAGTTGAAAACTGTTTGATTTCAGTTTATAATAACCTGCTAATGCTTATAATTTCAAAAATGACCATTTTTTTGGTCTTTATTAAAATGAAAAGGTTCATCGAAGAGTGTGGGGGATCTAAGAGTGTGGCAACCCAGTAGTCAGGATTACTTCGAATTCTGACAATCTGAGGGTCATGTTGCAGGTAGTGCAGCAAGAAGGCACTTATGTGTCTTGCGCATCTCGGAGCCCCAAAATTATTTTCCGGGCGAGATGCAGCTAAAAATTATTATTAATTTTAAATCTGGTGAAGCTTAGTATAGATGGCCTAATAGAATCAGTACTGCACACTGCTACAAAGCCCAAATTATTTTCCAGCCAAGATACAGATAAACATGATTAGTAATTTTAAATCTGGTGGAGCTTAGTATAGATGGCGTAATAGATCAGTACTGCACACTGCTACAAAGCCCAAATAATTTTCCAGCCAAGATACAGATAAACATGATTAGTAATTTTAAATCTGGTGGAGCTTAGTATAGATGGCCTAATAGAATCATTACTGCACACTGCTACAAAGCCCAAATAATTTTCCAGCCAAGATACAGATAAACATGATTAGTAATTTGAAAGCTTAAAACGGTTGGTGAGGTGATTTTAACCAATCATCAAGCTTTAACTCTCCCCAGGATGACACAGGGGTAGAAAAATCGTTTCGGATCCATGATTTGTTCATCTTTATGAACGTGAGTCTGTCTACATTATCAGTGGAGAGCCACGTGTGCTTATCTGTCAGCACACCACCAGCAGCGCTGAACACACTTTCAGACAGAACGCTGGCTGCGGGGCATGATAAGATCTCCAAGGCGTAAGTGGCGAGCTCTGGCCATTTATCCAGATTGGAAGCCCAAAAAGAGCAAGGTTCCAGTGACACAGTCATGGCTTCAATGTTTACTTGGAGATACTCCAGTACCATCGTCTCTAGGCGTTGACTATGTGTCAGACTTCTTGTCTCCTGTGGCCTTGCAAAGGATGAGCTAAAAAAGTGGTGAAATGATTCCGCAAAATTGATGTTACCAGCAGATACTGTGTTTCTGAAACGGTTTGAGTGCTGAACACTCGACGGTCCCACGGTTGGCAAGTTGGAACTGTGAGATTCACTACGTGCACCACTGGTGTTTTGTGGAAAAGCACATGTAAGATTCTGCAACAGTCTCTGCTGATACTCCTGCATGCGTGCATCCTTTCTATGGCAGAAATTATTTCTGCAAAATTCCTTTTGTACCGGGGATCTAACAGTGTGGCAACCCAGTAGTCAGGATTATTACTAATTCTCCCAATTCGAGGGTCATGTTGCAGGTAGTGCAGCAAGAAGGCACTCATGTGTCTTGCGCATCCAGGAGCACCAAGTCCCTGTTGTGTTGGTGGCGAGGTAACAATCATGCTTCCTTCTTCTGTCCTCTCCCACCAACCTCGCACAACAGAAATGTGATCAAGGTCTCCCTCATCTGATGAGTCTTCCATCAGTTCGTCCTCCACTTCATCCTGGGCTCCTGCACCTTCCTCACTAGTTTGGCTGCTACCATGCGCCCTGGTAAAACCATCTCCCCCAACCTCACATGCCTGCCGCCTTGGTGCTGCCGAATGTCTGGACCTTGCTGATGTTAGCCCTTCCGCAGCCAACTCCTCCTCCTCTATTTCCTCAACCTCCTCTTGTGCCACCACCTGACTCCGAATTCTGTTTAACATGTGCTCCAGCATGTAAATCACCGGAATAGTCATGCTGATAATGGCATCGTCAGCACTAAACTTCTTCGTCGCCATTTCAAAACTGTGCAGAAGGGTGCATAGGTCCCTGATCTGAGACCACTCCTACAGCGTGATTTGCCCCACCTCTGGATCCCGTTGGCCCAGGCTATACATCAGAACGTATTGCACCAGGGCTTGTCGGTGCTGCCACAGTCGCTGCAACATGTGCAGAGTTGAATTCCACCGGGTAGGAACATCGCATTTTTGCCGGTGAAGTGGCAGGCACAACGACTTCTGTAGAGATGTAAGTCGCTGAGCTGCGGGATGCAAACGGCGGAGGTGAGCACACAGTGACCGTGCCCTCTAAGAAGGCCATCTTGTCCGGTATAGTGGGCTAAAAATTGCTGGACAAACAGGTTCAACACGTGAGCCATACAAGGCACATGAGTGACATTGCCCCGGCGAAGGGCCGCACCCAGGTTTGCAGCATTGTCGCACACGGCCTTCCCTGGTTTCAGGTCCAGTGGAGAGAACCATTCATGAAATTGGTTCTCCAGAGCTGACCACAACTCCTCAGCTGTGTGACTCACATTTCCCAGACATTTCAAAGTAAAAACTGCCTGATGACGTTGAGCCCTACTGCCAGCATAGTAAGAAGGTGTGCAGGATCCCTTCTGCACAGTTAGAAAGCTTGTGGCATGACCAGACAGGCTTTGGGTGCAGGTGGAGGACCGAGAGGAGGTTGAGGAGGCAGAAGCAGTGGAGAAACGTTGAGATAAAGAGGATTGACGCACGACTCGTGGGGACGGCAAGACTTGGACAGTAGCCCCTTGTCCTGCTGTCACCATAGTTACCCAGTGCCCAGTCAGCGACATGTAACGCCCCTGTCCATGCCTACTCGTCCAAGTGTCTGTGGTGAAATGCACCCTGTCACACACAGCGTTTCTCAAAGAAGCGGTGATGTTGTGTGCGACATGCTGGTGGAGCGCAGGCACACCTTTCTTTGAGAAGTAGTGCCGACTGGGCATCTGGTACTGGGGCACTGCGATGGACATAAGGTCTCAAAAATCCTCTGTGTCCACCAGGTGGAAAGGCAGCATTTCTGTAGCCAAGAGCTTGCAGATGGTGAAATTCAACCTCTTAGCTTTCTTATGGCTAGAAGGAAATGGTCTTTTACTTGTCCACATCTGAGGGACTGAGGGCTGGCTGTTGTGCTTAGACTGGGTTGATAAGGGTCTGTGAGGAAGATGCAGGCGGACATGTTAGGTTGTCTTGATCCAACGGTGGTGCTATCGATGTCGGACAGCGCTCAACACCAGCTGGTGTTACCACCTCCAAAGAAAATGATGACCTGCAAATCACGCTGGCTGTTGTGGGTAAAGAGGTGGCAGGTCTGCGTCCCAAAACAGGTGTGACTGCTGTCCCCCCAGTCACAGAGGATGAAGAGGCCGCAAATGCACAAGATGGGGCAGACGGTGGCTGGCCTGGCCGGCTAGGCCGCATTGTAGCACAGTGAGCTTCCCACTGCAACTTATGCTTCATGTCCATGTGCCGGTTCATGCATGAAGTACTCAAACTATGTATTTTTTGGCCTCTACTTAGCATTTGTTGACAAATGTTACAGATAAACGAGTTGGGTCATCTTTATCGATCTGAAAAAATGCCCAGGCTATGCAAGGCTTAGCACCCATGCGACCTGAAGAGCCACCACGACTTGTGGTCAGAGGCAGAGTTGTGTTTGAGGATGCAGTTGTTGACGTGCTTCCAGTACTACGTCTCTGTCCAGGAAGGCGCAACCTGACCTCGTCATCACTAGCATCCTCCTCCACCTCCTCTGCTGACCTCATCTCTTGGCTGACTGTGGGTTGACAGTAAGTGGGATCTCCAACCTCATCATCATCACCCTGTGTGTTATCACACCCGTCGTCCTCAGAGCCAACCTGTTCCTGCCCTGACAAAAAACTACAGTTGTCGCTCCAATCAGGTATTTGAGTCTCATCATCGTCTTTCTCATTGTCTCCACCAACAGGAGTTACAGTTTGGGAATGAGGTTCTTCATTATGGTCAGAACCTTCTGCGTCTGGTCCTGGATCCGACTCATAAAGATTCTGGGCATCAGTGCAGATCATTTCCTCGTCTGGATTCACAGAAGCGCTGGAGCCGACCTCTGATTCCCAGGCTATAGTATGAGTAAACAGCTCTGCAGACTCAACCATCTGTTCTACCTCAAACTCAGATGGGTAGCTGGAGATTTGGGAGCTGTGAGGAAGCAAGTGCGATTGGGGTGACACCTCTGAGGACTGGAGTATTTGTGATGTTGAAGTTGATGTGGAGGAGAGCCCACTTAAAGGATCACTTGATATCCGTTGAAGCACCTGCTGTTTTTGTGCCTCATCTGGAATTTGTAGCGATTGGCGTGGCCATAAGAAAGGGATCTTATCACATTGCCCGCTAAAAGAAGTAGACATTTTAGTTTTGCTGGAAGATGGTCTTTCTTCTGCAGATGTTACTGTTGCTTTAACACCTACTCCACGGACACAACCTTTTTTCCCCTTCCCAACATGCCTATTCCCCTTTCCACCAGCAGCAGGCCTTTTTCCACTCATTTTGGTGGTTAACTAATTGACAACTCTGGAGTTGTTTGCACAAAAAACAATGGATGGGAACCGAGCAGAGCTGAGTGGCCAAACTGTGGTATTAGGCCAAAACTATTGTCTGGGTTAGATGCAGAAAAATATTATATTCAATTTGCAGCCTGATGGAGGTCAGTATAGATGACTAATAGAACACGACCCACACACTGCTAGAAGGCCAAATATTTTTTCAGAGCTAGATGCAGAAAAAAATGATATTCAATTTGCAACCTGATGGAGGTCAGTATAGATGGACTAATATAACAAGTCCCACACACTGCTAGAAGGCCAAATATTTTTTCAGAGCAAGATGCAGAAAAAAATTATATTCAATTTGCAACCTGATGGAGGTCAGTATAGATGGACTAATAGAACAAGTCCCACACACTGCTAGAAGCCCAAATATTTTTTCAGAGCTAGATGCAAAAAAATATTATATTCAATTTGCAACCTGATGGAGGTCAGTATAGATGGACTAACAGAACAAGTCCCACACACTGCTAGAAGGCCAAATATTTTTTCAGAGCTAGATGCAGAAAAAAATTATATTCAGTTTGCAACCTGATGGAGGTCAGTATAGATGGACTAATAGAACAAGTCTCACACACAGCTAGAAGCCCAAATATTTTTTCAGAGGTAGATACAGAAAAAAATTATATTCAGTTTGCAACCTGATGGAGGTCAGTATAGATGGACTAACAGAACAAGTCCCACACACTGCTAGAAGGCCAAATATTTTTTCAGAGCTAGATGCAGAAAAAAATTATATTCAATTTGCAACCTGATGGAGGTCAGTATAGATGGACTAACAGAACAAGTCCCACACACTGCTAGAAGGCCAAATATTTTTTCAGAGCTAGATGCAGAAAAAAATGATATTCAATTTGCAACCTGATGGAGGTCAGTATAGATGGACTAATAGAACAAGTCCCACACACTGCTAGAAGGCCAAATATTTTTTCAGAGCTGGATGCAGAAAAATATTATATTCAATTTGCAACCTGATGGAGGTCAGTATAGATGGACTAATAGAAAAAGTCCCACACACAGCTAGAAGGCCAAATATTTTTTCCGAGGTAGATGGAGAAAAAAATTATATTCAGTTTGCAACCTGATGGAGGTCAGTATAGATGGACTAATAGAACAAGCCCACACACAGCTAGAAGGCCAAATATTTTTTCAGAGGTAGATGCAGAAAAAAATGATATTCAATTTGCAACCTGATGGAGGTCAGTATAGATGGACTAATAGAACAAGTCCCACACACTGCTAGAAGGCCAAATATTTTTTCAGAGCTAGATGCAGAAAAATATTATATTCAATTTGCAACCTGATGGAGGTCAGTATAGATGGACTAATAGAACAAGTCCCACACACTGCTAGAAGGCCAAATATTTTTTCAGAGCTAGATGCAGAAAAATATTATATTCAATTTGCAACCTGATGGAGGTCAGTATAGATGGACTAATAGAACAAGTCCCACACACAGCTAGAAGCCCAAATATTTTTTCAGAGGTAGATGCAGAAAAAATGATATTCAGTTTGCAACCTGATGGAGGTCAGAATAGATGGACTAATAGAACAAGTCCCACACACTGCTAGAAGGCCAAATATTTTTTCAGAGCTAGATGAAGAAAAATATTATATTCAATTTGCAACCTGATGGAGGTCAGTATAGATGGACTAATAGAATGATGCTATGCCCAAAAGGTTTTACTTCACTAGGTGCAGTAAAAAAATTGGTATTCTATACACAGGTGGTGTAGCTTGCAACACAGATAGGCTACTCCACTGACTAACACACTCTGCAATAGGCCAAAAAGGATTAGCTTTGCTAGATTTAGCCAAATGCTGTGAAAAAAAGAGCACAGACCTGCCTGATAAAAGTCATAGGAATTGCTGTAACCTAGTCCTTAAAAGGACTGCAATCACAACTATTCCCTACTCCCAAGCTATCTGTAGATTTGTGCGAAAATTGGCTTGAAATTAACAAGGTATAGCGCACACAGCAACAGCGGTGCCGTCTAACACGCAGCTGCAGCAGTGAGAAAATGGTGGCAACGGGGAAAATGGCTTGGTCTTATAGGGCAAGGACATGTGACATACACTGCCAATGACACATGCCCTTGCTTGTGTGAAAAAAGCACTTCGCTCAGTGTGTGCGCTGCTGATAGGCGGACAGATTGCAACTCCCCACTGTAAATGTGGGAAAGAGAAAAAAAAATAACAGGTCAAGCAAATTCTTATCCTCTCTTGCTGACAACTTTATCTTCCAAAAGGTAGGGGAGAAAACAAGGGGATCTGCTACTTTGGATCTAATCCTTATAAACAGGGAGGAAATGGTTGAGGAGGTAAAGGTGGCTGGGACCCTAGGAGGCAGCGATCATGCTATTATAGAATTTTGGATAACTAGAGGAGGAAGACATGTGAAGACTCAAACTTCAAGGTTAGATTTTAGAAAGGCAGATTTTAAGAGACTCAGAAAGAGAATAGGAGGGATCCAATGGCTGGATGTCCTTAAGGACAAAAATGTCCAGGAAGGATGGGAAATTTTTAAAAATGAGATTCTCAAAGCACAATCGTTAACAATCCCGAAAAGTAGGAAGAATGGGAAGCATTTAAGGAAACCAGGATGGATGAACACAGAACTTAAACACATGCTAAAAAGAAAGAAAGAAATGTTTATTAAATGGAAATAGGGAGGCATATCCAAAGAAGATTATAATGCAGTCTGCAGATCCTGTAGGGCACGTATCAGGTTAGCTAAAGCTGACAATGAATTAAGGCTTGCAAGAGATGTCAAAAGCAATAAAAAAGGATTTTGGGGGTATGTCAAAAGTAAAAGAAAAGTCAAAGATGCTATAGGATTTTTACAGGATGAAAGTGGAGAAATGGTAAGAGAGGATGTTGAGAAGGCCGAACTTTTTAATTCCTATTTTGCATCTGTTTTCTCTCAGAAAGAAAATGTAACATCAACTGATCTTCACTGTCCTTTTAAAGGAATAGAGGAATCCAAGTTATCTGTAAACAGAAAGATTGTGAGGGAATATTTAGCTAACATAAATGAGTTCAAGTCTCCAGGTCCAGATGAATTACACCCCAGAGTACTGAAGGAGATCGTAGAAGAAATTTTAGAACCACTCTCCGTAATCTTTGAAAATTCTTGGAGAACAGGAGAAGTCCCAGAAGACTGGAGAAGAGCAAATGTTGTTCCTATCTTCAAAAAGGGGAAGAAGGTGGACCCAGGGAACTATAGGCCGGTGAGTCTGACTTCTATACCAGGAAAGATCTTTGAACAAATTATTAAACAACATGTATGTAAGTACATGGATAAGAATGAAGTGATTAACCAGAGTCAGCATGGGTTTGTAACTAACAAGTCATGTCAGACTAACTTAATTTCCTTCTATGACAGAATCACTGACTGGGTGGATCAGGGAAATGCTGTACATATAGTATATCTTGACTTCAGCAAAGCATTTGACAAAGTATCTCACACCATCCTTATTGAAAAAATGACCAAGTATGCAATGGACCAGGCAACTGTTAGGTGGATTCATAACTGGCTTAGTGATCGGACTCAAAGGGTGGTTGTAAATGGCTTCATATCCAGCTGGATGAATGTCTCAAGTGGGGTACCACAGGGCTCTGTCCTGGGACCTGTATTGTTCAACATCTTTATCAATGATTTAGATGAAGGAATTGAGGGTAAACTGATTAAATTTGCTGATGACACAAAGCTAGGAGGGATAGCTAATACTAGAGAAGAGAGAGAGAGGATTCAAAAAGACCTAAATAAACTGGAGCAGTGGGCAGCAACCAACAGAATGGTTTTTAACAGGGAAAAATGCAAAGTACTACATCTGGGCAATAAAAATGAAAAAAGCATATACAGAATGGGAGGAATAGAGCTAAGCAACAGTACATGTGAAAAAGACTTAGGTATACTAATAGATCATAGACTGAACATGAGTCAACAGTGTGATGCAGCAGCAAAAAAGGCAAATACAATTCTGGGATGTATTAACAGAAGCATACAGTCTAGATCACGTGAAGTCATTCTCGGTCTTTACTCCTCTTTGGTCAGACCTCATCTGGAATACTGTGTACAGTTTTGGGCACCACATTTTAAAAAAGACATAGACAAACTGGAGCAAGTTCAGAGAAGAGCGACCAGAATGGTGACTGGTCTGCAAACCATGTCCTATGAGGAACGGTTGCAGGATTTGGGAATGTTTAGCTTGCAAAAAAGAAGACTGAGAGGAGACTTAATAGCTGTCTACAAATATGTCAAGGGCTGTCACATTGTAGAAGGATCATCTTTATTCTCATTTGCACAAGGAAAGACTAGAAGCAATGGGATGAAACTAAATGGGAGGAGACACAGATTAGATATTAGAAAAAACTTTTTGACAGTTAGGGTGATTAATGAGTGGAACAGGCTGCCACAAGAGGTGGTGAGTTCCCCTTCAATGGACGTCTTCAAACAGAGGCTGGACAGACATCTGTCTGAGATGATCTAGTGAATCCTGCTTTGAGCAGGGGGTTGGACCAGATGACCCAGGAGGTCCCTTCCAACTCTACCATTCTATGATTCTATTTCTCCTTTTGGTGTAGTGCCTAAGAGGGAGCCGAATAAATTTTGCCTGATCCAACATTTGTCTTACCTAAAAGGTTGCTCAGTCAATGACGGTATAGCGCCGGAATTATGTTCGGTTGAATACACATCATTTGATGCGGCTGTGGCATGGGTTCGTAGGTACGGGCCTGGGTCATTGTTAGCGAAAACTGACATTGAATCAGCTTTTAGGCTACTTCCGGTTCACCCGGCTAGTATTCCGCTATTGGGTTGTTTTTGGAACAAAGGGTATTACCTGGATAGGTGTTTGCCTATGGGTTGTTCTATTTCATGTTCATTGTTTGAAACTTTCAGTACTTTTCTGGAATGAGTGGTCAGGGATGTTGCAGGTGTGCAGTCCGTTATTCAGTACCTGGATGATTTTTTGTCCATAGGTCCCCCAGATTCGTTTGTCTGTGGTAATTTGTTAGCAGCCATGGTGTGGGTTGCGGAACGTTTTGGGGTCCCTTTTGCTAAAGAGAAAACCGAAGGTCCTTGTACTGTATTGAGTTTTTGGGGAATATTGATTGATACAGAATGCAAGGAGTGTCGATTGCCCGAGGATAAATTGTTGTTACTCAGGCAGGAGGTTGAGCGAATTGGTAAATTGCGTAAGGTGACATTGAAGGAGCTCCAGTCGCTGCTAGGGAGATTGAACTTTGCTTGTAGGATCATGCCTATGGGCAGAATATTTTGTCGTAGGTTGTCAAGGGCAACTGCTGGAGTGCAGGCATCGCATCATTTTATTCATTTGAATAGAGAGCATAGAGAGGATTTGTTGGTGTGGAAACGTTTTTTGACAATTACAATGGCAGGTCGTTGATTCAGCAGGAGTTTTTGAACAGCTTTGATTGCGAGATTTACACGGACGCGGCAGGCGGTGCTGGCTATGGAGCTTTTTGTAAGGGAAAGTGGAGCGTGGGTTAATGACCTGATTCGTGGAAAGAGAGGGGTCTTACAAAGAATCTCGCTCTGTTGGAATTATTCCCAATTGTAGTTGCAGTCTCGATTTGGGGTGAGTTCTTTTTGAATCGGAGAGTTAGGTTCCACCGTGATAATATGGGTGTGGTGGCGGTGATTAACAGCTTGCCGGCCTCGTCTCCTCTGGTTATTAAGCTGGTCAGGGAACTGGTACTCCGGTGTTTGGAGTTGAATGCATGGATTTCAGCGGTACATGTGCCAGGTGCCCAAAATTCTATAGCGGATAATTTGTCTCGTTTCCAGTGGGAGCGTTTCCGTGCACTGGCACCAGAGGCAGAAGTCGCAAAGCTGGGTGTCGCATTGGGGGGCTATAGAGAGTGATGAGGATAGGACGTTGGCGGTCTTGTTTTTGGTTGGTAAGGCTGCGGACTTAGGGTGGAATCTAGAATTAGTAAATTAGTTTCTGGGCTCGCATTCGGTTTCAAGTTACAGGGTTTGACTGATGTTACTAAATCCTTTTTGGTCAAGCAGGCACATACAGGTTTTCGAAAAGGTAGCAAGAGTTTGGATAAGCGTAGGCCAGTCACGTTTAGTATGTTGGAAAGGTTAGGTCTGGTTTTGGAAAGGATCTGTTGTTCTACTTTTGAGGCGGCTCTGTTTAAGTTAGCCTTTTCCTTAGCTTTTTTTCGGGGCGATGAAAGTAGGCGAGTTGGTCGCCCCCAGCAGGAATAGGGAGGGAGGTTTATTAGCCGAAGACACGAGTTGCTGGGCCTGGGGAATCGATTTTTGGATTAGACGCGCAAAAACTGATCAGTTGGGTAGAGGTAAGCGCGTCGTTTTAGGTAGAGTGGACGGGGCTCTGATGTGTCCAAGAAGGTGCTTTGAGGTTTATTGGCAAGTGTGGTCAGGTAGATCCGGCCCACTGTTACGTCATTGCGACGGGTCATTTCTTTCCCGTTTCCAGTTTATAGCGGTCCAAAAAAAGGGGGTGCAGGAGTTGGGCCTTAGCCCAGGTGTTTATGGTTCACATTCCTTTAGGATTGGTGCAGCTTCTGAGGCTGATGGGCACTGTTTGGGGGCGGAGGTGATAAAGCGGATTGGAAGGTGGAGTTTGGACCTCTATTTGACATATGTTCGCCGTTAAATACCGCAGGACTTTGTTCATTTGTGAGTTACATAGTAACATAGTAACATAGTTTGTAAAGCCGAATAAAGACTTGCGTCCATCAAGTTCGACCTGTTAGTTCTGTAATTGCTAAAGTTGATCCAGAGGAGGGCAAAAACCTCAAATGATTTAGCTAATCTTCACCTGAGGAAAAATTCCCTCCCGACTCTGAAACCAGCAGTCAAAATAAATCCCTGTATCAACCTACTATTTTATTTTATTTTTAAGTATACGCTGAAATCTGCCTGGTATCTAGAAATGCATCTAGTCCCCGCTTGAACTGGTGTAGTGAATCCGACATTACCGTCTCCTCACTCAGTGAATTCCATATTCTCACTGCTCTTACCGTAAAGAACCCCTTCCTATGCTGGTGCTGAAACCTTTTCTCTTCCAGTCTTAGTGAATGCCCTCTTGTTACCGTAATATCCCTCCTTTTGAACAAATCCCGGGCAAGATCTCTATACTGTCCCCTAACATATTTGTACACATTTATTATGTCCCCCCTCAACCTTCTCTTTTCCAGGCTGAATAGTCCTAGTTTTGCCAACCTCTCTGGGTATTGGAGTCCCTCCATTCCCTTTATTAATTTTGTTGCCCTTCTTTGTACCTTTTCATGCTCATTTATATCCTTTCTATATATTGGGGCCCATAACTGAGCACAGTATTCCAAGTGTGGTCTGACCAGTTGTTGAATAGTTGTTGAATATGCTTGTTTATTATTCTTTTAGGTGGCGTTCCCTTGTTAGCTTGGATTTTCGGACATTCGTATGTGCATTGGGGGGCGCTGCGTGCTGATGGGATTTCTGAGGGTACAAGTGGTTATAAGATGGCTAGGTTTTAGGGGGATGGTATGGAGCCGGTTTTTGTCAGAATTTCATAAAGCGGCAAGATTTGACAGAACACCCGATATTCTGATTGTGCATTTGGGAGGGAACGATTTGGGGGCAAGGCCAGTGAGAGAGTTGATTCGAGATATCCGTTATGATTTTCTGAGATTGTGGACTTCGTTCCCGGGGGTTCTGACGGTTTGGTCAGATATAGTGCCCAGGAAGAAATGGCGGGCGGTCATATCAGAAAAAGGTATAAATAAAGCAAGAGTAAAATTAAATAGGGCCGTGTCTAGCTTTGTGTCAAGGAATGGTGGCATAAGTGTTAGGCACTTTGAGTTGGAATCGGGGGTTGGTAATTTTTTATTGAAGGATGGTGTTCATCTCAATGATATCGGTATCGATCTTTGGGCCCTTGCAATACAGGAGGGGATTGAAAGGGCGTTGGTGGCTTTGGGGCACTCACAAGCCTAAGGTTTCAGGGCTGTTCATGGTTGGCGGGGGGTGGGGATCTTGGAGTTGGTACCGAATTGTCGGTGGAAGGAATTGAGAAAATTCCAGGTCGTTTAAATTGAAAGGGGGGTGATCTGGCAGTCGGTTCTGGGCTCTGGACGGGGTTTTACCTCGGGAACATTTAGTTGGTTGGTCTTTCACGGAATGTGGAAGTTTTGGTGCCCTCGAGCTGGTGCTAAATGGCTGAGGGTAACATGGCGGTTGATTTTTATAGTTAATTTAAAGCCAGATCTATTAGCTCCAAGAACCCTTTCTCCTTATATATATATATATATATATATATTTATATATATATATATATATATATTTATTTATTTCATTGTTATTTTGTTGTTATTTGTTGTTTGTTAATAAACGGCCGCTGTGGCCAAATTTACCCAACGAATAACAGGTTGTAGCGACTTTATTTCAGGGACGGGATCATGGGATCCCTGGGTATGTTGGGAAGAGGGAAGCCATCAGGTAGGAAACCACATTGGCTGTAACAGGTCAAGGAGGGGGCTGGAGACAGCACAGCTAGGGGGAGGCCACCCGTGACAGGGATTGGCCTGGAGGTTTCACCCCCCCTTTTGAATGAAGCGGTCAAGGGGATTGGATAATGGGAAGTTGGGGCGAGTAGTGGGAGAGGTGTATATATAGGGAAAAGTGTGGGAAAACCGCCATTCCTTGAGGAGCAGCAGAGTGATTTACCCACCCTCCCTCCCCTTTTTTGATTATTGTTTTTCTTTTAGTTTGAAGATAGGGTATTAACATGTTCCTTTTTGTTTTTCTTGTCACAGTGGCTTGGTTGGCGGGGGGTGGGGTTCTTGGAGTTGGTACCGAATTGTCAGTGGAAGGAATTGGGAAAACTCCAGGTTGTTTAAATTGAGTGAGGGGTGATCTGGCAGTAGGCTCTGGGCTCTGGACGGGGTTTTACCTCGGTAGCATTTAGTTGGTTGGTCTTTCACAGAATGTGGAAGTTTTGGTGCCCTCGAGCTGGTGCTGAACGGCTGAGGGTAACATGGCGGTTGATTTTTATAGTTAATTTAAAGCCAGATCTATTAGCTCCAAGAACCCTCCCTCCATATATATATATATATATATATATATATATATATATATATATACACAGTACAGACCAAAAGTTTGGACACACCTTCTCATTTAAAGATTTTTCTGTATTTTCATGACTATGAAAATTGTACATTCACTCTGAAGGCATCAAAACTATGAATTAACACATGTGGAATTATATACTTAACAAAAAAGTGTGAAACAACTGAAAATATGTCTTATATTCTAGGTTCTTCAAAGTAGCCACTTTTTGCTTTGATGACTGCTTTGCACACTCTTGGCATTCTCTTGATGAGCTTCAAGAGGTAGTCACCGGAAATGGTCTTCCAACAATCTTGAAGGAGTTCCCAGAGATGCTTAGCACTTGTTGGCCCTTTTGCCTTCACTCTGCGGTCCAGCTCACCCCAAACCATCTCGATTTCAAGTTTTTTCTTTTGAATAAAAATTAGGATAGATGAGCATTAAGTTGTTTGCAGTAAGAGGATAAAAAAATGTTGTTATTGAGGTGTGTTACCTTACCTGCAGTATCTCAGAGATCAATCAAATTACAGCCATGCTGACTATGCAGGTACAGAACCTCCCCATCACTTGAATTTATGATTATTATTTACAGACAGAGACATCCATTTCTACCATTTTCAATGTGATTCAGCACTGCAGTAGTACACCACAATCGGACTTAGACTTTTGTCTATCCCTATGTAAACTGGGTAATCTGACCTCCTATCCGTATGCTGTAAAATCCTAAAATAGCCTGCATGTCCGGCCCTCATCTTTTATGGTAGCAATGATAGTATATAGTGTTCTATACTATGTGATGTTTTAGCTGCAAGGTATTATAGGGAAGTATGCCCTGCGGCACCTTATGTCATTATCCTGCTCTCTGGCTGCTGCATGCTTCAGCAGTGTATGAAAAGTAACCAAGCAATTTTTTTGTGATCCTCACAAATTGAATCCCAAGTTTTGGAATTCGTGGGGGGATATAAAATTTCAAGAAATTCAACCAACAGTCAATCTGTAATTGATCGATCTACTCATCTCTAAATCAAGCTATCAGCACTTGTGGTTTTGTGCTACAATTTGCTCCCTTTTCAGGCATGATTAATGATATGCAGACATGACAATGGTGACCCTTACTTAAAAAGAACCTGTCTTCAGGATTTTATACCTTAAACTTATGGTGCTTTAATACTGATTAAAGAGGTTGTACACTACTTTTACATTGATGACCTCAGGATAGGTCATCAATGTTTGATCAGCCTGGGTCTGACATCCGGCACCCCCCGCCAATCAGCTGTTATCGGAGTCGGACGATATGTACAGTGTATGGAAGATCTCGGTTGCCCCGAGAGCAAAATACACAGGGTTCACCACTAGCTGCAAACCATTAGTCTGATTTAAAAATAAAAAGGCCAAATTTGACCTTGCCAAAAACATTGAAAGAAGCCAGCCCAATTTTGAAAAAGCATTCTTTGGAAGGATGAAATTAATATCAACCTGTACCAGAATGATGGGAAAAAGAAATTATGGATAAGGCTTGGAACGGCTCATGATCCAAAGTACGCCACATTCTCTGTAAAAACATGGTGGAGGTAGTGTGATGACATGGACATGCATGGCTTTCAATAGCACTGGGTCACTACTGTTTATTGAAGATGTGACTAAAGCCGGATTAATTCTGAAGTGTAAAGGGCTGTACTTTCTGCTCAATTCAACCAAATCCAGCAAGGTTGATTGGATGGCGCTTCACAGTACAAATGGTCAATGACCCAAAACATTCTGGGAAAGCAACCCAGGAGTTTTATAAGGCAAAAAGATGGAATATTTTGCAATGGCTAAGTCATTCACCAAATCTCAACCCCATCGAGCATGCATTACACATGCTTAAAGGGGTTTTCTCATTAACAAAATTAATTTAAATCAACATTTTAATCAATAAATATTTGAATAACAATATATTACACAATTGGATGTGTTAAAAAAATGTTCCTGTGCTGAGATTATCTTATAAATTTGCCCCTGCTGTGTACTGTGTAATGGCTGTGTCTGACTCTGCAGGGTCATGGTCTGAACGTACCACAGCTCCTGGGCTGGGGAGGACACAAAAGAGTATACAGAAAGGATAGCATGAGATCGCAGCTAATTTTTTCTTTGAGGTAAAACATTGCTTAAAAACAGGCCTCACAAAAAGAATCAGCTGTGATCCTGTGCTGTCCCGTCTGTATACTATTTTGCTTACTCCCCTGCCCAGCAGATGTGGTATGATCCGACCATGTTCCTGCTCGGTTAGACACAGCCAATACACAAAGAAAAAAAGGAAAAAAAGAGGGCATCACCCTATACTGTATATGGGATCAAGCTAAGGCATGTCCAACTGAAAGTAGAAACACAAAGAAAAGAAGCATGCCACACAAAAGAGATCAGCTAAAATATTGAATATTTATTGATGCTGATAAAGGCCAAACAATTAAATGAAAAATACAAGCGAATAAAAGCAGCACAATCTACTATTTCATCTACTGTTTATTTATTTACTGTTTATTGGTTATTGATGCAGTATATATGATATGCTCCACATTATTGCATATAATCAGCACTTCATGCACTTTGCAACCATTTAGTTTTGGTTTCATCGTGTGCTCATTTGGTTTATAGGAAGTTTCACCCTTTAAGGCTGCGTGCACACGATGCGTTTTTCATGAGTTTATGCTGCAGAATTTCCACACCGGAAACGCATCAAAAATGCATGGTAATCCGCACCCCATGGTCCCCAATGGCATTCCGCAATGTCAATGCACATGCTGCGGATTTTTGGGGAGGCAGAATAAACAAAAACCAACATTTCAGATAGATAAATCCGCAGCATGTTCATTAATTTTGCGGAAGCGCCGCCATTGACTTGCATTGAGACGCATAAAATGCGCGTCTGTACATTTGTACACGCGGATTCTATATGCGTCTCTATGTGCGGATGGTACCCAGTTCTGGAGGAGAGAAGACTCTCATCCAGACCTGGGTACCATTGTACCTGTAAAAAAAAGAATAAATAATAAATAAAGTTTATATTCACCTGTCCGGCGGCCCCTGCAGCGCTTCTCCTTCCAGGACCTGAGATGACGTCGCGGTCATGTGACCGCAGGCTGTCTCGCGAGATGCCGGCAACCTGGAAGAAGCCAGGACGAGCGCGACAGCACACGCGGCGGGGGATCGGGGGTAAGTATAGCTTTATTTTTTTATTTTTACAGTCACACTATATAAATCTATGCCTTTTGCATGGATTTATATAGTGTGATCTAGTTGTCCAGCACTTTCCAAGTGATGCTATCGCTTGGAAAGTGCTTGTCAGTCCACATGCGGAAACACATGCGTTAACGCATGTGGGTACGCATGTGAATCCGCATGTATTCCGCATGTATTCTGCAGGAAAAATGCATGCACAATCTGCATGTGTTTTTTCAATGCCAGGGAGATGTAGAAATACTGCAGAAATTTTCTGCTTCATTTCTGCATCGTGGACACATAGCGTAATTATCTTTTGCACTGGCAATATACACAGGTGCTTTGTATAACTTATTTATATAACTTTTTGGTAATTTTTAAACATATTCATACCTGTATTTCAGGTATCTGTGTATTTTGTGATCAGGCAGGTTGCGATTCAGCTCCATTGTGGGCTGATTTGATTGATATATTGTGTCGTTTGGTCTTTTTTAGTGTTTTTAATTATATTGTTTGGCTTGTATCAGTATCAATAGTATTCAATATTTTTAGGTGATCCCTTTTGTGTGGCATGCTTCTTTTCTTAGCAGGGACACATTTTTAAGATTAATTCAACACAGGAGCAATTTTTTTAACACATCCAATTGAGGAACTTATTTTTATTCCAAGATCTATTATTATTATTATTGTTATTATTATTATTCCGAGTTTATTCCAAGACCCACAAACAAGCAACAACTAAAGTCAGCTGCAGCCCTGGCAAAGCATCACAAAAGAGAAACCCGCACTGCTCCCGGGACATTAACCCCCAAAATGCTGCAATCGAAGTCGATTGCAGCATTCCAGGAGCAAGGGGAGGTAAGCGTGACCTACTTACTTCTTCTCCGGCGTCCTACGCAGTCTGTGCCAGGTCCCGGTAGTTGTCATGGTGACGCTATGTTATGACAACGTCTGGGTCACCAGGAAGTTACTGATACTGATACGCAGCACAGCATAGAGATGCTATTGCATCTCTATTAGTGATGAGTGAGCACTAAAATGCTCGGGTGCTCGAAGATCGGGTCGAGCACATTGGAATACTCGAGTACGCGACCTGAGCAACGAGCCCAATATAAGTCTCTGGGAAACTCGAGCATTTTTCTGGCGGTCCCCCCCGGCGGTCTGCAGAAGTTTAAAAATTGCCCAATCGATGGGAACAGTGCTCAATTAAATGTCAGGCAGGCAAAATATATAGGCAGAGAGGCAGGCAGGGTATATAGGAGAGTGCATGAAAAACATAGCAGGGCACTAGGAACACACTGGTGCCCTCCGATTTTCATGCACCATTCTCTTTAAAAAAGCTGGCAATTCAGCAGTGGCATACACCGGTACCCGACAATTTGGAACAGAAAGAATAGAGCATCACACATAGATTAGATAGATAGAAACATGTTAGTCACATATATAATAAGAACAGTGACAGTGTTGGTTACTGTGCTTGTAATTTATTGTTAAAATAAAATAAAGGATTTCTAAAAAAAAATTGGCATGGGGTACCCCGTAATTTTAGTCTCTAGAAGAAGGTTAAGCAGACGGCTGGGGCAGATGTTTGAAGCCTGGGAAGGGGGTAATACCCACAGAGCTTCCCAGGCTACTAATATCAGCCCCCAGCTGAATACCTAGCCTTTACTAGCTATTAAAATGGGGGACCCAAAAAAAATGATGTGGGGTCCCCCATTTTAATAGCTAGCAAAGGCTAGGCAGACAGCTGGGGGCTGATATTAATAGCCCAGGAAGGGTGCCATGAATATTGGCCCCCTCCAAGGCTATAAACACCAGCCATCAGCCGCCCCAGAAATTGCGCATCCATAGTATGTGCCAATTCTGGCACTTAGCCTCGCTCTTCCCACAGCCCTGTAGCGGTGGCACTGGGGTAATAGGGTTGGGGTTGATGTCAGCTTATAATGCCAGCTGACATCACGCCCAGGTTAGTAATGGAGAGGCGTCTATAAGATACCCCCATTACTAACCCCATTGTCAAAGTTAAAAAAAACACAAACACCCAGAATAAAGTCCTTTAATTGAAATAAAGACACATTCTTTTAATGTTCTAAATTAAACCCTACTTACCGTATCGCCCATTCCAGCTGAAGCCAATGATCTCCTGCAATAAAAATAAAATAATAAACCAACCTCATCCTTACCTTTCCATGCTTCCCAGGACAGCTTCAGCTCTTCTACATTGACATGACAGGCTGGAGCACAGCAGAACGCTGCCATCCAGCTTGCCATGCCGCAGACACTGAGAAGCTCCTCAGTGAAGCTCCTCTGTGTCTGGCTGTGACGGCATCCAGATGAGCCAAGTTCATATCCAATGAACTCAGCTCACCTCCTGCACGTCACTGACAGCGTGGGAGAATTCTCCTGCGCTCACCGCTTGAGCAGGAGAATTCTCCCACACTGGGATGGCATTGAGATGACAGGCTGGATCGCAGCAGGAATATAACGCAATAAAAAAGACAAATGTAAATAAAAATTGTACCGCTGAAAACATCATCTTGTCCTGCAAAAAGCAAGCCGCCATATAGCTCCATCAGCCAAAAAATAAAAAAGTTATAAAGTTATAGCTCTCAGAATAAAGCAATACAAAAAAATTATTTTTTGTATAAAATAGTTTTTATTGTGTAAAAGCGCTAAAACATAAAAAAAAATTAATGTGGTACCGCTGTAAACGTACTGACCCAAAGAATAAAGCTACCTTATCAATTTTACCACACGCGGAATGGCATAAAAAAAACAGTTCCTGAAATCTTGGTTTTTGTTTATTCTGCCTCCCCAAAAATCGGAATAGAAAGCGATCAAAAAATCACGTGCCCAAAAATGGTACCAATAAAAACGTCAACTTGTCCCACAAAATACAAACACTTACATGACTCTGTAGGCCAACATATGGAAGAACGATTGCAAAAACTAGTCTTTGCAAAAAAAGCGTCTTTTAGTGTATGGCTGCTGCCAAACATAAAAACCCGATATGAATCTGGCATCGCTGTAATCACACCGACCCGAAGAATAAAGTCATCTAATCACTTTTACCACACCAGGATTAGCGTAAAGAATAAACTCTAGAGTTAGGGTTGTGCTACGGTTAGGGTTGTGCTAGGGTTAGGATTGTGCTAGGGTTAGGGTTAGAGTTGTGCTAGGTTTAGGGTTAGAGTTATGCTAGGGTTAGGGCTGTGCTATGGTTAGGGTTGTGCTAGGGTTAGGGTTGTGCTAGGGCTAGGGCAGTGCTAGGTGTATGGCCGTGCTAGGGTTAGGGTTGTGCTATGGTTAGGGTTGTGCAAGGATTATGGTTGTGCTAGGGTTAGGGTTGTGCTATGGTTATGGTTGTGCTAGGGTTAGGGTTGTGCTAGGGTTAGGGTTAGAGTTGTGTTACAGTTAAGGTTTTGCTAAGGTTAGGGTTGTACTAGGGTTAGGGTTGTGCTAGGGTTAGGATTAGGGTTGTGCTAAGTTAGGGTTAGAGTTATGTTAGGGTTAAAGTTTTACTAGGGTTAGGGTTGCGCTATGGTTAGGGTTGTGTTAGGTTTAGAGTTGTGCTAGGGTTAGGGTTGTGTTATGGTTAGGGATGTGCTAGGGTTAGGGTTAGTGTTGTAATATGGCTATGGTTGTGCTAGGGTTAGGGTTGTGCTAGGGTTAGGGTTGTGCTAGGATTAGGGTTAGGGTTGTGCTAGGGTTAGTGTTAGGGTTAGGGTTGTGCTAGGGTTAGGATTAGGGTTGTGCTAAGTTAGGGTAAGAGTTGTGTTAGGGTTAAAGTTTTGCTAGGGTTAGGGTTGCGCTATGGTTAGGGTTGTGCTAGGGTTAGAGGTGTGCTAGGGTTAGGGTTGTGCTAGGGTTAGGGATGTGCTAGGGTTAGGGTTAGTGTTGTGCTAGGGCTACGGTTGTGCTATGGTTAGGGTTGTCCTAAGGTTAGGGTTGTGTTAGGGTTAGGGTTGTGCTAGGGTTAGGGTTGTGCTAGGATTAGGGTTAGGGTTGTCCTATGGTTAGGGTTCTGGTAGGGTTAAAGTTAGGGTTGTGCTAGTGTTATGGTTAGGGTTGTGATAGGGTTAGAGTTGTGCTAAAGTTAGGGTTGTGCAAGGGTTAGGGTTGTACTAGAGTTAGGGTTAGTGTTGTGCTTAGGTTATGGTTAGTGTTGAGCCACCCCCGAAGTGTTCGAGTTCGGTTCGGTTCGTCAAACACCCATGTGTTCGCCGAACTGTTCGTCGAACTGTTCGTCGAATACCTTCGAACACCGTTAAAACCAATGGCAGGCAAACAAAAACACATAGAAACACATAGAAAACACCTTCAAAGGTGTCCAAAAGCTGACAAACTGCTCAGAAGACACAACTAACACATGGAAAAGTGACAAGTACATATAGTCATGCGAAAAGAAAAGAGGTGGAGGAGTAAAAGGAGGGGGAGACACAGATATAGGCATGTCATGCCCTTCTAAAATCCAAAAAGTGAGAAGCTGACACGGCCAGTCCGTTCCTGCCTGTGCCACCTCTGTGTCGCCGGGTTTGTGCCAGAGCCGCGGTGGACCCTGACGGCCAGCCCCCCTATCCCAATACTGGTGCCTGTCCGCCGGTGGGTCGAGGCCCCCCACGTTGGGGGGGGGGAGTAACATCTGCAGAAGAAAGACCATCTTCCAGAAAAACTAAGATGTCGACTTCTTTTCGTGGACAATGTGATACGATCCCATTCTTACGGACACGCCCATCGCTACAAATTCTAGATGAGGCACAAAAACAGCAGGTGCTTCAACGGATATCAAGTGCTCCTTCAAGTGGGCTCTCCATCACCTCAATTTTAACATCACAAATACTCCAGTCCTCAGAGGTGTCACCCCAATTGCACTTGCTTCCTCACAGCTCCCAAGTCTCCAGCTGCCCGTCTGAGTATGGGGTAACACAGATGGCTGAGTCTGCCCAGCTGTTTACTCATACTATAGCCTGGGAAACGGAGGTCTGCTCCAGAGCTTCTGTTAATCCAGATGAGGAAATGATCTGATCCGATGCCCAGAATCTTTATAAGTTGGATCCAGGACCAGATGAAGAAGGTTCTGAGCATAATATAGACCCTTGTTCCCAAACTGTAACTCCTGTTGGTGGAGACAATGATGAAGACGATGAAGAGACTCAAATACCTGATTGGAGCGACAACTTGACTTTTCGGTCAGGGCAGGAAGAGGTTGGCTCTGAGGCGACGGGTGTGATAACACACAGGGTGATGATGACGAGGTTGGAGATCCCACTTACTGTCAACCCACAGTCAGAAAGTCGATGAGGTTAGCAGAGGAGGTGGAGGAGGATGTGACTAGCCCTGGGGATGGGGATGACTCGGTACCCGGGCATTTGCCTGGCCTTGGGGATGTCGCGGTGGTCGGCTCCCTGGCCCGTACCCTGGGGTCTCTCTTTAAAAGGGTGGATAATTGTTAATTTTATAAGAGTTCATGACGCCACCTGTGGTATCTGGTGACAAGCACCAGCGCTGCAGCAGTCCACTGAGGCCGGTGATAAGGCAGCTCGATGGTATAGCTCCCCACAGGTGGAGCTAGGTCTCAGGGCAGCGTATGCAGGGGGAATGCAGGACAGGCGAGACCCAGCTGGGTCAGAGCAAGAACGGGAATGGACATGGTAGTCACTTCAGTACCTTTTACTGGTGGAAATTCAGGCACATCCCGGAGCACTGTAGGGTGAAGGGTGCATATCAGGATCCTCCCCAATGAGCGGGTGTAGGGCCTCCTGTTTCTTGCCTCTGCGTAGTAAGTTTCTGACCTGCCTGGAGCTAGGCCTAACTTTGTCTCTGTCCTGCGCTGGCTGACCTTGTGGTAGGGCCTTCTCTTGGAGTTCACGCTCCCAGTATGCGGGGCCTAAGCGTCTCCTGGCTCTGTTACATATCAGCACCTTAGCGATCCTGGGACTTGTAGTTCTCCAGGGATTCCGGTTATGCCTTACTGGGTCATAGAGATACCGGTAAGCTCGGATCCTGTGTCCGGTAAATGCTTCGGGGTGAGCTGGTTAAGCTCCTCTGCCCCTTATGTACTAACTCGCCACTCGCCTTCGGCCTACTCGGGCCCTCACTAGGCTATACACACTAACGGCAGCTTGCCGCGCTTCACTGATATTACGGCACCGGCACACCTTAAGCTCTATCTGGGCTCCCTGAATCTAGCAAGCAGGAGCCTCGTGCTCCACTGCTGAACTATTAACTGCGTTCTCTAGACTAGACTGAGCTCCACTGCAGACTGACCTCTCTTAGGCTTCTCTACTGCAGGAACTCTTCAGAGGAACTGAACTGCCTAGCTCCACCTTCCCTATTTATATCCCTAACGGGCTCCCTCTGCTGGTCTGAGGTGGAAGGTGGAGATGTGTGAATGTTTATGGGGGCCTCTTGTGGAGGATTCCATCAATGCAATCTTGTAGGATCTGTGATACCAAGCGCAGCGGGGCATCACAGATGGTATTGACGATGAGGTTAGGTTGCGCCTTCCTGAACAGAGACGGAGTACTGGAAGCACGTCAACAACTGCATCCTCAACCACAACTCTGCCTCTGACCACAAGTCGTAGTGGCTCTTCAGGTCACATGGGCTCTAAGCCTTGCATAGCCTGGGCATTTATTCAGATCGATAAGGATGACCCAACTCGTGTTATCTGTAATATTTGTCAGCAAAAGCTAAGTAGAGGCCAAAAAATACATAGTTTGAGTACTTCATGCATGTACCGTCACATGGATATGAAGCATAAGTTGCAGTGGGAAGCTCACTGTGCTACAATGCAGCCTAGCCGGCTGGGCCAACCACCGTCTGCCCCATCTTGTGCATCCGCAGCCTCTTCATCCTCTGTGACTGGGGGGACAGCAGTCACACATGTTTTTGGATGCAGACCTGCCACCTCTTTACACGCAACAGCCAGTATGATTGGCAGGTCGTCAGTTCATTGGGAAGTGGAAACACCTGCTAGTGTTGAGCGCTCTCCGACATCGAGAGCACCACCTTTGGATCAAGGCAACCTAACATGTCCGCCTGCATCTTCCTCACAGACCGGCAGTTGCCGGGGACACCCTACTCAACACCGTCTAACCACAACAGCCAGCCCTCGGTCCCTCAGATGTGGAAAAGTAAAAGACCATTTCCTCCTAGCCATGAGAAAGCTAAGAGGTTGAATTTCACCATCTGCAAGCTGTTGGCTACAGAAATGCTGCCTTTTCACCTGGAGGACACAGAGGATTTTCAAGACCTTATGTCCGTCACAGTGCCCCAGTACCAGATGCCCAGTCGGCACTACTTCTCAAAGAAAGGTGTGCCTGCGCTCCACTAGCATGTTGCACACAACATCACCGCTTCTTTGAGAAACTCTGTGTGTGACAGGGTGCACTTCACCACAGACACTTGGACGAGAAGGCATGGACAGGGGCGTTACATGTCGCTGACTGGGCACTGGGTAACTATGGTGACAGCAGGACAAGGGGCTGCTGTCCAAGTCTTACCGTCCCCACGAGTTGTGTGTTAATCCTCTTTATCTCGAACTTCCTCCACTGCTTCTGCCTCCTCAACCTCCTCTCGGTCCTCCACCTGCACCCAAAGCCTGTCTGGTAATGCCACCTGCTTTCTAACTGCGCAGAAGGAATCCTGCACACCTCCTTACTATGCTGGCAGCAGGGCTCAACGCATCAGTGTTTACTTTGAAATGTCTGGGAAATGTGAGTCACACAGCTGAGGAGTTGTGGTCAGCTCTGGAGACCCAGTTTCATGAAAGGTTGTCTCCACTGGACCTGCAACCAGGGAAGGCCATGTGCGACAATGCTGCAAACCTGGGTGCGGCACTTCGCCGGGGCAATGTTACACACGTGCCTTGTATGGCTCACGTGTTGAACCTGGTTGTCCAGCAATTTCTAGCCCACTATCCCGGACTAGATGGCCTTCTGCAGAGTGCACGGTCGCTGTGTGCTCACTTCCGCCGTTCGCATCCCGCAGTTCAACGACTTACATCTCTACAGAAGTCGTTGGGCCTGCCAGTTCACCGGTTGAAATGCGATGTGCCGACACGGTGGAATTCAACTCTGCACATGTTGCAGCGACTGTGGCAGCACCGACAAGCCCTGGTGCAATACGTTCTGACGTATAGCCTGGGCCAACGAGATCCAGAGGTGGGGCAAATCACGCTGGAGGAGTGGTCTCAGATCAGGGACCTATGCACCCTTCTGCACAGTCTTGAAATGGCGACGAAGATGTTTAGTGCTGACGATGCCATTATCAGCATGACTATTACGGTGATTTACATGCTGGAGCACATGTTAAACAGAATTCGGAGTCAGGTGGTGGGACAAGAGGAGGTGGAGGAAGTAGAGGAGGAGTCGTATGCGGAAGGGATAACATCTCCAAGGTCCAGACGGTTGGCAGCACCAAGGCGGCAGGCATGGGAGGGTGGGGGAGAGGGATTAATCAGGGCGCATGGTAGCAGCCAAACTGTTGAGGAAGGTGCAGGAGCTGAGGAAGAAGTGGAGGACGAACTGGCAATGGGCATGGAAGACTCATCAGATGAGGGAGACCTTGATCACATTTCTGTTGTGCGAGGTTGGAGGGAGAGGGCAGAGGAAGGAAGCATGATTCTTACCTCGCTACCAACACAACAAGGACTTGGTCCTTCTGGATGCGCAAGACACATGAGTGCCTTCTTGCTGCACTACCTGCAACATGACCCCCGGATTGTCAGAATTCGAAGTAATCCCGACTACTGGGTTGCCACACTCTTAGATCCCCGGTACAAAAGTATATTTGCCGAAATAATTCCTGCCATAAAAAGGTATTGACGAATGCAGGAGTATCTGTTGCAGAATCTTAAATGTGCTTTTCCACAAAACACCAGTGGTGCACGTAGTGAATCTCACAGTTCTAACTTGCCAACGGTGGGACTGTCGAGTCTTCATCACTCAAACAGTAACAGTAACACAGTATCTGCTGGTAACAGCAATTTTGTGGAATCGCTTCACCACATTTTTAGACCATCCTTTGCAAGGCCACAGGAGACAAGAAGTCTGACACATAGTCAATGCCTAGAGAGGATGGTACAGGAGAATCTCCAAGTGAACATCGAAGCCATGACTGTGTCACTGGACCCTTGCTCATTTTGGTATTCCAATCTTGAAAAATCGCCGGAGCTCGCCACTCACGCCTTGGAGATCTTGTCATGCCATGCAGCCAGCGTTCTCTCTGAACGTGTGTTCAGCGCTGCTGGTGGTGTGCTGACAGATAAGCGCACGCGGCTGTCCACTGAGAATGTAGACAGACTCACGTTCATAAAGATGATCAAATCATGGATTCGCAAGGACATTTCTACCCCTGTGTCATCCTTGGGAGACTAAATGCTTGGGGATTTGGTAAAATCACCTCACCAACCGTGTTAAGCAACAGTGGGGCAATTGATGCCACTTAACCCTAGAACGCATGAGCATAAAAATCTACACTTTCACATACCTGGGGCCCTTTAGGCCCGTGTGCAAATAAAATGGAATAACTCAAACTCAAATGACAAACAACTATATACATGAAGTATACCTAGAGTTTCAAAATTCTAACTAAAGCAATCTTGCAGAAAATAGAAAACAATTAACTGGGCGGGCCTGCAAGGCCACAGGTATGCGTTCTAGGGTTGAGTGGTGTCTGTGCCACAATTTTGGGAGTCCCCTTGCTGTGTCTTACGTGACGTTGGCATAGTCAATTCCAGGTGGGTTGGGTCGCACCCCCCCCTTTTAACTGTAAGAAACTACATACACTATGGCTTGGGGTAACACAGATGGTTGAGTCTGAAGAGCTGTTTACTCAGAGGTCTGCTCCAAATCTTCAGTGTCTGCTAGTCAGCATAGAATTTTTAACTGCATCTAGCCTAGGCAATACTTTGGGCGTAGTAGCCCAGCTGCGAAGCAAGCTGCACCGCCTGTGTATCTAATAAGAATTTTTAAATTAATCTAGCCTAGGCAGACTGTGGGGACCCCCAACCAAACCCAGATGCTCAGCCCCCCTACCGCCCCCCTTTCATGGACAACCCAATAATGTAACTCTTACAACTGGATGGGTGAGGATCGGTCACAGCTTTATTAACTCTTTATACTCATTCCATTAGAAAGGCATTTTATTTCTAAAATAATTCAGCTTGTTGCAGCATGCCCTGGGTCCCCACTCCGGCAAGTTGGCCAACAAGTGTAACTCTCCAACATGTCCTTTCTATTTCCAGGCCACGGAGGATCCAGCGTACTCGTATGCAGGACTCTGACCCCCACCCATCACTCTTAACGCTTGTTCCACTCCGTCCTGGAGTCCTGACAGGAATATGTCCAGTCCAATATCTATTAAGTGAACACCGTCGGGCCGTATGAGGCCTGCTTTATCTCCTTCCAGTTGTCGGTGTCGTATCACTACACTGCCTCTGTCTCTTCTAAATTTTGCCATCCGAATATTTATTACCCGCCTTGTCCATTCGATGGCCGTGATGTCTCGCGCACCTTGCCATACCGCTATCGGCACAATCTCTGACCATACTATAGCTAATTTTGTGAAAAATTCTCTGAAGCGCTCAGTGTCTAGTTTCATTATTGCCATTAGTTATGCGCTCTTGTGATGACCTAGGTTGTTTCCCCCGGCCTGTATAACTAAGATGACCGGACCTCTTGCCTCGTTCCCTACCTTGATTACCTCCATTAGTACCTGTGGCCATAGCAGGCCTTTAATACCTCTCCAGTTGAAATATTTGTTATGAAACTCTAATTTCCTCCCGCCTGGGCGGACTTTCGCCCTTTTTTGTGCCCAATATATATACGAGTGGCCTATCACTCACACTGTTGGCTTAGCGTCACCTGTAAAAGAAACAAACCACGTTAGGATAACAAGTCCGGTCTTAGGTATCTCGCCAAACACGTGGATCGCCATCTCCCTATCCTCTGAACTTCCGTTTCTGACAGTCCTGCTCTTGCTGCTTCCGTGGCCGCACCTATGCGGAATGAGTGTGTCCCGTAATCTTTGGGGTGGTTCCCTGCCGATGTTATGCATTTATTAAATATAGCTTGGAACAGGTATCTTGATAATGGCGTTCCATCAATGTGTGATACGAAGAAATTACTTTGTGATCTGATGGTTAGATATGTTTTTACTATTGTTACCCGACTCAGTGTACCGTTTGTGGGTTGTAGAAGTACCCAAATACCCCTGCCCGCTGGAACCATTTTCGATTGGTGTATGCGTACATGAATTGCATTATTGGCTATGACTACTTCCTGGTGTAATAAGCGTCCACTGGTGGTAATTTTGGATTGAGGGACTAATTCGCTTATACATAGCGCCCCGAAGAAGGCGATCACAAATGCAGTAGACATTAGTGTTGCTTCAAATTGTGAGTGTCATGTTAATGGTGTTAGGGATAAGATGTGAGAAATCAGTTTTAGTGACACGGGACGGGACGTCTACATTCCTGACTTGGCTGACCCCTTTTCCACCCTTTTATGGATTGTCTGATGATGAATCTTTGTCACATCTCCCCAATTCAGTAGTTGGAAGTGAAATGCTACTCCGGTCAGACACCGCTGCGCTGACGCCCCTGATATGCCCCTCATCATTAGCTGGTGGAGAAATTCTATGGTGACTTGTGATCTGGCTTGTTCACATTGGTCAACCCGTCTGCCTGCTACTAGTCGTGTCCACTCTTCCCATTCCTTACCGTATGCTTGCCACGTTGACGGGGCAACTGACGCTCTGATTAATGGCATCAACTATTCGCCACTAGATCCCATAGGGAGGGTGGGCAACTGTTGCCCGATGGGTGGGCGTTGTGGAAGAGCTCTGTGAAAATCTGCCAATTGAATTGTTATAAAGCATTAGCAGCAGCTTTATACCCCTCAGCATAGTGGCTAGCGCGGACCCATACATTGTGTTTTAGGCACAGGAATACTAGCCTGCGTAGTAGGCCTAGCACTGGGAGAGACGATGATGCCATCTTATTAATGCAGTGCGCTAGGCTGGTGTTTTGTGTTATGAAGCGTATATTTTTGTTAGCCAGGCGCGCGCCCCATATTTCTATTGCTACCACTATTGGGAAAAATTATTTTCAGGGCTAGATGCAGCTAAAAATTATTATTAATTTCAAAGCTGGTGGAGCTTGGTATAGATGGCCTAATACAATGAGTCCCACACACTGCTAGAAGCCCAAATATTTTTTCAGAGGTAGATGCAGATAAAAATTATTTTTAATTTGCAACCTGATGGAGGTCAGTATAGATGGACTAATAGAGAAAGTCCCACACACTGCTAGAAGGCCAAATATTTTTTCAGAGCTAGATGCAGATAAAAATTATATTCAATTTGCAACCTGATGGAGGTCAGTATAGATGGACTAATAGAACAAGTCCCACACACAGCTAGAAGCCCAAATATTTTTTCAGAGGTAGATGCAGATAAAAATTATTTTTAATTTGCAACCTGATGGAGGTCAGTATAGATGGACTAAAAGAGAAAGTCCCACACACTGCTAGAAGGCCAAATATTTTTTCAGAGCTAGATGCAGATAAAAATTATATTCAATTTGCAACCTGATGGAGGTCAGTATAGATGGACTAATAGAACAAGTCCCACACACAGCTAGAAGCCCAAATATTTTTTCAGAGGTAGATGCAGATAAAAATTATTTTTAATTTGCAACCTGATGGATTTCAGTATAGATGGACTTATACAACAAGTCCCACACACAGCTAGAAGCCCAATATTTTTTCAGAGCTAGACGAAGACAAAAAATTATTTTGAATTTGCAACCTGATGGAGGTCAGTATAGATGGACTAATAGAGAAAGTCCCACACACTGCTAGAAGGCCAAATATTTTTTCAGAGCTAGATGCAGAAAAAAATTATATTCAGTTTGCAACCTGATGGAGGTCAGTATAGATGGACTAATAGAGAAAGTCCCACACACTGCTAGAAGGCCACATATTTTTTCAGAGGTAGATGCAGAAAAAAATATATTCAGTTTGCAACCTGATGGAGGTCAGTATAGATGGATTAATAAAACAAGTCCCACACACAGCTAGAAGCCCAATATTTTTTCAGAGGTAGATGCAGAAAAAAATATATTCAGTTTGCAACCTGATGGAGGTCAGTATAGATGGACTAATACAACAAGTCCCACACACAGCTAGAAGCCCAATATTTTTTCAGAGCTAGATGCAGAAAAAAATATATTCAGTTTGCAACCTGATGGAGGTCTGTATAGATGGATTAATAGAACAAGTCAAACACACAGCTAGAAGCCCAAATATTTTTTCAGAGGTAGATGCAGATAAAAATTATTTTTAATTTGCAACCTGATGGAGGTCAGTATAGATGGACTAATAGAGAAAGTCCCACACACTGCTAGAAGGCCAAATATTTTTTCAGAGCTAGATGCAGATAAAAATTATATTCAATTTGCAACCTGATGGAGGTCAGTATAGATGGACTAATAGAACAAGTCCCACACACAGCTAGAAGCCCAAATATTTTTTCAGAGGTACTGTAGATGCAGATAAAAATTATTTTTAATTTGCAACCTGATGGAGGTCAGTATAGATGGACTAATACAACAAGTCCCACACACAGCTAGAAGCCCAATATTTTTTCAGAGGTAGATGCAGAAAAAAATATATTCAGTTTGCAACCTGATGGAGGTCTGTATAGATGGATTAATAGAACAAGTCCCACACACAGCTAGAAGCCCAATATTTTTTCAGAGATAGATGCAGAAAAAAATATATTCAGTTTGTAACCTGATGGAGGTCAGTATAGATGGACTAATACAACAAGTCCCACACACAGCTAGAAGCCCAATATTTTTTCAGAGCTAGATGCAGAAAAAAATTATATTCAATTTGCAACCTGATGGAGGTCAGTATAGATGGACTAATAGAATGATGCTATGCCCAAAAGATTTTACTTCACTAGGTGCAGTAAAAAATTGGTATTCTATACACAGGTGGTATATCTTGCAACACAGATAGGCTACTCCACTGACTAACACACTCTGCAATAGGCCAAAAAGGATTAGCTTTGCTAGATTCAGCCAAATGCTGTGAAAAAAACTTGCACAGCACTGGCACAGACCTGCCTGGCAAAAACTGATAGGAACTGATGTAACCTAGTCCTGAAAAGGACTCCAATTACAATTAGTCTTTACTCCCACAACCTATCTATTTAAGAGCACAGACCTGCCTGATAAAAGTCATAGGAAATGCTGTAACCTAGTCCTTAAAAGGACTGAGATCACAACTATTCCCTACTCCCAAGCTATCTGTAGATTTGTGCGAAAATTGGCTTGAAATTAACAAGGTATAGCGCACACAGCAACAGCGGTGCCGTCTAACACGCAGCTGCAGCAGTGAGAAAATGGTGGCGACGGGGAAAATGGCTTGATCTTATAGGGCAAGGACATGTGACATACACTGCCAATGACACATGCCCTTGCTTGTGTGAAAAAAAGCACTTCGCTCCGTGTGTGCGCTGCTGATAGGCTGACAGATTGCACCTCCCCACTGTAAATGCGGGAAAGAGAAAAAAAAAATGGAGATCTTCATTGTTCCTGCAGAGATCCATCCCCTGCCCCTCCCCCCACCCCGCTGTACACTCAAACTGCGTATTAACATTAATTTTCATCATTACTGAGAAAAAATCCAGTTATGATTTTGGTGCACGAACAGTTATCGAACATAACCTCGAACAGCCGAATTTTTCTCAAATTGTTCGTGTTCGCCGAACGGCTCGAACACCGCCCAAAACAGCTCGAATTTGAGATTGGCGAACAGTTCGAGTAGAACAACGCTCATCTCTAGTTATGGTAAGGGTTGTGCTATGGTTAGGGTTGTGCTATGGTTAGGGTTGTGCTAGGTTAGGATTAGGGTTGTGCTAGGATTAGGGTTGTGTTGGGGTTGGGATTTTTTCAAAAGTAAAGAGAAAAAAAGATGACGATATGATGATTAGTGTTGAGCGCAAGTGCTCGCTACTTGAGTTTGCATCAGGTGCTCGGGTATGCACCGAGTATCTCGGGTGATCGAATGACATGCTGAGTCTCTGCCCCATATGCTTCATGGCCAAAAAAAACCTCACGGGGAATGCCTGCCATGCACGAGTCATCCCTATTTTTTGCGGGTGTCTATCAACCGTGAAACATGCAGGACGGGGACTCGAGCATGTCACTCGAGCACCCGCAATACAGGGTGCATACCCGAGTACCCGATGCAAATTCAAGTAGCGAGCATTTGCACTCAAGACTAATGACAACTTATTCAATATGATGACCTAATGTTATCAATTTCTGTGTCGTACCTCTGGGTTCAAAATGTTCACTATACCCCTTGATAAAATCCTTGTAGGGTCTAGTTTCCAAAATGGGGTCACTTGTGGGGGGTTTCCACTATTTAGGCACATCAGGGGCTCTCTAAACCCGACATGGCGTCCGCTCTCCAATCCAGCCAATTTAGCGTTCAAAAAGTCATTCAGTGCTCCTTCCCTTCTGAACCCTGCCGTGCGCCCAAACAGTGGTTTTCTCCCACATATAGGATATTGGCGTACTCAGGAGAAATTGCGCAACAGTACATTGGAGTCCATTTTCTCCTCTTACCCTCATGAAAATAAAAAATTTGGGGCTAAAACATCACTTTAGTGGAAAATGTTTGATTTTTTTTATTTTCACAACTCCATGTTATAAACTTCTGTGAAGCACCTGGGGGTTCAGGGAGCTCACCACACATCTAGTTGAGTTCCCTGATGGGTCTAGTTTCCAAAATGGTGTCACTTATCGAGGGGTTTCCACTGTTTAGGCACATCAGGGGCTCCTCAAACGCAACATTGTGTCCGCTAATTATTCAAGCAAATTTTACATTCAAAAAGTCAAATGGAGCTCCTTCCCTTCCGAGCCCTGCCGTGCAGCCAAACAGTGGTTTTACCCCACATATGGGGTATTGACGTGCTCAGGAGAAATTGCACAACAAATTTTGGGGTCCATTTTTTCTTGTTACCCTTGCAAAAATAAAAAAAATTGGAGTCTAAAGTAACATTTTTGTGAAAGTTAAATGTTCATTTTTTTCTTCCACATTCCAAAAATTCCTGTGAAGCATTTGAAGCGTTAATAAACTTCTTGAATGTAGTTTTGAGCACCTTGAGGGGTTCAGTTTTTAGAATGGTGTAACTTTTGGGTATTTTCTGTCATAGAGGCCCCTTAAAGTCACTTCAAATGTGATGTGGTCCCTAAAAAAATGGTTTTGGAAATTTTGTTGGAAAAATTAGAAATTGTTTGTTAACTTTTAACCCTTATAACTTCCTAACAAAAAAAAATGTTGTTCCAAAATTGTACTGATATAAAGTAGACATGTGGTAAATGTTATTTATTAACTATTTTGTGTGACATATCTCTCTCATTTAAGGGTGTGAAAATTCAAAGTTTGAAAATTGCGAAATTTTCAACATTTTCTCCAAATTTATGATTTTTTCACAAAAAAACACAAGTCATATCGAAGAAATTTTACCACTATCATTAAGTACAATATCTCATGAAAAAAACAGTCTCTGAATCAGTGGGATCTGTTGAAGTGTTCTAGAGTTATTACCTCATAACCTGACAGTGGTCAGAATTGTACAAATTGTACTGGTCATTAACGTGGAAACCACCTTCCCTAAAGGGGTTAATGATGTCAATGGCTTCCAGATTTCAGGCAGTCATTGCCTGCAAAGGATCCAATAAAAAGTATTATTTTTGGTAAAGTTCATTTGTCCAATTACTTTTCAGCCCCTGAAACGAGGAGGATTTGTAGAAAAATGGTTACGATTCCTAAATGTTTCCTAAATCGTAAAGGATTTTTTTGTTCAACACTTTTAATTAAACCCAAAAGTCTGCACATCAATTGCATCTCAGTTGTTTAATTTTCATTACAAAATAGTGTCATGTAGAGCACAAATCATTGAGATTGTATCACTGTCCAAATATTTCTGGACCTAACTGTAAATATATTCATATCTCACTCTTTTTCTCCACATCTATGCAAACATCCATGCATCCATCCTTTTACAGCAGAACAGGATTAGTTAGTGAGCGGAATTAGGGATAATCTATATTGCCAGTGTTGGCATTCTGGTGCTTTGTTTTACTTCTTTGCACTGTATCAATGACTTATCTGCAGTAGTGTACTAGACAGAGAATTATGCTGAGACTATGCAGGGGAAGGAGTGAAAGGTGTGTAGAGAGAGTTACAGGAGGTGTGCTCACTGCTAACTTGCAGCCCAGCACAAGGGATCAAGGGAAATATTTTCCGAAGGAAGCAGAGGTTCCTGAAAAGGAAGCCATGGCTGTAACCACAGAGCTGATGGTAGAGGACAGGAAGTGAAGTAGAAAGGCATAAAACTACATGTGAATGGCAAAATACGTGTATGGGAATCTTCAGGGGTCATTATGCTTAAGATTTTATGGCAAAAACAGTAACTGAGTTAGGATAGTTTACAAGCTCTTTAAGTAGCAAATTTTAGAACAATTATAGTGGTCAACAAAATTTCTGTCTATCTTACACCACAAAAGTTTTACAAATCATTTGATACATTACCCCAAATAGTACAACAAAGTACAAAAACAGTAGTTGCTTATAATGGAGGCACAATATCTGCATAAAAATAAAGTACTGTGTACACTCGAATATAAGCTGACCCGAATATATGCCGAGTCACCTTATTTTACCACAAAAAAACTGGGAAAACTTATTGACTCGAGTATAAGCCTAGGGTGGGAAATGCAGCAGCTACTGGTAAATTTCCCCATCCTGGTATGCATGGTCCCCTCATTCCCAATCCTGGTATGCATGGCCTTCTCATCCCCAATCCTGGTATGTATTGCCTCCATCAGCAATCCTGGCATGCATGACTCCCTCATCCCCAATCCTGGTATGCATGGCCTCCTCATCAGCAATCCTGGTATGCATGGCCCCCTCATCCCCAATCCTGGTATGCATGGCCTCCTTATCCCCAATCCTGGTATGCATGGCCCCCCATCACTGCACACATGAAAAAAATAAACAATTCTAATCACCTTCCTTCCCTCTGCTCCAGCACTGAGTCCTTAATAGCACACACTGTCAGTCGCAGCCGCCGGCTTCCTGCTGCTCAGCGATCCTGTGTGCCCACTACTAAAGAGAATGAATATTCACTCCTCTCCACTCCCATGAGTGTGGAGAGGAGTGAATATTCATACTCTTTAGTAGCGGGCAAATGTGATCGCTGCAGCAGTCGGCTACCGGTACTGCCTGTGCCCCGCTCATCCACCGCCGCTCCCCCCCACCCCACCATCCACAGCGGGAATGTAAGTGGGACCCTCACTTGAGTATAAGCCGAGAGGGGATTTTTCAGCATAAAAAATGTGCTGAAAAAGTCGGCTTATACACGAGTATATAAGGTATATCATATAAAGGAAAGTGTAGGACTATATGAATGTTGAGAGTTTCAATTTCCAATATATCGTCTTTTTGTATCTCAGATTTACAGGTTTAGGCTTTACTATTACAAATATAGCCGTGTTTTTTTGGATTCACATGTCATGTCTTTCTGAAAAATATACCCGCTACAGTGTGGTGTGACCTCGATATTTAGAAAACTAAAGTGCACTTAATAGCTTGTGTCTCATAATTTAAAGAGCTAGAAGTATAAAATGATAATGGCCTAAGGCCAAAAACAATTAGGTGGGGACAACAGCAGAATAAAACTGGAGCCAAAAAGGATAAATTTGACACTTACAAAGGACACAGAGAAGCTTTTGAGAATCATGACTGTACATCAGAAAGAACATTTTTTTTCAGCAACTGCAAAAACACAAATAGGAATGTACAAATCTAAGCATCTTTTAAGAAAACAGCCACTGGATATAAGTGACACCTGCTCCACCAGTTGCTTATCAAATCTTGCAAAGAAAGCCATGTTATACTGTGGTTTAAGAAAACATCTGCAGCATTGTATGGTTTTATAATAGTTCAGTATATAAAGTAATGGTAGTTATGAAGGTACACTATGTGTGATCTATTACAGTAATTGGTAACATTTAGAACAGAACCCCCTAAAGAAGAGGAAACGGTAGTGAGACCCCACACATGCTTTTCTATTCTAACAGCAATGCGTACTGTCTTTTTAAAAAATGTTATATGAATACACTGTATATTTTGTGGTCAAAATGTGATTTATTTCCAAAAGAACAAAGCAAGATAACATTTCCAACTTAACATTTAGAAAAGCTTCTTACTTTGTTCTCATAAGGTTAAATTCATTTTTGTCACGTGTGCAACATACAGATGTGGCCTCTCATTACCTTTCTTGTCTCAACAGATGCAAAAAAAAAGTGTGTTGCGAGATTATAAACTTAAAGGCTAAATTCACACGACCATTTAAATAAAATCCCCCGATTTTCAGGCTGAAAACAAATATGATTTTTCATCTGTATTGTCATTCTGAAACCTGCATTGTATCTCCATGTTACTTGCAATGCTCTGCAGCAAATCACTGGTATATATATCTCACTCCTCTGCTATGTATTATCTATTCTGAAACCTGCATTGTATCTCCATGTTACTTGCAATGCTCTGCAGCTAATCAATGGTATATATATCTCATTCATCTACGTTGTTTAATCCATGATACTTTAACCCCTTAAGCCCCGAGGGTGGTTTGCACTTTAATGACCAGGCCAATTTTTACAATTCTGACCACTGTCATTTTATGATGTAATTACTCAGGAACGCTTCAACAGATCCCCCTGATTCTGAGAATGTTTTTTCGTGACATATTGTACTTCATGATTGTGGTAAAATTTCTTCGATATCACTTGTGTTTATTTGTGAAAAAACGGAAATTTGATGAAAATGTTGAAAATTTTGCAATTTTCAAAATTTGAATTTTTATGCCCTTAAATCAGAGAGATATGTCACACAAAAGAGTTAATAAATAACATTTCCCACATGTCTACTTTACATCAGCACAATTTTGGAACCAAAATTTTTTTTTGTTAGGGAGCTATAAGGGTTAAAATTTGACCAGCGATTTCTCATTTTTCCAACAAAATTTACAAAACCATTTTTTTAGGGACCATATCACATTTGAAGTCACTTTGAGAGGTCTTTATGACAGAAAATACCCAAAAGTGACACCATTCTAAAAACTGCACCCTCAAGCTGCTCAAAACCACATTCAAGAACTTTATTAACCCTTCAGGTGCTTCACATGAATTTTTGGAATGTGGAAGAAAATAATGAACATTTAACTTTTTTCACAAAAATGTTATTTTAGATCCAATTTTTTTTATTTTCACAGGGGTAAAAAGAAAAAATAGACCCCAAAATTTGTTGTGCAATTTCCCCTGGGTATGCAGATACCCAATATGTGGGGAAAAAACACTGTTTGGGTGCACAGCAGGGCTCAGAAGGGAAGGAGCGCCATTTGACTTTTTGATTGTAAAATTTGCTTGAATAATTAGCGGACGCCATGTTGTGTTTGGAGAGCCCCTGTGCGCCCAAACATTGGAGCTCCCCCACAATTGACCCCATTTTGGAAACTAGACCCCCCAAGGCACATATCTAGATGCATAGTGAGCACTTGGAACCCCAGGTGCTTCACAAATTGATTCGTAAAAATGAAAAAGTGTTTTATTTTTCACTTTTTCATTTTTACGAATCAATTTGTGAAGCACCTAGGGGTTACAAGTGCTAACTATGCCACGAGATAGGTGCCTTGGGGGGTCTAGTTTCCAAAATGGGGTCACTTGTGGGGGAGCTCCAATGTTTGGGCACACAGGGACTCTCCAAATGCAACATGGTATCTGCTAATAAATTGAATGGAAAATCGGCTCAAATTGTTAGCGGACACCATGTTGCGTTTGGAGAACCCCTGTGTGCCCAAACATTGGAGCTCCCCCACAAGTGACCCCATTTTGGAAACTAGACCCCCAAAGGCACCTATCTAGATGCATAGTGAGCACTTGGAACCCCCAGGTGCTTCACAAATTGATTCGTAAAAATGAAAAAGTGTTTTTTTTTTCACTTTTTAATTTTTACGAATCAATTTGTGAAGCACCTAGGGGTTCCAAGTGCTCCCTATGCATCTAGATAGGTGCTTGGGGGGTCTAGTTTCCAAAATGGGGTCACTTGTGGGGAGCTCCAATGTTTGGGCACACAGGGACTCTCCAAATGCAACATGGTCTCCGCTAACAAATTGTCGGCTCAATTTGAAAGGCCAGACAAAGGACACACAAAGGGGGTCCTGTGAAGCGCTCCAAAGTTATCTGGGAGTTGTCTGAGCCCCTCACCTGGTGAGCACAGTACGACGTGGGCAGCCGTTACCTGCAGACGTGGTCTGGATAATAAGAACTGTGAGTAAAGGCCCTGGACTGCATCACTGACTTCGTGTCGTTACTGCTGCTGCCCTGCACCATCACCCCCATCCTCCACATACACTGCCCTGAGGCTATACTCCTCCCGTGGGGAGTTATGCTACGCTCTGCTGCACCCACAACACCAGCCTCAGCGGTCTGCCCTGGAGCGGCGGTTCACTCTGACCGCAATCCACGGGTGGCGTAGTCGGACATTTAAACATCAAAACCACATAAATAGTTCCGCCACTGGTTTGACCGCCATGAGCCACGGAACCGGGTCGCCGCCACGGAGACTACAACCACCAGCATCCACCAAAAAGGGTCCGGCTCCGGGTGTCCCAAGGCCCAGGGGGCGCGTCAGAACATTTTCATCACCTTTCACAATCACCAATGGGACAAGGAAGGGATGTTCTCTGTCCCCTCTCTTATACATCTTAGTGACGGAGCACCTGCTCTCATCAATTCGCCATAACCCCAATATTAGGTGGATTGAGGTGGGAGGCACCGAGTACAAGTGCTCTCTATTTACTGATGATGTCCTAGTATATATCACTCAATCACATATATCCATCCATGCTGTTATGGCTGAAATAGATCACTTTGTTACATGGTCAAATTTTAAAATCTATGCAGCGAAGTCTGAGGCCCTCGATGTCTCCCTCCCCAAATCCATATAGGATTCCATCCAGTCCAACTTTCCCTTTGCCTGGCCCTCACAGGGTATCAAATACTTAGGAATTCCTATTCATAGAGACCTCGCCCATCTATGTTATCTTAATTTTGGGCCCTTTATTGAACAACTCCATACAGACCACGGTTGGCAAGTTAGAACTGTAAGATTCACTACGTGAACCACTGGTGTTTTGTGGAAAAGCACATGTACACTGTGTTCCAAATTATTATGCAAAAAGTGTTTAGGAGTGATAAGGGAAGAATTTGTTTGTTTGTCAGTTAAACTCATTGATGGTGATGTGTGTCAGGGCTCTTTATATCACTGTAAGCAATTGCAGACACCTGTGCTAATTAGTTTGGCAGGTGTGTCCAATGAAAGGCAAGACTACTTAAGAAGGCTGTCTCATTATTAAGCAGCCTAAATTTTCTGCCAAAATGGGAAAGAAAAAGGATGTGTCGGCTGCTGAGAAGCAACAAATTGTGGAGTGTTTAGGTCAAGGCATGACTACAATCAACATTGTGCGATGATCAGGATGAAGTGTCTTGGCAATCAAGAAGTATGTAGCTGATTCACAGTACACACGTGTGCGTGCTGATAAGGGCAAATTGAGGACTCTTTCCTACAGGCAATTACGTCAGGTTGAAAGAGCAGCGGCAAAAAAGCCTTGTCATAGCAGCAGACAAGTTTTTGAAGCTGCTGGTGCCTCCAACGTCCCCCGAACAGCAAGATGCAGGGTCTTCAGAGGTTTGCAGCTGTGCATACGCCATCCTGTCGACCTCCTCTATCCACTTCACACAAGCAGAAACGGCTCCAGTGGGCCAAACATTACATGAAGACTGATTTCAAAACTGTTTTGTTCACGGATGAGTGCCGTGCAGCGCTCGATGGTCCAGATGGATGGAGTGGAGGATGGCTGGTTGATGGACACCCCACGCAAACACGGCTACAGCGCCAACAAGGAGGAGGTGGAGTAATGTTTTGGGCTGGAATCATGGGGAGAGAGATTGTCGGCCCCTTTAGGATCCCTGAAGGCGCTAAAGATGAACTTCATAATGTATGTGGATTTTCTCAAACAGCACTTCCTGCCATGGTTCAAGAAGAAGAACCGTGTATTTCACAGCAAGATCATTTTTTTGCATGATAATGCACCATCTCATGCTGCACATAAAACATCTGCATCTCTGGCTGATATGGGCATAAAAGGGGACAAACTTATGGTGTGACCCCCATGCTCCCCTGACCTCTACCCCATTCAGAAACTTTGGAGCATCATTAAAAGGAGTGTCTATGATGGCGGGAGGCAGTTCACATCTAAGCAACAGCTCTGAGAGGGTATTCTGTCCTCATGCAAAACAATTGAAGCAGAAACCATCCAAAACCTGACAAATTCAATGGACGAGAGAGTTCAGAAGCTCCTTTCGAACAAGGGGTCCTATGTGAAAATGTAACATCACCTACAATAAAGTTTTGAGTTGAAAACTGTTTGATTTCAGTTTCTAACAACCTGCTAATGCTTATAATTTCAAAAATGACCATTTTTTTGGTCTTTATTAAAATGAAAAGGTTGATCGAAAATTTTGGGGGATCTAAGAGTGTGGCAACCCAGTAGTCATGATTACTTCGAATTCTGACAATATGAGGGTCATGCTGCAGGTAGTGCAGCAAGAAGGCACTTATGTGTCTTGCGCATCTCGGAGCCCCAAAATTATTTTCCGGGCTAGATGCAGCTAAAAATTATTATTAATTTTAAATCTGGTGAAGCTTTAGTATAGATGGCCTAATAGGATCAGTGCTGCACACTGCTACAAAACCCAAATTATTTTCCAGTCAAGATACAGATAAACATGATTAGTAATTTTAAATCTGGTGGAGCTTATTATAGATGGCCTAATAGAATCAGTGCTTCACACTGCTACAAAGCCCAAATTATTTTCCAGCCAAGATACAGATAAACATGATTAGTAATTTGAAAGCTTAAAACGGTTGGTAGGGTGATTTTAACCAATCATCAAGCTTTTACTCTCCCCAGGATGACATAGGGGTAGAAAAGTCATTTCGGATCCATGATTTGTTCATCTTTATGAACGTGAGTCTGTCTACATTATCAGTGGAGAGCCGCGTGCGCTTATCTGTCAGCACACCACCAGCAGCGCTGAACACACGTTCAGACAGAACGCTGGCTGCGGGGCATGACAAGATCTCCAAGTCGTAAGTGGCGAGCTCCGGCCATTTATCCAGATTGGAAGCCCAAAAAGAGCAAGGGTCCAGTGACACAGTCATGGCTTCAATGTTTACTTGGAGATACTCCTGTACCATCGTCTCTAGGCGTTGACTATGTGTCAGACTTCTTGTCTCCTGTGGCCTTGCAAAGGATGGGCTAAAAAAGTGGTGAAATGATTCCGCAAAATTGATGTTACCAGCAGATACTGTGGTTCTGTTACGGTTTGAGTGCTGAACACTTGACGGTCCCAAGGTTGGCAAGTTGGAACTGTGAGATTCACTACGTGTACCACTGGTATTTTGTGATAAAGCACATGTAAGATTCTGCAACAGTCTCTGCTGATACTACTGCATGCGTGCATCCCTTTCTATGGCAGGAATATTTTCTGCAAATTTACTTTTGTACCGGGGATCTAACAGTGTGGCAACCCAGTAGTCAGGATTATTTCTAATTCTCACAATTCGAGGGTCATGTTGCAGGTAGTGCAGCAAGAAGGCACTCATGTGTGTTGCGCATCCAGGAGCACCAAGTCCCTGTTGTGTTGGTGGCGAGGTAACAATCATGCTTCCTTCCTCTGTCCTCTCCCCCCAACCTCGCACAAGAGAAATGTGATCAAGGTCTCCCTCATCTGATGAGTCTTCCATCAGTTCGTCCTCCACTTCTTCCTGGGCTCCTGCACCTTCCTCACTAGTTTGGCTGCTACCATGCGCCCTGGTAAAACCATCTCCCCCACCCTCACATGCCTGCCGCCTTGGTGCTGCCGACCGTCTGGACCTTGCAGATGTTAGCCCTTCCGCATACAACTCCTCCTCCTCTACTTCCTCCACCTCCTCTTGTGCCACCACCTGACTCCGAATTCTGTTTAACATGTGCTCCAGCATGTAAATCACCGGAATAGTCATGCTGATAATGGCATCGTCAGCACTAAACATCTTCGTCGCCATTTCAAAACTGTGCAGAAGGGTGCATAGGTCCCTGATCTGAGACCCCTCCTCCAGCGTGATTTGCCCCACCTCTGGATCTCGTTGGCCCAGGCTATACGTCAGAACGTATTGCACCAGGGCATGTCGGTGCTGCCACAGTCGCTGCAACATGTGCAGAGTTGAATTCCACCGGGTAGGCACATCGCATTTTAGCTGGTGAAGTGGCAGGCCCAACGACTTCTGTAGAGATGTAAGTCGCTGAGCTGCGGGATGCGAACGGCGGAAGTGAGCACACAGCGACCGTGCCCTCTGCAGAAGGCCATCTAGTCCGGGATAGTGGGCTAAAAATTGCTGGACAACCAGGTTCAACACGTGAGCCATACAAGGCACGTGTGTGACATTGCCCCGGCGAAGGGCCGCACCCAGGTTTGCAGCATTGTCGCACACGGCCTTCCCTGGTTTCAGGTCCAGTGGAGAGAACCATTCATGAAATTGGTTCTCCAGAGCTGACCACAACTCCTCAGCTGTGTGACTCACATTTCCCAGACATTTCAATGTAAAAATCGCCTGATGACGTTGAGCCCTACTGCCAGCATAGTAAGGAGGTGTGCAGGATCCCTTCTGCGCAGTTAGAAAGCTTGTGGCATGACCAGACAGGCTTTGGGTGCAGGTGGAAGACCGAGAGGAGGTTGAGGAGGCAGAAGCAGTGGAGGAACTTTGACATAACGAGGATTGACGCACAACTCGTGGGGATGGCAAGACTTGGACAGCAGCCCCTTGTCCTGCTGTCACCATAGTTACCCAGTGCTCAGTCAGCGACATGTAACGCCCCTGTCCATGCCTACTCGTCCAAGTGTCTGTGGTGAAATGCACCCTGTCACACACAGAGTTTCTCAAAGAAGCGGTGATGTTGTGTGCGACATGCTGGTGGAGCGCAGGCACACCTTTCTTTGAGAAGTAGTGCCGACTGGGCATCTGGTACTGGGGCACTGCGACGGACATAAGGTCTCGAAAATCCTCTGTGTCCACCAGGCGGAAAGGCAGCATTTTTGTAGCCAAGAGCTTGCAGATGGTGAAATTCAACCTCTTAGCTTTCTCATGGCTAGGAGGAAATGGTCTTTTACTTGTCCACATCTGAGGGACCGAGGGCTGGCTATTGTGCTTAGACGGGGTTGATAAGGGTGTCCCCAGCAAACTGCCGGTCTGTGAGGAAGATGCAGGCGGACATGTTAGGTTGCCTTGATCCAAAGGTGGTGCTATCGATGTCGGACAGCGCTCAACACCAGCTGGTGTTACCACCTCCAAAGAAAATGAAGACCTGCCAATCACGCTGGCTGTTGCGGGTAAAGAGGTGGCAGGTCTGCGCCCCAAAACAGGTGTGACTGCTGTCCCCCCAGTCACAGAGGATGAAGAGGCCGCGGATGCACAAGATATGGCAGACGGCGGTTGGCCCGGCCGGCTAGGCCGCATTGTAGCACACTGAGCTTCCCACTGCAACTTATGCTTCATGTCCATGTGCCGGTTCATGCATGAAGTACTCAAACTATGTATTTTTTGGCCTCTACTTAGCTTTTGCTGACAAATGTTACAGATAACACGAGTTGGGTCATCTTTATCGATCTGAAAAAATGCCCAGGCTATGCAAGGCTTAGCACCCATGCGACCTGAAGAGCCACCACGACTTGTGGTGAGAGGCAGAGTTGTGTTTGAGGATGCAGTTGTTGACGTGCTTCCAGTACTACGTCTCTGTCCAGGAAGACGCAACCTGACCTCGTCGTCACTAGCATCTTCCTCCACCTCCTCTGCTGACCTCATCTCTTGGCTGACTGTGGGTTGACAGTAAGTGGGATCTCCAACCTCATCATCATCACCCTGTGCGTTATCACACCCGTCGTCCTCCGAGCCAACCTGTTCCTGCCCTGACAAAAAACTAAAGTTGTCGCTCCAATCAGGTATTTGAGTCTTATCATCGTCTTCCTCATTGTCTCCACCAACAGGAGTTACAGTTTGGGAATGAGGGTCTACATTATGGTCAGAACCTTCTGCGTCTGGTCCTGGATCCGACTCATAAAGATTCTGGGCATCAGTGCAGATCATTTCCTCGTCTGGATTCACAGAAGCGCTGGAGTCGACCTCTGATTCCCAGGCTATAGTATGAGTAAACAGCTCTGCAGACTCAACCATCTGTTCTACCTCATACTCAGACGGGCAGCTGGAGATTTGGGAGCTGTGAGGAAGCAAGCGCGATTGGGGTGACACCTTTGAGGACTGAAGTATTTGTGATGTTGAAGTTGATGTGGAGGAGAGCCCACTCAAAGGAGCACTTGATATCCATTGAAGCACCTGCTGTTTTTGTGCCTCATCTGGAATTTGTAGCGATTGGCGTGGCCGTAAGAAAGGGATCTTTTCACATTGTCCGCTAAAAGAAGTAGACATTTTAGTTTGGCTGGAAGATGGTCTTTCTTCTGCAGATGTTACTGTTGCTTTAACACCTACCCCACGGACACAACCTTTTTTCCCCTTCCCAACACGCCTATTCCCCTTTCCACCAGCAGCAGGCGTTTTTCCACTCATTTTGGTGGTTAACTAATTCACAACTCTGGAGTTGTTTGCACAAAAAAACAATGAATGGGAACCGAGCAGAGCTGAGTGGCCAAACTGTGGTATTAGGCCAAAACTATTGGATGGGTTAGATGCAGAAAAAAATTATATTCAATTTGCAACCTGATGGAGGTCAGTATAGATGGACTAATAGAACAAGTCCCACACACAGCTAGAAGCCCAAATATTTTTTCAGAGGTAGATGCAGAAATTTTTTTTATTCAGTTTGCAACCTGATGGAGGTCTGTATAGATGGATTAATAGAACAAGTCCCACACACAGCTACAAGCCCAATATTTTTTCAGAGGTAGATGCAGAAAAAAAATATATTCAGTTTGCAACCTGATGGAGGTCAGTATAGATGGACTAATAGAGAAAGTCCCACACACTGCTAGAAGGCCAAATATTTTTTCAGAGCTAGATGCAGACAAAAAATTATTTAGAATTTGCAACCTGATGGAGGTCAGTATAGGTGGACTAATAGAACAAGTCACACACACTGCTAGAAGGCCAAATATTTTTTCAGAGCTAGATGCAGAAAAAAATTATATTCAATTTGCAACCTGATGGAGGTCTGTATAGATGGATTAATAGAACAAGTCCTACACACAGCTAGAAGCCCAAATATTTTTTCAGAGGTAGATGCAGATAAAAATTATTTTTAATTTGCAACCTGATGGAGGTCAGTATAGATGGACTAATAGAACAAGTCCCACACACAGCTAGAAGCCCAATATTTTTTCAGAGGAAGATGCAGAAAAAAATATATTCAGTTTGCAACCTGATGGAGGTCAGTATAGATGGAGTAATAGAACAAGTCCCACACACAGCTAGAAGCCCAAATATTTTTTCAGAGGTAGATGCAGATAAAAATTATTTTTAATTTGCAACCTGATGGAGGTCAGTATAGATGGACTAATAGAGAAAGTCCCACACACTGCTAGAAGGCCAAATATTTTTTCAGAGCTAGATGCAGATAAAAATTATTTTTAATTTGCAACCTGATGGAGGTCAGTATAGATGGACTAATAGAGAAAGTCCCACACACTGCTAGAAGGCAAAATATTTTTTCAGAGCTAGATACAGATAAAAATTATATTCAATTTGCAACCTGATGGAGGTCAGTATAGATGGACTAATAGAACAAGTCTCACACACAGCTAGAAGCCCAAATATTTTTTCAGAGGTACTGTAGATGCAGATAAAAATTATTTTTAATTTGCAACCTGATGGAGGTCAGTATAGATGGACTAATAGAACAAGTCCCACACACAGCTAGAAGCCCAATATTTTTTCAGAGATAGATGCAGAAAAAAATATATTCAGTTTGCAACCTGATGGAGGTCAGTATAGATGGAGTAATAGAACAAGTCCCACACACAGCTAGAAGCCCAAATATTTTTTCAGAGGTAGATGCAGATAAAAATTATTTTTAATTTGCAACCTGATGGAGGTCAGTATAGATGGACTAATAGAGAAAGTCCCACACACTGCTAGAAGGCCAAATATTTTTTAAGAGCTAGATGCAGATAAAAATTATTTTTAATTTGCTACCTGATGGAGGTCAGTATAGATGGACTAATAGAGAAAGTCCCACACACTGCTAGAAGGCCAAATATTTTTTCAGAGCTAGATACAGATAAAAATTATATTCAATTTGCAACCTGATGGAGGTCAGTATAGATGGACTAATAGAACAAGTCCCACACACAGCTAGAAGCCCAAATATTTTTTCAGAGGTACTGTAGATGCAGATAAAAATTATTTTTAATTTGCAACCTGATGGAGGTCAGTATAGATGGACTAATACAACAAGTCCCACACACAGCTAGAAGCCCAATATTTTTTCAGAGGTAGATGCAGAAGAAAATATATTCAGTTTGCAACCTGATGGAGGTCAGTATAGATGGAGAAATAGAACAAGTCCCACACACAGCTAGAAGCCCAAATATTTTTTCAGAGGTAGATGCAGATAAAAATTATTTTTAATTTGCATCCTGATGGAGGTCAGTATAGATGGACTAATAGAGAAAGTCCCACACACTGCTAGAAGGCCAAATATTTTTTCAGAGCTAGATGCAGATAAAAATTATATTCAATTTGCAACCTGATGGAGGTCAGTATAGATGGACTAATAAAGAAAGTCCCACACACTGCTAGAAGGCCAAATATTTTTTCAGAGCTAGATGCAGATAAAAATTATATTCAATTTGCAACCTGATGGAGGTCAGTATAGATGGACTAATAGAACAAGTCCCACACACAGCTATAAGCCCAAATATTTTTTCAGAGGTACTGTAGATGCAGATAAAAAATATTTTTAATTTGCAACCTGATGGAGGTCAGTATAGATGGACTAATAGAGAAAGTCCCACACACTGCTAGAAGGCCAAATATTTTTTCAGAGCTAGATGCAGAAAAAAATTATATTCAGTTTGCAACCTGATGGAGGTCAGTATAGATGGACTAATAGAGAAAGTCCCACACACTGCTAGAAGGCCACATATTTTTTCAGAGGTAGATGCAGAAAAAAATATATTCAGTTTGCAACCTGATGGAGGTCTGTATAGATGGATTAATAGAACAAGTCCCACACACAGCTAGAAGCCCAATATTTTTTCAGAGGTAGATGCAGAAAAAATATATTCAGTTTGCAACCTGATGGAGGTCAGTATAGATGGACTAATACAACAAGTCCCACACACAGCTAGAAGCCCAATATTTTTTCAGAGGTAGATGCAGAAAAAAATATATTCAGTTTGCAACCTGATGGAGGTCTGAATAGATGGATTAATAGAACAAGTCCCACACAAAGCTAGAAGCCCAATATTTTTTCAGAGGTAGATGCAGAAAAAAATATATTCAGTTTGCAACCTGATGGAGGTCTGTATAGATGGATTAATAGAACAAGTCCCACACACAGTTAGAAGCCCAATATTTTTTCAGAGGTAGATGCAGAAAAAAATATATTCAGTTTGCAACCTGATGGAGGTCAGTATAGATGGACTAATACAACAAGTCCCACACACAGCTAGAAGCCCAATATTTTTTCAGAGCTAGATGCAGAAAAAAATTATATTCAATTTGCAACCTGATGGAGGTCAGTATAGATGGACTAATAGAATGATGCTATGCCCAAAAGATTTTACTTCACTAGGTGCAGTAAAAAAATTGGTATTCTATACACAGGTGGTATATCTTGCAACACAGATAGGCTACTCCACTGACTAACACACTCTGCAATAGGCCAAAAAGGATTAGCTTTGCTAGATTCAGCCAAATGCTGTGAAAAAAACTTGCACAGCACTGGCACAGACCTGCCTGGCAAAAACTGATAGGAACTGATGTAACCTAGTCCTGAAAAGGACTCCAATTACAATTAGTCTTTACTCCCACAATCTATCTATTTAAGAGCACAGACCTGCCTGATGAAAGTCGTAGGAAATGCTGTAACCTAGTCCTTAAAAGGACTGAAATCACAACTATTCCCTACTCCCAAGCTATCTGTAGATTTGTGCAAAAATTGGCTTGAAATTAACAAGGTATAGCGCACACAGCAACAGCGGTGCCGTCTAACACGCAGCTGCAGCAGTGAGAAACTGGTGGCGACGGGGAAAATGTCTTGGTCTTATAGGGCAAGGACATGTGACATACACTGCCAATGACACATGCCCTTGCTTTTGTGAAAAAAAGCACTTCGCTCCGTGTGTGCGCTGCTGATAGGCTGACAGATTGCACCTCCCCACTGTAAATGCAGGAAAGAGAAAAAAAAAATGGAGATCTTAATTGTTCCTGCAGAGATCCATCCTCTGCCCCTCCCCCCACCCCGCTGAACACTCAAACTGCGTATTAACATTAATTTTCATCATTACTGAGAAAAAATCCAGTTATGATTTTGGTGCACGAACAGTTATCGAACATAACCTCGAACAGCCGAATTTTTCTCAAATTGTTCGTGTTCGCCGAACGGCTCGAACACCGCCCAAAACAGATCGAATTTGAGATTGGCAAACAGTTCGAGTAGAACAACGCTCATCTCTAAGAGTGAACATTTTGAACCCAGAGGTACGACACAGAATTTGTTTACATTAGGTCATCATATTGAATAAGTTGTCATTAGTCTTGAGCGCAAGTGCTCGCTACTTGAGTTTGCATCGCGTACTCAGGTATGCACCATGTACAGCGTGTGCTTGAGTGACATGCTCGAGTCCATGCTCCGCATGTTTCACGGTAATTAGACACCCAAAAAAAACATGCGGGGATCGCTCGTGCATGGCAGGCAATCCCCGTACAGTTTTTTTGGCCGCGAAGCAAATGGGGCAGAGACTCGAGCATGTCACTCAAATACCCATGATACTCAATGCATACCAGAGCACTCGATGCAAACTCAAGTAGCGAGCACTTGCGCTCAACACAAGTCGCCATATCGTCATCTTTTTTTCTTACTTTTGAAAAAAATCACAACCCCATCACAACCCTAACCCCAACCCTAACCCCAACCGCAGCCCTAACCGTAGCACAACCCTAACCGTAGCACAACCCTAACCCTAGCACAACCCTAACCCTAGCACAACCCTAACCCCAAACCAAGCCCTAACCCTAGGCCAATCCTAACCAAAGAGTTTATTTTTGACGCCGTTCCTCGTGCGATATAAGTGATTTAGACGACTTTATTCTTCGGGTCGGTGTGATTACAGCAATACCAGAATCATATGGGGTTTTAATGACTGACAGCTGTCACACACTAAAAGACGCATTTTTTGTAAAATCTAGTTTTTGCATCGCCATATTTTGAGAGCTATCATTTTTCCAGATTTTGGCAGACAGTCATGTGATGGCTTGTTTTTTGCGGGATGAGTTGTCGTTTTTATTGGTGCCATTTTCAGGCACGTGACATTTTTTGATCACTTTCTATTCCGATTTTTGGGAGGCAGAATAAACAAAAACCAACAATTCAGAAATTGTTTTTTTTTTTTTTTTTTATTCTGTTCCGTGTGTGGTAAAATTGATAAGGTAGCTTTATTCTTCGGGTCAGTATGTTTACAGCGGTACCACATTTATATAGTTTTTCTATGTTTTACACTTTTGCATAATAAAAGCAATTTTATAGAAAAAATTATTTTTTAGCATAGCTTTATTCTGAGAGCTATAACTTTTTTATTTTTCAGCTGATGGAGCTGTATGGCAGCTTGTTTTTTGCGGGACGAGATGACGTTTTCAGCGGTACCATTTTTATTTATATTTGTCTTTTTGATCGCGTGTTATTCCATTTTTTGTTTGGCGGTATAGTGATAAAGCATTGTTTTTTGCTTCGTTTTTTTTTTTTTTACCGTGTTCACTGAAGGGGTTAACTAGTGGGACAGTTTTATATGTCAGGTTGTTCCGGACGCGGCGATACCAAATATGTGTACTTTTATTGTTTTTTTTTTTATAATAATATTTACACTGTGTTCCAAATTATTATGCAAGTAATATTTTCTCAGATTTTCCCAAATTACCTATATGAATTGCAGTCATTGTAATTTTCCAGTCAAATAACTATTAGAGTACAATTGAAAGGTTTTTGTACAAACTGCCTATGATAACAGGATATTTTTTAAAAAATAAAAAACTCAAACTGCACTGAAAATGCATGTTCCAAATTATTATGCACAGTAGAGTTTTCAACCTTTTCATTTTAATAAAGAACAAAAAAATGGTTATTTTTGAAATTATAAGCATTAGCAGGTTATTACACACTGAAATCAAACAGTTTTCAACTCAAAACTTTATTCTAGGTGATGTTACATTTGCACATAGGACCCCTTCTTCGAAAGGAGCTTCTGAACTCTCTCGTCCATTGAATTTGTCAGGTTTTGGATGGTTTCTGCTTCAATTGTTTTGCATGAGGACAGAATACCCTCCCAGAGCTGTTGCTTAGATGTGAACTGCCTCCCGCCATCATAGACACTCCTTTTGATGATGCTCCAGAGGTTCTCAATGGGGTTGAGGTCAGGGGAGCATGGGTGCCACACCATAAGTTTGTTCCCTTTTATGCCCATAGCAGCCAGAGATGCAGATGTGTTATGTGCAGCATGAGACGGGGTTAGATATGGCAGTTGGACAGGGCAGGAGACAGGTAAGACATGCAAGACAATTAAACAAACTTGCTTCCACGTCATCTGTTTTGCAAACAGCATTCACCATTTGTATTTGTGCCATTTACGTTCTGGCTGCTACAATCATCCACATTCACCGTTCTCCCACAAATTCGGCACACTTCATCCATATTAACCCCTCTCTCCTCTCTTCTCCTATGTACAGCTGTCATGCTCTCTTCACAATGTTATACCACACAGATCCATTCATTCCCACCATACAACACAGGAAACTCTCTCACAAATCACTCAACCATCTGCTCACTCTCTGTATCTTCCTTCTGTTAGTCGCAGGTGATATTTCTCCTAATCCAGGACCCTCCAGTAATAACAACACTAACTCTTTTCCTGTTACATTCAGAAACCCTGCTAATCTCATTAATATTCCCTGCATATCTTCTGTCTCATTCAACTGTGCCCTTTGGAATGCGCGCTCAGCATGTAAAAAACTCTCTTACATCCATGACTTTTTCCTCTCTAATTCCCTCAACCTTCTGGCTCTCACCGAAACCTTGATCCAGCAGTCAGACTCCACCGCCGCTGCAGCTCTCTCCTATGGTGGCCTACACTTCTCTCATACCCCGAGACCTGACAACAGATCAGGTGGAGGTTTTGGTATGCTTCTTTCAACAAAATGTACTTTTCAGGTAATCTCCCCAGTACCCTCCCTTATCTTCCCTTCTTTTGAGGCCCACACAGTCAGACTCTACCTGCCCTTCTCCCTGCGAGTGGTGGTTGTCTATCGCCCTCCAGGTCCCTCCCGTCAGTTACTGGATCACTTTGCTGCCTGGCTTCCAAATTTTCTATCCTGTGACATCCCCACTCTAATCATGGGAGATTTTAACATCCCAATTGGCGATTCTCTTTCCCCATCTGCCGCTCATCTTTTATCCCTAACTTCCTCCTTTGGCCTTTCACAGCTTGCTAATTCTCCTACACATGAAGATGGGAACACATTGGACCTGATCTTCTCCCGGCTTTGCGCAGTACTTGACTTTACTAACTCTCCCCTTCCACTCTCTGACCATAATCTTCTTTCATTCTCTGTCAAGAACTGTGAGGCTACTCAAGAAACCCCCACTTTCCACACTTATAGAAATATACGCGCCATTAACACCCAGAAAGTTATGAAAAAGTTGCAATCATCATTGGCCTCGATCTCCTCCCTCTCATGTCCCGACCCTGCATTGAAGCATTATAACGAAATATTGCTATGCGCCCTGGATGAAGCTGCACCTCCTACACAAAGAAAAATTCGGCATAGATGGCGACAACCCTGGCACACGCCTCAAACACGTCTTCTCCAGACGTGCTCCAGGTGCGCTGAACGGCTGTGGAGAAAATCTAATCAGCCCGAAGATTTCCTCCATTATAAATTTATGCTGAAAACATATTACTCTGCCCTTCACCTGTCCAAACAAACCTACTTTAACAATCTCATCATCTCACTCTCCAATAATCCTAAACGCCTCTTTGACACGTTTCATTCTCTCCTCAATCAAACACCACAGGCCCCGACCACCGACCTCAGCGCTGACGATCTGGCCAATTATTTCAAAGAAAAAATTGACCATATCTGACAGAAAATTTTCTCCCAATCCCCAAATGTTATGCATGTTCTCCCCCGCCACATTGTATCTTGCTCACTTTTTGACTTTGAACCAGTCACGGAAGATGAAGTGATCAGGCTCCTTGCATCTTTTCGCCCTACTACCTGCACCAGTGACCCTATTCTCTCACATCTCCTTCAGTCCCTTTCTCCAGCTGTCACCACTCACCTAACTAAAATTTTCAACCTCTCCCTCTCATCTGGTATCTTTCCCTCTATTTTTAAACACGCCAGCATTCATCCATTACTTAAAAAAACATCCCTTGACCAGAACTGCACGGCCAACTACAGACCTGTTTCCAATCTTCTATTTATCTCTAAACTCCTGGAACGCCTGGTCCATTCCCATCTAATCGACTATCTCTCAGACAACTCTCTTCTTAACCCTCGACAATCTTGTTTCCGCTTTTTACATTCTACTGAAACTGCTCTCACTAAAGTCTCTAATGATCTACTAACAGCTAAATCTAATGGTCACTACTCCCTGCTGATTCTCCTGGATCTCTCTGCAGCATTGGACACGGTGGATCACCAGCTCCTCCTCACTATGCTCTGCACTATTGGCCTCAAGGACACTGTTCTCTCCTGGTTCTCCTCCTCTCTCTCTGACTGTTCCTTCTCTGTGTCTTTTGCCGGATCCTCCTCCTCTCTCCTACCTCTTACTGTCGGGGTTCCTCAAGGATCAGTCTTGGCCCCCTTCTTTTCTCCTTATACACTGCTTCTATTGGACAAACAATCAGCAGATTCGGTTTTCAGTACCATCTCTATGCTGATGACACCCAATTATACACCTCTGCACCGGACATCACCCCTGCATTACTACAACAGACCAGTGATTGTCTTTCTGCTGTGTCTAACATTATGTTCTCCCTCTGTTCAAAACTGAATCTGTCAAAAACTGAACTACTCATATTTCCTACCTCCACTAACCTACCTGTGCCCGATATTGCCATTTCCATTTGCGGCTCAACCATTACTCCCCAGCAACAAGCCCGCTGTCTTGGGGTCATTTTTGATTCAGATCTTTCCTTCACTCCTCACATCAAATCACTCGCTCGTTCATGTCATCTACACCTCAAAAATATCTCAACAATCAGGACATTTTCTCACCTTTGACTCGGCAAAAACTCTTACTGTAGCTCTTATTCATTCTCGTCTCAACTATTGCAACTCTATACTAATCACTCTCCCTCTTACTAAACTCTCCCCTCTCCAATCCATCCTTAACGCAGCAGCAAGGATTATATTTCTCGCCAACCGCTACACTGATGCCTCTTCCCTGTTCCAGTCATTGCATTGGTTACCCATCCATTATAGAGTTCAATTTAAACTTATCATGCTTACCCACAAAGCGCTCCATGCTTCAGTACCTCCCTACATCTCCTCCCTTGTCTCAGTCTACCACCCTACACGTGCCCTCCGTTCTGCCAATGACTTAAACCTAAAATCCTCCATAATCCGATCTTCCCACTCCCGTCTCCAATATTTCTTGCGTGGTGCGCCAATTCTTTGGAATGCACTACCCAGGACAGTTGGATTAATTCCCAATACCCACAGTTTCAAGCGGACCCTAAAAGCCCATTTCTTTAGACTGGCGTATCGCCTAAACACACTGTCGGTCCCAGTTTTCCCCCATATTAAAATCTTCTGCAATTTCAGGTTCATACCATCCATGTACTTAATAGCCTCGGTCAGGACTGTACACATACTGGCTGGCGACCAGTCCATGTATTATTATTTATCCTATTTAGTATATCAAGGTTGCATTATACAATATATGTACACTTTACTTTTTGTGTTTCCCCCATTTTCTCATAGACTATAAGCTTGCGAGCAGGGCCCTCACTCCTTTTGATTTGAGAAATGCTTATTCTGTATTGTTTGTATAAGTCCCCCCTAAAATTGTAAAGTGCTGCGGAATATGTTGGCGCTATAAAAATAAAAATTATTATTACTATATTCATAATCAATCCGTATTGCATCTGTGTCACCCATTTTTACACATCACTAGTTATATAAATTGCAAGACCAAAATAATTTTCCTGTGTTAATATTTGCAATAGGTTATTGAAAATTGTGTACTAATTGAATATTCCATGTGGAATCTGATTTTTTATGTGCGCCCATGAACTTAAATAGACGAGTCTTATCTGAAATATGTAAGAGACTATTCTATCTATAAGAAAAAAATATAATTTGGACAGCCCATGTGAATAATATTGGTCAGAATGCTGTCCGTGAAATAATTTTTTTTAACGGACACTACTCAGACTAAAATTAAGTCATGTGAACACACCCAAAGGGTAATAAGACTGTTTTAATTTAATTATCCTGCAGGCATTGAAAAGTTATGATTTTTTGCAACATAGTCCATTACCATATGTTTTTTTTCTCTCTGTCAAACAACATGGTGCAGTACTGTTTCATGTGTCCAGTTCATGAACCTGTAGAAGCTGCTTTCAATAGCTGCTCAGTCAAGATCCATACTCTAGTTACAAATAATGTGGGAATTTTCCTGTCTGTGTACAAGAGCAGTGGGCAGAAAGGCTCAAATAGGGGAAACTACTCTGATTGTTTGTAGATAGCTCTTGTATGGCTCTTGTCCTAGTAGCAGTTGAAAGCAGCTTCTAAAGGAGCATTAACTAGCTATATGAATTGGCACTGCAGAACAGTATTTGGAAAAATAGGTAGCAAAATAAGGTAATGAAATATATTACAAAATTCATAAATTTGCAATGCCATGAGGAAGACTAGAAAAATATATTTTAAAAAGAGTAAAATAAAAAATGCTAAGATTTTGTAATACTTCATCAAGAAATGGCAATGTTATATGTGTCCAGCGATTGGGAATTGAATTGCAGCTTTCAAGATTTTAGCATGTTGTATTACTGTATTGCACATATTACTTAGATCTTTTAACGGAAACTTGTCATATTGAAGGAAAGGTTGAGTAGAATGATGTATTAAATTAATTGAAATCCTTGATGTTTCAATGTAATGTATACAGTGCTGGCCAAAAGTATTGGCACCCCTGCAATTCTGTCAGATAATACTCAGTTTCTTCCTGAAAATGATTGCAATCACAAATTCTTTGGTATTATTTTCTTCATTTAATTTGTCTTCAATGAAAAAAACACAAAAAGAATTGTCCTAAAGCCAAATTGGATATAATTCCACATCAAACCTAAAAAAGGGGGTGGACAAAAGTATTGGCACCCTTTGAAAAATCATGTGATGCTTCTCTAATTCGTGTAATTAACAGCACCTGTAACTTACCTGTGGCACCTAACAGGTGTTGGCAATAACTAAATCACACTTGCAGCCAGTTAACATGGATTAAAGTTGACTCAACCTCTGTCCTGTGTCCTTGTGTGTACCACATTGAGCATGGAGAAAAGAAAGAAGACCAAAGAACTGTCTGAGGACTTGAGAAACCAAATAGTGAGGAAGCATGAGCAATCTTAGGTTACAAGTCTATCTCCAAAGAACTGAATGTTCCTGTGTCTTCCGTGCGCAGTGTCATGAAGAAGTTTAAAGCCCATGGCACTGTGGCTAACCTCCCTAGATGTGGACGGAAAAGAAAAATTGACGAGAGATTTCAACGCAAGATTGTGCGGATGGTGGATAAAGAACCTCGACTAACATCCAAACAAGTTCAAGCTGCCCTGCAGTCCGAGGGTACAACAGTGTCAACCCGTACAATCCGTCGACGTCTGAATGAAAAGAGACTGTATGGTAGGATACCCAGGAAGACCCCACTTCTTACCCCGAGACATAAAAAAGCCAGGCTGGAGTTTGCCAAAACTTACCTAAGAAAGCCTAAAACGTTTTGGAAGAATGTTTTCTGGTCAAATGAGACAAAAGTAGAGCTTTTTGGGAAAAAGCATCAACATAGAGTGTACAGGAAAAAAAAAGAGGCATTCAAAGAAAAGAACACGGTCCCTACAGTCAAACATGGCGGAGGTTCCCTCATGTTTTGGGGTTGCTTTGCTGCCTCTGGCACTGGACTGCTTGACCGTGTGCATGGCATTATGAAGTCTGAAGACTACCAACAAATTTTGCAGCATAATGTAGGGCCCAGTGTGAGAAAGCTGGGTCTCCCTCAGAGGTCATGGGTCTTCCAGCAGACAATGACCCAAAACACACTTCCAAAAGCACTATAAAATGGTTTGCGAGAAAGCACTGGAGACTTCTAAGGTGGCCAGCAATGAGTCCAGACCTGAATCCCATAGAACACCTGTGGAGAGATCTCAAAATGGCAGTTTGGAGAAGGCACCCTTCAAATATCAGGGACCTGGAGCAGTTTGCCAAAGAAGAATGGTCTACAATTCCAGCAGAGCATTGTAAGAAACTCATTGATGGTTACCAGAAGCGGTTGTTCGCAGTTATTTTGGCTAAAGGTTGTGCAACCAAGTATTAGGCTGAGGGTGCCAATACTTTTGTCCAGCCCTTTTTTGGAGTTTTGTGTGAAATTATCAATGATTTGATTTTTGCTTCATTCTCTTTTGCGTTTTTTCCTTGCAAGCAAATTAAATGAAGAGAATAATACCAAAGAATTTGTGATTGCAATCATTTTCAGGAAGAAACTGAGTACTATCTGACAGAATTGCAAGGGTGCCAATACTTTTGGCCAGCACTGTATAAGTACTTTTGGTAGTCCTACTCAGTGATTGACAGCTATCTCTGCATGCACAGTCTTACAGGAAAGACTGTCAATCATGAAATAGAACCGCCTGTTTCATATGCATATAACCAACAGCTATTTCAATAAATAAAATGCTAATTTTTCTGAAACTTTTACCACAAAATTGTATATCAATGATCAGCTCCTCTTTCTCTATGACATCCGGCCTGCAGATACATTTTTCACCATGACAGGTTCCTTTTATCCAAATTCAGGAAAATGTAATGCATGTACAACATAGCTCCCAGATAGTGCCATTTCTGAAAGTGCCCAATGTAGTTCAACTGCCATATTATTGAGTAACATTGACATTCAACCATGTGAAATGTCTGCAGGGCATAGCAGGGGAAGAATCCGGAGGCTAAAGGAGGGAGCCATTTCTCTCAAATAAGAGTCATATGCTGCTCCTTAGTGATGCTATTTACTTATCTTTGCTTAATACTGTATTAAATGAATGTGCCAAACAAGGGGGCCATATAAGTCACCACTAAGCAACTCCGTTTCCTTGTTTAAACACTATGGTACATTTGGAGGAAGACTAACATACAGTGCTTACAAGTAGTATTCAACCCCCTGCAGATTTAGCTGGTTTGATAAGATGCAAATAAGTTAGAGCCTTCAAACTGCAAACGAGAGTAGGTTTTATGAACCGAAGCATAAATCTTACAAACCAAAAAGTTATGTTGCTCAGTTGAATTTTATTAAATTTTAAACATAAAAGTGTGGGTCAATTATTATTCAACCCCTATGTTTAATATTTTGTGGAATAACCCTTGTTTGCAATTACAGCTAATAATCGTCTTTTATAAGACCTGATCACACCGGCACAGGTCTGTGGAGTTATCTTGGCCCACTCCTCCATGCAGATCTTCTCCAAGTTATCTAGGTTCTTTGGGTGTCTCATGTGGACTTTATTCTTGAGCTCCTTCCACAAGTTTTCAATTGGGTTAAGGTCAGGAGACTGACTAGGCCACTCCAACACCTTGACTTTTTCCCTCTTGAACCAGGCCTTGGTTTTCTTGACTGTGTGCTTTGGGTCGTTGTCTTGTTGGAAGATGAAATTACGACCCATCTTAAGATCCTTGATGGAGGAGCGGAGGTTCTTGGCCAAAATCTCCAGGTAGGCCGTGCTATCCATCTTCCCATGGATGCGGACCAGATGGCCTGGCCCCTTGGCTGAGAAACAGCCCCGCAGCATGATGCTGCCACCACCATGCTTGACTGTAGGGATGGTATTCTTGGGGTCGTATGCAGTGCCATCCAGTCTCCAAACGTCACGTGTGTGTTTGGCACCAAAGATCTCGATCTTGGTCTCATCAGACCATAGAACCTTGAACCAGTCTGTCTCAGAGTCCTCCAAGTGATCATGAGCAAACTGTAGACGAGCCTTGACATGATGCTTTGAAAGTAAAGGTACCTTACGGGCTCGTCTGGAACGGAGACCATTGCGGTGGAGTTCGTTACTTATGGTATTGACTGAAACCAATGTCCCCACTGCCATGAGATCTTCCCGGAGCTCCTTCCTTGTTGTCCTTGGGTTAGCCTTGACTCTTCGGACAAGCCTGGCCTCGGCATGGGAGGACACTTTCAAAGGCTGTCCAGGCCGTGGAAGGCTAACAGTAGTTCCATAAGCATTCCACTTACGGATGATGCTCCCAACAGTGGAGACAGGTAGGCCCAACTCCTTGGAAAGGGTTTTGTACCCCTTGCCAGCCTTGTGACCCTCCACGATCTTGTCTCTGATGGCCTTGGAATGCTCCTTTGTCTTTCCCATGTTGACCATGTCTGAGTGCTGTTCACAAGTTTGGGGAGGGTCTTAAATAGTCAGAAAAGGCTGGCAAAAGAGATCTTTAATCCACACATGTGAAGCTCATTATTCTTGGTGCCTGAACTACTTCTTAATACTTTAGGGGGACCAAACAGAATTCTTGTGGTTTGAGGGATTGAATAATAAATGACACTCTGAATTAACTTTTAACGTTTAAAAAAAAAAAAAAAAAAAAATTTGCTGCAGTGCATTTCCCACTTCCAGGCTGATCTACAGTACAAATGTCACAATGCCAAGTTAATTCCGCATGTGTCAACCAGCTAAATCTGCAGGGGGTTGAATACTACTTGTAGGCACTGTATAACAGAAAAATATTAGTGATGAGCGAGCACTAAAATGCTCGGGTACTCTTTGTTTGAGTCGAGCAAATTGGAATGCTCGAGTGCTCGGACTGAGTAACGAGGACAATGTAAGTCTATGGGAAACTCGAGCATTTTTCAGGCAGCTCCCCCCGGTGGTCTGCAGAGGGCCTAAAAATTGCCCAAATCGGTGGGAAGAGTGCTCAAATGACATGGGAACAGCATGGGAAAGACCCCTGGAAGCATTTCTGACTCCCAGGTCACTGCTGTCAACAACGTTGTCTGAGGTATTACGCCACGTTTACAGACTCACAATAAAACGTACAAAAACTAAACCAAAATGGATTTTCCTAGGAAATATGTTAAGGAACATCCTTTCCAGGGTAAAGACCTGTATATAAGGCAAAATAAATACACAAAAACAAAAATGCACCTCTACACCTTGGGTTATGTTCACATGTAGCGCTTTTGATACGTTTTTGCACATTTGCATTGCTTTCAACCAAGACAAATGCATTCACCAGGAAATGTCATTTTAACATTTTACAACGTTATCAGACACATCCTGTTTCATTTATGATGGAGGGACTCTAAAAGTCACAAAGCCTATTTTTATAGGGCCATCAGGTGGCCCTTACTATTCTTAAAGGGCCAGCAGTTGGTCCTCCCTATTGTTAGAGAGCCATCAGCTGGCTATGCTTTGCTGTTCCCATTATTAACGAGTGGGTTTCCTATACTGTTATTGCATATTCAGTCACTGTAAGGTCTGTCAAAATTTTGGATGCAACCCAATAACCTTTTGAAAAGACATAGAGGAAGATCTCAGTAAAAAAAATGTTCTCATTATAAAGGAGCGGGTCTCCTATAGTGGTAATGCCCATGCTGTGACTGCAAGGACTGCCAAAATTTGGGAAAAACCCCACTAACAATTTCAAGACACATAGAGCTGGGCCACAGTAATGACATGTTCGCATTAGAAAGGAGAGGGTCTGCTATACAGTTATAGGGTATGCAGTGAATGCAACGGCTGCCAAAATTTAGGAGAAACTCCACTAACAATTTAAAGACGCAAAGAGCTGGGCCACAGTAATAAGTACAACATGTTACCATTAGAAAGAAGAGGGTCTGCTATTCAGTTATAGGGTATGCAGTGAGTCCAACGGCTGCCAAAATTTTGGAAAAACCCGACTAAAAATGTAAAGAGACACAGAGGTGGCCTCAGTAACGACATATTGCCATTAGAAAGGAGAGGGCCGCCCATACTGTTTGCTTATGCAGTGAAGCAACGGCTGCCAAAAAATTTGGAGGAACTCCAATGCCCCTTGCAAGAGACATAGAGGTCAGAGGGCCTACTGAAAACAATGTTCCCATTAATAGGAAGTGGGTCTCCCATACTGTTTGCCTATGCAGTGAAGCAACGGCCGCCAAAATTTGGGGGAACTCCAATGCCCCTCGCAAGAGACGTAGAGGTTGGAGAGCCTTCTGAAACAATGTTCCCATTATTAGGAATTGTGTCTCCCATACTGTTTGCCTATGCAGTGAAGCAACGGCTGCCAAAAATTTGGAGGAACTCCAATGCCCCTTGCAAGAGATGAGTTTGGAGGGCCTCCTGAAAACAATGTTCCCATTATTGGGAAGTGGGTCTTCCATACTGTTTGCCTGCGCAGTGAAGTAACGGTTGCCAAAGATTTGGAGGCACTCCAATGCCCCTTGCAGGAGACGTAGATATGTTGATATGGTACATATGGTGGTGATATAGTGGTGGAGGATGAGGATGCGGAGAAGGAGGAGGACAAGAGCAAATAGACAAAATCAGGAAGCGTATACCCATGTCTGGGTGTGAAGACAGAGGTGCATGGGAATAGGGTTAGACCTCCCCAAAAAAAAGATGCTGTATTTAAATTTATGTTACGCTGCTATCATTCTGTGGTGTTGAGGGTCACGGGAAAGGCAGCATAACATAAACTCAGCCATGTGTGCCAGACTGCAAAGAAGCAAGACTTCTGTGTCCTCACCAAGAAGACACCTGACCATGCTTTCCTCCTCATCCTCCTCCTCCTCCCTGTCCTCAGGCCATCCACTCTGAACAGACGGTATGGCAGTTGTGCAGGTAGTACCGTCTATAGCCTAGGAAACTAGCTCCTGTTCTTCCTTCTCCTCCTCCTCTTCCTCATTGTCACTCAATCCATGTTGGAATGAGATGAGGCTGGGCTGTGTGGAATCACCCTGTATGGTTCCTTGCTCCATCTCATCGTGTTCCGCCTGCAATGCATCCTCTTTAATTGTGAGCAAAAAGTGCTTCAGAAGACAGAGAAACAGGATGGTGACGCTAATTATAGCTACATCACTAGTGAAGAGCGAGTACTGTAATATTCGTAATCGCTATACTCGTAATGAGTACTTTGTAATAATCACGTATATAATAGCGAGTACAATGTACGTCAATGGGAAATGCGAGTAGTTTTCTGCTGGACCCTACAAAGGGTTCTGGGGGCCTGAGGAGAAAGCTGAAATGGTTGGGAAAGTGATGAAACAGAATGGTAAGAGCCTGGAGAATATGCCTGCATGCATTTCTGACTCACATATGGTTTCTAAGAATAAGTTTGTCGCAGTATTACGCCACTTTTACAGACACATAAGAACAACTACCAAACCTAACCTAAATTGCATTTAACAGGCCAAAATGGTTAAGAAACAGTTTTTCCTGCATAACCACTTGTATATAAGGCTAAATAAACCCGACAAACCAAAACAATATCCCTTTTAGCGTTTGTTCACACATACTGTTGTGGCTTTTTTTCTCCTTTTACAATTGGGAGGGCCCTGACTTATACATTTTGTCATACATCTCTCTGTCATACACCATTTTTAGTTTACTATTCCCCAGCACTTTACAAGCACAGCTAGAACGTACCAGTAAGTATGTTGATCTTTGACCTCAGGTGGCTCTGTCACATGACTTTTGGAGGGGCAGCTGTTACTTAAATATTTGGGCGGTCCCTCCATCATTGACACTCAGATAGTGAAATACATATTCCATAGCAGTTTACAATGTGCCCATTGTAGTGTTGGGCTTGACCCTCCTCCTACTCCTCCTCCACCTCCTCCACCACCATGTGATACTGCGGCCCTAAATTCAAATGTTCAGAAGGCCTGCAGTAGGCAGGAAAGCTGAGTTTTGGGAGAGCCCTCGTGTGGCCCTGTAACATACATTTTGAAGTGCCCTCCTCTAGAAATTTTAGAGGTCCCTCTTGTGTACATATGGGAGTGCCCTCACTTATTCATATTGTAGGGCCCTCACTCTTTTATTTAACTCATTTAAAGGCAGAGACTACAGAGAAAAAGGCCAAGAGACATGGAGTACTAGAAGGTAGCAGTGACTGCGTCCTGCGATCCTCAGGCTGGGCTGAACTCTGTGAACCGGAAAAATAAAGCTGCACTAGTCAACTGGATGACAAGCTCAAATATATCACTTGTGCAAGTCAATGGACAAGGGATATATGGTGCCCCCCCTCAAAGATGGGTTGGAGAAGCTTCTCCAAATGGCTCAGAGATTTTGATTGTCAATATTCCCCAGATTTTATAGGAAGAGAAGACTTCTTGATACTGTACTACTTGGTCCAGTGCAGAATGTGCATCGTATTTCCAAAAATTACTCCTGGGGGCTGTGTCATAGGTACAGGAAGATTCCATGACAAGGGCCTCCCAGGACAAACTTTGTCTACGATGGAATACTGTAGTAGTTGTGGCCCTCAATTCAAGTTTTCAGAGGGCCATCAGTCGGTCATCAACAGTCAGTGTAAATTTATATTGAATATGTATCCCCTATCTCAGTCACAATATGGCACAAGACAGGCATGTTTTTTGTCAAATAGGGTGACTGACAGTACATTTTTATTGAATATGTATACCCTATCTCAGTCACAATGTGGCACAACCTGTGACAAGGGCCTACAATGACAAATATTAGTTTGGTAGGACCACTGTACACTCCAGGTTTGTACACTGCACAATGTGCATAGGGTTTGTAAAAATTTGCCCTATGGGCCAAGTCATGGTTGACGCAGGAAGCCACCATCTCAAGGGCCTCCAATCACAAATAGTAGTTAGGCTGGAGTAGGAATACTGTCCTGGTTTGTCCACTGCACAATGTGTGTAGGGTTTGTAAAAATTAGCCCTATGGGCTGAGTCATGGTTGAAGCAGGAAGCCATCATCACAAGGGCCTCCAATCACTAATAGTAGTTAGGCTGGAGTAGGAATACTGTCCTGGACTGGTTTGTCCACTGCACAATGTGCATAGGTTTTCTAAAAATTATCCCTCTGGTCTGAGTGATGGTTGAAGCAGGAAGCCATCATCACAAAGGCCTCCAATCACAAATAGTAGCTAGACTGGAGCAGGATTACTGTCCTGGTTTGTCCACTGCACAATGTGCATAGGGTTTCTAAAAATTAGCCCTCTGGGCTGAGTCATGGTTGATGAAGGAAGGAAACATTTTTTTATGGGAAGGGGGTGATGCTAACAGCAGTAGCATGAATCTGTATTTTTGGTGAATTTATGTTGGCTTGCTGTCATCTGTAGTGTTGAGCCACCCCCGTAGTGTTCGAGTTCGGTTCGGTTCGTCGAACACCCGTGTGTTCGCCGAACTGTTCGTCGAACTGTTCGTCGAACACCTTCGAACACCGTTAAAACCAATGGCAGGCAAACAAAAACACATAGAAACACATAGAAAACACCTTCAAAGGTGTCCAAAAGCTGACAAACTGCTCAGAAGACACAACTAACACATGGAAAAGTGACAAGTACATATAGTCATGCGAAAAGAAAAGAGGTGGAGGAGTAAAAGGAGGGGGAGACACAAATATAGGCATGTCATGCCCTTCTAAAATCCAAAAAGTGAGAAGCCGACACGTTCAGTCCGCTCCTGCCCGTGCCACCTCCGTGTCACCGGGTTTGTGCCAGTGCCGCGGTGAACCCTGACGGCCAGCCCCCCTCTCCCAATACTGGTGCCTGTCCGCTGGTGGGTCAAGCGAGCCCCCCTGTGGTGGAGGCAGCTCTAAGCTTTTTAATTTAAATTGTCTCTCTAATTTGAATGAATACACTTTAAATCCATTTACAAGGATCTATTGGAGGGCAAGTCTCATGCCAGCAGCCGCGTAATTCCAGCTCCAGTAGCGTCCACTAAAGCTGCTGCAGTTAAAAAGCTTTTATAAGGATCGAGCTCGGCTGTCCACCGCAAGGCATCCTACTGCCAGTCCCAGCCCCTATGCCTTGGGGTGCCTCCTGATGCTCTTCACTGAGTATCCCGTGGTCCCGAAGCATTTCCTTTGAAAAAATTAAGTGTCCAAACTACAGGTGGTGTAGCTTGCTTAACAGCCGGGATAATCCGCTGACTAGCAGACACTGCTACTAGGCACAAAGTATTTCCTGGGCTAGATGCAGTTAAATATTTGTAATTAGATACTCTCGTTGGATGCTGAGAAAGCATTCCATAGAGTCTCCTGGCACGCCATATATGATTCTCTTAAAAAGCTTGGGGTAGGGGTCTAGGGGACCCTTTTATAGCCAAAATCACGGCCCTGTATCACAATACGTCACCTAGGCTGAAGATAAATGGAACTGTAGCACCCTGAGGGCTTGGTTGCTACAGAGGTATTGCACCTCACCCAGAGGTGTGATATCTCACTCTCAGGTAAGGATGGAGTGTGGATCAGGACCCGACACCTGCATGCATTACACCACATTGCCGTGGGGCAGGGCGACCAATATGCCTCTGAGATGGGCACGACAGTCCCTGTCCCTGACTGGAGTGGGGGGGAGGGAACACTGAGGAAGGGGAACCCTGTAGTGCAGGAGCAGGGAGGAAGCAGTTCCTGGGTGCATTGAGAAGGGAGTATAAAAGGTGGGCACCATCTTTGTTCAGTGCAGAGAAGTCTGAGCAGAAGTGGCAGGGAGCAGGGGCTCTGCATGAGCTCTGCTCCGGAGGCGGGCCTAGTAACAGAGGCCCAGGCCTGGAAGAGGGAGAAGGAAGGAAGAGGAGCGGAGAAGGCTCCAGGAACGAGGAATGAAGGGATCCCAGGGGTGCGGACGGGCGAGTCGCCACCGCACGCCCGAATCCACCTGCGTGGAGGGGTCAGGCCAAAGGGGGAGACCGGTCCCCGAAACTAGTGGAGGCAGGAAACGACCCTCAGCTAGAAACCGGAGGCTCTGACATTTTATGTGGCGCAGCCCCTCGCTACACCCGCTAGGAAGGCACCACATAGGGTCAGGGAAACTGGTGCCAAGTTTACCAAGAGGAGGCCTGAGGCAGCCGGACAGAAGAGTTGGTAAGAAAGGCCAGACAAAGGACACACAAAGGGGGTCCTGTGAAGCGCTCCAAAGTTATCTGGGAGTTGTCTGAGCCCCTCACCTGGTGAGCACAGTATGACGTGGGCAGCCGTTACCTGCAGACGTGGTCTGGATAATAAGAACTGTGAGTAAAGGCCCTGGACTGCATCACTGACTCCGTGTCGGTACTGCTGCTGCCCTGCACCATCACCCCCATCCTCCGCATACACTGCCCTGAGGCTATACTCCTCCCGTGGGGAGTTATGCTATGCTCTGCTGCACCCACAACACCAGCCTCAGCGGTCTGCCCTGCAGCGGCGGTTCACTCTGACCGCAATCCACGGGTGGCGTAGTCGGACATTTAAACATCAAAACCACATAAATAGTTCCGCCACTGGTTTGACCACCCTGAGCCATGGAACCGGGTCGCCGCCACGAAGACTACAACCACCAGCATCCACCAAAAAGGGTCCGGCTCCGGGTGTCCCAAGGCCCAGGGGGTGCATCAGAACATTTTCTTCACCTTTCACAATCACCAATGGGACAAGGCAGGGATGTCCTCTGTCCCCTCTCTTATACATCCTAGTGACGGAGCACCTGCTCTCATCAATTCGCCATAACCCCAATATTAGGTGGATTGAGGTGGGAGGCACCGAGTACAAGTGCTCTCTATTTGCTGATGATGTCCTAGTATATATCACTCAATCACATATATCCATCCATGCTGTTATGGCTGAAATAGATCACTTTGTTACATGGTCAAATTTTAAAATCAATGCAGCGAAGTCTGAGGCCCTCGATGTCTCCCTCCCCAAATCCATATAGGATTCCATCCAGTCCAACTTTCCCTATGCCTGGCCCTCACAGGGCATCAAATACTTAGGAATTCCTATTCATAGAGACCTCTCCCATCTATGTTATCTTAATTTTGGGCCCTTTATTGAACAACTCCATACAGACCACGGTTGGCAAGTTAGAACTGTAAGATTCACTGCGTGAACCACTGGTGTTTTGTGGAAAAGCACATGTACACTGTGTTCCAAATTATTATGCAAAAAGTGTTTAGGAGTGATAAGGGAAGAATTTGTTTGTTTGTCAGTTAAACTCATTGATGGTGATGTGTGTCAGGGCTCTTTATATCACTGTGAGCAATTGCAGACACCTGTGCTAATTAGTTTGGCAGGTGTGTCCAATGAAAGGCAAGACTACTTAAGAAGGCTGTCTCACATTATTAAGCAGCCTACATTTTCTGCCAAAATGGGAAAGAAAAAGGATGTGTCGGCTGCTGAGAAGCAACAAATTGTGGAGTGTTTAGGTCAAGGCATGACTACAATCAACATTGTGCGATGATCAGGATGAAGTGTCTTGGCAATCAAGAAGTATGTAGCTGATTCACAGTACACACATGTGCGTGCTGATAAGGGCAAATTGAGGACTCTTTCCTACAGGCAATTACGTCAGGTTAAAAGAGCAGCGGCAAAAAAGCCTTGTCATAGCAGCAGACAAGTTTTTGAAGCTGTTGGTGCCTCCAACGTCCCCCGAACAACAAGATGCAGGGTCCTTCAGAGGTTTGCAGCTGTGCATACGCCATCCTGTCGACCTCCTCTATCCACTTAACACAAGCAAAAACGGCTCCAGTGGGCTAAACATTACATGAAGACTGATTTCAAAACTGTTTTGTTCACGGATGAGTGCCGTGCAGCGCTCGATGGTCCAGATGGATGGAGTGGAGGATGGCTGGTTGATGGACACCCCACGCAAACACGGCTACAGCGCCAACAAGGAGGAGGTGGATTAATGTTTTGGGCTGGAATCATGGGGAGAGAGATTGTCGGCCCCTTTAGGATCCCTGAAGGCGCTAAAGATGAACTCCATAATTTATGTGGATTTTCTCAAACAGCACTTACTGCCATGGTTCAAGAAGAAGAACCGTGTATTTCACAGCAAGATCATTTTTTTGCATGATAATGCACCATTTCATGCTGCACATAAAAAATCTGCATCTCTGGCTGATATGGGCATAAAAGGGGACAAACTTATGGTGTGACCCCCATGCTCCCCTGACCTCTACCCCATTCAGAACCTCTGGAGCATCATCAAAAGGAGTGTCTATGATGGCGGGAGGCAGTTCACATCTAAGCAACACCTCTGGGAGGGTATTCTGTCCTCATGCAAAACAATTGAAGCAGAAACCATCCAAAACCTGACAAATTCAATGGATGAGAGAGTTCAGAAGCTCCTTTCGAACAAGGAGTCCTATGTGAAAATGTAACATCACCTATAATAAAGTTTTGAGTTGAAAACTGTTTGATTTCAGTTTCTAATAACCTGCTAATGCTTATAATTTCAAAAATGACCATTTTTTGGTCTTTATTAAAATGAAAAGGTTGATCGAAAAGTTTGGGGGATCTAAGAGTGTGGCAACCCAGTAGTCATGATTACTTCGAATTCTGACAATATGAGGGTCATGTTGCAGGTAGTGCAGCAAGAAGGCACTTATGTGTCTTGCGCATCTCGGAGCCCCAAAATTATTTTCCGGGCTAGATGCAGCTAAAAATTATTATTAATTTTAAATCTGGTGGAGCTTAGTATAGATGGCCTAATAGGATCAGTGCTGCACACTGCTACAAAGCCCAAATTATTTTCCAGCCAAGATACAGATAAACATGATTAGTAATTTTAAATCTGGTGGAGCTTATTATAGATGGCCTAATAGAATCAGTGCTGCACACTGCTACAAAGCCCAAATTATTTTCCAGCCAAGATACAGATAAACATGATTAGTAATTTGAAAGCTTAAAACGGTTGGTAGGGTGATTTTAACCAATCATCAAGCTTTTACTCTCCCCAGGATGACACAGGGGTAGAAAAGTCGTTTCGGATCCATGATTTGTTCATCTTTATGAACGTGAGTCTGTCTACATTATCAGTGGAGAGCCGCGTGCGCTTATCTGTCAGCACACCACCAGCAGCGCTGAACACACGTTCAGACAGAACGCTGGCTGCGGGGCATGAAAAGATCTCCAAGGCGTAAGTGGCTAGCTCCGGCCATTTATCCAGATTGGAAGCCCAAAAAGAGCAAGGGTCCAGTGACACAGTCATGGCTTCAATGTTTACTTGGAGATACTCCTGTACCATCGTCTCTCGGCATTGACTATGTGTCAGACTTCTTGACTCCTGTGGCCTTGCAAAGGATGGACTAAAAAAGTGGTGAAATTATTCCGCAAAATTGATGTTACCAGCAGATACTGTGGTTCTGTTACGGTTTGAGTGCTGAACACTTGACGGTCCCACGGTTGGCAAGTTGGAACTGTGAGATTCACTACGTGCACCACTGGTGTTTTGTGGAAAAGCACATGTAAGATTCTGCAACAGTCTCTGCTGATACTCCTGCATGCGTGCATCCCTTTCTATTACAGGAATAATTTCAGCAAATTTACTTTTGTACCGGGGATCTAACAGTGTGGCAACCCAGTAGTCAGGATTATTTCTAATTCTCACAATTCGAGGGTCATGTTGCAGGTAGTGCAGCAAGAAGGCACTCATGTGTGTTGCGCATCCAGGAGCACCAAGTCCCTGTTGTGTTGGGGGCGAGGTAACAATCATGCTTCCTTCCTCTGTCCTCTCCCCCCAACCTCGCACAACAGAAATGTGATCAAGGTCTCCCTCATCTGATGAGTCTTCCATCAGTTCATCCTCCACTTCTTCCTGGGCTCCTGCACCTTCCTCACTAGTTTGGCTGCTACCATGCGCCCTGGTAAAACCATCTCCCCCACCCTCACATGCCTGCCGCCTTGGTGCTGCCGACCGTCTGGACCTTGCAGATGTTAACCCTTCCGCATACAACTCCTCCTCCTCTACTTCCTCCACCTCCTCTTGTGCCACCACCTGACTCCGAATTCTGTTTAACATGTGCTCCAGCATGTAAATCACCGGAATAGTCATGCTGATAATGGCATCGTCAGCACTAAACATCTTCGTCGCCATTTCAAAACTGTGCAGAAGGGTGCATAGGTCCCTGATCTGAGACCACTCCTCCAGCGTGATTTGCCCCACCTCTGGATCTCGTTGGCCCAGGCTATACGTCAGAACATATTGCACCAGGGCTTGTCGGTGCTGCCACAGTCGCTGCAACATGTGCAGAGTTGAATTCCACCGGGTAGGCACATCGCATTTTAGCCGGTGAAGTGGCAGGCCCAACGACTTCTGTAGAGATGTAAGTCGCTGAGCTGCGGGATGCAAACGGCGGAAGTGAGCACACAGCGACCGTGCCCTCTGCAGAAGGCCATCTAGTCTGGGATAGTGGGCTAAAAATTGCTGGACAACCAGGTTCAACATGTGAGCCATACAAGGCGCGTGTGTGACATTGCCCCGGCGAAGGGCCGCACCCAGGTTTGCAGCATTGTCGCACACGGCCTTCCCTGGTTTCAGGTCCAGTGGAGACAACCATTCATGAAATTGGTTCTCCAGAGCTGACCACAACTCCTCAGCTGTGTGACTCACATTTCCCAGACATTTCAAAATAAAAACCGCCTGATGACGTTGAGCCCTACTGCCAGCATAGTAAGGAGGTGTGCAGGATCCCTTCTGCGCAGTTAGAAAGCTTGTGGCATGACCAGACAGGCTTTGGGTGCAGGTGGAAGACCGAGAGGAGGTTGAGGAGGCAGAAGCAGTGGAGGAACTTTGACATAAAGAGGATTGACGCACAACTCGTGGGGACGGCAAGACTTGGACAGCAGCCCCTTGTCCTGCTGTCACCATAGTTACCCAGTACCCAGTCAGCGACATGTAACACCCCTGTCCATGCCTACTCGTCCAAGTGTCTGTGGTGAAATGCACCCTGTCACACACAGAGTTTCTCAAAGAAGCGGTGATGTTGTGTGCGACATGCTGGTGGATCGCAGGCACACCTTTCTTTGAGAAGTAGTGCCGACTGGGCATCTGGTACTGGGTCACTGCGATGGACATAAGGTCTCGAAAATCCTCTGTGTCCACCAGGCGGAAAGGCAGCATTTCTGTAGCCAAGAGCTTGCAGATGGTGAAATTCAACCTCTTAGCTTTCTCATGGCTAGGAGGAAATGGTCTTTTACTTGTCCACATCTGAGGGACCGAGGGCTGGCTATTGTGCTTAGACGGGGTTGATAAGGGTGTCCCCGGCAAACTGCCGGTCTGTGAGGAAGATGCAGGCGGACATGTTAGGTTGCCTTGATCCAAAGGTGGTGCTATCGATGTCGGACAGCGCTCAACACCAGCTGGTGTTACCACCTCTAAAGAAAATGATGACCTGCCAATCACGCTGGCTGTTGCGGGTAAAGAGGTGGCAGGTCTGCGCCCCAAAACAGGTGTGACTGCTGTCCCCCCAGTCACAGAGGATGAAGAGGCCGCGGATGCACAAGATATGGCAGACGGTGGTTGGCCCGGCCGGCTAGGCCGCATTGTAGCACACTGAACTTCCCACTGCAACTTATGCTTCATTTCCATGTGCCAGTTCATGCATGAAGTACTCAAACTATGTATTTTTTGGCCTCTACTTAGCTTTTGCTGACAAATGTTACAGATAACACGAGTTGGGTCATCTTTATCGATCTGAAAAAATGCCCAGGCTATGCAAGGCTTAGCACCCATGCGACCTGAAGAGCCACCACGACTTGTGGTGAGAGGCAGAGTTGTGTTTGAGGATGCAGTTGTTGACGTGCTTCCAGTACTACGTCTCTGTCCAGGAAGGCGCAACCTGACCTCGTCGTCACTAGCATCTTCCTCCACCTCCTCTGCTGACCTCATCTATTGGCTGACTGTGGGTTGACAGTAAGTGGGATCTCCAACCTCATCATCATTACCCTGTGCGTTATCACACCCGTCGTCCTCAGAGCCAACCTGTTCTTGCCCTGACAAAAAACTAAAGTTGTCGCTCCAATCAGGTATTTGAGTCTCATCATCGTCTTCCTCATTGTCTCCACCAACATTAGTTACAGTTTGGGAATGAGGGTCTACATTATGGTCAGAACCTTCTGCGTCTGGTCCTGGATCCGACTCATAAAGATTCTGGGCATCAGTGCAGATCATTTCCTCGTCTGGATTCACAGAAGCGTTGGAGTCGACCTCTGATTCCCAGGCTATAGTATGAGTAAACAGGAAGCCCAAACAAGAGTCTAATGAGTATCAGAAGTAAATCAAACAAATAGATAAATATAATAAAGGAATACCCAAGACTCATTGGAGATCAATACAAGATATAATCTTTATTCATAAACATATATTTCTAGACAAGGATAACATATCAAGAGGTATAGGGAGAAGAGGAGCTAAAACAGTAAGAGATACAGGGTATATAAACCCAAAATAGTAAGAGGACCGTAGCTAAAGCCCCAGATAAATATCACATAAATAGTGATTTAATACAAATAAAATATATCAAAAATTGACAAGGTAATAATGCTGAAATGAAGCACAAAGAATAATAATAAGTTTAAGATAAGAACAATCATTAAAGGCACAATACCATGCTGGCTAGAAGACAATATAATAATCTGGAATATCTTAGTCTATCAGAATAGAAATGAGGGACAAACGGCTGATATAAATGAGCAGCCTAACCTTAGTTAAGTCATGTAGCAATATACTAGCCAGTACTATGTAAGTGATTACCTTGAGTCATAGTAAGAATCAGGGGCTCGTGATAGCGGTCTACAAAACGCCTCGACGCGCGTTTTGCCTCGGCTTCGTCAGTATGAGTAAACAGCTCTGCAGACTCAACCATCTGTTCTACCTCATACTCAGACGGGCAGCTGGAGATTTGGGAGCTGTGAGGAAGCAAGTGCGATTGGGGTGACACCTTTGAGGACTGGAGTATTTGTGATGTTGAAGTTGATGTGGATGAGAGCCCACTTAAAGGAGCACTTGATATCCGTTGAAGCACCTGCTGTTTTTGTGCCTCATCTGGAATTTGTAGCGATTGGCGTGGCCGTAAGAAAGGGATCTTATCACATTGTCCGCTAAAAGAAGTAGACATTTTAGTTTGGCTGGAAGATGGTCTTTCTTCTGCAGATGTTACTGTTGCTTTAACACCTACCCCACGGACACAACCTTTTTTCCCCTTCCCAACACGCCTATTCCCCTTTCCACCAGCAGCAGGCCTTTTTCCACTCATTTTGGTGGTTAACTAATTCACAACTCTGGAGTTGTTTGCACAAAAAAACAATGGATGGGAACCGAGCAGAGCTGAGTGGCCAAACTGTGGTATTAGGCCAAAACTATTGGCTAGGTTAGATGGAGAAAAAAATTATATTCGATTTGCAACCTGATGGAGGTCAGTATAGATGGACTAATAGAACAAGTCCCACACACAGCTAGAAGCCCAAATATTTTTTCAGAGGTAGATGCAGAAAAAAAATATATTCAGTTTGCAACCTGATGGAGGTCAGTATAGATGGACTAATAGAGAAAGTCCCACACACTGCTCGGAGGCCAAATATTTTTTCAGAGCTAGATGCAGACAAAAAATTATTTTGAATTTGCAAACTGATGGAGGTCAGTATAGGTGGACTAATAGAACAAGTCCCACACACTGCTAGAAGGCCAAATATTTTTTCAGAGCTAGATGCAGAAAAAAATTATATTCAGTTTGCAACCTGATGGAGGTCGGTATAGATGGACTAATAGAACAAGTCCCACACACAGCTAGAAGCCCAAATATTTTTTCAGAGGTAGATGCAGAAAAAAATTATATTCAGTTTGCAACCTGATGGAGGTCTGTATAGATGGATTAATAGAACAAGTCCCACACACAGCTAGAAGCCCAATATTTTTCAGAGGTAGATGCAGAAAAAAAAAATTTTTAATTTGCAACCTGATGGAGGTCAGTATAGATGGACGAATAGATAAAGTCCCACACACTGCTAGAAGGCCAAATATTTTTTCAGAGCTAGATGCAGAAAAAAATTATATTCAGTTTGCAACCTGATGGAGGTCAGTATAGATGGACTAATAGAACAAGTCCCACACACAGCTAGAAGCCCAAATATTTATTCAGAGGTAGATGCAGAAAAAAATTATTTTTAATTTGCAACCTGATGGAGGTCAGTATAGATGGACTAATAGAGAAAGTCCCACACACTGCTAGAAGGCCAAATATTTTTTCAGAGCTAGATGCAGATAAAAATTATTTTTAATTTGCAACCTGATGGAGGTCAGTATAGATGGACTAATAGAGAAAGTCCCACACACTGCTAGAAGGCCAAATATTTTTTCAGAGCTAGCCGCAGATAAAAATTATTTTTAATTTGCAACCTGATGGAGGTCAGTATAGATGTACTAATAGAGAAAGTCCCACACACTGCTAGAAGGCCAAATATTTTTTCAGAGCTAGATGCAGAAAAAAATTATATTCAGTTTGCAACCTGATGGAGGTCAGTATAGATGGACTAATAGAACAAGTCCCACACACAGCTAGAAGCCCAAATATTTTTTCAGAGGTAGATGCAGATAAAAATTATTTTAAATTTGCAACCTGATGGAGGTCAGTATAGATGGACTAATAGAGAAAGTCCCACACACTGCTAGAAGGCCAAATATTTTTTCAGAGCTAGATGCAGATAAAAATTATTTTTAATTTGCAACCTGATGGAGGTCAGTATAGATGGACTAATAGAGAAAGTCCCACACACTACTAGAAGGCCAAATATTTTTTCAGACCTAGATGCAGAAAAAAATTATATTCAGTTTGCAACCTGATGGAGGTCAGTATAGATGGACTAATAGAACAAGTCCCACACACAGCTAGAAGCCCAAATATTTTTTCAGAGGTAGATGCAGATAAAAATTATTTTTAATTTGCAACCTGATGGAGGTCAGTATAGATGGACTAATAGAGAAAGTCCCACACACTGCTAGAAGGCCAAATATTTTTTCAGAGCTAGATGCAGATAAAAATTATTTTTAATTTGCAACCTGATGGAGGTCAGTATAGATGGACTAATAGAGAAAGTCCCACACACTGCTAGAAGGCCAACTATTTTTTCAGAGCTAGAGGCAGAAAAAAATTATATTCAGTTTGAAACCTGATGGAGGTCTGTATAGATGGATTAATAGAACAAGTCCCACACACAGCTAGATGCCCAATATTTTTTCAGAGGTAGATGCAGAAAAAAAATATATTCAGTTTGCAACCTGATGGAGGTCTGTATAGATGGATTAATAGAACAAGTCCCACACACAGCTAGTAGCCCAATATTTTTTCAGAGGTAGATGCAGAAAAAAAATATATTCAGTTTGCAACCTGATGGAGGTCAGTATAGATGGACTAATAGAGAAAGTCCCACACACTGCTAGAAGGCCAAATATTTTTTCAGAGCTAGATGCAGAAAAAAATTATATTCAGTTTGCAACCTGATGGAGGTCAGTATAGATGGACTAATAGAACAAGTCCCACACACTGCTAGAAGCTCAAATATTTTTTCAGAGCTAGATGCAGAAAAAAATGATATTCAATTTGCAACCTGATGGAGGTCAGTATAGATGGACTAATAGAATGATGCTATGCCCAAAAGATTTTACTTCACTAGGTGCAGTAAAAAAATTGGTATTCTATACACAGGTGGTATATCTTGCAACACAGATAGGCTACTCCACTGACTAACACACTCTGCAATAGGCCAAAAAGGATTAGCTTTGCTAGATTCAGCCAAATGCTGTGAAAAAACTTGCACAGCACTGGCACAGACCTGCCTGGCAAAAACTGATAGGAACTGATGTAACCTAGTCCTGAAAAGGACTGCAATTACAATTAGTCTTTACTCCCACAATCTATCTATTTAAGAGCACAGACCTGCCTGATGAAAGTCGTAGGAAATGCTGTAACCTAGTCCTTAAAAGGACTGCAATCACAACTATTCCCTACTCCCAAGCTATCTGTAGATTTGTGCGAAAATTGGCTTGAAATTAACAAGGTATAGCGCACACAGCAACAGCGGTGCCGTCTAACATGCAGCTGCAGCAGTGAGAAAATGGTGGCGACGGGGAAAATGGCTTGGTCTTATAGGGCAAGGACATGTGACATACACTGCCAATGACACATGCCCTTGCTTGTGTGAAAAACAGCAGTTCGCTCCGTGTGTGCGCTGCTGATAGGCTGATAGACTGCACCTCCCCACTGCAAATGCGAGAAAGAGAAAAAAAAAAAAATGGAGATCTTCATTATTCCTGCAGAGATCCATCCCCTGCCCCTCCCCCCACCCCGCTGTACACTCAAACTGCGTATTAACATTAATTTTCATCATTACTGAGAAAAAATCCAGTTATGATTTTGGTGCACAAACAGTTATCGAACATAACCTCGAACAGCCGAATTTTTCTCAAATCGTTCGTGTTCGCCAAACGGCTCGAACACCGCCCAAAACAGCTCGAATTTGAGATTGGCGAACAGTTCGAGTAGAACAACTCTCATCTCTAGTCATCTGTAGAGATTAGAAACTGTGGAGATATCCAGTCCTTGTTGAATTTAATTAGAGTAAGTCTGTATGCTTTTTCCGTGGAGAGGCGTGTGCACCTTTCAGTGATGATTGCCCCAGCGGAACTGAAAACACGCTCTGAAATCACACTAGAAGCCGGGCAGGCCAGCACCTCCAAGGAATATAAGGAGAGGTCGGGCCAAGTGTTCAGCTTAGACACTCAATAATTAAAGGGAGCTGAAGCATCAGAAAGGACGCACATATGGTCACTTAAGTACCCCTTGACCATGTTCTGCAACTTATCCCTCCTTGGCATTTTTACAGGCACAGATAGCCCTTGCTCTTGTTCTGGTTTATTGAAAGTTGCCCAATTTGTGCACATTTTCCCCCCACCTCTGTTGGAGCTGGTGTTCGTGTCTCTTCCCATTATCCCTTGGTGTTGAAAAGTGCCAGTTCCTCTGCCACCAGCATTGTCTGAGGGTGATGTTTTCATCAACTGATCTAAAACGGCCCTTTTGAACGATTCCATTGTAAAACTCGTTGATGACTCCAAAAGGAGAGAAGGAAATTTCTTCTTGTGCCGTGGATCGAGAAAGGTGGCCAACCAGTATAGGTTGTTTGATAAAATCTGTATCACGCAAGGGTCTTGCCACAGACACTCACACATGAACTATGCCATGTGGGCCAAGCTGCAAAAATGCAAATGTTCTGTTTTCCCAACAGTAGAAACAGTACCCGTCCTCTCCTCATGCTGGCTTGCCCCCTCCTCCTCCACCTCCTCCTCTCCAGTCCATCCAGGCTGGACAGACCTGAAGCTTGGGTTGGGTGTCCCCTGTAGCATTATGAGTCCCCTCGGTAGCACAGAAAAACATGTCCTCTCCCTCCTCATCCTCCTCATCTTCCTCCTCATCACCCATTGTTGCCTAAGAATATTGGCTCGGCTGGGTAGTGTATCACCCATTGGAAAATCTGGCTCCATACCGACATGCTGGGCACTCAAAGCTTCCTCTTTGAGATTATGAACTGATTGTTTCAAAAGACACAGCAGCTGGATTGTTACGCTGATAATAGCCTGATCACCGCTCATGAGGTTGGTGCTGTAGTCAAAGTTGTCAAGAACCTCACAAATGTCAGCGATCCACACCCACTCGACAGTTGTTATGTGTGGTGGATAACTCTCAGTCTGACAGGCATGTTGAAGCTGGTATTCAGCTACTGCAGTCTGCTGTTCATTAATCCTCGCCAACATATGATAGGTTGAGTTCCACCGCATGGGCAGGTCGCAAATGAGTTGGTGACATGGCAAATTCAAGCGCTTTTGCAGCACTGTAAGAGCAGCAAAAGTGGTAGAGGAATAGCGCAAATGGGTGCTAACACGGTGCATCTTCTCAAGTAGGTACGGCAAGTCAGGGTGAGTTTTCAGAAATTTCTGAACAACTAGGTTCAGCACGCTAGCCATGCATGGCATTTGTACCAGCTTGCCGACCTTTAAAGCCGCCACCAGGTTACGCCCATTATCGCAGATGACCAGACCGGGTTGGAGGTGCAGCTGTGAGAGCCACTGATTGATCTGTTGTTTTAAAGCTTGTCACAGTTCTGCTGCAGTGTGTGCTTTCTGACCTAAACAGATCAGCTTCAGCAGAGAGTGTTGCCGCTTTGCCGATGCTTTGCTGCACAGGTCCCAGCTTGGCAGTGATGGGGAGGGTAATTCAGCATAGGATGTGGAGCAGGAGGAGGGGAGAGAGGAAGTGGAATAGGAAGAGGCGGAAACTCTGACAGAAGTTGTGCCCTCTATTCTTGGTGTGGGTAGGATGTGCGATGTTCCAGTTTGCACTTTTGTCCCACCCTCCACCAGGTTCACCCACTGTGCCGTCACAGAAATGTATCGTCCCTGTCCACAACAACTTGTCCAGGTGTCTGTTGTTAGCTGGACCTTCCCACTTAGGGTGTTGGTGAAAGCACGGTTCAGATTGTTTAACACGTGCTTGTGTAACAAAGGGACGGCACACCAGGCAAAATAGTGGCGGCTGGGAACACTGTATCATGGGTGTAACATACCTGGCGGCGTCCTTGCATAGTGGTCCATCTCCCACTGTGCAAGAGCGCGCACTTGATCTCCAGTCCACGGTGTCTCTCTGGCTTCCCTCCATGCTGTCTGTTTGCTTCTGTGTCTGCTGCTTATGGGCGGCGCCCGATCACTTCCTGCTTTTTGTACCTGCTGCAGGCACACCCTTTGTGCGTCCTCAGCCTATTGCTGTCTGTCACCTGGTATTTAAACCAGCTGCCCCATTAACCCATGCCTGAGCATCTTGCCCTGTCAGTTGGCTTTTGTCTCTGACATGCCAGGTCCTGTCTATGTTACCTGTCTTGCAGTATCTGTTCCCATGTTTGTACTGTGTCCTATCTGTGTACCTTAACCTGCAGTCTGTACTCGTTCCTTGCCTGTTCGTTCCGCCTTCCTGGAGGCTGTATTTCCAGGCCAGTCTGAACACGCTCCTTGCCTGTTCGTCCCGCCTCTCTGGGGGCCGTATTCCCAGACCCGCTCCTGTATCCCGCTGCAGTGTCGGTCTCCTCCGTACACTCAGTTCCAGTCTGAACTCTCTCCTATCTTTTACCTGTTTTTTCTCTATGTCCATTCCTTTCCTTTTTCTGCAGAGTCTGAACTCGTACCTACTCCTGCTCGTTGTCACTGTACTTCCGTTTGTGAGTTTGTGGTCCACTCGCTACTTCTCTGTAAGTACCCTGTGGGTATCTGGTTCTGCCTTTCCCTTCTAGTCTGTTCCGTGTGAACAGAGCCCTGTTCCTTCCGCGTCTGCGGTTTTCGCTTTGCTCTGCTCTGTCCACCGCGTCTGCGGTTTTCGCCTTGCTCAGCTCTGTCCGCCGCGTCTGCGGTTTTCGCCTTGCTCAGCTCTGTCCGCCGCGTCTGCGGTTTTCGCCTTGCTCAGCTCTGTCCGCCGCGTCTGCGGTTTTCGCCTTGCTCAGCTCTGTCCGCCGCGTCTGCGGTTTTCGCTTTGCTCAGCTCTGTCCGCCGCGTCTGCGGTTTTCGCTTTGCTCAGCTCTGTCCACCGCGTTTGCGGTTTTCGCTTTGCTCAGCTCTGTCCACCGCGTCTGCGGTTTTCGCTTTGCTCAGCTCTGTCCACCGCGTCTGCGGTTTTCGCTTTGCTCAGCTCTGTCCACCGCGTCTGCGGTTTTCGCTTTGCTCAGCTCTGTCCACCGCGTCTGCGGTTTTCGCTTTGCTCAGCTCTGTCTACCGCGTCTGCGGTTTTCGCTTTGCTCAGCTCTGTCCACCGCGTCTGCGGTTTTCGCTTTGCTCAGCTCTGTCCACCGCGTCTGCGGTTTTCGCTTTGCTCAGCTCTGTCCACCGCGTCTGCGGTTTTCGCTTTGCTCAGCTCTGTCCACCGCGTCTGCGGTTTTCGCTTTGCTCAGCTCTGTCCACCGCGTCTGCGGTTTTCGCTTTGCTCAGCTCTGTCCACCGCGTCTGCGGTTTTCGCTTTGCTCAACTCTGTCCACCGCGTCTGCGGTTTTCGCTTTGCTCAACTCTGTCCACCGCGTCTGCGGTTTTCGCTTTGCTCAGCTCTGTCCACCGCGTCTGCGGTTTTCGCTTTGCTCAGCTCTGTCTACCGCGTCTGCGGTTTTCGCTTTGCTCAGCTCTGTCCACCGCGTCTGCGGTTTTCGCTTTGCTCAGCTCTGTCCACCGCGTCTGCGGTTTCGAATTTGTCTCCCAGTCTGTACTGGACCCTACCCAGCTTGTGCTCTAGTCTGCCTGTTCCTGTATTCCCCGGTGTGGGTCAACAGCCGTGTCCGGAGTCTGACCTGGAGTAGACCCTGGTTCCTCTGCTCGGTTCCTCCCTGGTGCACTGGCGTCGTATGCCGTCGTGCGATCTTGGTCGGATCGGGCAGATACTTAGTTACGCCCCTCCAGGCACTCTCCGGTTCATGGCACAGTGGAATCACTACATAAACACGCACACGCCAGTCAGTCTGGGCGTGTGCATTACAGCATGCTCAGGCCATGGTTCCCGTTGAGCCCCACGGCCTTCGCTCTCTGAGAAGTTTTCCAGCGAATACATTCATTAAAATAAATAAATAAAATTTTTTTTTTCCGTTTAGCTGAGTTCCAGGCGAATTACGCACCCGTCCAGATGGATCTATCTGCTCTCGTTCCTGCGGATCCGCTACGTTATTATGGGGATCCAAGACAAAGTCGTGCATTTGTGGAGCAATGCATGCTACACTTCAAGTTCTACCCTCTATGTTTTCCCACCGATCGGGTTAAGGTGGCATTCATTATGTCTTACCTGGCGGGTGATGCCTTGGAATGGATCAACCCCCTATATGAAACACAGGATCCGATCCTCCTGGACCTAATGGCCTTCCTGGTGGCCTTTCTAATGGTCTTTGATGATCCTATCCCGGAGGCTCCTGCTGAAGCTTCACTTCCCAATATCCCGGAGCAGCCCCAATGGGTAATGTGTGTGGGTAGCGCAATAGTCCTCCAGCCCAATGAGACTACTGCCCACCCAGAATCCTCACAGGGTGACTACGCTTTCCGGAATACTTCTCCCAACCTCAAGAGGCAGTCCAGATGTGCTAGGCGTAGAGGCAAGCCGTCACGCCAGGGTCTGTCCTCCCTGAGACCTCCTGACCCCAACTTTGAAGTCCCTACTGAAGCTTCATCTCCCTGTATCCCGGAGAAGCCCCAACGGGTAATGTGCGTGGCTAGTGCACCAGTTCTCCTGCCCAAAGAGACTTCTGCCCATCCAGACTCCACACAGGAGAACTTCCTGCACCCGGCATCAGATGCTTCACCCACTTTAACCGGTGTGCATGTCCAAGGATGCTCCAAAGCTGTGGTTACCTCAGAGTCTGTGCACCTCTACTACCTGGCGGAGGACCCCCTGTTGCCTCCTGAATCCTCCGGGATACCACTCGATGACAAATGGAGAGAGACTTTTCTACACCCAGTACTCGATACTTTGTCTGCTTCGTCCTGTGAGCCTGACAATGGGTACCCCAAAGTGGTAGTTACCTCCGAGTCTCTACACCCTTCCGACCAGGCGGAGGACCTCCAGTTGTCTCCAGAACCCTTCGGGGTGCTACCTGGTAGCGAAAGGACAGAGACTCTCCTATACTCTGTACCTGATACCTCGCTCGCTTCGTCCAGTGAGTCCAACCTAGTGTACTCCGAAGCAAAGGTTACTCCCGAGTCTCTACACCCCTCCGACCAGGCGGAGGACCTCCAGTTGTCTCCAGAACCCTTCGGGGTGCCACCTGGTGGTGAATGGATAGAGACTTTCCTATATCCTGGATCTGATACCTCGCTTGCTTCGTCCAGTGAGTCCGACCTAGTGTACTCTGAAGCAGAGGTTACCCATGAGTCTCTACACCCCTCTGACCAGGCGGAGGACCTCCAATTGTCTCCAGAACCCTTCAGGGTGCCACCTGGTGGTGAATGGACAGAGACTTTCCAATACTCGGTACCCGATACCTCACCTGCTTCGTCCAGTGAGTCCGACCTAGTGTACTCTGAAGCAGATGTTTTCCCCGAGCCTCTGCACTCTTCTGACCCGGCAGAGGACCTCCAGTTGTTTCCTGACTCCTCCGGGGTACCACCAGATAACAAAGAGACAGTGACTTTTTTTCACCCTGTACCTGATAACCTGTCTATTTCTTCCTGTGAATTTGACAAGATGTACCTCGAAGCAGAGGTTATCCCCGAGTCTCTACACCCCTCCGACCAGGCGGAGGACCTCCAGTTGTCTCCTGAACCCTTCGGGGTGCTACCTGATAACGAATGGACAGGTACTCTTCTATATTCGGTACCTGATACCTCGCCCGCTTCATCCAGCGAGTCCGACCTAGTGTACTCCGAAGCAGAGGTTACCCTCGAGTCTCTGCACTATTCCGACCCGGCGGAGGACTCCCAGTTGTTTTCTGAATCCTCCTGGGTACCACCAGATAACAAGGTAACAGGGACTTTTCTACACCTTGTACCTGATACCTCGCCCATTTCATCCTGTGAGTTTGACAAGATGTACCCCGAAGCAGAGGTTACCCCCGAGTCTCTGCACTCCTTCAACCCGGCGGAGGACTTCCAGTTGTCTCCTGAACCCTCTGGGGTGCTACCTGATAATAAGTGGAGAGAGACTTCCCTGTGTGCTGTTCCTGGTACTCCACCTGTTTCGTCTGTTGCTGAGGATGGCTGGATAGGAGGTAGCATCCTAGCTACCCAGATGAGACCAGTTTCTCCAGTGGACAGTGGAAGTGATCTACTTGAAGTAAAGGATTGGCCCTCGAATTCGCTGCGGAACATTCTGGCAGGCCTGAAGAAGAGGGGGCGTAAGGGGGGGGTACTGTAACATACCTGGCGGCGTCCTTGCATAGTGGTCCATCTCCCACTGTGCAAGAGCGCGCACTTGATCTCCAGTCCAGGGTGTCTCTCTGGCTTCCCTCCATGCTGTCTGTTTGCTTCTGTGTCTGCTGCTTATGGGCGGCGCCCGATCACTTCCTGCTTTTTGTACCTGCTGCAGGCACACCCTTTGTGCGTCCTCAGCCTATTGCTGTCTGTCACCTGGTATTTAAACCAGCTGCCCCACTAACCCATGCCTGAGCATCTTGCCCTGTCAGTTGGCTTTTGTCTCTGACATGCCAGGTCCTGTCTATGTTACCTGTCTTGCAGTATCTGTTCCCATGTTTGTACTGTGTCCTATCTGTGTACCTTAACCTGCAGTCTGTACTCGTTCCTTGCCTGTTCGTTCCGCCTTCCTGGAGGCTGTATTTCCAGGCCAGTCTGAACACGCTCCTTGCCTGTTCGTCCCGCCTCTCTGGGGGCCGTATTCCCAGACCCGCTCCTGTATCCCGCTGCAGTGTCGGTCTCCTCCGTACACTCAGTTCCAGTCTGAACTCTCTCCTATCTTTTACCTGTTTTTTCTCTATGTCCATTCCTTTCCTTTTTCTGCAGAGTCTGAACTCGTACCTACTCCTGCTCGTTGTCACTGTACTTCCGTTTGTGAGTTTGTGGTCCACTCGCTACTTCTCTGTAAGTACCCTGTGGGTATCTGGTTCTGCCTTTCCCTTCTAGTCTGTTCCGTGTGAACAGAGCCCTGTTCCTTCCGCGTCTGCGGTTTTCGCTTTGCTCTGCTCTGTCCACCGCGTCTGCGGATTTCGCCTTGCTCAGCTCTGTCCGCCGCATCTGCGGTTTTCGCCTTGCTCAGCTCTGTCCGCCGCGTCTGCGGTTTTCGCCTTGCTCAGCTCTGTCCGCCGCGTCTGCGGTTTTCGCCTTGCTCAGCTCTGTCCGCCGCGTCTGTGGTTTTCGCTTTGCTCAGCTCTGTCCGCCGCGTCTGCGGTTTTCGCTTTGCTCAGCTCTATCCACCGCGTTTGCGGTTTTCGCTTTGCTCAGCTCTGTCCACCGCGTCTGCGGTTTTCGCTTTGCTCAGCTCTGTCCACCACGTCTGCGGTTTTCGCTTTGCTCAGCTCTGTCCACCGCGTCTGCGGTTTTCGCTTTGCTCAGCTCTGTCCACCGCGTCTGCGGTTTTCGCTTTGCTCAGCTCTGTTCACCGCGTCTGCGGTTTTCGCTTTGCTCAGCTCTGTCCACCGCGTCTGCGGTTTTCGCTTTGCTCAGCTCTGTCCACCGCGTCTGCGGTTTTCGCTTTGCTCAACTCTGTCCACCGCGTCTGCGGTTTTCGCTTTGCTCAGCTCTGTCCACCGCGTCTGCAGTTTTCGCTTTGCTCAGCTCTGTCCACCGCTTCTGCGGTTTTCGCTTTGCTCAGCTCTGTCCACCGCGTCTGCGGTTTTCGCTTTGCTCAGCTCTGTCCACCGCGTCTGCGGTTTTCGCTTTGCTCAGCTCTGTCCACCGCGTCTGCGGTTTTCGCTTTGCTCAGCTCTGTCCACCGCGTCTGCGGTTTTCGCTTTGCTCAGCTCTGTCTACCGTGTCTGCGGTTTCGAATTTGTCTCCCAGTCTGTACTGGACCCTACCCAGCTTGTGCTCTAGTCTGCCTGTTCCTGTATTCCCCGGTGTGGGTCAACAGCCGTGTCCGGAGTCTGACCTGGAGTAGACCCTGGTTCCTCTGCTCGGTTCCTCCCTGGTGCACTGGCGTCGTATGCCGTCGTGCGACCTTGGTCGGATCGGGAAGATACTTAGTTACGCCCCCCCAGGCACTCTCCGGTTCATGGCACAGTGGAATCACTACATAAACACGCACACGCCAGTCAGTCCGGGCGTGTGCATTACAATGGGGCAGCCACAGTCAAGAGATCACGGAAAGACTGTGTCCCCACAAGCCTAAATGGCAACATCTCCACAGCTAACAATTTGGCAATGTGCGAGTTTAGGATTTGTGCCTGTGGGTGCATGGCTTGGTATTTACGCTTTCTTTCCAAGCTCTCAGGAACGGACAATTGGACGTTTCGCTGGGACAAGGAAGTGGATGTGGTTGATGTTTGTTGTGTGTGAGCAACCGCAGCTTGTGGGCAGGAGGTATGAGAGCCTCCTTCCTGAACAGCAGATTCTGAAGGACATAGAACAGGCGACATGGCATTGGTTTGTCCCGCAGATGTAGATTTGGTACCCTGGTGTTCTGCCCACCTACTGGGGTGATTGGTTGCCATGTGGTTTCACAAACTGGTGGTGCTTAGGTTGCCTTTGCCCTGGCCTCTTCTCAACTTGGTATGGCAGATGCTACAGACTACAATGTTTTTCTCTGAAGGACTTTCAGAAAAAAAATTCCACACAGCAGCTAAACGCCCCCTTGCCCTGACTTTGCGCACAGTGGGGGTACTCTTGGAAACAGTTGACCGAGTTCTCACTCTGGGCAAACCCCGACCCTCTTGGTGCCTGTGTTGGTGCTACATATCCATTTTCCTCTGTGTTGCTGTCATGGCTATGCGTGCCAACGGTCCAGGTCGGATCAGAGGACTCATCATCGACAAGCTCGTCTTCCATCTCATTCTCCTTCCCAGTTGACATTGTAGGCTGACCTGATGGCAACTTTGTCTCATCATCATCAGCCTCCACCTCTGGAGACAGTAAATGATGTTCCTCTAAGTGGCTTTCTTCTGGCTGTAGGTACTCAAATACTTGAGCATCAACGCACGCCACCTCCTCTTGTTCCATCTCAATGCTGCACGGTGATAGGCCAGAGCCAACCAAAGGATACGTACCAAACAGATCCTCGGAGTGCCCAAGCTTGGGGTCATATGTCTCCTGTGACTGATAATGGTGGGAGGAAGAAGAACCAGCTTCAGGATTGGATGGGCCAGCCTTCTGTGTATCGACAGTAGACTGTGTGGTTGTGGAAGATTTGTTGTTGCTTGGCAAATGTGTAGAGGCCTTGTCTGCTATCCAAGACAGAATCTGCTCTCGCTCTTCTGGCTTCCACACACGTTTACATTCCAGACTGGGAAATTTTTCCAGGAACATAGTGGATGCATCAATCTTCTTCTGACCTGACAGACTGAGTGCCTTCTCGCGCACCACTGACAGCACCACATCCATGTCTCTGTCCCATAACAACGGGCTTTTTTTTGGCATTTTGGGTTTTGTTGTCAGATTTTCAGATGTTGATGGCACAAGCCAAGCTAGCTGCCACAGCCAAGATAGTGGGTAAAATGGGCTGGTGCGTTCTTTGTAGCAGGCAGTAGGAAATATTTGGACTACTGCTTTGCGTAGAACACTAAACAGCTTTTAAAGTGGACTAATGTGGACAGAAGGCAGGCTGTCATCCCAAATACAGCAGGGAAAATGGCCTGGTGCGTGCTATGTAGCAGGCAGTAGGAAATGTTTGGACTACTGCTTGGCTTAGGGCACTAAATGCCTTTTTAAGTGGACTAATGTGGACAGAAGGCAGGCTGTTACCCCAAAAACAGCGGGGAAAATGGGTTGGTGCATGCTTTGTAGCACGCAGTAGGAAATGTTTGGACTACTGCCTTGCGTAGGGCACAAACGCCTTTTTAAGTGGACTAATGTGGACAGAAGGCAGACTGTCACCCCAAAAACAGCGGGGAAAATGGCGCTGCTGCGTACATTGTAACAGGCAGTAGGAAATGTTTGGACTACTGCCTTGCGTAGGGCACTTTTTAAGTGGACTAACATGGACAGCAGAAGCCAGGCTCTGACCCCTAAAACAGTGGGGAAAATAGACCGGTGCTTTAAAAAAAAAAAGGCAGCACAAAATGCTACTAATCTGTGTGCTGGAAAAATATTGCTTTGCCTCTGACAAGAGCTGTTTTAAGATGGACACTGGAATAACACTTTAACCTCTCCCTACCTAATACACAATCTCTCCCTCCCTGTACTCTGACTTTGTTGTGTGTCTTCAGCTCTGAAAAGAGCTATTTTTTGGTGGTATTAAGGAGCTAGTGAGTGGTTCCTTTAAACTGTCCCTGCTCGAGTATCTCTCCATCCCTACTCTACACTGAACTAGTAAACACTGCAGGTAGCCCTGAAAAGGGCTTTTGTTTTATCATTAGGCCTAAACACTCTCCCTAGCAGCTCAGCGATCTCTCCCTATGCTTGTAGAATGCAGACTCTGGATGTAATGTGCACAAAATGGCGGCGGCCGGGCTTAAATAGACCCTATGATGCTGGGCGGCCAACCAATCACAGTAATGCCACAACCAAGATGTCTGGGGCATTACTGTGATTGTTTAAGAAGCCAAGCATGTTTAGTGGCTGCAAAGGAGGCGCCAAAACTGCAGGGTGGGACATCCGAATATAGCAAGGCGAGTACACAAATACTCGCAATATAACGAGTAACCCGAATACAGTACTGCAAATAGTAATGGATACACTCACTCACTACTAGTCATCACCGCTCACCATCTTGGTGGAGTCCTCAAAGTTTTGGAGGAAGGTAGATATGTCTGATATCCATGTCCACTCCTGAGGTCTTATGTGTGGAGTCAGAACTGAATACCAACAGCCTTGTTGATCCTGGTAGTCAACAACTGCCCTATTCTGCTCACAAATCCTTCCCAAAATCTGCAATGTAGAGTTCCAATGCGTGGGGACATAACAGATCAGTCAGTGAGCCGGAAGCAGCAAACGCTGCTGAAGCACAGCAAGGGCGGCGGAAGCTCTAGCTGACTTTCTAAAATGGGCACACAAGTGGCGCACTTTGACAAGCAGATCTGGAAGATCCGGGTGGGTTTTGAGAAACCGCTGAACCACAAGATTAAATATTTGGGCCAGGCGTGGTACATCTGTGAGCTCGCTTCGGCTCAGAGCCACCATCAGGTTCTGACCATTGTCAGATACGACCATGCCTGGCTGTAAGGTCAGCTGTGTCAGCCACAGCTCTGCCTTCTCTTTCAGAGCTGTTCACAACTCTTCAGCATTGTGAGGTTTGTCACCAAAGCATATTAGCTTCAGCATAGCCTGTTGGCGCTTGGCCGTTGCAGTACTTCCAGTTTTTGACTTATGTGCTCATTTCGGAGATGGAGGCTGAAGAGGAGGAGGAGAAGGTACAGGAGCTGTATAATGTGGGGACAACCCTGATTGACAAAGGGCCGGCAATCCTCAGCATTGGGAGGACATGTTCCGTCCCAAGGTCTGACTGTCCTGCCCACAAGCACTTGTCCACGTGTCCGTGATTAGGGGAACTTTCCCAGTAAGTCCGTTGTTGAGGGCACGTCTAATGTTGTGGGACACGTGCTCATGTAATGCGGGGACGGCACACCGGGAGAAATAGTGGCGGCTGAGGACCAAGTACTGAGGGACGGCAGCCGCCATCAGGTTGCGGAAAGCTCCCATTTCCACGAGCCTACAAGGCAAAATTTCGAGTGCAAGCATTCACGAGATGTGGAAATTTAGTAGTGTGGCCTGTGGGGCATTGGCTGCGTATTTTTGCTTGCGTTCCAAGCACTGGGGTATGGACAACTGAACGCTGCGCTGGGACAAGGACATGGGAGTGCTTGCTAATGGTGCTATTTGAGAGTGTTCAACGACAGGTGCAGGGCGGGAGGCATCTTGGCATGCGCCATAGACAGAGGATTGGCGTGCACGCTTAACAGTGGAATAAGCAGTGGTGTCACTATAAAATGTTTGGTTCGGGTACCAGAACGGTACCCGAACTTGAACACGAACCCAGACCCTATTCATATGAATGGGGGGCCCGATCATCCGTGGTTTCCCATGCTGCCATCTGCGTGACAGCGTGGAAAACAGGGGCTATGTTCGGCGGTAAAATATAACCAGCAACGGCTAAACAGACAGCTGTGGGCTGATATTAATAGCCAGGGAAGGGGCCATGAATATTGGCCCCCACCGCAGCTAATAGCATAAGCCCTCAGCCGCTCCAGAAATGGTGCATCAATAAGATGCCCCAAATCTGGTGCTTAGCCTTGGCTCTTCCCACTTACCCTTGTGCGGTGGCAAGTAGGTTAATAGGGTTGGGGTTCAAGTCAGCCTTGTATTGACAGCTGACATGAAGCCCGAGGGTTAGTAAGTAATGTAGAGGGGTCTGTAAGACGCCCTCATTACTAAACCCACAATAAAGGTTTGTAAATAAAGACACACAGGTTTTACATATTTATTTCAAAATAAAAAACACAGTTATACTCACCTAACCCCTAATCCATGAAGCCATCATCCCCTGTAAAAAAATAAATAAATAAAAAAGCTCATTTATACTTACCCAACACCTAACCTGAAGCCATTGACCCCTGTAAAAAAGATAAAATAGAAAACAACCATATCCCTCACCTGAAGTGAAGAGCTAATCCATAATGTTCCACAATGATCCAGATGACACGGCGAGCAGTCGCATCAGCAGTCACTGATGTGATTGCTCTCCAGGACAGCATGCTGACACTGACACAGGAGTGTAATCGCTCCTGTGTCAGTGTATAGCGCTGAGCTGCGGTGAGAAAGTTCACAGCTGATGATCTCCAGTGAATTCACTTTCAGCATGGCTGCTGCGTGAGAACTTTCTCACCGCAGTTCAGTACTACACAATGCAGGAGAGATTACACTACTCTCAGTGTATGCCAGCTGCCGGGGAGAACAGTCCGATGGATTTTCTTCACGGCGGACAGGTGAGTATTATGGTGGTTTGTTATTTTTTATGGTTTACAGGTGACAAGGGCATTGGAAAATAGGTGTCAAGGTGAGTATAATGTTTTATTTTTATTTTTATTTCACTATTTATTTATTGATTTATGCATTTATTTATTTCATTTTTTATTTTTTTTTACTTTGAGCACAGGCGCCGGCTGACGAATACTCCCAACAGTGGCGCCTGCTCTCCCTGTAATCAGTGACAGCAAGCGTAGGCTGATGGGTGTAGTACTCTTATCAGCTGACGCCTGTGATCAGCAGTAAGCTTTTTACCCCTGATCACAGCTGTGGGCTCATGCTGACATCAGACAGCATGAGCCCGCAACGCTCTGATGTTACTTTCTGTCAGAAACCCTGTTTCCGCTCAATGTCATGCTGGTGACAGCACGGAAAACACCCAATGTTCAGGCTGCCGAAACTGAAGAGCAACACGAACTTCCTGAAGAAGTCTGTGTTCGGGGTCCGTGCCTGAACACTAGGTGTTTGGTAAGTTTTACTGTTCGGGTTCGCCCATCTCTAATTATTATTATAATAAGAATACACAGGGGCATTATTTCTATACAGGGGATCTATATTACTAGAGATGAGCAGATTGATCTAGGGAGGATCAAGATTGAGTCAAAATTCCTGAAATTTGCAGTTCCATGCAAATTCGAATACCCTGCGATTTGATTTGCGGGGAAAGGCAAAACAAATGACTGCACACTTTTTTTATTATCTACTTTAGATATCGTACACCACGTGACCAAACTGCCCACTGTTTACACATTTTTGTTTCCAGTCGTCAACCTATGAGTAGCAACTTTGCAACCGAGCATTTTCATTTTCTTAAATTACATTTCAGTTTGGTTGAAGGCGTGGCATCCTCAATATTTAAAAAAAAAATGTTTATCTAATTTAAAAAAATATTAAAAATATAAACTATAAAAAAAGCTTAAAGTTTTGCAATTGTTTGACTGACCAAATTTAACAATCGTAGGCACTGCGGCAATACTGCTGGCTATAGCAGCAAATTATCTTCCAACCGAATATCTATGTAGCGACCTCTTTAATTAGGGTTGATCATTTTTTTTAAGGGTGGGAGGATTTTAAACCAAAAATATCTCACTCCCCCCCCCCAAAAAAAAATAAGGTAAAAAAAAAACACAATTACACACATTTTACTTTTTGCCTACATATTTCATTATTTCAGTATATCTTATGTGGCAAAGAATGCATTCCTGGCTTTGCAAAAAAAATAAAATAATTAATTAAATTGGCTGTCAAAGTGCTACCTGTTTTTTTAACATCGCAACATGCTGGAATTCAATATTGTATATGTACACTATTTGTGCAAACAGTGTAGAGTTGTGATGGACTACATCATAGAGCAGTCAAATTGGAGAGAGGTGTTACTTTAAGAACTTACATTGGCAGCTAATCAGGGATGCGCATTGCCTACTGAAGTACCTTTAAAGAGGCAAGCTTCATGCTGAAATGCTTGTGGGAGGACAGGTTTATGGTTAACATTAAGCATAGAGATGATTACAGGACCGCTACACTTTTAGACACTCACTGTAAAAGCAAAATGGAGGAAATTTTTACAGCTTTCGAAGGGAAAACCAAGTGGGCTTGTTACCAACATAATCTCTGTTGCCTTATTTGCAAAGTTTTTCTTAGTAAATGTCTGCAGCTCGCATCTCTGACCAACAGACCCCTCTGCGATTTACCCAGACACATTTCCCCAACTGTGCAAGCATTGGAGCTCCAACATTTACCAGAATCAGCACTAGCAGTGGCAACATCTATAGTATATTTGACACAATGTATAAGATATTTTATCTGCCAGTGTGACAATTTAGTAGCTCATGTCAGCAAACTCAGAAACACTGACTGAACAACCCGATTCAGTTATATCTATACTAGCTATTGAACCCGTTCTAAGCCTGGGTGGCAAGCATTTTTATTGGTATATGGTCTCCCATGCTGGTATGTGCTGCGCCCTCCTGGTATTTGTGCTGCCCCCATCCTGTCCCCACCATCCTATCCTGGTATGCATGGCACCCCTCACCCCCAATCCTAGTATGCATGGCACCCCTCACCCCCAATCCTGGTATGCATGGCACCCCTCCCCCAATCCTGGTATGCATGGCAACCCTAATCCCCAATCCTGGTATGCATGGCACCCCTCATCCCTTATCCTGGTACGCATGGCACCCATCATCCCCAATCCTGGTATGCATGGCACCCCTCATCCCCAATTCTGGTATGCATGGCACTCCTCAGCCCCAATCCTGGTTTGCATGGCACACCTCATCCCCAATCCTGGTATGCATGGCACCCCTCATTCCAAATCTGGTATACAAGGCACCCCTCATCGCAATCCTGGTATGCATGGCATCCCTCATCCCTATCCTGGTATGCATGGGCCCATCACCTCCATCCTGGTATGTATGGCCTCCTCATTCCTATCCTGGTATGCATGGTACCCCTCATCCCTATCCTGGTATGCATGGCCCCTCATCCCTATCCTGGTAAGCATGGCACCCCTCATCCCCAATCCTGGTATGCATGGCATCCCTCATTGACAATCCTGGTATTCATGGCACCCCTCAACCCCAATCCTGGTAGGAATGGCACCCCTCATCCCATTTCTGATATGCATGGCACCCCATAGCTCATCCTGGTATGCATGGCCCCCTCATCCCAGTCCTGGTATGTATGGCACCCCTCATCTCCTAATCCTGGTATGTATGGAACCCAATCCCTCATCCTGGTATGCATGGCAACACTCATCCCCCAATCCTGGTATGCGTGGCACCCCATCCCTCATCCTGGTATGTATGGTACCCCTCATCTCTATCCTGGTATGTATGGTACCCCTCATCCTGGTATGCATGGCACCCCATCCTTCATCCTGGTATGTATGGTACCCCTCATCTCTATCCTGGTGTGTACGGTACGCCTCATCCTGGTATACATGGCACCCCTCATCCCAATTCTGGTATGTATGGCCTCCTCATCCCATAAACCTGGTATGCATGGCACCCAATCCCTCATCCTAGTATGCATGGCACCCCTTATCCCTATCCTGGTATGCATGGCACCCCTTCCCTTATCCTGGTATACATGGTACCCCTCATCCCCAATCCTGGTAGGAATGGCACTCCTCATCCCAGTTCTGATATGCATGGCACACCATCGCTCATCCTGGTATGCATGGCCCCCTCATCCCAATCCTGGTATGTATGGCACCCCTCATCCCCTAATCCTGGTATGTATGGAACCCAATCCCTCATCCTGGCATGCATGGCACCACTCTTCCCCCAATCCTGGTATGCATGGCACCCCATCCCTCATCCTGGTATGTATGGTACCCCTCATCTCTATCCTGGTATGTATGGTACCCCTCATCCTGGTATGCATGGCACCCCATCCTTCACCCTGGTATGTATGGTACTCCTCATCTCTATCCTGGTGTGTACGCCAAGCCTCATCCTGGTATACATGGCACCCCTCATCCCAATTCTGGTATGTATGGCCTCCTCATCCCAGAAACCTGGTATGCATGGCACCCAATCCCTCATCCTAGTATGCATGGCACCCCTCATCCCTATCATGGTATGCATGGCACCCCATCCCTTATCCTGGTATACATGGTACCCATCTTCCCCAATCCTGGTAGGAATGGCACCCCTCATCCCATTTCTGATATGCATGGCACCCCATCGCTCATCCTGGTATGCATGGCCCCCTCATCCCAATCCTGGTATGTATGGCACCCCTCATCCCCTAATCCTGGTATGTATGGAACCCAATCCCTCATCCTGGTATGCATGGCAACACTCATCCCCCAATCCTAGTATGCATGGCACCCCATCCTTCATCCTGGTATGTATGGTACCCCTCATCTCTATCCTGGTATGTATGGTACCCCTCATCCTGGTATGCATGGCACCCCATCCTTCATCCTGGTATGTATGGTACCCCTCATCTCTATCCTGGTGTGTACGGTACGCCTCATCCTGGTATACATGGCACCTCTCATCCCAATTCTGGTATGTATGGCCTCCTCATCCCTGAAACCTGGTATGCATGGAACCCAATCCCTCATCCTAGTATGCATGGCACCCCTCATCCCTATCCTAGTATGCATGGCACCCCATCCCTTATCCTGGTATGTATGTTACCCCTCATCCATTGCATGCTGCCCACATACAAAAAAATAAACACTTATACTCACCTTTCTTACCTGTGCTCCAGTGCTGCTGTGTCCTGTTCTGCCGGAGGCCGGGGGAGGAGTATGGCACCGGAGTACGCATGTGCCCATACCGCGCTTTCCGGCGCCTTTTTGCTGAAGACACACTGCAAATATGTCTTCAGTAAAATGGCGCCGGATAGCGCTATGCGCATGAGCCGATTTTGACGCCTCACTCCTGCTCTGGTCTCTGGCGAAGAGAGACGCCGCGGCAACGCTCCTCCCGGTCAGGTAAGTATGTAAGTATGGCGCCGGAGATATGTGTTCAGTGTCTAGGCATACCGTGATCTCTGGCGCCATACACACTCCTCTTACCTGTAACGGCTCCATGCGTGCGTCTGTCTGGAGCCAGACTGCGCAGGAGTCTCGCGCTTGCACAGTCTATAAAGGCTTCAGACAGAGACACGCATCTCCCGTTATATTATAGATTGTGTACTTTCTCAGTCAGTTACCCAGAGCCCTGATCTTATGGACATCTCAGTCAACATATTGGTCAAGTGGCTTGAACTGGCCCAGTTTTCCTTGGCTATGCTGTTGTGTCCAACCTCCAGTGTCATATCATAGAGGGTGTTCAACATGGTTGGTGGGTCCGTCATTTGCGCGAGCGGTGCTGGTCTCTGTACTCAGGGTATTCTGACAGCGTGCACTGTTGCCGGCTCGATACTGCTGATCTGAGTCTGCAACAGAGGGTGCTTTGTCTTTGTGCACATCACACAGTGCACATCAGGCAGGGATTAGCCCAGCCCATGAGACAAGAATCAATGATGACACTTCATTACTACTGGGATTCTCAAACGAAACATCAAAAAGGAAGTGAAAAAAATATATAGAAAAGCAGATAGTTTAGTTAGGGAAGGATAGGGAATTTTTAATTCAAACATGTTAGAAAATAATTTAGATGATGGCACTAAATAGATAGGGATTTAGGAGGAAAATTACTTTGAATTTCAGGCCACCCACTTTAATAATATAACTCTCATTACAAAATCTTCAGTTTTACTTAAATTAGTTGATACAGAAATTGATGAATTTTAAACAGCACTACTGTCAAATTAGCTATATTCATAAAACTGAGGTACCTACTATACACCAGAAATTGAACAATTTTTGTGTGTCCACCAACATCTGCAAAGCATACTTTTCTTTGATATTACTTTACCTCTTTATAAACTTTCCCATGTTTTACAATTGTTATTGAGTAATCCTCACTTTCTTGAAATGCTTCAAATTTTCTTATCAGTACTTAAATAAATAAAGTGCAATTACCAAAAGGACTGTAGGCACTAAAATTCTGGAGTGACGCATTGGCTTTTTTTGGGAAAGTTTTGTAGGCATGCTTTGTGATCTGTGCAGGTGTCACTGTACAGGGATGGTGAGATGGTGATATGTGATCATCATCTATTTTGAATGGTGTAATCTTGTTTATCTATATGATTTTACCTTTCATTTTAATTCTGTCTGTGATTATAATAAGATGACTACTTAAAAGTAATCTCTATTTATTGAACATTAAGCATCAACCTAATTTTAAGGACAGTTGTCAGAATGCAAACTGCAAGATTTGGGGATATTTTTTAAATTTAGATAATAATATGGAAAATAAAAAAAAAAAATAGATTTTTTTTTAACATAAAAACGTGATTTTAAAATTGTTTTCCCTTTAATTCTCAATGTAACATTTGGCAGATTCTATGTGACTGACATTCATGCAGTTTGTCCATGTTTTATTAAAAGCAGTAGTAATTTTAGAGAAAGGGTTGGTAATGGTAGAAATTGTGGGACACTAATGATCGTAAAGAGCACTACGCAGAAGGACATTCAATTTTCGATTTACTGTAGAATTTTGAGCATTATTATTGCGCTGCAATGTAATATGTTCATTCTGTAATAATTATTTGAAGATAGGATATTAAGAATTCAAATGTATGTATTTTAAATCATCCTAAACTTCTAATTGCTGAATTTAAGTCAGCATGACCTAACAGCATTTTGCAGTGTTTTAATAATGGTGGAGGATTTAAATTTTTTTTCTTTTACAAAACAGAACAAAACATGCTTGAAGGAATAAAATGAAGTAGATAATGCCTTTAGTATTTCCAGTTAATAAAGAAAATTTTAATAATGCAAGTCATGAGTGTAATACTTGGAGGAAAGAGTGCATATGTGATTAAAGTGTCTTTCTGTTGAATAGTAAGGTCAAAGAAACTGCATACCCTTGTTACAAGCTAGACAATACATTTCATGCACGAGACACTTAGCTAGCGATTGAGATGCTGACTGTTCACATTTTTAACATTAACTGGAGCAAAGTATGACAACCACAGTTGTGTATGTGTAAAGGAGTGTGAAGATGGCTGATACCCTCTGAAGACATTGCTATGAATATTTTTGATATGATGATATGCTGTACTAATTTGTTTTATTATTTGTTGGGGTTTGATGCAGCTATTTAATGTATGATTAATGTCTTGTAATGCAAATGTGTGGGGAAAGTGAAAGTAACATTGCAGTCACACATCAGGGAGCGGGTAGCGCAGCACAGAACTGGAAAGCCGGCCGGTTATTTCAAATGAACAGCTGAGGTATCAGCTGATGCTGATCAGCTGTTCATTTGAAGTAGCCGCGGTGCCCTCAGAGGGTTTATGTGAGTTCATGCTTGACTGCATGAACTCACATGAACTTTCCCACGGCCGCACAGGTCAGCCACACCTCCCAGACCATCCCATCAATCCAGGAAGACGAGAATCCCATACCATTCCCATCTTCCCGGATCATGGCTGAGCACCTGCGATGGTACAAGAGGATGGAGCTGAATGTCCCGGTCATGATTGGTGTGTGCGCGGTGTCTGTGGGTGTTTGCGTGTGTCTGCGGGTGTTTGCAGGTGTCTGCCAGTGTCTGTCGGTGTCTGTGGGTGTCTGCGTGCAGGCAGACATAGGCCGATGTGACACTACTACTCCCATCGGCCTATGTCTGTCCCCTGTCCACTCGTGCCAGCAGGATCAGCTCGATGGGAGCAGTAGTTCCCATCAGCCTGATCCTACTATTTAAACTGCCCTATATGTTATTTTTGCCCCTATACATGTTTTATTTTTTTAGGCCCCCGTATTTTTTTTTTTTGTTTTTGGTCCCCAATAAATTTTAAATACATTTCATTGGTGGCCAGTGGTTACCTAAAATAAATTAGGTTATACATTACCTGTCCCCGCCGATCGCCACCTAAAATAAAGTAAAAAATAAAAAAATACACCTATACTCACCTAGACACCCAATTCCCCGAAGCCATCGATCTCCTGTAATAAAATATAAAATAATAAACCACAACCTTATCCTTACCCCTCCGTAGTAGTCCAAATCGAGTGTCCCACGATGATCTCAAGTTTAGAGCAGCCACATAAAATGTGACCGCTCTAAACCGCTGCCGCCGTTATAATGACGGGGACGTAAAGCAACACTGTCATTGCATAAGCGGGTTCTCCGGAGTTCAGGCAGCGCTGCTCCTGACCGTGAGAAATTCCCACGGCACAGCAGGGCCGTAAAGGAGGTCTCCGGAGCTGCGCTGACTGAATGCACTCCAGTGACCTCAGTCAGGGGCTCACGCTGCCGGGAGCGGACGTGTTCCCGGCAGTGTGAGCTTACAGCAGCAATGACAGCTGTCACATCTCCAGATGTTTCAGCTGTGCATGGGAGATTAGCGCAGGAACGTGGACAGGTAACTATTTTTTTTTTTGTAAACTAAGAATTAAATAAAATGGTGTGTTTTATTTCAATTAAATTATTTTTTTCTGGGTGTAGTGTGTGTTTTTTCTTTCTAACACTTTGTAGGTTAGCAAAGGGGGTGTCTTATAGATGCCCATCATTACTAACCTGGGCTTCATGGCAGCTGGCGCTGACATGAATCCGATCACTATTACCCCCTGCCACCGCACCAGGGCAGCGTGGAAGAGCAAGGCTAAGCGCCAGATTTGGCGCACAAATAGGATGTGCCAAATCTGGGGCGGCTGAGGGCTGATATTATAGCCTGGGAGGGGGCCTATAACCATGGCCCCTTTCTAGGCTATTAATATCAGGTCGCAGCTGTCCACCTAGCATTTGCTGGCTCCAATTTATAGGGGGATCCTATTAAATTTTTTTTTTTGGGGGTCCCACCTGTAGAATGGGCTGTAAAGGCTAAGCTAACTGCTGTGGACTGATATTAATAGCAAGGGAAGGGGCCATGATCCTTGGCTACTTCCCAGACTATTTAATCAGCCCTCAGCTTTCCCTCTTTTCCTTAAAAATACGCATGAGCCTACCCTTTTTTTTTTTTATACATTGAATAGGGGTTGGACAAGGAAATGACATAAAATTGGCCTTTTTTTCTTCACTAACTTTATTTGTCTTCAAAAATGCTTCAAAAACGCGTCAAAAATGCACATAGAATTCGCATGCGTTTTTCTGGCAAGGAGATGCGGAAATGGTCAGGAAAATTTCTGCTTCATTTCTGCATCGTGGGCACATAGCCTAATATTGGTGTGACCCCATGAATTTCGGGCATAGGGCCAGCGGATAATACAAAGCTGGCCCTAACCCCTTTATTACCCAGTGAGCCACCGCACCAGGGCCCTGGATGAGCTGGATACAGCGCCAGAAGATGGCGCTTCTATGAACGCGACATTTTCTGGGGTGGCTGCGGACTGCAGTTTGCAGCAGGGGGGGCCCACAAAGCTTGGGCCACCCTGCGCTGTGGATTCCAGCCCTCAGCAGCTTAGTTGTACCTGGCTGGACACAAAAATAGGGCGAAGCCCCATGTATTTTTTTTTTAAATTATTTCATGAAATTCATGAAATAATAAAAAAAAAAGGGCTTCCCTATATTGTTGTGTCTGGCCAGGTACAAATAGGCAGCTGGGGGTTGGGGGCTGCCCGTTCCTGGATGCTGTACCTGGCTGGCATACAAAAATATGGCGAAGCCCACGTCAAAATTTTTGGGAAAAATGTATTAAATAATAAATAATAATTTAGGGACTGCATCTTGATTTACCCCTCAAGTGTCATTTAGTGTTAAAATAAAGGATTTATTAAAAAAAAAATTGGCGTGGGATCCCCCATAATTTTAGTCTCTAGCGGAGGTTAAGCAGACAGCTGGGGCAGATGTTTGAAGCCTGGGAAGGGGGTAATACCCACGGAGCTTCCCAGGCTACTAATATCAGCCCCCAGCTGAATACCTAGCCTTTACAAACTATTAAAATGGGGGACCCAAAGAAAAAATGTCGTGGGGTTCCCTTATTTTAATAGCTAGCAAAGGCTAGGCAGACAGCTGGGGGCTGATATTAATAGCCCAGGAAGGGTTCCATGTATATTGGCCCCCTCTCAGGCTAGAAACAGCAGCCCCAGCTGCCCCAGATTTGGCACATCCTATTTGTGCGCCAAATCTGGCACTTAGCCTCGCTCTTCCACGCTGCCCTGGTGCGATGGCAGGGGGTAATAGTGGTGGGGTTCATGTCAGCGCCAGCTGCCATGAAGCCCAGGTTAGTAATGATGGGCATCTATAAGACACCCCCATTACTAACCTACAAAGTATTAAAAAGAAAAAACACACACTACACACAGAAAAAAATAATTTATTTGAAATAAAACACACAGTTTTATTTAATTCTTAGTTAACTAAAAAAAAAAATAGTTACCTGTCCACGTTCCTGCGCTGATCTCCCATGCACAGCTGTCACATCTGGGGATCTGTCATTGCTGCTATAAGCTCACGCACGAGTGGACAGGGGAGAGACATAGGCCGATGGGAGTAGTAGTGTCTCATCGGCCTATGTCTGCCTGCACGCAGACACCCGCAGACATCGCGCAAACACCGGCAGACACCCGCAAACACCCGCAGACATCGCGCAGACACCCATAGACACCGGCAGACACCCGCAGACACCGGCAGACACCCGCAAACACCCGCAGACACACGCAAACACCCACAGACACCTGCAGACACCGCTCACACACCAATCATGACTGGGACATTCAGCTCCATCCTCTTGTACCACCCCAGGTGCTCAGCCATGATCCAGGAAAACGGGAATGGTATGGGATTCTCGTCTTCCTGGATTGATGGGATGGTCTGGGAGGTGTGGCTGACCTGTGCGGCCGTGGGAAAGTTCATGTGAGTTCATGCAGTCAAGCATGAACTCACATGAACCCTCTGAGGGCACCGCGGCTACTTCAAAAGAACAGCTGATCAGTATCAGCTTATACCTCAGCTGTTCATTTGAAATTACCAGCCGGCTTTCCAGTTCTGTGCTGCGCTACCTGCTCCCTGATGTGTGCTCCCCGCTCCCCCGCCGCCTCCCATCCCGATCCTAAGTTAGGACCGGGCGGGGAGCAAAGCACTAGGGTGCGGGGAGCGTACATCAGGGAGCGCGGAGCGCAGCACAGAACGGGAAAGCCGGCGGTGCAGTCTTTTCACTGCCGGCTTCCCCGCCCGGGTCCTTCGCTCCCCACTCCTTGGTGCTGCGCTCCCTGCCCGGTCCTAACTTAGGATCGGGATGGGAGGTGGCGGGGGGAGCGGATGATTGGGATGGGATGCTGCGGGGAAGCTGTATGGGGCTGTGTGATTGTTTAAAAGCCGGCGGCTTTTTACCGCCCGCCGGCTTTTAAACAATCAGGAGAATTCTCTCACGCTGGGATGGCATTCTGTTGACAGGCTGGATCGCAGCTGCCATCCAGCTTGTCATCCTTCAGAGACACTGCAGAGCGCAGGCATTATGGGAACTTCGTATTCCTGTATTCGATATTCTAAAAGTATCGGAACTCAGTATCGGAACTCCGATACCACGAATATCGGTCGATACCCGATATTACAGTATCAGAATGCTCAACACTACTTATGAGCAACAGGCTCCAGTGACAAACTGTATAGTTTCCTTAGCAGCACGGTAATTCTCAGTATTCCCAGTAGTACAGGACAGCACAGTTCTAATGCAAAGGAATATTATTGAACACAGCATTCTTTACAGCACAGTGAGATGGAGGGGGGGGTTGCTGAGGGAGAGGATTCCTGTGACACAAATTTTTCCAGTCCTTATCTTTCTGCCTGACAATACTCTGCACTGTTAGTTCTGGAACTCTACCTGACCTGTGCTTAGCTTTACTCCTGACTTGAATCCTTTTCACTTGCAGGGGCGCTTCTGTGAGATATAGAAAACAGGCACCACCTTTCTCTTCGGCTCCAGCTAGACAGTAAACAACTTCCCCAGATTCCCCATGGTGCTCTGCTAAAACACTCCCCTTCTCCTGTGACTGTGTTAACCCCTCTAGTTGCTGGATGCTTCTGGACCACAACACTTCCTGTCTCATGTGCTTGTGTTACTTCTAATAGTTGCTGAACACTTTTAAAGCAACAGCACTACTTCTGCATGTCACACTCTGCAACAGCACTACTTCTGCATGTCACACTCTTCCTTCCTTTTTGATTGTTGTCCTCGATATTCGCCTTAATTGGTCAATCTGACCAATTCTGAGACAGTGGTGAATCTTGGATAACTTTATATACAATTTGGCATTGCGAAATTGGTATAACGTTCATAAACATTGATAACAACCTAATCTTATGACCTTTTTCTTGTAGGATGCCTGTAAGAAATAAACAATTAACACAATTAAAACAATCAGCATATCTTCAGCTGGAGCTTTTCATACGTCGTCAACCAACACTCTCTCTATGCTTTAACAGTTCTTTGTTTCTACAAAGTCTTTTAAGGAAAATCAAAGCATGAAAACAAGTCTTTCCACCAGGCAACATCTTCCATACTGCCTCTCGGTGGTGAATACCACTCAAGTGGGCTTACCTGGTCCACAGGCAGAGATACCTGTTTCCAGTTGACAGTCCTTGGCACTTGATTCAGTTCACCAAGTGTCTCATACGTCAGCATCACGGGCCTCCTCACTTCTTAAGTCGACATCCTCCTGGTGGGTTGTTCCTCAGAGACCACAGGTTCTTCGGTCACAGAAGTTTCTTCCGCCGCACTCATTTCCTGTGCTTCCTCAGATGCTCTTGGAGCTGCCTTTGTAAGTTCCTGTACTTCTGAGTTGCTGGTTTCCGCACGGTCTGGTAATTACGCTCCTCCTGAGTGTTGAACGATCTCTTCAGGGGCTGGTGTTTGATCATCAGATCTGAATTGGACTTCATCTGTACTCCTTGATACGAACTCTGGAGCCTCAGGACTTAGTTCACTCTCCTGAGGATGTTACATCCCTCTCCTTGCCGGTCTGAGAAATACAAGGTGTGTTCTTCTCCACTGGAACTTTCAAAGTCACTATCCACCTCCTGAGCTTCAGTCTATGGTGGTCCCTTAGTCGATCTTGGATGATGTCGATCTACTTCTGGAAAGTCTTGTTGTGGTGGGAGATAATCACAGGGTAGCAGTAAATTCCGATGGACTATTCTGGTATTCCTGTCTCCGGTTTCCAATCGGATTTCATACACTGGGCTGTCATCAGCTTTCCTCCTTACGACCACATACACCTTGTCTTCCCAGTACGAACAAAGTTTTCCTGGACCGCCTTTCTCACGTACGTTCTTGACTAGAACCCAGGTTCCCGGTGCCAATTCTGCTTCATAACATTTTCGATCATAGTACTCCTTACTCTTGCTCTGTCCTTGAGTAATTACTTTGAACGCTATGTTGTATGCCTCTGCCATCCGTTCCTTCCATTTTCAAATGTACTCCGGATACGTTCTGTAAGTCTCTGACACCAGAGTATCGAACATTATGTCGATTGGCGGTCTTGGTGATCATCCATACAATAGGAAAAAGGGTGAGTAACCCGTTGCATCGCTCTTTGTACAGTTATAGGCATGTACCACTTTTGACAGAGAACTCTTCCAGTCTTTCTTCTCATCAGCTGTTACATCGACAATAATGTCCGGTTAAAATGTTTCATTTGTTCACTACCCTGTGGGTGATAGGGCGTTGGATGGGATCTCGGAATTCTACAGTACTTTCCAAGCTTGGCAAAGTTCTGGTTCTCAAATTCTCTTCCTTGGTCGTGGTGTAACCTCGTGGGGAACCCAAACCTCAAAGCAAAATCATTGAAGATCTTCTCTGCCGTTGTTTGACTCGATTTACTGGTGGTGGCATATGCTTGAGCAAATAGAGTGAAATGGTCCATTACCACCAAGATCAATTCGTAACCACCCTTGCACATCTCGAGATGTAGAAAGTCTCTTGAGACCATCTCAAATGGATACGCAGTTTGGATGTTGCCCAGAGGTGCCCAGGTTGATGTGTTGGGACAATTATCTTTCAGACACCCACATTCTCGGGTCACATACCTCTCAATATCTCTCTGTGTATACGGCCAGAAGAAATGTTAGTGGATCAAATTTGTTGTCCTGCCACGCCCAGGTGTCCCATGTTTTCATGGAGTTCTTTGAAGACCAACCTACGGAATACTCTGGGTAGTACCAACTGCCGGTTTTGTCCTCCTTTATGATACAGGATACCGTCTTCACTGAGGTAGAGCTTCGTCCATTCTTTAATTAAAACAGATACTGCTGGTGACTCATTGTCTCTCTCCCGTTTACTTGGAAACCGATTTTGGTCCACATAAAGTAGTATTCTACCAATTATCTAATCTTCCCGTTGTGCGCTATGGATTTTCCCTTTTGGTAGTTGCTGAATAGACCAGGGGTGATCTTGTTCTCTTGCTTTAATGGTGGTTTCCACCGTCAACGGACACCACAATGGTGTGTCTTCCTCCTGATAAGCTTGTACTGCTTGGGTAGTGCTCTCAATTGCTTCCAGACTGACTTCCTCCGAGCATTCTTGTATGAACTCCTCAGGCTCTAGTGGCATTCTTGACAATCCGTCAGCATCTGCATTGCATTTTCCTGGCCTGTACTTGATGCTGAAATTGAAGTCAGCTAGTTCAGCGACCCATCTCTGACCCATTGCATTCAGTTTGGCTGTAGTAAGGACATACAGTACAGACCAAAAGTTTGGACACACCTTCTTATTTAACGATTTTTCTGTATTTTCATGACTTTGAAAATTGTACATTCACACTGAAGGCATCAAAACTATGAATTAACACATGTGGAATTATATACTTAACAAAAAAGTGTGAAACAACTGAAAATATGTCTTATATTCTAGGTTCTTCAAAGTAGCCACCTTTTGCTTTGATGACTGCTTTGCACACTCTTGGCATTCTCTTGATGAGCTTCAGGAGGTAGTCACCGGAAATGGTCTTCCAACAATCTTGAAGGAGTTCCCAGAGATGCTTAGCACTTGTTGGCCCTTTAGCCTTCACTCTGCAGTCCAGCTCACCCCAAACCATCTCGATTGGGTTCAGGTCTGGTGACTGTGGAGGCCAGGTCATCTGACGTAGCACCCCATCACTCTCCTGCTTGGTCAAATAGCCCTTACACAGCCTGGAGGTGTGTTTGGGGTCATTGTCCTGTTGAAAAATAAATGATGGTCCAACTAAACGCAAACCGGATGGAATAGCATGCCGCTGCAAGATGCTGTGGTAGCCATGCTGGTTCAGTATGCCTTCAATTTTGAATAAATCCCCAACTGTGTCACCAGCAAAGCACCCCCACACCATCACACCTCCTCCTCCATGCTCCACGGTGGGAACCAGGCATGTAGAGTCCATCCGTTCACCTTTTCTGCGTCGCACAAAGACACGGTGGTTGGAACCAAAGATCTCAAATTTGGACTCATCAGACCAAAGCACAGATTTCCACTGGTCTAATGTCCATTCCTTGTGTTCTTTAGCCCAAAGAAGTCTCTTCTGCTTGTTGCCTGTCCTTAGCAGTGGTTTTCTAGGAGCTATTTTACCATGAAGGCCTGCTGCACAAAGTCTCCTCTTAACAGTTGTTGTAGAGATGTGTCTGCTGCTAGAACTCTGTGTGGCATTGACCTGGTCTCTAATCTGAGCTGCTGTTAACCTGCGATTTCTGAGGCTGGTGACTCGGATAAACTTATCCTCAGAAGCAGAGGTGACTCTTGGTCTTCCTTTCCTGGGGCGGTCCTCATGTGAGCCAGTTTCTTTGTAGCGTTTGATGGTTTTTGCAACTGCACTTGGGGACACATTCAAAGTTTTCCCAATTTTTTGGACTGACCGACCTTCATTTCTTAAAGTAATGATGGCCACTCGTTTTTCTTTACTTAGCTGCTTTTTTCTTGCCATAATACAAATTCTAACAGTCTATTCAGTAGGACTATCAGCTGTGTATCCACCTGACTTCTGCACAACACAACTGATGGTCCCAACCCCATTTATAAGGCAAGAAATCCCACTTATTAAACCTGACAAGGCACACCTGTGAAGTGAAAACCATTTGCGGTGACTACCACTTGAAGCTCATCAAGAGAATGCCAAGAGTGTGCAAAGCAGTCATCAAAGCAAAAGGTGGCTACTTTGAAGAACCTAGAATATAAGACATATTTTCAGTTGTTTCACACTTTTTTGTTAAGTATATAATTCCACATGTGTTAATTCATAGTTTTGATGCCTTCAGTGTGGATGTACAATTTTCAAATTCATGAAAATACAGAAAAATCTTTAAAGGAGAAGGTGTGTCCAAACTTTTGGTCTGTACTGTAGGTCAAAGGGTAATTGTCAGTGTATGCCTCAAACTCTTTTCTGTAGTAGAGATACTCTAAATTGTTCACAGATAGCCCATTTCAATGCCAGGAATTCCAATTTTCCGGAATGTAGATGGTAATTCTTCTCGGCGACTGTCAACGTTCTAGAACCGTAACCGATGACTCTCATTTTTCCATCTTGATGCTGATACAGGGAAACTCCCAGTCCAACTTGAGAAGCGTCACAATGAAGGACAAATGGTAAATTGAAATCAGGATATCCCAAGATGGGTGGTTTTACCAGTTAGTCTACTAGTTCTTCCAATACCTCCTGCTGGTCTGCTGTCCAGAGAATGGGCTATTGGGACCAAACGGCGTTGTTTCTTTTAAGCCCGGTCCTACCCGCGTTTTTCTTTTTCTCCATGGGTGTTGTTGTCTCTGTCATCCCCCCCAAGAGGAGGTATAGTGGGGCGGCAATCCTGGAGAAGTTTCGAACGTAAGTACGATAGTAGGAGAGGAATCCTAATATCTGCCTCAACTCCCCGGCGGTAGAGGACCGCTTGTCTTTTAAGGCCGGAACCAGAGCGATTTCTGCTGGGTCCATGGTATATCCTTCTTTGGACACAATTTTCCCTAGAATTTGGACTTGTCTTTTGAATAGTTGACACTTCTTTGAGGTCAACTTAACTCTGTGCTGTTGATACCATTGTAATACGATCCTCATGTGTTCAACAAGCTCCCAGAAGGTTTTGCTGTGTACAACATTGTCATCCGAGTATGGCTGGCAGATATCATCCCTGAATCCTTCTAAACATGTCTCCATGCTCCTCTGGAATTCTGCGTGAGGAATAAGACGACTTTGACTTTTGGACCCAACCTCTGTTGATGAGATCATGTAAATATTCGTTCACTTCACAATGTAATGGTTTTAGCACAGACATGTAACTTCTGGTTACTGGGGTCGTGTCTTTCAAATTGATTTTCAAATGCATTGACAGGATACAGCCTATATCAAAGTCATCTTTGGAGAGTGCATAACACTCTTCTCTCAGCATCTGTTTTGCTACAGCTAGATCTTCAGCACACTAGTGTTCCAGGGGTACTGGGGGATCCCAGGACCCCGAGGTGGGTTGAGCAATTTCCTCCCCTGGGCAACTCCTGTTCCTTGGTGGGGAGACTGAATTCACTGAAGACCCCTGGGCTGGTCTCACACTGGCTGAATATACCGTTTTAACAGTTTCAATGTGACCTAATACAGTCTTTGGATCCAGTCTAATTTCGTGTTTCGTAGTATTCATCACCGGTACTGTCACTCGAGCAAACCCACCAGTAAGAATCGTAAGCACAGTCTCACCTTGAACTACTGTAGGCCTTCCAGAAGTTCTGAGGAGTCTTTTGGCACGAACAATCTGTCTTGTGTTTCGTGATGACCTCACTGATTACATTATAACCCAGGATAGGATCCTCTGCCACGTTCTGATCACTGGTCACGAGAAAAGGTACCAAAAACTCGATGGTGTTGCTGTTCTTCATGGCCTTGAGTTGGAAAGTCACTTCCACCCAGCCTATAAAAGGGACTCCGGTCAGGTTGACGGCTTTGCCGTGGAGTTCCACTGGCCCCAAGAGTTCTTTTAGTGACGGAAGGCAAGTGTGTGGCAGGTAGCGCCTTCTCCATTCTTCATTTAAAAGGCTAGCTTGGGCTCCTGTGTCCCACAGTGCTTTTACTAGGAGTCCATCTAGCTGGCAATGTATAAAGCACCTTTCACCGATTAAGCTGATGAGGTTATTTTTACTGACTGAGGAATCCTCCTCCCAGGAATACATCATTTGACCTCCACACTGGGCATTAAGTAACTAATGCCCCTGTCTCCCTTGCAGCTGTTGTAGCCGGGAACACACTTGGGGATAGTACTGATGCTGCCGTTTTACCTCATGCACAGTTCTGGGGTTTGGTGAGATTTTGATTTGCTTCTGGGGCCTCCTCCATGTCGCGGTTACCAGTCGCCCCGCACTGATAACCTCCTGTCTTTTAACCCAAACGACCGTGACATTGGCATTTCTTGGCATAATGTCCTTCCTCACCACATCTTAGACAGTGGACACACACCGTACTCTGATTTGATGAACGGCATGCTTCACAAGCCGGCTAACTTCTGTCTTGGAACCCACTCTAGGGTCTGAGGGATACCGGTTCTGGCCTGGAACAAATTAACTTTTTCACCTTAATCAATTTGGCTTGCAGTTCTCCTATTACTTCCTCCCAGTCAGCATTGGCAGGCCTCTCTTTTGTTGGTGATTTAAGGTTCCCTCTCAGAGGTGGCACTGGAGGGTCTCTATGATGATCTTCGGACTGGCCGCCAGGGGTCTCCGACTTCAACTGACTCATTTTGGTGATTTTAGGCGCAGAGACTTTCTTTAACTTCTGTTCGCTCTCTGACTCCAAACTAGTGGCCTCATTCATATTTTCAATTAGGACTTCATCCAATATGACAGGATCTTCTAGGTACTATTTCAGCTACAACTTGACATCTTTGCTGATTAATCCCGTTCCCAATGATCTCAAGAACTGCTTCTGGACTAGTCGAGCATCAAACTTCTCTTCCACTTCTACATTTCTGGATGCAAACAACAGTCTATCCTTCAGTTCAATTGCTCTGAAGAAGAAATTTTGGGGTGATTTATTATTTTTCTGTGAGAGGTTAATGAGTCTGTGGAACAATTCTGAAGTACTCTCTTCTTTATAGTGCCCTTTAAAATCATCTTCAGCTGTTGCAAGGTCATTTTAGTTTTCATTTCTAGCATACTGCGGAGATTGAGTCCTGGGCTGATTGCTTTCATAACCCCCTCAAAAATCTTATCTGGCTGGTAGCCTTACTGTAAGCCTGTATTGATCTGGTGCAACAAGTTTCTATAAGACAGTCTCTCTTTCTGTTCACACTCTCCAATCTGTCCAAGGATCTTGAATTCTTTCTTTACGGTGATTTGTGGTGTTAGAGTGGACTGTCTCCTTGATTTATCTAACCTGAGCAGTTTAAAGGTCCTGTCTGAATCTATCACCCTTTCAGAGGTTTTGGTTGATTCCTGCAGGGCTGTTGTTAGGGCTTTGAATTGTTCTGTCAATTCCTGTAGTTCAGTCTGTGGACGGAGATTCCCGCTTTTGGAAATTGGTGCCGCTGCTCCATCCTTCAACTTCAACCTGGTTAGAAACTGTGTTAGTTCCTGGAGGAATGTCTCCATGACGTATTCAGCTTCTTTCTCCCCCAGCTTATCCATTTTGCATTAATGGCAGATGACAGTTGTCTGCGGTTGTGTGCTTTAGAAATCTGTTCTGCTGACATCTTTATATATTCTGCAACTGTTCTCAATTCTTCACAGGTTAACTGAAGAAGCAGCTCACTAATTCTGTCCATTTGTATTTCCACGTCCATTGCTGCTAGTGAGTTTTTCTTTAGGGCTGGTCCCTTTAACTGGTGTATCAAAGTTGAGTTGAGGTGCTATGCTGCTGTTTTTTTCCAGACACTTTTCCTCTTCTCCCTCTACATGCTAATTCCCACTCAGGATTCCCTTGCAGGGGCACTTCTGTGAGATACAGAACACACACACCACCTATCTTTTCGGCTCCAGCCAGACAGTAAACAACTTCCCCACAATCCTCCTAGGGCTCTACTAAAACACTCCCCTTCCCCTGTGACTGTGTTAACCCTTCTAGTTGCTGGATGCTTCTGGAGCACAACATTTCCTGTCTCATGTACTTGTGTTACTTCTAATAGTTGCTGAATGCTTTTAAAGCAACAGCACTACTTCTGAATGTCACACTCTGCAACACTACTACTTGTGCATGTCACACATGTATCGCATTGTTTTTTCCCTCTAGATTTCTATGCTGAATCTGTAGCTGTACGTGGTATGATAAAGCTACAGCACTTCTGATACTTTGTCTCTAAGACAATTAATATTTTATGCTACTATGAAACAGTCAGTATAGGAATGGGATTAAAAATCAGCATGGTTTCTGAAACCTTTTACTATGCTGTTATAGACAGTAAAATTAGTGCTTGACAATATGCCATCACTTATTGCGTCGGTTTCTATCCATTCGGTCACATCAGAATCTTGGATACTCTCTAGACAAGTTTTTTACATGCTTCCCTCTTTTCCATGACTTCATTCTAATGCTTGATGTCCATTCCTGTGTTATTTTTGATGGTATACAGCCAGTGGGCCTTTGGTCTCCCAATGACCACTCTGAGTATCATTTCATTTTCTAGTGAATTTGCCCTCATCAGATGTCCAAAATATGTCAGTTTCTGTCTGGGTATTTTAACTTACTGGGACAACTCTGGGTTGAAGCGATCAAGAAAATCTTTTTTTTTATGATTAAAGCTGTCCATGGGATTTGTAAAAGTTTTCTTCACTACCACAACTCAAAGGCATCAATTTTTCTTCTGATTTGTGAGAGTCCATGTCTAACAGTGAAATGTCATGATTGGAAAGAAAATTAAAGTCATCATGAAGTTATAACTATCCAGAATAAGAAAGCCCATATGAAGATCAACAATGAAGAAATAAAAATGGTCGACACATTTAATTTTTCTGGGATCCCTCATTAATCATAATGGTATTTAGACAGCAGAGATCGAGCATTAATTAGCAGTGAGGTGCACAGCCATGATGAGCATGGACTACAGATGGAACAACAAGGAAGCCTCAGTTCCAAATACATATTAATCCTTTCGCAAACCAGGGATTTTCCGTTTTTGCATTTTTGTTTTTTGCTCCCCTTGTTCCCAGAGCCATAGCGTTTTTATTTTTTGGTCAATGTGGCCGTGTGAGGGCTTATTTATTGCCGGACGAGTTGTACTTTTTAACATCATTACTAGTTTTACCATATCATGTACGGGAAAACGGGAAAAAAATTCCAAATGTGGTGAAATTGCAAAAAAAGTGCAATACCACAGATTTTTTTTTAGAATTTATTTACCACGTTCACTGAATGCTAAAACTGACCTGACATTATTATTTTGCAGGTCATTACGAGTTCGTAGACACCAAACATGTATAGGTTCTTTTTTATTTAAGTGGTGAAAAAAAATGTCAAAGTTTGCTAAAAAAAAAAAAAATAAATGGTGACATTTTCCAAGATCCGTAGTGTCTCCACTTTTTGGGATCTGGGGCTGGGTGAGGGCTTATTTTTTGCATGCCGAGCTAAAGTTTTTATTGATACCATTTTGGGGTAGATCTGATGTTTTGATTGCCCGTTATTGCATTTTATTGCAATGTTGCGGCGACCAAAAAACGTGGTGTTTAGAATTTTTTTCTAGTTACTCCGTTTACTAATCGGATTAATTATTTTTTTTATATTGATATATCGGGCGATTCTGAATGCAGCGATACCAAATATGTGTATGTGGCTTTCTTTATATTATTATTTTGTTTTGAATGGGACGAAAGGGGGGCGATTTAAACTTTTATATTTTTTTAATTTTTTTAAATATTTTTAAAAACATTTTTTTTCACTTTTTGCTTGCTTCTATAGTCTCCACAGGAGATTGACAGCGGCATTTAACATGTTAACAGCCACGGGTGGATTGTGATTCCACCCGCGGCTGTTGCAGGCACATGTCAGCTGTAATAATCAGCTGACATGTGCCCGGTTCAGTGCGGGCTCAGCGCCGGAGCACTCACTGAACCGGGGGTTACAGCCTTGTGCGCATAAATACGGCACAGGCTGTAAAGGGGTTAAGATAGGAATTTCCCTAAAAAATGGCATTAATTGCAATGCTTTGGCTCCATTAGGATTGTTCAGTTTCCAGCTATGATTTACAGAGCAGTTACATATTGGATATCAGAAGGCACTAAATAGACAATTTTCTTCCTTCTAGAGAAAAGTTACTTTTGCATAAGTGTGGTAATAAAAACAGCCAATCTCCTGTGTTTAGTATTGCAGGCACATGCATATACACTGTGTTCCAAATTATTATGCAAATAATATTTTCTCAGATTTTCCCAAATTACCTATATGAATTGCATTCATTATAATTTTCCAGTCAAATAACTATTAGAGTACAATTGAAAGGTTTTTGTACAAACTGCCTATGATAACAGTATATTTTTAAAAAAATAAAAAACTCAAACTGCACTCAAAGTGCATGTTCCAAATTATTATGCACAGCAGAGTTTTCAACCTTTTCATTTTAATAAAGAACAAAAAAATGGTCATTTTTGAAATTATAAGCATTAGCAGGTTATTACAAACTGAAACCAAGCAGTTTTCAACTCAAAACTTTATTCTAGGTGATGTTACATTTGCACATAGGACTGCTTGTTCGAAAGGAGCTTCTGAACTCTCTCGTCCATTGAATTTGTCAGGTTTTGGATGGTTTCTGCTTCAATTGTTTTGCATGAGGACAGAATACCCTCCCAGAGCTGTTGCTTAGATGTGAACTGCCTCCCGCCATCATAGACACTCCTTTTGATGAAGCTTGCCATTTATCAGCCCAAGCTTCTAGTTTACATTGATCCTCCTGTAATATATAATTGTCCTCCTCTGTATTGATTACCCTGCAAAGTTTAGTGTCATCTGCAAATATTGAAATATTACTCTGAATTCCCCCTACAAGGTCATTAATAAATATGTTAAAAAGAAGTGGGCCCAATACTGACCCCTGTGGTACCCCACTGTTAACTGAGACCCAGTCTGAGTGTTTTCCATTAATAACCACCCTTTGTTTCCTATCACTGAGTCAATTCTTAACCCACATACAAATATTTTCCCCTATCCCCATTGTTCTCATTTTATTTAGCAACCTTTTGTGTGGAACCGTATCAAAAGCTTTTGAAAAGTCCATATACACAACATCCACTGGATTTCCTTGGTCCAGTCCGGAACTTGCCTCTTCATAAAAACTGATCATATTAGTTTGACAGGAACGGTCCCTCGTAAACCCATGTTGATATTGGGTCATGAGCATAGTCGGATTATAATGAGGACGATCTGGGCTACCGCCCGGGGCCCGTGGCTCCTTGGGGCCCATGGCCAGATCGCCCTCATTATGTTTTCTGCAGAGGCATGGGGACTGCACTGTACCTTTTAGACGCCGGCCGGCTACATCGCTGTGTGCTGTGTCTCCAGGACTGACGTCACACAGCGGCGCCTGGAGCTGCTTCTCTTCAGCCTGCCGGAGAGGAGCTCGTGCCGCAGTGGATGGCGGTAAATAGCATATGCGAGGTCGGGCCCAGGGCAGGATGTCTGGAGTAAGGAGGGGGCTGCAGGATGCTGCTCCCCTTCTGATGAGTTCACATGGATCCCTTAGTGTCAGGTTGGCGGCCGCTCTGCTGGGGCTCTGTATGACTTATTGCCAGAGTCTGACCTTTGCTGCAGATCAGGTTGCGCTGTCAGTGCCAGGTCATCGACTCCAGCGTCACCAGATCTGCAGGAAAATGTCCTGCAATAAATGACACTGAGCCCCAGCAGAGTGACCACAAACATCAGCAGACCAGATCATACACTGACTGATCAACCCTGAACCAACAGGACGTCACATACTATACTTCTCCATATATGATATGTGAGGTCCTGTAGGCAGGTCCAGGTGTGATCAGTACAGTGTATATCCCTGTAAAAAAAATGTCATCCAGTATACAGATTAGTGTATGGTATACTGTGGTACAGACATCAGATGGGATATAACAATGTGTATAGTATATAACATCTGATGTCTGTATCACAGTATATCGTACTAGCTATTGAACCCCTTGTACACCCGGGTGGTGAGCTTTTTTATTGGTATATGCTCCCCCATCCGGGTATATGCTCTCCCATCCTGGTATATGAATCCCCATCCTGGTATATGCTCACCCATCCTGGTCCATGCTTCCCCCCCTTACTGGTATATGCACCCCCATCCTGGTCCCCCATCCTGGTATATGCTCCCCCATCCTGGTATATGCTCACCCATACTGGTCCATGCTCCCCCCCGCTATCCTGGTATATGCTCTGCCATCCTGGTCCCCCATCCTGGTATATGCTCACCAATCCTGGTCCATGCTTCCCTCCCTATCCTGGTATATGCTCCCCCATCCTGATATATGCTCCCCCATCCTGGTCCATGCTTCCGCCCCATCCTGGTATATGCTCCCCCATCCTGGTCCATGCTTCCCCCCATCCTGGTCCCACATCCTGGTTTATGCTCCGCCATCCTGGTATATGCGCCCCCGTTCTGGTATATGCTCTCCCATCCTGGTTCCTCACCCTGGTATATGCTCCCCCATCCTGGTATATGCTCCCCCATCCTGGTCCATGCTTCCCCCCCATCTTGGTATATGCTACCCCATCCTGGTCCATGATCCCCCCCATCTTGGTCCCCCATCCTGGTATATGTGCCCCCGTCCTGGTATATGCTCCCCCATCATGGTATACGCTTTCCCATCCTGGTATATGCTCCCCCATCCTGGTCCATGCTTCCCCATCCTGGCCCATGCTTCCCCCCATCTTAGTATATGCTCCGCCATCCTGGTCCATGCTTCCCCCATCCTGGTATATGCTCCCCCATCCTTGTCTATGCTCCCCCCCCATCCTGTTGTATGCTTCCCCATCCTGGTATATGCTCCCCCATCCTGGTATATGCTCCCCCCTCACCCTGGTCCATGCTCCTCAAATCCGCATAGCGCGATATCCGGTTTAATTTGAATGAATACAAATGTGCAGAGTGTATTCAACAAAATGGCGCCAAAGTACGCGCATGCGCATACCACGCTGTCCATTTTGTCGAAGACACTGTTCATATTTGTCTTCACTAAAATAGCGCCGGAAATCGAAGTATGTGCAGGCGCTGATTCTGGCGCCACATTCCTCCTCCGGCCTCTCCAGAGATGACAGGACCAAACAGGTATGGGTTTATGGTGCCTTTGCATACTGCGATCTCCGGCGCCACACTCCTCATCCTTGTCTGGGATGTGGATGTGTCTTTCTGTCTGCGGCCAGACTGCGTGCATATTGCGCTTGCGCAGTCTATAGAGGCTTCTGACTGAAGGACACATCCCTGCTTATACTATAGACACCAGTCATGTATTGTCATATAAACTGTACAGAGCTGTACCTAGGGGAATCAGGGGGGGCATGTGACCTGGGTACAGCCGTCAAGGGGGTGCCTCCGGGCCACCTCATGCGGTGGTCAGATGTGTCTCTCAGGCAGCTGCATTTTGCATTCGACCATTCTCTGAGCTGGCTGTGGAACCGACAGTCGATCAGAGAAGGGAGCTATGTACGGGCTCATAATGTATACAGGGAGCTATGTACGGGCTCATATTGTATATAGGCAGCTATGTACGAGCTCATGTTGTATATAGGGGACTATGAGGGGGCTCATACTATATCTAGGGAGCTATGTGTGGGGCTCATACTGTATCTATGGAGCTATGCGGGGGATCATACTGTATCTAGGGAGCTATGTGTGGGGCTCATACTGTATATAGGGAGCTATGTACTGGCTCATATTGTATATAGGAGGCTATGTGCGGGCTCATATTGTATATAGGGAACTATGCGGGGGCTCATACTATATCTAGGGAGCTATGTGTGGGGCTCATACTGTATATAGGGAGCTATGTGGGGGCACATACTGTATATAGGGAGGTATGTGGGGGCACATACTATATATAGTAGGCTATGTGCGGGCCATATTGTATATAGGGGACTATGCGGGGGCTCATACTATATCTAGGGAGCTATGTGTGGGGCTCATACTGTGTAAGGAGCTATGCGGGGGCTCATACTGTATCTAGGGAGCTATGCGGGGGCTCATACTGTATCTAGGGAGTTATGTGTGGGACTCATACTGTATCTATGGAGCTATGTGTGGGGCTCATACCGTATCTAGGGAGCTATGTGGGGGCTCATACCGTATCTAGGGAGCTATGTATGGGGCTCATACTGTATCTAGGGAGCTATGTGAGGGCTCATACTGTATCTAGGAAGCTATGCGGGGGCTCATACTGTAATTAGGGAGCTATGTGGGGGCTCATACTGTATCTAGGGAGCTATGTGTGGGTTCATACTTTATCTAGGGAGCTATGCGGTGGCTCATACTGAATCTAGGGAGTTATGTGTGGGGCTCATACTGTATCTAGGGAGCTATGTGTGGGGCTCATACTGTATCTAGGGAGCTATGTGGGGGCTCATACTGTATCTAGGAAGCTATGTGGGGGCTCATACTGTATCTAGGGAGCTATGTGCGGGCTAATACTGTATCTAGGGAGCTATGTGGGGGCTCATACTGTATATAGTGGGATGTCAGTATACTTAATTCTGCTCAATATTAAGTCATACAGTTAATATATTTAGTTTATTATTTTGTTAATATTATTAATATTGAGCAGAATTTATTTCAGCCTATTGGTTTGGCTTCCACAACAGTCACGGTCTCTCATGTGGCCCCTCAAGGAACTTAATCTCCCACCGCTGCTCTACTATAAATAGCGCTATGTTATGTATAGGGCTGTGTACATAATGGAAAAAAATTTCCATCATTTTCCATCTGCAAATGTGACCAAAGCATCTGTGTGTTAGTCACATGACCTATCACATGATCTATCAAAGGGGATCATGTGACATGTCACGTGATACATCGGGTACCTGTGGGGGGGGCCCACACCTTTTAAACTGCCCGGGGCCCTGGCTACTCTTAATCCACCCCTGGTCATGAGGTTATTTTTCTTCAGATACTCTATTATAGCATCTCTTAGGAAACCCTCCAGGATTTTACGCACAGTAGAGATTAAGCTTACTGGCTTATAATTTCCAAGTTCAGTTTTTGTCCCCTTTTTAAATATTGGCACCACATTTGCTATACGCCAGTCGTGTGGTACAGACCCTGTTATCATGGAATCTTTAAATATTAAAAATAATGGTCTTTCTATGACTTTACTTAATTCCTGCAGTACTCGTGGGTGTATCCCATCCGGGCACGGGGATTTGTCAACTTTAGTGATTTTTAGACGCCGCCGTACTTCCTGCTGGGTTAAGCAAGTGACATTTACTGGAGAATTTTTGTTATCACTAATCATGTTTTCTGTCATGCGATTTTCTTGTGTAAATACGGTTGAAAAAAAATCATTTAGCATATTGGCTTTTTCTTCGTCCTCATCCACCATTTCACCCAGACTATTTTTAAGGGGACCAACACTATTATTTTTTAGTTTTTTACTATTTATGTAGTTAAAGAATATTTTGGGGTTATTTTTACTTTCTCTGGCAATGATTCTCTCTGCCTCAATCTTTGCTGCCTTGATTTGGTTTTTACAGAATTTATTTAATTTTCTGTATTTATTTAATGCCTCATCACTACCTACTTGCTTTAGTTCTCTAAATGCTTTCTTTTTGTCCCTTATTGCGCCCCTTACAGCTCTATTTAGCCATAGTGGTTTCCTCCTATTTCTAGCATGTTTATTCCCATAGGGTATATATTGTGCACAGGTCCTATTCAGGATGCTAATAAATGTCTCCCTTTTGCTTTGTGTAGCTTTATGTCTCAGGATATCGTCCCAGTTTATTGCACTAAGATCATCTCTCAACCGTTGGAAATTTGCCTTCCTGAAGTTTAGTGTCCTTGTAACCCCTCTACTACACATCTTATTAAAGGTTACATGAAAACGTATTATTTTGTGATCACTATTACCCGAGTGACCCCCAACTCGTAAATTTGATATGCGGTCTGGCCTATTGGTTAATATTAGGTCTAGCAGTGCCCCCCTTCTTATTGGGTTCTGAACCAGTTGTGAAAGGTAATTGTCTCTCATAGTTGTCAAAAATCTATTACCTTTGCTTGAACTACAGGTTTCTGCCCCCCAATGTAATTCAGGGTAGTTGAAGTCTCCCATAATAATGACTTCTCCTTGAGTCGCTACTTCATCTATTTGCTTTATGAGGATATTCTCCGCTGCTTCCATTTTTTTTAAAGCATTACTGTGAGAAAAATATGAGTGTTAGCCCCATAAAAAATATCCAAAGAACATAATCCACAGAAACAAGGCAGCACTCCAACGTAACTCAATTGAAAAACAAACTCTTTTGTTCACTCATTTGTGTTAGTGCAACATTTCTGATTATTAGGCCTGGTGCGGTGTTGTGAGTATACTGGGCCTGCTAATTAAAATAGGCACCAGGGAAGATGACAGGTAGGAGGAGGTTCACATATCTCTGTAGCGATGGCAATAAACTACAGATGTGACCGCTGGACCATGGTTCTCTGAATATTTTTGTTTACAGGGAACATTTTGATACCACATCTGAGAGCATCATAATGTAGACAGTGACCCTGATTACAGTGATGTCAATCAGTGGAGGTGGCTGGGTTATACATCGCTCACGAATATGCTTGACTACCTGGCAACAGTTTTACTAGTCCTCTAATACTAATCTCCTGCTGATAAAACAGTGATGTTATCAAAACTGCAGCAAGCAGCCGAATAAATGACACATCGCTGGAATCATGGTCTCTGTATCTACATTATGCTGCTTTCTGATTAGGTGGCAAAAATCCGGAAACAGATTCCCTTTAACTCTAGCAACAACTGTCTGCAAATTGATGCTTTTCCTTTCGGAAAACACTCTGGTTTGGCTAAAAATGTTATGATAAAGATATAGTCAAAGTCATATAGAAAGGCTTATTTAAAACAGACCTGTGACTAGGTCAAAAGTGGTTAGTTTTTGCTCCTATTTTTTCCCACTGCTCCTTTGAGTCTTCAATTTTTTGGCTTTTTTTTAAGCCATGTGGTTTCAAGTATATGGACCTTTTACTTGGTGCTAATGTTTATATTTTTACCAGGGAGTCGTGTCGCACAGGACTCTCTGGTGTTGTTTTGCTTCTTTAGGTACTCATGTATCATGTATGATTTCCCTGTGAGCATGGCCCACTTATAAAGGTCCATATCTCTGGAACTGTAGGGCAGGTTTTAAAGAACAAGTGAAATAACTAACTTACAGCACCATGGGGCTAAGGAAAATTCTACACCAGAAAAACTTGTTCCAGTTGATATTTTGGAAAATATGAACAATCAGCCTTTGTTCTCCGAAGACATGGTATTGGAGGAGATGGGAACACAATTGTAATGTCAATTTGTGTTGCAGGCTGTGAGAGCTGATGTGGTAGGTGCACTGTCAAAGTTAGCAGCAAGCTGCATCAGTGTAACTTTGGGGTGAGAGGAGGGGGCAAGGAGCACTAGCCATTTCACACATAGCCGAATCAGGAATGACAATAAAATTAATGATAAAATCATCTTATGTTGCACAAAACCTGGGAACCAGACAGAGGTGATAAGGTCATCAGTGGAGGTGGTTGCTGACATTATTGATACAAAGTGCAGGCCTTATGCATCAGAAACATCCTCTATGACCAAATCAATTTTGGAGCAGGTAAAGCCACACGTGCTGTTGGTTGAGGAGGCTCTACAGTGCCTGTTAGGTCTGATCAGTCTTAGGCTGCGTGCCCATTATGCATTTTTCAAGCATTTTTGCCGCGGAATTTCCGCAGCGAAAACGCTTAAAAAATGCTTGGTAATCCGTGCTCCATGGTCCCCAATGATAACCTGCCTGTGCTGTGCACATGCTGCGGAGATTTCCGCTGCGGATTATCATTATGGAAAAATACGCAGCATGTCCATTAATTTTGCGGACACGCAGCGTAATTGCCGCCATTGACTTGCATTGAATCGCATAATATCTGGATGAGCACATGTGCACAAGCGGATATTATGCAATTCATTGTCCGGATGGTACCCGGGTCTGGAGAAGAGGAGACTCTCATCCAGACTCGGGTACCATAGAACCTGTTAAAAAAAGAATTTAAAATAAAAAATAAAGATTATACTTACCTTCCGATGGCCCCCGGTGTTTTCTCCGCTACGTCCGGTCTGTTGTGTGGCTCGTGGTGGTGTGAAAGGACCTGCCATGACATCATTTAGTAATTTCACAGGTCACGCTACTGCTGATGTCAGCGGTGGCGTGACTTGTCACATGACCAAATGATGTCATGGCAGGTCCTTTCACACCACCGCGAGCCATACAACAGACTGGACGTAGCGGAGAAAACACGCGGGGCCATCGGAAGGTAAGTATAATCATTATTTTTTATTTTTCACCATTCTTATTCTTTTTTTTTAACTATTACTTGGTCACACTATATAAATCCATGCCGGTTGCATGGATTTATATAGTGTGACCAAGTTGTCAAGCACTTTTCCAAGTGATGCTAAGTTTGCTTGGAAAAGCGCTTGATAACCCGCATGTGGAAATGCATGCAAAAGCGCTTGACAAATGCTTCTACCTGGCAGGAAAAATGCATGTAAAATCTGCATGCATTTTTCCTGCCAAGGAGAAGTGGAAAAAATATGCAGCATTTCTGCATCGTGGGCACTTAGCCTAAAATGCAGGCTTCTCATGTGTGGGAATTCTTTTCCACATGGCTGGAGGACCGGTATATTACATTATGCAACCTGTGCTATTGGAATATAAGCCTGGTACATCCTGGCACAGATCGAATAGGAAATACATCACTCCATCAGCATATAAAACAGCATCACCCGCTGATATGTACAAAGCAAATTGACCAGCATATCAAGCTGTCCTCCTTCCTGTCTTCACCATCATCTGGAGCCACAAGTAGTATCTTGTCATTGCCATCAACCCCTTCACCTTCTGCTTTCCATGCTCTTCCTCCTCTACCTCCATTGCATCATCAGTTCTCCTTTTGTGTTCCAAAGAAACATGCGCCCACACAATGTGCATGAAATACATGCACTTACACACCTTAACATGCAATAAATGAGGCTGTTAATGGCTGTCTAAAGAATATTCTACCATGCTGAATGGAATTGTGCATGCAAATCATCAAGATCTGCTGCTGGCAGTTCCCTTTTGAAATTGCTAACCAATGAGGTCCCATCTCAAATGTACTAGATGGAGTACAATTTCAGAGATGCTGAAGACCATGGTAGCACACTTTCGACACTTAGACTGCTCACAGCAACACAAGCAACATGCGGCCTTAGTTTGTTGGGTTGACAACTGGCTCCCTTGATGGGAGATAAGTGAAAAGACTTTGCCAGACCTGGTAGCATGTTTTGGTCATGCAGGCTGCTCACAGTGGCAAGAGCAACATGTGTTTTGGTGTTGTTGTGTTAAAAAAAGGCTCCTGAAACACAAAAAATGGCCATACCACTGGCGGCATGACCAAATCAATGCAATGCCAAGCTGGCAGTGTACCTTAGGGTAGGTTCACGTGAGTGTATAAAAAATCATTCAGTTTCATCCAGAAAGCAGACATTTCTTTTCCACTTGTCATCTATATGCCTTGTGTTTTTACAGCAGCAGCTTTTAATAATTTACAAGACCATCTAAAGTTTCCTATGTTACAGATTTGCAATGTATCCATAAAAAACAAGTGCTAAGGTGTGGTTACGTATTGCATCTTATTTTTTTTTTTGCGCACCCATAGACTAGAATGGGTGAGTCTCATCCGATTATCATAAGAAACCAGTGCATAGTGCAATTTTTTTTACATGCAGATTCGGTCTGCACTGCCACATTGAATAACATAGACCTCTTTATTTAGGGTGTTGCCCAGTCAATATTAACCTCATTGATGGAATGCCTAGGCGTGTAAAATCATGTATTTCTATCTGTGGCACTTACAGTCAATACTGATTAAATGGATTTCAAAATTTTTGTTTCAATTTTTTAATCATTTGCATATCATTAACGTGTCTTGATCCTAGAATTTCCAAAATTTTTCCATTTTGGTGTTGCAATTTTAATTCTTAGGAGTGTACATACATTGTTAATAACTAAAACTAAATCTTAAACCTTTTGGGTACATACAGGAATGTGTATCATTAAACATCCAAAAGTGCCAAAAATATGAAAATTGAACCTCCAAATACCCTGGCTATGCTCAAATGAATAGATATGAATACAAGATAATTTGATCCAATATCTTTATTCCACAAGTTTTTCTGTACAAAATGTGCATAACCAGAACAGTGTAAAAGCACCTCATTAAAACCATTTAACGCAGCGTGGCTAATTGTTTCGCAAGAGCAGGCTCATATAATTAACATGTACACAATGAAAAATATATAGCAAATGAGGTGACTCCAAACTATAACCACAAGATCTAAAAATCTAGAGTAATGACTAGGATCACAAGGGCCATCTTAATTCTTATAGGTACACAAACTTCTGTAGCAGCTAAGTATCAGATGTATTGGAGGCTATACCAACCATGAGCCATGTCTGCCAAACCCCACACTGTCCAGTACACAGTTGGGGGTCACCATTTTTGCTATTTCGTTTTCACTGTGCATACTATATTAATTATATGAGTCTAATTTCTACAACAATTATTTACATTGTCCTGTTGTTGGTGGGGTGTTTTAGATTGCTTTTTTTATAGTTACACTTGTTACTTGAATAAAAAAAATGGATTATATTACTTGGTATTCATGTATGTTAACTTGAGCATAAACAGAGTATTTTTAGGTAATTATACATACATTCATACATATGCTATTTCATCTCAAGATGTTTCAGTTTTATAAAGTTTGAATGCAAAAGAAAAGAGAAAAAAAATATGTAAACATTAAATCAAACTTTCAAAATGCAATGAATATTATAAGGTGTGGGTGTGTACAAGTGTCTATAACTGTCTACAAGGTGAAGAATAAAATAAACAAAAAAATGAATCATAGCTAGAGATAAGTGGAATTTAATTCCATTCTAATTTTACAAAAATCCGCCTTTGCCAAAAAGCAGATTTTTTAATTTATTTCCTTACGGATTCAGCAAATTGGCGGATCCTGGATGCTGAAGCATAATAGGCTATCAAAAGGTTGAAAAGTTTAAAAAATCATTTTACTCACCTTACCGCTCACATCTTCTGCCTCTCTGCTAATCATCACCACATGTCCATTTCTCACCATAAATTCGAATCCCCGTCAATTGCGATGGAATCTTCAGTCCTCTCATGCTATACTGGACTTCCGGGTGTCATTGCACCTGGGAGGGTCATGTGCAGGCAGGTGGGAGGTCAATGGTGTCATGACGTGATGACATGTGTCGTTGACCTCGCACGCAACTGTGCAGAACCTTCCTGAGTGCTATCGGAAGTCCAGCACTCTCTAAGAGGATTGAAGATTTCAACGCCAGTGATGGGGGATTAGAAGATGTGGCAAGGACCAGATGAGTAGCGGAGAGACAGGTGAGGTGAGCGGAGCATGAGTATAACTATTTTTTCTATTATTTTCATGTTAAGTTTACTGTGCTCTGGTATCTGGAGAGACCCCAGAAAATAATAAGGAACATTAAATTCACAGAGATTAACTTCTCCTCAAATCGAATTTCCCTGGAAAAAATGCGCAAACAGTAGAGTTCAAATTTTCCCTAATCGGCTCATATCTAATAACCACAGTTTTTGGTATCTTTCAAAATTGATCACAATGTGTGAATAAGCTGAGATATCGAAATAAGATTTATAAGCTATATTATAACAATAGAACCCTGGATTATTCTGGTAAAATATATTTTGTTTAAAGATTCAAAGCCATTGTTTTCAAAATTGACAATAATCGTTACTATGGTGTCTGTAATTAAATTGACATGCTAAAAAGAATTATATTGTTAAACATGCCCCATTGTCGTGATGGCCATGAGCAAACAGGAGTCTTTATCAGTCCTTAGCAGAATAATGACTGACCTTCTTCAATGTCAAACTTTAATCAATATTACGACAGAAATAATTGAAATTCTTTCAAGAAAATCACTGCAAGTAAACTCTTCATGTACAGTTGTCTACAATAATTGAGGATCCTCCATTTCAATATGTTGGAATCTTTCCTAAAACATTTGAAGGCATCATTATTGTTTTCATTTGTCTAATAAAAATAAGCTCAAACTCTCTATGGTCTAACTAAATATACTTTGCTTTGAGCTATAAATGTGATAGCCCTGACATTAAACTGTTGTGCTGGTTAACAGACCAACGTCATTATGTTGCTTTTGCAAGCTTTAAACTTCAGAGAAAAAACATTGACCTTAAATAAAATATGTCAACAGGGGTTTTTTTTTACCCCATCTAAGAGCGGCATGATTTAGGGGTGCTGATACTGATTCCAGTGATGTATCCCTTACTGGGCTGCTTGATGCAATTTCGATAAAATCACTATTTTATCTACTTCAGATTGATCTGTTCCCCTAATGTTGAGCTTGGTATAACCCCACCCACACCACTGACTTGCAGCTTTCTGCTTATGCACAGTGTACACAGAAAGCTGCCAATCAGTGTTGTGGGCCTGGTTAGACCACCTGGCAACAGATTTACCAGTCCTCTAGTGTTAGTCATCTGCTGATAAAACATTTCTTTTATATAGCTACACTTAGCAGTCCCTTAAGTGATACATTGCTGGACAGAGGGTCTCTGTCTCCACATCATGCTGCTCTCAGATTAGGTAGTAAAAACCTAGTGACAGATCCCTTTACATTTTTATTTATACAAAAATATACAATGGATGTCATGACTGAGGGATGTTATGAAGCATTTCTCAGCAATCAGCTAGCCTGTCTAACATCTGGGTAACTATAATTTTTTTCTTGTTCGGATATTCAAGTAATTTTTTTTTTTTTTCATGATACGTGGGGCTTCATTTTTAAATCAATGTTAAATTATCTCTCTTTTTTTGCTGATATGAGGCGATATCCATGGAAAAATAAAGGAAATAAGTGTCTGTTTTTCCAATTTTTTTTCTTATTCTTTTTATGACTGCAAAGAATTACTAAAATATTTTTAAAAATGTGTCCCCCATTCTGTATGTAATATATTTATATTTTGTATGCGTTTTGTTAAAGGGATAGGGGCTAGTAACAGCAATTTGAAATGAGAATGGCATTCTTATTTTTTTCTTTTTATCTTTTATTTTTTATTTACTTTACACATTGTGCCCCCATGAGGTCATAAAAGACCTTTGGAAGGAGAGGGGGTATTTAAATATTAAAATAATTTTATTTTCATCTTATTTCCCTTGTAACTGGGGCTTGTATATTAGCCCCAGTGACAGGGGAAGTGCAGCCTCCTGTCTGCATAGCATAGCTGTTTTGATCTCTTCAAGCCAGTAGCTCCTGTTCCCTCCCTTTACACAGTGATCACATATCCGCTATGCATAGAAGAGGAAGCACCATCAGCGTTTCCTATTACTATATACACAGCACTTCTTTAGCGCTTTAGCATTTGAAAAGGCAAAGGTGGTAATAAACCATTTCTGCCTTCTTTATGGGGACACTGGCTTATCCCTGCTTTCACAGCTACATGATACTGAGTATCAAATATAAGGACAAGCATCAATTTATGCAATTTTTAAGTAGTAGTTAAACTTTATTATTTCATTATTGATCAGCCTTTGCAAAGTTATGATTCTATGTAATATACCCTATTATCTTATTTTGCTTCCATTTCTCCAAAACTCCATGCTAAAAGTGCTGTTTCACTTGTTTTTTAATGCACTTAGAGTAGTTGATTTGAACTTCAGATGTACCAAAAATTTTTGAGCTTTTATTTTCCCCTCTTCAACCTTTAGACACCATTTACAAACATTCTCCTTATCTGAGCTGCTTACAATGGAATATGATACTCCTGACATTGACAAAATCAAGAACACTCCGCAAACAGGCACAAAGTACCCGAAAAGAGTCCTATATAATTTCACTTTAGTGAAAAGAACAATGTAGAACACAAAGAATTTAATTAAATTGTCACATTGCACTAATTACAAATACATATAGTGTAGGAGCATTGCACATATACATATATATCACACAGACACATATATTTATACACATTATACACATATGCATACACATAATGAACAATGCTGACAATGTTATAGTTGAAAAACATTCAAGTACAAGTGAATGTTTTAGCAATATTATTTTTATTATGTAGTCATATGACTTTAGAATAGACTACGCCAACACTGTCATAATATTTCTTATGCAAGCACATCAGTTGTATGAGAAATAATATATAGGAAGCATGAACATGGCTCTATTGCAAGGTTTTATGTTTTTGCTTGCAGCCCAATAGTAAATTATACCCACATTGGAAAACTTTCCTTTACGGCACATTCACCAACTTTACAACAATCAAATATTGTACATCATAGATGATGATAAATTCCCATTATGGGAAATTCTTCCTTGCTCTGGGTTAGGCAAGTCTTGAAGACATATAATGTAAGGCAAGTGCAATGAGTTTCACTAGTGATATTGGTTCTATTTTTTTACAAAAACAGTGACACAGTTGATTATTAGAGCTAAACAAATCTGAAGCGATAACTCGAATTTCGCTGGGAACCTCAATTCATATGGAAGTTATGTAATGTTAATTTAACCTTCCTTATCATGCTCTCAGGTATCTGCAGACTACAGAGCACATTAAACTTTTCCCAACATCCAGTATTCATGTACGGCACAAATCAAGAGCGGGTGTAGGGAGTAGGCTCACAGGTTGAGCCCACTTCATAGGCAACAGATAAAGAGTAGTGATTGGAGAGCACTAAAATGCTCGGGTGATCGATGCTCGGGTCGAGCAAATTGGAATACTCGGGTGTTCGACCCGAGCAATGAGCCCAATGTAAGTCTATGGGAAACTCGAGCATTTTTCAGGCGGCTCCCCCCGGCGGTCTGCAGAAGGCCTAAAAATTGCCTAAATCGATGGGAGCAGTGCTCAAATTACATGGAAACAGGATGGGGAAGACACCTGGAAGCATTTCTGACTCCCAGGTCGCTGCTGTCAACAACGTTGTCAGAGGTATTACGCCACTTTTAGGGAGTCACAATAAAACATACAAAAACGAAACCAAAATGGATTTTCCTGGGAAATATGTTAAGGAACACCCTTTCCAGGGTAATGAATTATATATAAGGGAAAATAAATAACCAAAAACAAAAATATTCCTCCACTCCTTGGGCTATGTTCACACGTAGCATTTTTGATGCGTTTTTTAACTTTTGCATTGCTTTCAACCATAACAAAAGCATTCACCGGGAAATGTCATTTTAAAATTTTACATCCTTATCTGGCCATGTGTTGTATAAGACTAAATCAGAGACATGACTCCGAAAGTCACAAAGCCTATTTTTATAGGGCCATCAGACGGCCTTTACTATTCTTAAAGGGCCAGCAGTCGGCCCTCGCTATTCTTAGAGAGCCATCAGCTGGCTATGCTTTGTTGTACCCATTACTAAAGAGTGGGTCTCCTATACTGTTATTGCGCATGCAGTGAGTGACAGGTCTGCCAAAAATTTGGATGCACCCCAATACCCATTTGAAAATTTGGATGCACCCCAATGCCCCTTGGAAGAGACGTAGAGGAGGCCCTCCTGAAAATTTTTTTTCCCATTATTAGGAAGTGGATCTCCCATACTGTTGGCCTATGCAGTGAATGCAAAGGTTGCCAAAAATTTGGAGGCACTCCAATGCCCCTTGGAAGAGACGTGGAGGTCAGAGGGCCTCCTGAAAACAATTTTCCCATTATTAGGAAGTGGGTCTCCCATTGTGTTTGCCTATGCAGTGAATGCAAGGGTTGCCAAAAATTTGGAGGCACTCCAATGCCCCTTGGATGTGACGTAGAGGTCAGAGGGCCTCCTGAAAACAATGTTCCCATTATTAGGAAGTGGGTCTCCCATTGTGTTTCCCTATGCAGTGAATGCAAGGGTTGCCAAAAATTTGGAGGCACTCCAATGCCCCTTGGATATGATGTACAGGTCAAAGGGCCTCCTGAAAACAATGTTCCCATTATTAGGAAGTCGGTCTCCCATAGTGTTGGACTATGCAGTGAATGCAAGGGTTGCCAAAAATTGGGAGGCACTCAAATGCCCCTTGGAAGAGACATAGAGGGCCTCATGAAAAAATGTTACCATTATTAGGAAGTGGGTCTCCCATAGTGTTGGTCTATGCAGTGAATGCAAGGGCTGCCAAAAATCGGGAAGCACTCCAATGCACATTGGAAAAGATGTGGAGGAGGGCCTCATAAAAAAATGTTCCCATTAGAAAGGAGCGGGTCTCCTATACTTGTAATGCCCATACACTAAGTGTATGGGCTGACAAACATTTACTCCTGGGGGTATACATGAACATACTGTATAAAAAAAAATTTTTAAGGGCATCATAAACATCCTTTCAAAAAATTATGTTGGTGTTACATCACGGACAATGATCACCCTGGTGATATGGTGGTGGAGGATGAGTAGAAGGAGGAGGAGAAGAGCAAATAGCCAAAATCAGGAAGCGTATACCCATGTGTGGGTGTGAAAAGGTGCATGGGAATACACCTTCCAAAGAAGACACTGTATTTGAGTTTATGTTACGCTGCTATCATTCAGTGGTGTTGAGAGGTCTGGCCCAATCCAGCCCTTGTTCATTTTTATAAGAGTCAGCCTGTCAGCATTTTCAGTTGACAGGTGGATGTGTTTATCAGTTATAATTCCACCAGCGGCACTAAAAACCCTCTCTGATATAAAGCCAGTCGCAGGGCAGGCCAGGACCTCCAAGGCGTAGAAAGCAAGTTCATTCCACGTATCCAGCGTGGATACCCAATAATTATAAGGCACAGAGGAATCACGGAGGACATTGGTAAGGTCGACAAAGTACTCCTTCATTATCTTCCCAAACATTGCACTCCTTGTGAGAGTACCCTGCACCTCAGAGCCTGAGCGATGGGAGGAGCTGAGAAAACTTTCACAAAAGTTTGACAGTGTTCTCCTGACTCTGCTTGCTGCATCGGAGTTGTGTCTCTCTCGCCTGTAGTCCTTGGTTGTCCAACGAACTGTAACCTCTACTGCCAGCGTCTTCTGATGGGAATTCTTTTAATAATTCCTCAAATAGGGCCTTCTTGTACTGCCCCATTTTTGTAGACCTGTCTGCCTCAGGAATAAGAGATATAAAGTTCTCCTTGTAGCGTGGGTCTAGAAGTGTCACCAACAAGTAATGACTGTCACCTAAAATTTTGAGTACGCGAGGGTCACGGGAAAGGCAGCGTAACATATCATTCGCCACACATGGCTAAGTTTAACAGGCAAGACTTCCGTATCCTCACCAAGAGGATGACTGACCATGCTCTCCTCCTGTTCCTCCTCCTCCCCCCTGTCCTCAGGCCACCCACACTGAACAGGCGGTACGACAGCTGTGCAGGTAGTACCATCTATAGTGCATGAAACCAGCTCCTGTCCTTCCTCCTACTCCTGTTCCTCATTGTCACCCAATCCACATTGGGATGAGATGAGTCTTGGCTGTGTGTAGTCACCCTGTATGGTTCCTTGCTCCATCTCATCGTGCTGTGCCTGCAATGCATCCTCTTTGATTGTGAGCAGAGAGCGTTTCAGAAGTCAGAGAAACGTGATGGTGATGCTAATTATGGTGTCATCGCCGCTCACCATCTTGGTGGAGTCCTCAAAGTTTTGGAGGATGGTACATATGTCTGACATCCATGTCCACTCCTGAGGTCTTATGTGTGGAGTCTGAACTGAATAACGACGGCCTTGTTGATGCTGGTACTCAACAACCGCCCTCTTCTGCTAACAAATCCTTCCCAACATTTGCAGTGTAGAGTTCCAATGCGTGGGGACTATTGTTGAGCGATACCTTCCGATATCGGGAAATATCGGATCGGATTGGATCGGACCGATACCGAAAAAGTATCGGATATCGCCGATTCCGATACCGGAAACCAATGCAAGTCAATAGGACAGAAATATCGGAATGAAAATAAACCCTTTCTTTCCTTGTAGGTTAATTCTACATGAAGGAAAACAACTAAGAATAATGTAGAATGTATTGGGGGAGGTGGGGGAGACAATAAAGGCATAGAAGTTTAGCCCAATCAAATGGAATAGCAGGAATTAATATTTTTTTTAAGACGTTCTGAGTTACGGAAATATTGACTATGTTAAGTATTTTTAGATTTTGTCAGATATTTATGTTTCACTACTTCCATGCTCTTCACCTTCTTTTTTACTTCTCCCACACTTTCTCCTTCATCATCCTCAGCATCTTTTTCATCCTCTTCTTCTTCACCTTCTTCATCTTCTTCTTCTTCACCTTCTTCGTATTATTCTTTTTTTTTACATTCTTCATATTCTACTTCTTCATCTTCTTCATCTTCTTCTTCTTCATCATATTCTTATTTGTGGCAGGCATTCCTGTAGTTGTTATCTATAAAAGGTTGGACATTACACCTTTCGTTCTGCCCGTCACAAAAGATTTACAACAGAATTTGTCCGCGTTCAGTTTGGCCTGCAGCAGCAGGTCTTTTCCAGGGGCACCACGAGGAGGAACGGACTCAACCCCATACACTGCTTAGTCATCTTCTGCTTATAATTTAGATATTATCTTTTGCTCTGATTTTTAGTCTTATGCTTAATGTTCTTCCGCTTTTTGTTCTGCAGCTTCTTGTATTTCTGCTTCTTGGTTTTCTGTCTCTTGTTCTTCTGTATCTTGGTGCTTGTCTTCTCTTCTTTGTCCTCTTGGTCAACTTCTTCAGGGTCATCTTCTTGCTCTTCTTCGGGGTGGTCTTCAGGGTTGTCGTCTTCGGGGGTCCTCGTCTTCGGGGTACTCGTCTTCTTCGGGTTGGTCTTCTGGGTCCTCGTCTTCAGGGTCCTCGTCTTCTTCGGGGTGGTTTTCAGGGTCCTCATTTTCTTCAGGGTGGTCTTCAGGGTCCTCGTCTTCTTCGGGGTGGTCTTCAGGGTCCTCGTCTTCAGGGTCGTCATCTTCGGGGTCCTCGTCTTCTTAGGGTTGGTCTTCAGGGTCCTCGTCTTCAGGGTCCTCGTCAGGGAGATCTAGAGTGATTACCAAGAACCATTTCAAAAAGCTTGAACTTGGAAATGTAGCAGAAGGTACAAGAAAGCTGAGGAACTACCGAGGACCAGCTGACGGTACTGGAACCCGGATGGGTTGCAGAAGGTACAAGAGCCAATGGAACTGCCGAAGACCAGCTGATGGTACTGGAACTCGGTTACTAAGCAGGAGGTACCTGTGCCAGAAAGCACTACCAAGGACCAGCAGACGTTGGTGGAACTTGGATACCGAGAAGGAGGCACCTAATCCAAAGGCACTGCCGAGAACCAGCTGACGGTACTGGAACCCGGATGGGTAGCAGAAGGTACCCATGTAAAAAAAAGTTCAAGGCCGCGAGCCGGCCGCAGTTACCAAAACCCACAGTCCTACAGGGGGTGCTTGTCCTATTGGCACTATGGAACCAGCCTTCATTGCCAGATCCCGCAGCCCACATAGGAGTCACCTAAACTGCAGGCACCATAGAGTCGGCTAACCCGACCGCAACACGACAGGACAACACATTGGAGGCAAAGTGACGTTGACACTACCCGGAAACAGCTGGCGTGCTGGAACCAGGCTGGGCAGGAGGGAGTACCCGTGCCAAAGTCACTGCCGAGAACCAGCTGACGGTACTGGAACCCGGATGGGTAGCAGAAGGTACAAGAGCCAATGGAACTGCCGAAGACCAGCTGACGGTACTGGAACTCGGTTGCTAAGCAGGAGGTACCTGTGCCAGAAAGCACTACCAAGGACCAGCAGACGTTGGTGGAACTGGGATACCGAGAAGGAGGCACCTAATCCAAAGGCACTGCCGAGAACCAGCTGACGGTACTGGAACCCGGATGGGTAGCAGAAGGTACCCATGTAAAAAAAAGTTCAAGGCCGCGAGCCGGCCGCAGTTACCAAAACCCACAGTCCTACAGGGGGTGCTTGTCCTATTGGCACTATGGAACCAGCCTTCATTGCCAGATCCCGCAGCCCACATAGGAGTCACCTAAACTGCAGGCACCATAGAGTCGGCTAACCCGTCCGCAACACGACAGGACAACGCATTGGAGGCAAAGTGACGTTGACACTACCCGGAAACAGCTGGCGTGCTGGAACCAGGCTGGGCAGGAGGGAGTACCCGTGCCAAAGTCACTGCCGAGAACCAGCTGACGGTACTGGAACCCGGATGGGTAGCAGAAGGTACAAGAGCCAATGGAACTGCCGAAGACCAGCTGACGGTACTGGAACTCGGTTACTAAGCAGGAGGTACCTGTGCCAGAAAGCACTACCAAGGACCAGCAGACGTTGGTGGAACTTGGATACCGAGAAGGAGGCACCTAATCAAAAGGCACTGCCGAGAACCAGCTGAGGGTACTGGAACCCGGATGGGTAGCAGAAGGTACCCATGTAAAAATAAGTTCAAGGCCGCGAGTCGGCCGCAGTTACCAAAACCCACAGTCCTACAGGGGGTGCTTGTCCTATTGGCACTATGGAACCAGCCTTCATTGCCAGATCCCGCAGCCCACATAGGAGTCAACTAAACTGCAGGCACCATAGAGTCGGCTAACCCGACCGCAACATGACAGGACAACGCATTGGAGGCAAAGTGACGTTGACACTACCTGGAAACAGCTGGCGTGCTGGAACCAGGCTGGGCAGGAGGGAGTACCCGTGCCAAAGTCACTGCCGAGAACCAGCTGACGGTACTGGAACCCGGATGGGTAGCAGAAGGTACAAGAGCCGATGGAACTGCCGAGAACCAGCTGGTGGTGCTGGAACCCAGGGTAAATACTAAAAACAGAGTGGAGCCAGAGGTGTAATTGGAGCAAGTTTTAAATCCGTAGTACAGTGGATGTGGACAAAGCAGGAGAATTTGCCGGACACACAGCTGGGGATCAGCTGACGTTACTGAACCCCAATAACACTGGAGCAAGCGTTGACTGTGCAGACGGCACTTCTGAGCAGCAACTAGCGGTATTGGAGCCCAGGGTAAATACTAAAAACGAAGGAGCCAGAGGTGTATTTGGAGGAGGTTTTAAATCCGTAGTACAGTGGATGTGGACAGAGCAGGAGAAATAGCCGTCCGCACAGCAGGGGAACGGCTGACGTTACTGAACCCCAATAACACGGCAGCAAGTGTTGACTGTGCAGACGGCACTTCCGAGCGCCAACTGACGGTGTTGGAGCTCAGGGATAATACTGAAAACAAAGGAGACAGAGGTGTAATTGGAGAAACTTTCAAATCTGTAGTAGTGAGAATGTGGACAGAGCAGTAGAAATTGCCGTCCGCACAGCAGGGGAACAGCTGACGTTACTGAACCCCAATAACACGGCAGCAAGTGTTGACTGTGCAGACGGCACTTCCGAGCGCCAGCTGGCGGTGTTGGAGCTCAGGGATAATACTGAAAACAGAGGAGCCAGAGGTGTAATTGGAGAAACTTTCAAATCTGTAGTAGTGAGAATGTGGACAGAGCAGGAGAAATTGCCGTCCGCACAGCAGGGGAACAGCTGACGTTACTGAACCCCAATAACACGGCAGCAAGTGTTGACTGTGCAGACGGCACTTCCGAGCGCCAACTGGCGGTGTTGGAGCTCAGGGATAATACTGAAAACAGAGGAGCCAGAGGTGTAATTGGAGAAACTTTCAAATCTGTAGTAGTGAGAATGTGGACAGAGCAGGAGAAACTGCCGTCCGCACAGCAGGGGAACAGCTGACGTTACTGAACCCCAATAACACGGCAGCAAGTGGTGACTGTGCAGACGGCACTTCTGAGCCCCAACTGGCGGTGTTGGAGCTCAAGGATAATACTGAAAACAGAGGAGCCAGAGGTGTAATTGGAGAAACTTTCAAATCTGTAGTAGTGAGAATGTGGACAGAGCAGGAGAAATTGCCGTCCGCACAGCAGGGGAACAGCTGACGTTACTGAACCCCAATAACACGGCAGCAAGTGTTGACTGTGCAGACGGCACTTCCGAGCGCCAACTGGCGGTGTTGGAGCTCAGGGATAATACTGAAAACAGAGGAGCCAGAGGTGTAATTGGAGAAACTTTCAAATCTGTAGTAGTGAGAATGTGGACAGAGCCGGAGAAATTGCCGTCCGCACAGCAGGGGAACAGCTGACGTTACTGAACCCCAATAACACGGCAGCAAGTGTTGACTGTGCAGACGGCACTTCCGAGCGCCAACTGGCGGTGTTGGAGCTCAGGGATAATACTGAATACAGAGGAGCCAGAGGTGTAATTGGAGAAACTTTCAAATGTGTAGTAGTGAGAATGTGGACAGAGCAGGAGAAATTGCCGTCCGCACAGCAGGGGAACAGCTGACGTTACTGAACCCCAATAACACGGCAGCAAGTGTTGACTGTGCAGACGGCACTTCCGAGCGCCAACTGGCGGTGTTGGAGCTCAGGGATTACAGTTCAGGTGGTAGAAACATGAACAGAACAGGAGACCTGGATACTGTTGCCAACCAATTATTTATTCTGGAAGAGGACTGGCAAATTCATGAGAGATCCAGGCCTTGTTCATTTTGAGAAAAGTAAGCCAGTCAACGTTATCGGAGGATAGTCGCATGCGACGGTCTGTTAGTACACCACCTGCGGCACTAAAGACGCGTTCCGATAATACACTAGCAGCAGGGCAAGCTAGCACCTCCAATGCATACTGACTAAGCTCTGGCCATGTATCCAGCTTACAGACCCAAAACTTGAAGGGAGAAGAGCCGTCTAGGAGTACACTAAGAGGGCAAGACATGTAGTCTGTCACCATCTGACGGAAACGTTTCCTCCTGCTGACTGGAGCCGTCTGTGATGGTGTAGACATTTGTGGCGGCGGGGACACAAAACTTTGCCACATTTCGGCCATACTGGTCTTGCCTTGTGCTGAAGCACTGCTTCTGCTCCCTCTTTGTGCAGAGCTTCCTCCAATGCCTCGACGCACTGAGCTGCTTTGTAAAGCACTAGCAGCACTGCTCTCGGTTGGAATGGAGAACATGATGGAATGCACCAGTGCGTCTTGGTACTCCCGCATTTTACGCTCCCGGTTCAGCGGTGTTATGAGGCTTTGTAAGTTGTCCAGGTAGCGAGGATCTAGGAGGGTGGACACCCAATAATCAGCCGTGTTGAGAATGTGGGCGATGCGGCGGTCGTTTCTCAGGCACTGCAGCATGAAATCAACCATGTGCTGCAGACTGCCAACTGGCCAAGAAACACTGTCCCCTGCTTGAGGCGTGATCTCTGCCTGCTCTGCATCACCCCACCCTCGCTCTAGATACTGACTACTAGAGCATTGTGTACCTCCCTCCTCTGGACAGATGTCTTCCTCATCCATTGACTCCTCCTCATCCTCCTCACAAAGTGTCCCCTGCCTAGGCCTTTGTGAGGAACCACATTGCGCAGACTGTAGAGAAGCAGATGGCATTTGTGACTCCTCATCCTCCACCTCTTCCAAAACCTCGTCCCTTAGTGCTTGCAGTGTTTTTTCAAGCAGGCAGATAAGGGGGATAGTCATGCTGACTAGTGCATCATCTGCACTCGCCATCCGCGTGGAATAATCGAAGGCACGCAAAACGTGGCAAAAGTCCTTCATAGAGGCCCACTCAGTGGTGGTGAAGTGTGAACGGCGCGCACTGCGACTTGTTTGCGCCTGCTGCAGCTGGTACTCCATTACTGCTGCCTGCTGCTCACACAACCTCTCCAACATATGTAACGTTGAATTCCACCTGGTGGGTAGGTCACATATGATGCGATGTTCCGGAAGACGTAATCGGCGCTGCAGAGCTGCAATGCGTGACCTTGCATTGCTGGAACGCCGCAAGTGAGCGTGTAGCGCCGGCGTCCCTGCTAGAGATGAGCGTTGTTCTACTCGAACTGTTCGCCAATCTCAAATTCGAGCTGTTTTGGGCGGTGTTCGAGCAATTTGAGAAAAATTCGGCTGTTCGAGGTTATGTTCGATAACTGTTCGTGCACCAAAATCATAACTGGATTTTTTCTCAGTAATGATGAAAATTAATGTTAATAAGCAGTTTGAGTGTACAGCGGGGCGGGGGGAGGGGCAGGGGATGGATCTCTGCAGGAACAATGAAGATCTCCATTTTTTTTTCTCTTTCCCGCATTTGCAGTGGGGAGGTGCGATCTGTCAGCCTATCAGCAGCGCACACACGGAGCGAAGTGCTTTTTTTCACACAAGCAAGGGCATGTGTGATTGGCAGTGTATGTCACATGTCCTTGCCCTATAAGACCAAGCCATTTTCCCCGTCGCCACCATTTTCTCACTGCTGCAGCTGCGTGTTAGACGGCACCGCTGTTGCTGTGTGCGCTATACCTTGTTAATTTCAAGCCAATTTTCGCACAAATATACAGATAGCTTGGGAGTAGGGAATAGTTGTGATTGCAGTCCTTTTAAGGACTAGGTTACAGCATTTCTAACGACTTTTATCAAGCAGGTCTGTGCTCTTAAATAGATAGATTGTGGGAGTAAAGACTAATTGTAATTGGAGTCCTTTTCAGGACTAGGTTACATCAGTTCCTATCAGTTTTTGCCAGGCAGGTCTGTGCCAGTGCTGTGCAAGTTTTTTTCACAGCATTTGGCTGAATCTAGCAAAGCTAATCCTTTTTGGCCTATTGCAGAGTGTGTTAGTCAGTGGAGTAGCCTATCTGTGTTGCAAGATATACCACCTGTGTATAGAATACCAATTTTTTTTACTGCACCTAGTGAAGTAAAATCTTTTGGGCATAGCATCATTCTATTAGTCCATCTATACTGACCTCCATCAGGTTGCAAATTAAAAATAATTTTTTTCTGCATCTAGCTCTGAAAAAATATTTGGGCTTCTAGCAGTGTGTGGGACTTGGTCTATTAGTCCATCTATACTGACCTCCATCAGGTTGCAAATAGAATAAAAAAATTTTCTGCATCTAGCTCTGAAAAAATATTTGGGCTTCTAGCGGTGTGTGGGACTTGGTCTATTAGTCCATCTATACTGACCTCCATCAGGTTGCAAATTAAAAATAATTTTTTTCTGCATCTAGCTCTGAAAAAATATTTGGGCTTCTAGCAGTGTGTGGGACTTGGTCTATTAGTCCATCTATACTGACCTCCATCAGGTTGCAAATTGAATAAAAAAATTTTCTGCATCTAGCTCTGAAAAAATATTTGGGCTTCTAGCGGTGTGTGGGACTTGGTCTATTAGTCCATCTATACTGACCTCCATCAGGTTGCAAATTAAAAATAATTTTTTTCTGCATCTAACCCAGCCAATAGTTTTGGCCTAATACCACAGTTTGGCCACTCAGCTCTGCTCGGTTACCATCCATTGTTTTTTTGTGCAAACAACTCCGGAGTTGTGAATTAGTTAACCACCAAAATGAGTGGAAAAAGGCCTGCTGCTGGTGGAAAGGGGAATAGGCGTGTTGGGAAGGGGAAAAAAGGTTGTGTCCGTGGGGTAGGTGCAGAAGAAAGACCATCTTCCAGCCAAACTAAAATGTCTACTTCTTTTAGCGGACAATGTGATAAGATCCCTTTCTTACGGCCACGCCAATCGCTACAAATTCCAGATGAGGCACAAAAACAGCAGGTGCTTCAACGGATATCAAGTGCTCCTTTAAGTGGGCTCTCCTCCACATCAACTTCAACATCACAAATACTCCAGTCCTCAAAGGTGTCACCCAAATCGCACTTGCTTCCTCACAGCTCCCAAATCTCCAGCTGCCCGTCTGAGTATGAGGTAGAACAGATGGTTGAGTCTGCAGAGCTGTTTACTCATACTATAGCCTGGGAATCAGAGGTCGACTCCAGCGCTTCTGTGAATCCAGACGAGGAAATGATCTGCACTGATGCCCAGAATCTTTATGAGTCGGATCCAGGACCAGACGCAGAAGGTTCTGACCATAATGTAGACCCTCATTCCCAAACTGTAACTCCTGTTGGTGGAGACAATGAGGAAGACGATGATAAGACTCAAATACCTGATTGGAGCGACAACTTTAGTTTTTTGTCAGGGCAGGAACAGGTTGGCTCTGAGGACGACGGGTGTGATAACGCACAGGGTGATGATGATGAGGTCGGAGATCCCACTTACTGTCAACCCACAGTCAGCCAAGAGATGAGGTCAGCAGAGGAGGTGGAGGAAGATGCTAGTGACGACGAGGTCAGGTTGCGCCTTCCTGGACAGAGACGTAGTACTGGAAGCACGTCAACAACTGCATCCTCAAACACAACTCTGCCTCTCACCACAAGTCGTGGTGGCTCTTCAGGTCGCATGGGTGCTAAGCCTTGCATAGCCTGGGCATTTTTTCAGATCGATAAAGATGACCCAACTCGTGTTATCTGTAACATTTGTCAGCAAAAGCTAAGTAGAGGCCAAAAAATACATAGTTTGAGTACTTCATGCATGAACCGGCACATGGACATGAAGCATAAGTTGCAGTGGGAAGCTCAGTGTGCTACAATGCGGCCTAGCCGGCCGGGCCAACCACCGTCTGCCATATCTTGTGCATCCGCGGCCTCTTCATCCTCTGTGACTGGGGGGACAGCAGTCACACCTGTTTTGGGGCGCAGACCTGCCACCTCTTTACCCGCAACAGCCAGCGTGATTGGCAGGTCATCATTTTCTTTGGAGGTGGTAACACCAGCTGGTCTTGAGCGCTGTCCGACATCGATAGCACCACCTTTGGATCAAGGCAACCTAACATGTCCGCCTGCATCTTCCTCACAGACCGGCAGTTTGCCGGGGACACCCTTATCAACCCCGTCTAAGCACAATAGCCAGCCCTCGGTCCCTCAGATGTGGACAAGTAAAAGACCATTTCCTCCTAGCCATGAGAAAGCTAAGAGGTTGAATTTCACCATCTGCAAGCTCTTGGCTACAGAAATGCTGCCTTTCCGCCTGGTGGACACAGAGGATTTTCGAGACCTTATGTCCGTCGCAGTGCCCCAGTACCAGATGCCCAGTCGGCACTACTTCTCAAAGAAAGGTGTGCCTGCGCTCGACCAGCATGTCGCACACAACATCACCGCTTCTTTGAGAAACTCTGTGTGTGACAGGGTGCATTTCACCACAGACACTTGGACGAGTAGGCATGGACAGGGGCGTTACATGTCACTGACTGGGCACTGGGTAACTATGGTGACAGCAGGACAAGGGGCTGCTGTCCAAGTCTTGCCGTCCCCACGAGTTGTGCGTCAATCCTCTTTATGTCAAAGTTCCTCCACTGCTTCTGCCTCCTCAACCTCCTCTCGGTCTTCCACCTGCACCCAAAGCCTGTCTGGTCATGCCACAAGCTTTCTAACTGCGCAGAAGGGATCCTGCACACCTCCTTACTATGCTGGCAGTAGGGCTCAACGTCATCAGGCGGTTTTTACATTGAAATGTCTGGGAAATGTGAGTCACACAGCTGAGGAGTTGTGGTCAGCTCTGGAGAACCAATTTCATGAATGGTTGTCTCCACTGGACCTGAAACCAGGGAAGGCCGTGTGCGACAATGCTGCAAACCTGGGTGCGGCCCTTCGCCGGGGCAATGTCACACACGTGCCTTGTATGGCTCACGTGTTGAACCTGGTTGTCCAGCAATTTTTAGCCCACTATCCCAGACTAGATGGCCTTCTGCAGAGGGCACGGTCGCTGTGTGCTCACTTCCGCCGTTCGCATCCCGCAGCTCAGCGACTTACATCTCTACAGAAGTCGTTGGGCCTGCCACTTCACCGGCTAAAATGCGATGTGCCTACCCGGTGGAATTCAACTCTGCACATGTTGCAGCGACTGTGGCAGCACCGACAAGCCCTGGTGCAATACGTTCTGACGTATAGCCTGGGCCAACGAGATTCAGAGGTGGGGCAAATCACGCTGGAGGAGTGGTCTCAGATCAGGGACCTATGCACCCTTCTGCACAGTTTTGAAATGGCGACGAAGATGTTTAGTGCTGACGATGCCATTATCAGCATGACTATTCCGGTGATTTACATGCTGGAGCACATGTTAAACAGAATTCGGAGTCAGGTGGTGGCACAAGAGGAGGTGGAGGAAGTAGAGGAGGAGGAGTTGTATGCGGAAGGGCTAACATCTGCAAGGTCCAGACGGTCGGCAGCACCAAGGCGGCAGGCATGTGAGGGTGGGGGAGATGATTTTACCAGGGCGCATGGTAGCAGCCAAACTAGTGAGGAAGGTGCAGGAGCCCAGGAAGAAGTGGAGGACGAACTGATGGAAGACTCATCAGATGAGGGAGACCTTGATCACATTTCTGTTGTGCGAGGTTGGGGGGAGAGGACAGAGGAAGGAAGCATGATTGTTACCTCGCCACCAACACAACAGGGACTTGGTGCTCCTGGATGCGCAACACACATGAGTGCCTTCTTGCTGCACTACCTGCAACATGACCCTCGAATTGTGAGAATTAGAAATAATCCTGACTACTGGGTTGCCACACTGTTAGATCCCCGGTACAAAAGTAAATTTGCAGAAATTATTCCTGCCATAGAAAGGGATGCACGCATGCAGGAGTATCAGCAGAGACTGTTGCAGAATCTTACATGTGCTTTTCCACAAAATACCAGTGGTGCACGTAGTGAATCTCACAGTTCCAACTTGCCAACCGTGGGACCGTCAAGTGTTCAGCACTCAAACCGTAACAGAACCACAGTATCTGCTGGTAACATCAATTTTGCGGAATCATTTCACCACTTTTTTAGCCCATCCTTTGCAAGGCCACAGGAGACAAGAAGTCTGACACATAGTCAACGCCTAGAGACGATGGTACAGGAGTATCTCCAAGTAAACATTGAAGCCACGACTGTGTCACTGGACCCTTGCTCTTTTTGGGCTTCCAATCTGGATAAATGGCCGGAGCTAGCCACTTACGCCTTGGAGATCTTGTCATGCCCCGCAGCCAGCGTTCTGTCTGAACGTGTGTTCAGCGCTGCTGGTGGTGTGCTGACAGATAAGCGCACGCGGCTCTCCACTGATAATGTAGACAGACTCACGTTCATAAAGATGAACAAATCATGGATCCAAAACGACTTTTCTACCCCTGTGTCACCCTGGGGAGAGTAAAAGCTTGATGATTGGTTAAAATCACCCTACCAACCGTTTTAAGCTTTCAAATTACTAATCATGTTTATCTGTATCTTGACTGGAAAATAATTTGGGCTTTGTAGCAGTGTGCAGCACTGATCCTATTAGGCCATCTATAATAAGCTTCACCAGATTTAAAATTAAAAATAATTTTTAGCTGCATCTAGCCCGGAAAATAATTTTGGGGCTCCGAGATGCGCAAGACACATAAGTGCCTTCTTGCTGCACTACCTGCAGCATGACCCTCATATTGTCAGAATTCGAAGTAATCATGACTACTGGGTTGCCACACTCTTAGATCCCCCAAACTTTTCGATCAACCTTTTCATTTTAATAAAGACCAAAAAAATGGTCATTTTTGAAATTATAAGCATTAGCAGGTTGTTAGAAACTGAAATCAAACAGTTTTCAACTCAAAACTTTATTCTAGGTGATGTTACATTTTCACATAGGACCCCTTGTTCGAAAGGAGCTTCTGAACTCTCTCGTCCATTGAATTTGTCAGGTTTTGGATGGTTTCTGCTTCAATTGTTTTGCATGAGGACAGAATACCCTCCCAGAGCTGTTGCTTAGATGTGAACTGCCTCCCGCCATCATAGACACTCCTTTTAATGATGCTCCAAAGGTTCTGAATGGGGTAGAGGTCAGGGGAGCATGGGGGTCACACCATAAGTTTGTCCCCTTTTATGCCCATATCAGCCAGAGATGCAGATGTTTTATGTGCAGCATGAGATGGTGCATTATCATGCAGAAAAATGATCTTGCTGTGAAATACACGGTTCTTCTTCTTGAACCATGGCAGGAAGTGCTGTTTGAGAAAATCCACATACATTATGGAGTTCATCTTTAGCGCCTTCAGGGATCCTAAAGGGGCCGACAATCTCTCTCCCCATGATTCCAGCCCAAAACATTACTCCACCTCCTCCTTGTTGGCGCTGTAGCCGTGTTTGCGTGGGGTGTCCATCAACCAGCCATCCTCCACTCCATTCATCTGGACCATCGAGCGCTGCACGGCACTCATCCGTGAACAAAACAGTTTTGAAATCAGTCTTCATGTAATGTTTGGCCCACTGGAGCCGTTTCTGCTTGTGTGAAGTGGATAGAGGAGGTCGACAGGATGGCGTATGCACAGCTGCAAACCTCTGAAGGACCCTGCATCTTGTTGTTCGGGGGACGTTGGAGGCACAAGCAGCTTCAAAAACTTGTCTGCTGCTATGACAAGGCTTTTTTGCCGCTGCTCTTTCAACCTGACGTAATTGCCTGTAGGAAAGAGTCCTCAATTTGCCCTTATCAGCACGCACACGTGTGTACTGTGAATCAGCTACATACTTCTTGATTGCCAAGACACTTCATCCTGATCATCGCACAATGTTGATTGTAGTCATGCCTTGACCTAAACACTCCACAATTTGTTGCTTCTCAGCAGCCGACACATCCTTTTTCTTTCCCATTTTGGCAGAAAATGTAGGCTGCTTAATAATGTGAGAGAGCCTTCTTAAGTAGTCTTGCCTTTCATTGGACACACCTGCCAAACTAATTAGCACAGGTGTCTGCAATTGCTTACAGTGATATAAAGAGCCCTGACACACATCACCATCAATGAGTTTAACTGACAAACAAACAAATTCTTCCCTTATCACTCCTAAACACTTTTTGCATAATAATTTGGAACGCGGTGTACATGTGCTTTTCCACAAAACACCAGTGGTTCACGTAGTGAATCTTACAGTTCTAACTTGCCAACCGTGGTCTGTATGGAATTGTTCAATAAAGGGCCCAAAATTAAGATAACATAGATGGGAGAGGTCTCTATGAATAGGAATTCCTAAGTATTTGATACCCTGTGAGGGCCAGGCAAAGGGAAAGTTGGACTGGATGGAATCCTATATGGATTTAGGGAGGGAGACATCGAGGGCCTCAGACTTCGCTGCATTGATTTTAAAATTTTACCATGTAACAAAGTGATCTATTTCAGCCATAACAGCAGGGATGGATATATGTGATTGAGTGATATATACTAGGACATCATCAGCAAATAGAGAGCACTTGTACTCGGTGCCTCCCACCTCAATCCACCTAATATTGGGGTTATGGCGAATTGATGAGAGCAGGTTCTCCGTCACTAGGATGTATAAGAGAGGGGGCAGAGGACATCCCTGCCTTGTTCCATTGGTGATTGTGAAAGGTGATGAAAATGTTCTGACGCACCCCCTGGGCCTTGGGACAACCGAAGCCGGACCCTTTTTGGTGGATGCTGGTGGTTGTAGTCTTCGTGGCGGCGATCCGGTTCCGTGGCTCAGGGCGGTCAAACCAGTGGCGGAACTATTTATGTGGTTTTGATGTTTAAATGTCCGACTACGCCACCCGTGGATTGCGGTCAGAGTGAACCGCCGCTACAGGGCAGACCGCTAAGGCTGGTGTTGTGGGTGCAGCAGAGCATAGCATAACTCCCCACGGGAGGAGTATAGCCTCAGGGCAGTGTATGCGGAGGATGGGGGTGATGGTGCAGGGCAGCAGCAGTAACGACACGGAGTCAGTGATGCAGTTCAGGGCCTTTACTCACAGTTCTTATTATCCAGACCACGTCTGCAGGTAACGGCTGCCCACGTCGTACTGTGCTCACCAGGTGAGGGGCTCAGACAACTCCCAGATAACTTTGGAGCGCTTCACAGGACCCCCTTTGTGTGTCCTTTGTCTGGCCTTTCTTACCAACACTTCTGTCCGGCTGCCTCGGGCCTCCTCTTGGTAAACTTGGCGCCAGTTTCCCTGACCCTATGTGGTGCCTTCCTAGCGGGTGGAGCAAGGGGCTGCGCCACATAAAATGTCAGAGCCTCCGGTTTCTAGCTGAGGGTCGTTTCCTGCCTCCACTAGTTCGGGGACCGGTCTCCCCCTTTGGCCTGACCCCTCCACGCAGGTGGATTCGGGCGTGCGGTGGCGACTCGCGCGTCCGCACCCCTGGGATCCCTTCATTCCTCGTTCCTGGAGCCTTCTCCGCTCCTCTTCCTTCCTTCTCCCTCTTGCAGGCCTGGGCCTCTGTTACTAGGCCCGCCTCCGGAGCAGAGCTCATGCAGAGCCCCTGCTCCCTGCCACTTCTGCTCAGACTTCTCTGCACTGAACTAAGATGGTGCCCACCTTTTATACTCCCTTCTCAATGCACCCAGGAACTGCTTCCTCCCTGCTCCTGCACTGCAGGGTTCCCCTTCCTCAGTGTTCCCTCCCCCCACTCCAGCCAGGGACAGGGACTGTCTTGCCCATCTCAGGGGCATATTGGTCGCCCTGCCCCACGGCAATGTGGTGTAATGCATGCAGGTGTCGGGTCCTGATCCACACTCCATCCTTATCTGAGAGTGAGATATCACACCTCTGGGTGAGGTGCAATACGTCTGTAGCAACCGAGCCCTCGGTGCTACAGTTCCATTTATCTTCAGCCTAGGTGACGTATTGTGATACAGGGCCGTGATTTTGGCTATAAAAGGGTCCCCTAGACCCCTACCCCAAGCTTTTTAAGAGAATCATATATGGCGTGCCAGGAGACTCTATGGAATGCTTTCTCAGCATCCAACGAGAGTATCTACTTACAAATTTTTAACTGCATCTAGCCCAGGAAATACTTTGTGCCTAGTAGCAGTGTCTGCTAGTCAGCGGATTATCCCGGCTGTTAAGCAAGCTACACCACCTGTAGTTTGGACACTTAATTTTTTAAAGGAAATGCTTCGGGACCACGGGATACTCAGTGAAGAGCATCAGGAGGCACCCCAAGGCATAGGGGCTGGGACTGGCACTAGGATGCCTTGCGGTGGACAGCCGAGCTCGATCCTTATAAAAGCTTTTTAACTGCAGCAGCTTTAGTGGACGCTACTGGAGCTGGAATTACGCGGCTGCTGGCATGAGACTTGCCCTCCAATAGATCCTTGTAAATGGATTTAAAGTGTATTCATTCAAATTAGAGGGACAATTTAAATTAAAAAGCTTAGAGCTGCCTCCACCACAGGGGGGCTCTCTCGACCCACCAGCGGACAGGCACCAGTATTGGGAGAGGGGGGCTGGCCGTCAGGGTTCACCGCGGCTCTGGCACAAACCCGGCGACATGGAGGTGGCACGGGCAGGAGCGGACTGGCCGTCTCGGCTTCTCACTTTTTGGATTTTAGAAGGGCATGACATGCCTATATCTGTGTCTCCCCCTCCTTTTACTCCTCCACCTCTTTTCTTTTCGCATGACTATATGTGCTTGTCACTTTTCCATGTGTTAGTTTTGTCTTCTGAGCAGTTTGTCAGCTTTTGGACACCTTTGAAGGTGTTTTCTATGTGTTTCTATGTGTTTTTGTTTGCCTGCCATTGGTTTCAACGGTGTTCGAAGGTGTTCGACGAACAGTTCGACGAACAGTTCGGCGAACACACGGGTGTTCGACGAACCGAACCGAACTCGAACACTACGGGGGTGGCTCAACACTAGTCCCTGCCCTCTGCTAGGCAGGGACGCTGTTCCCCTCACCCCTCTGCTCCGAGCCCGGCGTCCTCCTCCCGCTCTGCTGGCAGCACGCGCTCCTTCCCGGCCACTGTGCTTAGGGCGCCAATGGCCGGAGGACTTCACCATATATAAGGCACCTCCTCCAAAATGGAGGTGCCCGAGCAATGTTGTTGCACTGTTCACTACTCTGCTTCAGCCCTCAGGTCCCGTTGCCAGTTACCTGCCAGTTACCTGCCAGAATCCTGCCAGTTTGCTGTCTGTTTCCTGCCTGACATTCCTCCTACCTGCTTGCTAGCCTGAGGTCCGACGGTCTGCCTTCCTACTCCTGTCAGTCTGTCTATGGACCAGCTTGCCCGCTCACCTGGGAGCACATATCTGCTACCTGCCTGCTAGCCTACCTGGAGGCTCCGCCGTCACGTGCTGTGACCACCTGCCATTCCAGAGACTCCTGCCCGCTCACCTGGGAGCGCTCATCTGCTGCCTGTCTGTTGGCCTACCTGGAGGCTCCGCCGTCACGTGCTGTGACCACCTGCCATTCCAGAGACTCCTGCCCGCTCACCTGGGAGCACTCATCTGCTGCCTGTCTGTTGGCCTACCTGGAGGCTCCGCCGTCACATGCTGTGACCACCCGTTTATCCAGAGACTCTCGCTTGCTCACCTGGGAGCACACATCTACCATCTGCCTGTTAGCCTACCTGGAGGCTCAGCCATCACAGGTCGTACCTACCCTTCACCCAGAGACTGCCCCGGTCACTTGCCGTGACCTCCTGCCCATTCATCCAGAGACTGCCCCGGTCACTTGCCGTGACCTCCTGCCCGTTCATCCAGAGACTGCCCCGGTCACTTGCCGTGACCTCCAGCCCGTTCACCCAGAGACTGTCCTGGTCACCTGCTGTGACTGCCTGCCCGTCTTCCCTGGTCGCCACCCACTCCCTTACAAGGACCGCCCCCTTGTATAGTAGCTCAGAGGTTCCGCCTCCCAGACCCGTTACAGAGCGCACTCTATGCGGACCTTGTGAAGCAGTGCATCAAGATCCGGATAGTCCCTCAAAAAACTCTGCACGACCAAGTTGAGCACATGTGCCAGACATGGGATGTGAGTGAGGTTGCCTAGGCCCAGAGCTGCCACCAGATTTCGGCCATTGTCACACACTACCATGCCTGGCTGGAGATTCGCTGGCACAAACCACACGTCGCTCTGCTGCTTGATGGCATTCCAGAGCTCCTGCGCTGTGTGGCTTAGATTCCCCAAAGAAATTAATTTTAATACGGCCTGTTGACGTTTGGCCACGGCTGTGCTCATATCGGTCATCATAACAGGTAACCGTTCACGGGTCGATGTGGAGGTAGACCGTGACGGCTCCTGCAGCGCTGATTCAGAGGAACTGGAGTATGAGGAGGAGTCAATGTGTACAGACTGGATTCCTGCAATCCTTGGAGTTGGCAGAACACGTACAGCGCCACTCTCAAGATTTGTACCCGGCTCCACAACATTTACCCAATGGGCAGTGAGGGAAAGGTATCGTCCCTGTCCATGCTTACTGGTCCACGCATCGGTGGTCAGGTGGACCTTGCTACTGATGGCGTTTTGTAGCGCATGTTTAATTTTTCCCTCCACATGATGTTGCAGGGCAGGGACGGCTTGCCTGCTGAAATAAAAGCGGCTGGGCACGTTGTATTGTGGGACTGCCAATGCCATAAAGTTACGGAATGTGTCAGTCTCCACCAGCCTGAATGATAGCATTTCAAGGGCCAGTAGTTTAGCAATGCCAGCATTCAGAGCCTGTGCTCGGGGGTGGTTTGCCGAGTATGGGCGCCTTTTCTCCCATGCCTGTGCTAACGATGGCTGTAGACTGGCCTTGGAGTGTGAGGATGACTGGGAAAGTGGTGCTGTGGGTGGAATTACACTGTGTCTCTGTACAACAGTGCCAGAGATTCTTCCATGGCGATCCTGTGAGGAAGCCGAACCAGCTGTGTGTGAGCTGGAGGAAGAGGCTACAACACGAGCTGAAGAGGTGGTAGGTGGCGCTGTAGACTGGCCTAGGTCTTCAGTGTGTTTTTGTAACTCCACCACGTGCTTGGTCCGCACATGTTTCCACATATTTGTGGTATTGAGGTTGCTGACACTTTTCCCTCTTTTCACCTTCTGATTACACAGCTTGCATTTGACAAAGCAAATGTCATCTGCAACTGTGTCAAAAAAGGACCAGGCACTGCAAGTCTTGGGAGCACCCGCTTTGGATTTTGGAAGAGCCATGCTCCTAATGGGTGCCGAAGTGGAGGCTACAGGCAACCAAGTCTGCCCCCTCCCTCTCCCTCCTTTTTGGGCCGTTCGGGGAATCTCTTCCTCAGAGCTGCTCCAACCACCTTCCTGTCCCTCACGCCATGATGGGTCAAGGACCTCATCATCTACACCACCCTCTTCAAACAACTGCTTCTCCTGGGTAGTCTCGACAGCACAGTACGCACCAGAAAGTGGCACCTGAGTCTCATCATCAGATGCGTACTGAGGTGTGCTGCTGACCATAGGCACTGGCCCACCCGCCTCTTCAGATTCAGAGAGACAAAACGGTTGCGCATCACTGCATACTACCTCTTCTTCAAATTCTAGAATTCTGCTTGGCTGGCCCCCTCTTTCCAAGCCAAGAGATTCAGAGAACAGAAGTAGAGATGGCTCCTGTCCAGGGCTCTCTGACTGCCTGGGCAATTTGGCAGGTGGTGAAGAGACAGATGGGTGCTCTTCAGTGCTCAGGACCTGAGAGGATCTGGAACTAATTGAAGTCGATGCATTAGCTGCCATCCATCCGACAACGGCTTCAATTTGGTCCTCGCGCAGCAGTGGGGTACGGCTAGCTCCTACAAAGCTGCGCATAAAGGACTGTTCCCTGGTAAAACTGGGGGATGCTGAGTCACTGGTGCCCGCAGCAGGCACAGAATCCCCACGTCCTCTCCCTGCAGGCACAGAATCCTCACGTCCTCTCCCTGCTGAAACTCCACGCCCACGCCCACTCCCACGACCACATGCCTTACTCCCTGCCTTCTTCATCTTGGTAGACTGATAAAGATAGGCAGAAAAGTACTAAGGGCTTAGTGTGCTTATTCCTGAACAGCTGCTAACAGGTATAAGAAACACTAATTTTATAAAGTGTGGACTAGACTTTAATATGAGCTAATGTGGCCTACACAACTGTAAAGTGGAGTGTTTGGTGAACTTTATTTAGGTTTTTTTTGTCACAAAAAGGCACTGGATGTGCCTAAAGATGTAATAACGATAGTATCACAAACTTTTTGTAGCTATTACAATGTAGGAAGGTAACCTACAATGCAATAGATGAGGCTGCAAAAAATAGGCTAATACTAATCTGGCTGGGGCTGCAGGGCCCAACGCTGCAGAAAGGCTCCTCTATCTACTCCTATATAGTGTGTTTGGAACCAATTTAGCTGAATACGGATGGAACCACCACACTAATAGGAGATATCAGGAAAAATTATGAATTGGCAATAAAGGACAATGTATGAGGCAGTGACACACACTGAGTGCACTACAACCAGACGGGGTTGAAGCACACACTACAGGGTGAGCTGCACTCACACACCAGACCTTGCAGACAGCGGTGAACAGTACAGATGCAGAGCACTGTGCACTAGCGCTGCAAGACCAAAAAAATTTCTCTATCTACTCCTATATAGTGTGTTTGGAACCAATTTAGCTGAATACGGATGGAACCACCACACTAATAGGAGATATCAGGAAAAATTATGAATTGGCAATAAAGGACAATGTATGAGGCAGTGACACACACTGAGTGCACTACAACCAGACGGGGTTGAAGCACACACTACAGGGTGAGCTGCACTCACACACCAGACCTTGCAGACAGCGGTGAACAGTACAGATGCAGAGCACTGTGCACTAGCGCTGCTAGACCAAAAAAATTTCTCTATCTACTCCTATATAGTGTGTTTGGAACCAATTTAGCTGAATACGGATGGAACCACCACACTAATAGGAGATATCAGGAAAAATTATGAATTGGCAAAAAAGAACAATGTATGAGGCAGTGACACACACTGAGTGCACTACAACCAGACGTGGTTGAAGCACACACTACAGGGTGAGCTGCACTCACACACAGAGACCTTGCAGAAAGCGGTGAACAGCACAGAGAACTGTGCACTAGCACTGCAAGGCACAGCGATTTATAAAGTAGCTTGGGTAAAGCAGAATAGACCAAATAGGTAGCTAAAACTGTCCCTCAGAACAACAGCGTCCTATCCCTAACTGAATTCACAGCAGAGTGAGCTCAAAATGGCAGCGGCGGCTTTTATAGTGCATCATGACATCATTTCAGCAGCCAATCACAGCCATGCCATTAGTTAAGATGCCTACATGCCTAACAGGATGTGCCCACACTTCTTAGGATCCTCATTGGCTGAATAAAATGAAAATAGCTCATTACCGATTCCGGTATACGATATTGCAAAAGTATCGGAATTAAGTATCGGAATTCCGATACTGCGAATATCGGCCGATACCCGATATTTCAGTATCGGAATGCTCAACACTAGTGGGGACATCACACACGAGTCTGTGAGCCGGAAGCTGCAAACGCTGCTGAAACACGGCAAGGGCGGCAGAATCTGTAGCTGACTTTCTAAATTGAGAACACAGGCTGCATACTTTAACAAGCAGATCTGGCAGCTCTGGTAGGATTTGAGAAACCGCTGAACCACGAGGGTAAGCACATGGGCCAGGCATGGTACATGTTTGAGCTTGCCTCGCCTCAGAGCCCACACCAGGTTCCGGCCATTGTCACTCACGACCATGCCTGGCAGTAGGTTCAGCGGTGTGAGCCACAGATCAGCCTGCTCTTTCAGAGCTGTCCACAACTCGTCAGCATTGTGCGGTTTGTCACCTAAGCATATTAGCTTCAGCAAAGCCTGTTGCCACTTGGCCGAGGCAGTGCTGCAGTGCTTCCAGTTTGTGACTGATGTGCTCATTTCGGACATGGAGGCTGAAGAGGAAGAGGAGGCGGAGGAGGATGAGGTGCAGGAGCCGTAGACTGTGGGGGCAACCCTGATTGACCTAGGGCCCGCAATCCTTGGCGTCGGGAGAACATGTTCCGTCCCAAGGTCCGACAGGGTCCCGGCTTCCACTATGTTAACCCAGTGTGCCATCAGCGAGATATACCGTCCCTGCCCACAAGCAGTTGTCCACGTGTCCGTGGTTAGGTGGTCTTTCCCGGTAACTGCGATGTTGAGGGCACGGCTAATGTTTTGAGACACGTGCTTGTGTAATGCGGGGACACCGGGAGAAATAGTGGCGGCTGGGGACCGAGTACCGAGGGACGGCCGGCGCCATCAGGTTGCGGAATGCTTCCATCTCCACAAGCCTAAAAGGCAACATTTCGAGCGCAAACAGTCGTGAAATGTGAGAATTTAGTAGTGTGGCCTGTGGGGCATTGGCTGCATATTTGCGCTTGCGATCCAAGGACTGGGGTATGAACAACTGAACGCTGCGCTGGGACAAAGACATGGACGTGGTTCCTGATGCTGCTACTTGAGAGTGTGCAATGACAGGTGCAGGGCAGGAGGCATCTTTGCATGCACCATGGACAAGGGATTGGCTTGCATTCACAACAGCGGAAGAATGCTGTGCTGGGACAAGGACATGGACGTGCTTCCTGATGCTGCTACTTGAGAGTGTGCAACGACAGGTTCAGGGCAGGAGGCATCTTCGCATGCACCATGGACAGGGGATTGTCTTGCATGCACAACAGCGAAAGAAGCAATGGTGCCACCTGCAGACACTGCTCCTGGACCCTGGGGTTCGGCCCACAAAGTCGGGTGCTTTGCTGCCATGTGCCTGATCATGCTGGTGATGGTCAGGCTGGTCGTTTTGCCACCCTGCTGATGCTGGCCTGGCAGGTGGTGCAAATGGCCTTTTTGGGGTTATCGGCAGAGTCTTTAATAAACAACCAGACTCGGGAAGACCTAACAGTTGTACTGGCAACTTCCTTGGTGTTGGTGTTAGGGGGAACGGTCGCCTGCCTTTTGTCTGCGGCCACCACACTGCTTCTTCCTGCCTGTTGGGGTGCTCTTCCTCCCTCCCCCTGTGCTGCTGTCCTCGCTCTGCATGTCCTCCTGCCAGGTTGGGTCATTTACTATATCATCCACCAGCTCGTCTTCCGCTTCCACACCCTGGTCCGCCTCCTGACTATCTGGCAATTATGTCTCATCATCGTCCACCTCTTGTGACACTTTCCCACCGTTGCCTTCGTGTGACCGTGGCAATTCAAATATTTGGGCATCGCTACACGCGATCACCTCTTGCCCCGCTTCAAGTGGACCAGGCGAGAGGCCCGAATCTATAAATGGAAAAGTGAACAGCTCTTCAGAGTGTCCAAATGTGGGATCAGTTGTCTCTGGGTACTCGGCATGGTGGGAGGAAGGAGGATCGGGGTGAGGAATATGCGTTCCAGACTCACGGCTACTGAGACTTGACCATGTGGAAGACAGGGTGGTGGTGGTGGCTAAGTGACTGGAAGCATTATCCGCTATCCAACCAACAACCTTTTGACACTACTCTGGGTTCAATAGTGGTGTGCTGAGGTCCCCTAGAAATTGGGACAGGAAGGTCAGGCGAGAAGATGTGGGTGTTTGTTGTGGCACAATTTCAGCTTGCCCACGGCCTTGTCCTCGGCCTCTGCATACATCATTACCATCACGTCCAGTTCCCCATCCCTTGCCGCGTGACTTGCCCATTTTAAATGGAGGACAGTATCTTCCACGCTCACTACAAATGACTGAGTTTGGAGCGAACTTATATGTGATCCGTGTGACAGAGAAAACAGAGTTTCAAATAGCTGGCCTGTATGTAAGGTTTGACCAGCTGTGAATTGCTTCACTGACACACTGAAAGAAATTTTTAATGGAGGCCAGAAATGGCAGTATTTTCTGACAACGTATATGTGATCCGTGTGACGGAGAAAACAGAGTTTTAAATAGCTGTATTTCTAGCACTGTAATATGGAAAGGACCTGGCTTTATTCTGCAGTGCCATCAAGCAAATGGCGCAGAAAAACGGTGTTCTCTGGATTGCTTTTTAAGCAAATAATGAGGATTAAGATCCAAAGAAAAGTATTCCTGGCCCCTGAGACCTGGGCCTTTGTATAGAAATATCTAACAGCAGCAGAAGGCAGAATTGGAATGGAGCCTCTTGTGCTATATGCACTGCAGTCTGCTATATACCCTGCCTGCCTATATACACTGCCTGCCTGATATCTCTGCAGATGGATTAGTTAGTCCTCAAAAGACTGTTTGTTAAGATGGATATCTGTTATATACGGTTTTTCTCCCTACACTACCTACTACACAAGCAAATCTCTCCCTGATGCAGCAGCACCTCTCCCTACACTGTCTGATTCCGGAGTGACTGTGACGAGCATGGCGGCGCCAGGTCTGATATAGACCCGATGACGCTATGCGTCCAGCCAATCACTGTAATGCCACAACCAACATGGCTACGGCATTACAGTGAGTGGTAGGCAATCCCTGCATGTTCATTGGCACTGTAAAGAGCGCCAAACATGCAGGGAGGAGACCCGAGCTCCCGCCGAGCAACCCCGGAAATACGAGCAGTGAGATGCTCGGGGGAGTACCGAGCAGTGGTGAGCATGCTCGCTCATCACTATTGTACTGGCAACTTCCTTTGTGTTGGTGTTACGGGGAATGGTTGCCCGCCTTCCATCTGCGCCCACCACACTGCTTCTTCCTGCCTGTTGAGGTGCTTTGTCTCCCTCCCTCTGTGTGCTGCTGTCCTCGCTCTCCATGTCTTCCTACCAGGTTGGGTCAGTTACTATATCATCCACCACCTCGTCTTCCACTCCCGTACACTTGTCCTCCTCCTGACTTTCTGGCAATTGTGTCTCATCATCGTTCACCTCTTGTGACACCTTCCCACCATCGCCTTCGTATGACCGTGGCTGCTCAAATATTTGAGCATCGCTACATGCAATCTCCTCTTGCCCCGCTTTAAGTGGACGAGGCAAGATGCCCAAATCTATAAATGGAAAAGTGAACAGCCCCTCGGAGTGTCCAAGTGTGGGATCAGTTGTCTCTGGGCACTAGGCATGGTGGGAGGAAGGAAGATCAAGGTGAGGAATATGCAGTCCAGACTCACGGCTACTGAGACTTGTCAGGGTGGTGGTGGTGGCTAAGTGACTGAAAGCATTATCTGCTATACAACCAATAACCTTTTCACACAGCTTTGTGTTCAATAGTGGTGTTCTGCTGTCCCCTATTAATTGGGGCAGGAAGGTCGAGCGAGAAGATGTGGGTGTTTGTTGTGGCACAATTTCAGCTTGCCCACGGCCTCAGCTTCTGCATGCACCATCACCATCACGTCCAGTTCCCTATCCCTTGCCATGTGTCTTGCCCTTTTTATCTTCCACGCTCACTACAAATGGCTGAATTTGGAGCGAACTTATATGTGATCCGTGTGTCAGACAAACCACAGTTTTAAGTAGCTGGCCTGTAGGTAACTATTTTTAACAGCAAATTGTGGTCAATAACTTCACTGACACTCTGAAACAAAATTGTAATGGAGGCCAGAAATGCCAGAATTTTGAGCGAAGTTATATGTGATCCATGTGACAGACAAACCACAGTTTTAAATAGCTGGCCTGGGCCTGTAGGTAACTATTTTTAACAGAGCTGACCTCGTGTCAATAAGTTCACTGACACACTGCAACAAAATTTTAATGGAGTCCAGAAATGGCATTATTTTCAGTGCAATTATATGTGATCCGTATGACAAACAAACCACAGTTTTAAATAGCTGGCCTATAGGTAACTATTTTTAACAACACCGACTTTGTGTCAATAAGTTCACTGACGCAGCAGCAAAATTTCAATGGAGGCCAGAAATGGCAGTATTTTCAGCTCAATTATATGTGATCCTTGTGACGGACAAACCACAGTTTTGAATACCTGGCCTGGAGGTAACTATTTTTAACAGCGCCGACCTCGTGTCAATAAGTTAACTGATACACTGCAACAAAATTTCAATGGAGGCCAGAAATGGCAATATTTTCAGTGCAATTATATGTTATCCGCATGACGGACAAACCACAATTTTAAATAGCTGGCCTGTAGGTAACTATTTTTAACAACGCCGACGTCATGTCAATAAGTTCACTGACATACTGCAGCAAAATTTCAATGGATGCCAGAAATGGCAATATTTTCAGTGCAATTATATGTGATCCATGAGACGGACAAACCACAGTAATAAAATAGCTGGATTTTTAGCTCTGTAATATAGAAAGAACCTGGCTGTATTCTGCAGTGCCAACAAGCAAATGGCGCAGAAAATCAGTGATCTCTGGATTGCTTTTTAAGCAAATAATCAGGATTAAAAAAAAAATATTCCTGGCCCCTGATACCTCGGGCTATTTCTACAAATATCTGTAAAAGCACCAGCAGACAGAACTGGAATGGACCCTCTTGCTATGTGCACTGCAGTCTGCTATATACACTGCCTGCCTGGCACTGATATCTCTGCAGCTGGATTAGTCCTCAGAAGGACTGTTAGTTGAGATGGATATGTAGAGAATCTTATAGAATACCTACACTAACTAATAAACAACCAAATCTCTCCCTAGCTCAGCAGCACCTCTCCCTAAACAACATGATTGCGGAGTGACTGTGACGAGCAGGGCAGCGCCAGGTCTGATATAGACCTGATGACGCCTGTGCGGCCAGCCAATTACTGTAATGCCACAACCAACATGGCGGATTACAGTGTGTGGCAGACAATCCCTGCATGTTCATTGGCGCTCCAAAGAGCACCAAACATGCAGGGAGGGGACCCGAGCTCCCGCCGAGCAACCCCGGACATATTCGGCGAGAGCCGAGCATCTCGAGCAGTGAGATGGTCGGGCGAGCACTGAGCAGTAGCGAGCATGCTCGCTCATCACTAATGAGTTCTATCCGCTTTTTTGATGAATGGCACTCGTTCTCATGTTATTCTATGGGGCCGTGCACATGTCAGATTTTCTCTGCATGCCCAAGTTTGATCCGATATTTGGATCACATTCAGCCATGCAAATCAATGAGTGCGTGGAAACCTTAGGACTGCACTCAGATGACATCTGAGTGCAGTCCAATTTCTATGGACTGACAGAATGGAGAAGATAGACAATTTTCTTTTTCTATCTTCTCCTCATCCAAGAGAATTGGATCACACTATGGTTACACTCTAATTAAAGTTTGATCAAAGTGTCATTTGCATAATTGACCCAATTCTCTCAGTTGTACGACCCTAGCCCCACAGCAAGAATGTCTCTGAAAGCCACGAGCAGAGCTGTTGACCTGTTAAAGGAAATCCATCATCAGGTTTTTGTTATGTAATCTGGGAGGAGCATCATGTAGTGACAGAGACCTTGATTCCAGTAATGTGTCACTTGCTTGGCTGTGCTTTGCTGTGTCAATAAAATCTGTGTGTTTTCAGCAGGAAATTATCACTGCAGAAATCGGTGTCCCTGTGCCTCTTGGCCATCTTGTTCTATATTACCATGCCCCACCAATGATTAGAAGATTCCGGTTAGACATGAGCAGATCAATCCTCAGAGGATCGAGTTTGAGTCAAATTTCCTGAAGTTTGCGGTTTCACAAGAATTTAAAGATTTTGAGATTTGATTCGCCGTTTGCAAAAAATAAAACCATGCCACACACAATTTCCTAAATCACAGAAGTATCAGAGAGTAGGAAAACTTCATTTTGGTGTGCCCCATAATGCCCTGCCCTGATGTTAGGTACCTGGTCATCAGAAATCAGAAGTTCACAGTGGAGCACAGTTTGTATGGCAGTCATTTTCCATCTCGAGAGTCACTGGGTATGTCTCTCTCTTCAATAGAACGTAAGGTCTAATGGTCAGTAAGTTCCTCTCTCTATTATAAAGTGTGAGCTCTTATGGTCAGCGTGTCCTCTCTCCTATAGAGTGTAAGCTCTTATGGTCAGTGGAGTTCTCGCTCTTTTGCCTGTAGTATGTAAGCTCTTATAGTCAGTCATTTTCTTTCTCTTTTCCCCAACATGTATGTTCCGAACAATTAAAAGCTTTCCAATATTGAAATTCACACAAATTTATTTGCCACAAATTGAAATTTTCGTGAAAATTTTGTGAAGTTTGCAAATTTGAATTTCAGAAGATCCACTCATCTCTACTTTTTGCTTTATCTTTGGTAGCAGGGGGGAATTAACCCTGTTAGGCAGCAGTTCACATTTAATTCAATTTGTTTGGAGGTGCTGGTCAGTCTCTGCTTTTTGTAGCACCATTCGGAAGTGGTGATTTCCTCCATATTTGGCTGAGCACTCATCCCATCAGTCTAGGAATGTTTTTAATTATTGCTGGGTGCTACTTGCCATTTCAAATTGTAGGCATTTTGGCCTAAGAGGTGGTAAGCTTGATAAACATTAGGTTAGGGTCCCATCAAAGAAAGGTATGCTTTGTCCTGGCTGGTGGGTATACATGAACTGGCCAAAGTTTGCTCTAAATACCTCGATTTTATAAGTATAGTTCATTTTGCATTAGACCTGTCTAAATGTATTCGATGTTAACATCTATCTTGGTGCCCACAGTGTGCTGCTGTATTCTTTGGTTTTCATATATTTCAAAGACAGTTATATTGAATATCATAAACTGTGTGCCTGAAAGAACTTTCAAATTTATTCACAAACTCAAGATTTGATGGCCTTTACGAAAATTGACAATGTATGTGCCACCATGCTTTTAACTAAAATGATCAAAGTGAGAGATTAGTAGATAGAGGATTAAATCCTTAAAAACTCAATTCAAAATCAAAACAACTCGCTGCAAATCCTTAACCTAGTGAATCAATTTCATCATCTCTGCAGATGAAGAAATCTTCATTACTGTTCTCCAAAGAGAAACAATGTAAATCACAGTTTTGCTGTGATTGTGAAAACAATTTTTGAAAAATTGCTATTGATGGATTTTTGAAATGTTCACTAATTACCTTCACATACGGGGGGTGTTTGGGGAGGGGGGTGTCAGTGTTTTGGGGGGTTATATGTGGGGAGACTGGATTGGCCACTCTCATGAAAGTATGTTGGATTGACACTTGATAATATGTCTTACATCCATAGAGTATATCACAAAAGTGAGTACACCCCTCACATTATGGATGGGATTGAGAGTAAAGTGTCAGTCTTTGCTGACAACACCAAATTATGTAGGATATAAAAATATGATCTTGGCCTTACAATATTGCAAAACGATCTGAATAAGATGTTTGAATGAGCAAACACTTGACAATTGAGGTTTAATGTAGATAAATGTAGAGCAATGCACCTAAGACAGAGTAATCCTATTGCTGCATATACATTAAATGGGAGTATACTCGAGACAACAGAACAGGAAAAGGACTTGGGTATTCTGGTTACAAGTAAGCTGAGCATCAGTACTCGATGTCAAGCAGCAGCTGCAAAAGCAAGCAAGATTTTAGAATGTGTAAAAAGTGAGATTAAATCCCGCCATCCTTGCTCAGCTTAGAAAAAAGACACCTCAGAAGTGATATAATTTACATGTACAAATATATGTGTTCAGTACAAAGTACTAGCACATGACTTATTCCTTCCAAAGACCATAATAAGGACCAAGGGGCACTCATTACGGGTGGAAGAAAGGCGATTCCGGAAGCTAAATAGGAAAGAGTTTTTTACAGTCAGAGCAGTGAGACTGTGGAATGCTGACTAGTGATGAGCGAGCACTAAAATGTTTGGGTACTCGTTGCTCGGTTTGAGCAAATTGGAATACTCGGGTGCTCGACCCGAGCAATGAGCCCAATGTAAGTCTATGGGAAACTCGAGCATTTTTCAGGCGGCTCCACCCGGCGGTCTGCAAAGGGCCTAAAAATTTCCCAAATCGATGGGAACAGTGCTCAAATGACATGAGGACAGCATGGGGAAGACCCCTGGAAGCATTGCTGACTCCCAGGTCACTTCTGTCAACAACGTTGTCAGAGGTATTACGCCACTTTTACGGACTCACAATAAAATATACCAAAACGAAACCAAAATGGATTTTCCTGGGAAATATGTTATGGAATAGTGTTGAGCGAGCACTAAAATGCTTCGAGCAACGAGCCCAATGTTAGTTTATGGGAGACCCGAGCATTTTTGCGCTGGCACCCCCGGCAGTCTGTAGAAAGCCTAAAAAGTGCCCAAAACGATAGCGACAGTGCTCAAATGACATGGGGACAGCATGGGGAAGCCACTTTTACGGGCTCACAAAAAAACGTTCAAAAACGAAACTGAAACTGTTTTCCTGTGAAATTTGAACCTTGGAACTGCAAAACCACAGTTCTAGTTATCTGGCCGAAACCAGACTCTTTTAAACAGATATATTTGCGTCTGAACACTCACAGACACACTCATTTTTTTTTTTTTTTGGGGGGGGGGGGGAATACCAAAAGGTTAATAAGACGGGTATTTGAACAGTGTGACTGAGTGGAAAAAAAAAAAAGAGGATTTAGATGAAAAAAAAAGGATTTTTCCTGGCCCCTGAGACCTGGGGCTAAATCTAGCAATTTGAGCAGCAGCAGCACAGGACTGTAATGCTGTATTTGTTGGCATAACCACTGCGTCTCCTATACAGCCTGCCTGCCTGCCTGATATCTGGGATGGATATTAGTCCTCAGAAGGACTATTTGATTGATTTTGCAGGCTTTAGAGACCTTACACTACCTATTTCACAGTATAAATCTCTCCCTAGCTCAGCAGCACTCTCCCTACACTGTCTGATCTGGAGCGACTATGTCCAAGAAGGCGGCGCCTGGTTTTAAATATTCGAGGTGACACTATGCGGCCAGCCAATCACTGTAATGCCCACAACCAACATGGCTGCGGCATTACAGTGACTGGCTGGCAATCCCTGCATGTTCATTGGCTCTGTAAAGAGCGCCAAACATGCTCCTGCCCGAGTAACCCGAAAATGCTCGGTGCTGGCCGAACATCCCGAGTAGTGAGATGCTCGGGCGAGTACCGATCAGTGTAGAGCATGCTCGCTCAACACTATTAAGGAACATCCTTTCCATGACATGTGCAATGTATATAAAGCTAAATAAATAACCAAAAACAAAAATACTCCTCCACACCTTGGTCTATGTTCACACGTAGCGTTTTTGATGCGTTTTTGCACTTTTGCATTGCTTTCAACCAAGACAAATACATTCACCAGGAAATTTCATTTTAACATTTTACAACCTTAGCTGGCCATGTGGTGTGTGACACATCATCAGACACATGCATACAGTGCAGAAAAGTCATGGGAACAGCATGGGGAAGACCTCTGGAAGCATCTCTGACTCCTAGGTCACTGCCTAAAAGTGTGCCCATCATAAGTGATCTTTGCCATGAACCTGTTGTTGCAGACTTGCAACAATCACCGTCCATGTCCTTGTCCCACTGCAGCATTCAGTTGTCCCTACTCCTTTCCTTGGAATGCAAGCACAAGTATGCAGGCAGCCAGCCACCCACCCACCCAAAGGCTGCAATACTATACTGCCAAATTTTTGACAGCTGCTTGCAATTGAAATGTGGCCTTTTAGGCTCGTGGAGGCGGAAGCTTTTCATAACCTCATGCCGGCGGCAGTCGGATGTCCATACTCGGTCCCCAGCTGCCACTTTTTCCCGGTATCGCCTCCGCCTTCCACAAGCACGGGCCCCACAACATTACCCGTGCCCTTCCCAGTGCACTTACTGGGAAGGACCGCCTAACCACAAACATGTGGTCAGGGACAATACGGAGCCAGTCCATAACTTTTTTTGCTGACAGTTGTATTTAGCTCGGTGAAAGGACTGGCATAGAGGGAAACCATATCTACCCTGCATGTAATTTCTCACAGGAAGTCCTGTAATGCAGCTTCTTGCAGATGCAATTGCATCCCGTCCAACATCAACTCGCCCTTGTCGGTGATACTTTGACACACACACATCTTTCTTTGCGCATTAATTTCTTGAATACAGAGTTGGACAATGGCCTGATCTGTAATGCGGTTTGAGAAATAACATGCTTAAGCATGGCCGATCCACATTACAAAAGCAGCCATAGAGTGTCCGGGAACCTTCCCCCACACTTTTCTTAGCCAGGGCTGCTTTTCGGCTGGTTGGACGGGCCCACCAGAGAACCGGAGACTCCTCCGGCGGGCCCTGGCTTCTCCTTCACGAGAGTTTATAGTGCCGAGGTGAGGCCATGATGATTATAGAGGCCACCATCTGCTTAGTTTTCTGTTACTTGGAATGCAAGTGCAAGTATGCAGCCAGCCAGCCACCCAACCACAGGCCGCAACACTAAACTGCCAGATTTCTGGGCAGCTTTTTGCACTTGAAATATGGCCTGTTAAGCTCATGGAGGCGGAAGCTTTTCACAACCTCATGACGGCAGCGGCCGGGTGTCCATACTTGGTCCCCAGCCGCCACTATATTTCCCGGTATCGCCTGCGCCTTCCACAAGCACGGGGCCCACAACATTACCCGTGCCCTCCCCAGTGCACTTAGTGGAAAGGACCGCCTAACCACAAACATGTGGACAGGTGAATGTGGCCAGGGACAGTACGGAGCCAGTCCACAACTTTTTTTGCTGACAGTTGTATTTAGCTCGGTGAATGGACTGGCATAGAGGGATACCCTATCTACCCTGCATGTCATTTCTCACAGGAAGTCCTGTAAAGCTGCTTTCACTTGAAATGTGGCCTTTTAGGCTCATGGAGGCGGAAGCTTTTCACAACCACATGCCTCATGCCTCGTGGCCATACTCGGTCTGCAACCGTCACTATTTCTCCCGGTGTTGTCTCCGTCTTCTACAAGCGCGGGTCCCTGAACATTACTGCTGGTACTTTTCTGTCGGAATTTGCTTGCCTCCTACCAGCCTGCAATATTTCCAGCAAACTATGGTACGACGCCATGGTATTAGCACTGCCCCCAGTACCAGTAGTGAAGCCATCCCCAATTTCCTTCTCAGGAATTTTATTTGGTAGACTGAGTGGCTGTCCAAATACATATTCTCACAAAGGAGCTGAAGTGAGAGTGGCAGTAGGTGCAAATTTCTCCAGCCTGTTAGATATTAGAGGGTGAATGGCAGCACATTGGATCAGTGGTTAGCACTGAAGACTTGCAGCGCTGCGATCCTGGGTTCAAATCCCAGCAAGGACAACATCTGCAAGGACTTTGTATGTTCTCCCCGTGTTTGTGTGTGTTTCCTCCTCAGTAAAAAAGCAGCCATAGAGTGTCTGGGAACCTTTCCGCACACTTTTCTTAGCCAGGACTGCTTCTTGGCAGGGTTGGACAGTCCCACCAGAGAATCCTCTGGTGTGCCTTGGCTTCTACCTCAGGAGAGTTCATGATAGCGCTAACTTTACAGCTGCTATGAGGCTCTTGAGCGGGGGAGAAAGGTTAGCCCTCAGAATCAAATCCTCTGGTGGATACAATGTTTTTCAATCTGAAACAGCTTCTCAATGGGAGTTGTATTTCTCCACAGCCATATTCTTTAGCTCAGTGAAAGGACTGGCATAGAGGGTAACCGTATCTACCACGGCTGTCATTTTTCCGTCACCAGGTTCCGCCTACTGTCACACACGACCATGCCTGGCTGTATGTTCAGCGGTGAGAGCCACAGATCAGGCTGCTGTGTTACAGCTTTCAACAACTCTGCAGCGCTGGGCGGTTTATCAATTAAGCATTAAGCATGTTAATTTCAGTACAGCCTGTTGCCGCTTGGCCAAGGCAGTGCTGCAGTGCTGTCAGCTTGTGACTGATGTGGTCATTTTGGAGATGGAGGAGGAGGTGCATGAGCTGAACAATGTGATTACATTGTTGTTAAATTGGTGACACAGCTTTTTATACTAAAGAAATATCCTATTGTTTTGTTTTTTTTTTACGTTTTTTTTTTAAGACAAATGCATTCACCGGGAAATGTCATTTTAACATTTTACAACCTTATCTGGCAATCTGGTGTGTGACACATCATCAGGCACATCCTGTTTTATTTATGATGGAGGGACTCTGAAAGTCATAAAGCCTATTTTTATAGGGACATCAGACGGCCCTTACTATTTTTAAAAGGCCAGCAGTCGGCCCTAGCTATTGTTAAAGAGCCATCAGCCGGCTATGCTTTGTTGTTCCCATTATTAACAAGTGGGTCTCCTATACTGTTATTGCGTATCCAGTGACTGCAAGGGCTGCCCAAAATTTGGACGCAACCCAGTACCCCTTTGAAGAGACATAGAGGCGGGTCTCAGTAAAAAATATGTTCCCATTAGAAAGGAGCGGGTCTCCTATAGTGGTAATGCCCATGCTGTGACTGCAAAGGCTGCCAAAATTTGGGAAAAACCCCACTAACAATTTAAAGACACATAGAGCAGGGCCACAGAAACAAGGTACGACATGTTCCCATTAGAAGGGAGAGGGTCTGCTATACAGTCATAGGGTATGCAGTGAGTCCAACGGCTGCCAATTTTAGGAAAAACCCCACTAAGAATTTAAAGACACACAGAGCAGGGCCACAGTAACAAGGTACGACATGTTCCCATTAGAAAGGAGAGGGTCTGCTATACAGTTATAGGGTATGCAGTGAGTCCAACGGCTGACCAATTTTAGTAAAAACCCTACTAAAAATTTAAAGACACACGGAACAGGGCCACAGTAACAAGGTACGACATGTTCCCATTAGAAAGGAGAGAGTCTGCTATACAGTTATAGGGTATGCAGTGAGTCCAACGGCTGAATAATTTTATGAAAAACCCCACTAAGAATTTAAGGCCCACCGAGCAGGGCCACAGTAACGACAAATTACCATTAGAAAGGAGAGAGTCTCACATAGTGTTAACCTATGCAGTGAATGGAAGGGCTGCCAAAAATTTTGAGGCACTTCAATGCCCCTTGGAAGACACGTGGAGGAGCGCCTCATAAAAAAATGTTCCCACTAGAAAGGAGCGGGCCTCCTTTACTTGTAATGCCCATGCACTAAGTGTATGGGCTGACAAACATATACCCCTGGGAGGTATACATGAACATACTGTATAACATTTTTTTTTTTTATGGGCATCATAAACACCCTTTAAAAAAATTAGGTTGGTGTTGCATCACGGACCACAATCACCCTGGTGATATGGTGGTGGAGGATAGGAGAAGGAGGAGGACAAGATCAGGAAGCTTATACCCATGTGTGGGTGTGAAAAGGTGCATGGGAATACACCTCCCTAGAAAAGACACTGGATTGGAGTTTATGTTACGCTGCTATCATTTCGTGGTGTTGAGAAGTCTGGCCCAATCCAGCCCTTGTTCATTTTTAGAAGAGTTAGACTGTCAGCATTTTCAGTTGACAGGCGGATGCGCTTATCAGTTATAATTCCACCAGCGGCACTAAATCCCGCTCTGATAAAACGCTGGCGGCAGGGCAGGCCAGGACCTCCAAGGCATAGAGAGCCGGTTCATTCCATGTATCCAGCTTAGATACCCAATAATTATAAGGCACAGCGGAATCACGGAGGACGTTGGTACAGTCGGCAAGGTACTCCCTCAGCATCTTCCCAAACGCTGCACTCCTTGTGAGAGTACCCCACGCCTCAGGACCTGTCCAATGGGAGGGTCTGAGAAAACTCTCCCAGAACTTTGACAGTGTTCCCCTGCCTCTGCTGGATTGGAGTTGTATCCCTCTTGCCTGTACTCCTTGGCTATTCAACGACGTGTGCCCTCTGCCGCCAGCGTTTTCAGATGGGAATTTTTTTAATAGTTCCTTAACAAGGGCCTTCTGGTACAGCCCCATTTTTGTAGACCTGTCCACCTCAGGAATAAGAGATATAAAGTTCTCCTTGTAGCGTGGGTCTAGAAGTGTCACCAACCTGTAATGACTGTCACCCAAAATTTTGAGAACGTGAGGGTCATGGGAAAGGCAGGGTAACATAAACTCGGCCATGCGTGCCAGACTACTATCAGGCAAGACTTCCGTGTCCTCTCCCAGAGGATGACTGACCATGCTCTCCTTCTCCTCCTCCTCCTCCTCCTCTCTGTCCTCTGGTCATCCACACTGAAAATACAGTATGACAGCTGTGCAGGTAGTACTGTCTATAGTGCATGAATCTAGCCCCTGTCCTTCCTCCTCATCCTCTTCCTCATTGTCACCCAATCCATGTTGGGATGAGATGAGGCTTGGCTGTGTGAAATCACCCTGTATGGTTCCTTGCTCCATCTCATTGTGCTCCGCCTGCAATGCATCCTCTTTGATTGTGAGAAGAGAGCATTTCAGAAGACAGAGAAGCGGGATGGTGACGCTAATTATGGCGTCATCGCCGCTCACTATCTTGGTGGAGTCCTCAAAGTTTTGGAGGAGAGTACATATGTCTGACATCTATGTCCACTCCTGAGGTCTTATGTGTGGAGTCTGAACTGAATACCGATGGCCTTGTTGATGCTGGTACTCAACAACTGCCCACTTCTGCTCACAAATCCTTCCAAACATCTGCAGTGTAGAGTTCCAACGCGTGGGGACATCACACACCAGTCTGTGAGCCAGAAGCTGCATATGCTGCTGAAACACTGCAAGGGCGGCGGAAGATGTAACTGATTTTCTAAAATGGGCACACAGGCGGCATACTTTAACAAGCAGATCCGGCAGCTCCAGGTAGGATTTGAGAAATCGCTAAACCACGAGGTTAAGCACATGGGCCAGGCATGGTATGTGTGTGAGCTCACCTCGCCTCAGAGCCGCCACCAGGTTCCAGCCATTGTCACACACGACCATGCCTGGCTGTAGGTTCAGCGGTATGAGCCACAGAACTGCCTGCTCTTTCAGAGCTATCCACAACTCTTCAGCATTGTGCAGTTTTTCACCTAAGCATATTATCTTCAGCACGGCCTGTTGCTGCTTGGCCGAGGCAGTGCTGCAGTGCTTCCAGCTTGTGACTAATGTGGTAATTTCGGAGATGGAGGCTGTAGAGGAGGAAGAGGCTGTAGAGGATGAGGTGCAAGAGCTGCAGACTGTGGGGGCAACCCTGATGGACCTAGGGCCCGCAATCCTTGGCAACGCGAGGACGTGTTCCGTCCCAAGGTCCGACTGGGTCCCGGCTTCCACTATGTCAACCCAGTGTGCTGTCAGCGAGATGTACCGTCCCTGCCCCCAAGCACTTGTCCACGTGTCCGTGGTTAGGTGGACTTTACGGTAACTGCGTTGTTGAGAGCACGGCTAATGTTTTGGGACACGTGCTTGTGTAATGCGGGGACGGCACACCAGGAGAAATAGTGGTGGCTGGGGACCAAGTATCGAGGGACGGGCACCGCCATCAGGTTGCGGAATGTTTCCATCTCCACGAGCATAAAAGGCAACATTTTGAGCACAAGCAGTCGTGAAATGTGAGAATTTAATAGTGTGGCCTGTGGGGCATTGGCTGCATATTTGTGCTTGTGTTCCAAGGACTGGGGTATGGACAACTGAACACTGCACTGGGACAAGGACCTGTTTCCTGATGCTGCTACTTGAGAGTGTGCAACGACAGGTGCAGGGCAGGAGGCATCTTCGTGCGCACCATGCACAAGGGATTGGCTTGCATGCACAACAGCGGAAGAAACAATGGTGCCACTCGCAGACACTATTCCTGGACCCTGGAGTTCGGCCCATAAAGTGGGGTGCTTTGCTGTCATGTGCCTGATCATGCGGGTGGTGGTCAGGCGAGTCGTTTTGCCACCCCTGCTGATGTTGGCCTGGCAGGTGTTGCAAATGGCCTTTTTGGTGTTATCGTCAGAGTCTTTAAAAAACAACCAGACTCGTGAAGACCTAACAGTTGTACTGGCAACTTCCTTCGTGATGGTGTTACGGGGAACGGTTGCCTGCCTTCTATCTGCGGCCACCACAATGCTTCATCCTTCCTGTTGGGGTGCTCTGCCTCCCTCCCCCTGTGTGCTGCTGTCCTCGCTCTGCATGTCCTCCTGCCAGGTTGGGTCAGTTACTATATCATCCACCACCTTGTCTTCCACTTCCGCACCCTGGTCCTCCTCTTGACTTTCTGGCAATTGTGTCTCATCATCGTCCACCTCTTGTGACACTTTCCTACTGTCGCCTTCGTGTTACAGTGGCTGCTCAAATATTTGGGCATCTCTACACGCAATCTCCTCATGCCCCGCTTCAAGTGGACCGCGTGAGAGGCCCGAATATATAAATGGAAAAGTGAACAGCTCTTCAGAGTGTCCAAGTGTGGGATCAGTTGTTTCTGGGTGCTCGGCATGGTGGGAGGAAGGAGGATCAGGGTGCGGAATATGCGGTCCAGACTCACGGCTACTGAGACTAGACCATGTGGAAAACAGGGTGGTGGTGGTGGCTAAGTGACTGGAAGCATTATCCGCTATCCAACCAACAACCTGCTCTAGGTTCAATAGTGGTGTGCTGCGGTCCCCTAGAAATTGGGACAGGAAAGTCAGGCGAGAAGATGTGGGTGTTTGTTGTGGCACAATTTCGGCTTGTCCTCGGCCTTGCCCTCGACCTCTGCATGCATCATTACCATCATGTCCAGTTCCCCGTCCCTTGCCACGTGCCTTGCCCATTTTAAATGGAGGACAGTATCTTCCACGCTCACTACAAATGACTGAGTTTGGAGTGAATTTATATGTGATCCGTGGGGCGTGAGAAAACCAAGTTTTAAATACCTGGCATGTAGGTAAGTAGTTTGACCAGCAAACTGCTGTGAATTGCTTCACTGACACACTGAAAGAAATTTTTAGTGGAGGCCAGAAATGGCAGTATTTTCTGACAACTTATATGTGAGCCGTGTGACGGAGAAAACACAGTTTTAAATACCTGGCCTGTAGGTAACTGTTTTGAACAGCAAACCAGTGTCAAAAACTTTGCTAACATACTGGAAACCATTTTTAATGGAGGACAGAAAAGGCCGTATTTTCTGAAAACATATATGTAATCCGTGTGACGGAGAAAACACAGTTTTAAATACCTGTCCTGTAGGTAACTGTTTTGAACAGCAAATCAGTGTCAAAAAATTTGCTGACACACTGAAGAAATTTTTTTAATGGAGGCCAGAAATGGCAGTATTTTCTGAAACCGTATATGTGATCCGTGTGACGGAGAAAACACAGTTTTAAATACCTGGCCTGTTATTAACTGTTTTGAAGAGCAAACCATTGTCAAAAACTTTGCTGACACACTGAAAATTTTTTTTAATGGAGGTCAGAAATGGCAGTATTTTCTGAAAACGTATATGTAATCCGTGTGACAAAGAAAACACAGTTTTAAATACCTGGCCTGTAGGTAACTATTTTGAACAGCAATCTGCTGTCAATTGCTTCACTGTCTCACTGAAAACAATTTTTTTAATGGAGGCCAGAAATGGCAGTATTTTCTGAAAACGTATATGTAATTCGTGTGACGGAGAAAACACAGTTTTAAATACCTGGCCTGTAGGTAACTGTTTTGAACAGCAAACCAGTGCAAAAAACTTTGCTGACACACTGAAAAAAAAAATTAATGGAGGCCAGAAATGGCAGTATTTTCTGACAATGTATATGTGAGCCGTGTGATGGAGAAAAGACAGTTTTGAATAGATGGATTTTTAGCGCTGTAATATGGAAAGGACCTGATGTATTCCGCAGTGCCAGCAATCAAATGGCGCAGAAAAAACGTGTTCTCTGGATTGTTTTTAAGCAAATAATGAGGATTAAGATTCAAAAAAAATTATTCCTGCCCCTGAGACCTGGGCCTATTTCCAGAAATATCTAATAGCAGCAGCAGACATAACTGGAATGGAGCCTCTTGTGCTATATGCACTGCTGTCTGCTATATACACTGCCTGCCTGCCTATATACACTGCCTGCCTGATATCTCTGCAGATGGATTAGTTAGTTCTCAAAAGGACTGTTTGTTAAGATGGATATGTGTAATGTACGGTTTTTCTCCCTACATTACCTAATACACAATCAAATCTCTCCCTGACACAGCAGCAGCTCTCCTTACACCGTCTGATCTGGAGTGACTGTGACGAGCATGGCGGCGCCAGGTCTGATATAGACCTGATGACGCTGTGCGGCCAGCCAATCACTGTAATGCCCGCAACCAACATGGCTACGGTATTACAGTGCATGGCAGGCAATCCCTGCATGTTCATTGGCTCTCTAAAGAGCGCCAAACATGCAGGGAAGGGACCCGAGTTCCCGCCCGAGCAACCCAGAAATACTCGCCGAGCTTGTCGAGCACCATGATGCTCGGGTGAGTACCGAGTAGTGGTGAGCACGTTTGCTCATCACTAATGCTGACCACAAGAGGTAGTGATGGCAGACTCTAATAGCTTTTAAAAAAGGGCTGGATGATTACCTCAGTACACACAACATTGTGGATCACAGTTAAATTAGTGGCAAAATGTACAACTGGTGGAGGAAGGTTGAACTTGATGGACCTACGTCTTTATTCAACATATGTAACTATGTAAAATAAGTGTATATTACTATTGAGCATGTATTATTTCCACAATCAAGTGGCTGCTACCCATGTATTCCTGCTAATAGTATGCTGGATGCTCTTCTGACATTGTGGTTACATTATACTAAGTACTTTTCTCCAATTGTGACATTTATCTTGAAACTTTGTATAGGATTAAGTCTTCTATATACTCCTTATTTATTATGTTCATAGAATCATGTACATATTTATCATTATTATATGAAAAATTAGTTATTATATGATTGTGCCTACCTATTTCAATCCACGTTGGCAACAGTACACTTAATAATCATACTGTGGTCTGTTGCTACATTTTTAGGTGGTGTTTCTACCTCATGGAATTAGTGTTGTTATGGTCTTTTTTGGCCAGATGGAATCCATGTGCTTTATCCGAAAAATTTGTAAATATATTGTCACAGTAAATCAAGACATTTAACTTTACTGATCTGTTTTGCGACTCCTGTTTAATTGTCAAATCACAGATACTGTACATACACACCATGATGTTGATGTTGAATTAACTTTTTTGTAAATCGCATCAACTCTTCCAGTGCCTAGAATGTCTGGTTAATGTCAAATTTTTTCATGGCTAGCTAAGTTTGTCGACAAAGTTAAGAAAAAAATTAAACAATATCCCTATGTCCAAAATGTTGCATGGGCAATGGACGTGGTAGGGCAATAGAAAAAAAGCTTAATATCAAAGATAATGTGTTAGCCGCTAGCAGTAGCGCCACTGACATTGCTGGCAGCATACATCCCAGCAGTAGTTGCATCAATTGCATTTCACATTTGGCCACTTTTGCCTCTAGCAAGCATATTAGTAGAGAGGAAGCAGATGGCAAAAAGTATTTTTCCCATGACTCGTCTTCATCACTGCAGGATAATGTAGCCTCTGACAGCGACACTATCAACTAGAGACAGTGTTCTGCTCAGTTCACCTCCTTTGCCACTATAATACTTATGTTGTACAGAGCAGAATTTTCAATTTGTTAATGACATCTATTTCTGTTCTTCCTCATAGCTCCCTAACCGACAGCACCCTGGGGGCTAAGGAACACTAGACCTCTTTCCATTTTATTTATTGGGGTAGATGAACAGTTAGCATTTGTTCTCAGATGACAAGAGGCCAGAGCAATAGAAAACAACAATTTTTATTGCCAAGCTGTGTTGACAGCCCTGTGAGCAGTTGTGGAAGCTGCACTGAAAGAGGAAGTATCCCTCTTGGTCACAGTAAATCTTAAGGTGTGAATCAGGCAAGTGGGCAAGGAGCTAAGGTCATCTCCCAACTCAAGGCATCTGTCAGCTGAATAAGGGATGGCTATAATGATTCTCTGTTGGACAATACCTGGGACCCAGACAAGGGTACCGAGTAGCTGATGTCATCAGAGGAGAAGATTACTGGCTTCAGCAATATACAGTGCACGAGATGTGTGGTTAGAACAATTGTTGGGGCAATATCTGCTGTAAATTCTGGAGCTGGTAATATTGGATCAGTTGTTAATGTAGAAGTCTCAGCATTGCATGAAAGCTCTGCTGATGTTCGTAGAGGTAGCAAGTCATATGAGGGAATTATTTTCCACATTGTCAGAGGACAAATCAGTTGCTATGTTCAGACAATGTTTTGGGTAATAAGCCAGGTACATCCAAGCACACATTGAGTTGGAAGTGTGTTACTCTGTCAGCAAATTTAACAACATTATCTGCTCATTTTGGGAAAACAAAATGAGCGAGGTTCAAGCTGTCCCTCCTCCTCTCTTCATGATTGTTTTTCCGGTAACAAGTCTGCATCCACAATTAGTGCCTTGTTATTGTCATCAGCCTCAACATCATCCTCACCTACTACTTTCCATACACTTCTTCCTCGACCTCCAATGCATTGACAGTTTTTCTCTTGCGTTCCCCAAAAACTTCTGTTCAGTCATCCTTTTACATGGAAATTATACTCCCATATGTCAAAGTTCACCACAATTGATGCTTGAATATCTGACTTGTACTACCTTTTGCAAAAGAATCACATGCACTCACGCTTATTGGAAGATACCTAGCTGCCATTGTATATTGCACTAAATACCAATTCCTGCCAGGATTGGGTACAAAATACAAGCAAAATTTAACATATTATTTGTATCATTTTTTATACAATGGGCAAACAATTCACCTTCATTCTAAATTTTGGTGGATCAAATATATTGGGAAAATTCAGCAAATCCAGCAAACTCTAATTTCAAAAGATCCTCTCATCTCTAATAGCTTCCCTTTAAGGAGGTCTATTCAACTGGATATTCTATTAGTATATGCTGTATTATTACATGTATGTGCCATAGAGAGGAGTTGAGGGTCTCTGTCACATCTCTGCTCTTGTAGTGTTTGCTTCTGTCACCACACACTGTCGTTGTTATTTTGTGGGCAGGACTGGTGTTAGAGGACGCATCAAAACTACAATTTTGGGAGATCACAGGCTCTGACCGTCAACTGAGTCTAGAGAATCTGGAACCTGTAGTACCATCCAGTCTGGCAGTATGAGTGTGTGTGCTGTCCAGCTTAAGTAATCAGCTATGTTTCTTGGCCAATTAGAAAGCACTTCACCCTACTAATAAAACTCCAAGCCTACTGTTGGGGGTTGCCAGATATAGTTAATTCTAGCTCTGGTTTGCTTCTGTTGCTTAGCTTCCGTTTAGTCTATTTGTTTCTTGTTCCAACTTTTGCTTGTTTACTGATGATTCCTTTGTCTAATGATTTTGTCTTTTGTCTTTGATCATAATTTTGACCCGGCAACTTGACTGATCTTGCCAATCCATTCCATTGGCCAACAAATACTCCTAAGACTCAACCCTGTATAAGGCCATATACCTGTACAGGAGTTAATGAGTGAAGGCCATGACTACACTAGGATCTGATAATCAGAGTAGCCAGCAGAATACCTGCCTGTTGAAGCCCTAATAAGAGCTGCCAGGCAACCGCAGACAGAGCCACATTATAAGGCCACGACCCCACAATCAGTATTTGGTCAGTATTTTTTCTCAGAAGTGGAGGAGCCAAAACCAAGTGAGGAACAATCAGAGAAAAGGTATAATAGAAACAAGTGCACCAATTCTGCATTTATCACCCACTCCTGGTTTTGGCTCCCACTTGTGAGAAAAAAAACTGACCGAATACTGATAGTGGGGCCGTGGCCTAATCTTGCAGTCAGGACCCTAATTTTTGAGCAAATACTATAAGGCACCAACAATCATCTCTCTCTTTGACTCATCCAAACCTTTCTATTACATGAATGGTTATTCATTTGAAATTGCTTCTGTAAAAAGGTAACTCTTTTATTAAAAGGGTTGTCTGCAAACACTTTGCTTCCCTCTTTAGAAAATACATATTGAGTCATATAGAGCTAAAGAAATGTCTGGCACTGACTTGTACCCATTTTTGTTAGTTAAAAACAAGAATATCTAGTTGAAGCTCAGTTTCTACAGCAAGACTTACTATGATCAGCTAGTTCAAAATAAGAGGGCGCTGTTTAATTGCAAAAGTTTTTTCAAAATAGACGTGGGCTATCATAATGCTAAAACAATTGAAAACAGGCTGTGTACTGTAGGTTTGTTCCACCAAAGACATATTATCATATTTAGAAATGAGCAAGTTTATTCAAGTGGAATTGATATCTACAAAAATCCTGTTGAATACAAATTTTAATGATTCACTCGGCACAAATCAGCAAAATGGTGGCCAGCTGTGGCCATTTGTGGCCATCAATATGCTGAAAAGTAGAGAGCTGGCAAATGGTTAAATATAAAAAAAAAGTCCCAGTTTAGAGTGAACACCGGGTTGGAGATGCAATTTGATGTTTTTTTTTTTTACTTTTTAACCTTCTGCCAGTTGCTTACTTCACTGGCTTTTCTTGCTACTCCCTGACCACTGTCTGGTCCTCCATGCCTCCATTGCTTTGCATCTCCAGCCCAGTTTTCACTCGATGCAGGTACTTCCGGCTGCACAAGCAGGCCCTGGAGTTCAATGTGCACGCTACTGGGCCTGCTCACGTCTGAAAGTTTCAGCCTAGAGTTCCAGTCGCAGGCCATGGAGGTCACTGCATATGCGTGGATAAAATGATCTGCCATTATCACATCACTGGTTTAAATCCACATTAGTCTGTTGTTGGAACATAGGGAACTAATACATTTAATACTGAATTTAGAGTAGCATATCTGTCCAATTGAAATCATTTTTATTGGAGTGAAGGGCAACTACCTCATAGTGGTTTTCTTTTGTCTTCCTCAAGATTATTGCTTTTTAATATTAGGTTGAATTGCTTTGACATCTGTAATTTTTCAACCTTCCTGTCTTTGTTTTCTATGTACATTTAGCTGCCCTTTTCAAAAATGTTCTCCCATATCTTACTCAGTCTGCTTACATCTCACTTTTTACTTATGTTTCCCCGTCTTGCTTTTCTCCAAGATACCCATTATTCTTTAAATATGAACTTAGTTTCATATTTCTCGAGGGAGGAGAAACAATGGAGTAGTCACAGCCATTGAACAATTCATGTATAATAAGGTTTCATCATAAAATCAATCTAAAGTTAAATGTAAAGGCTGCATGCTTATATGGAATAGACTAGGCAGATGTTTTACAGTACATAATCTTAATGTGCTATACTATATCATCGTGATGCAAGACAGATTTCTCTGTGGATCCTCAATTTTACGTTCTTCCTTGTTTTTCAGTGTAATATTTTATTGAGTAATGCAGTCTTTTTATGCTGTTTAACTTCTATGGTTAAATTTAAGTATTTGAGCAGAAATAAGGTGCAAAGATTTTTATGTGAAAATATTGTACTGATCTCACAATTTTCCATCCAAAAAGGTTTTGTTGCAAATTAATGTTTAATATTCACTCTGTAGCAGTTATACTCTAAGAGTTACTTTTTAAGTTGCCAAGTGCTTTTCTTGCATATTATTTAAGGGCACTGCAAGACTGCATACTGCAGGACAAAGAGAGTGTGGAAATTTCACAGTCACAAGAAAAATGGGACTAAGATAAAAAATTTAAGTAAATACTAGTGATGAGCGAGCATACTTGCAAGTACTCAGTACTCGCCCGATTATCTCAGTACTCGAGATGCTCGGAGCTCGCCGAGTACTTGTTAGATGCTCGAGCGGATGCTCGAGTCCCCTCCCTGCATGTTTGGTGCCCTTTACAGACCCAATAAAAATGTAGGGATTGCCTGCCACTCACTGTAATCTCACAGCCATGTTGGTTGTGGCATTATAGTGATTGGCTGGCCGCACAGCGTCATCAGGTCTATATCAGGTCTATATCAAACCTGGCGCCGCCATGCTCGTCAGTCTACTCCACAATCAGACAGTGAAGGGAGAGGTGCAGCTGAGCTAGGGAGAGATTTGCTTGTTTATTAGGTAGTGTAGGTAGAACAGAAGTATATTACACATATCCATCTTAACAAACAGTCCTTCTGAGGACTAATCCATCTGCAGAGATATCCGGCAGGCAGTGTATTTAGGCAGGCAGGGTATATAGCAGACTGCAGTGCATATTGCACAAAAAGCTCCATTCCAGTTCTGTCTGATGCTGCTGTTAGACATTTATAGACATAGGGCAAGGTCTCAGGGGCCAGGAATATATTTTTTTTATCTTAATCCTCATTATTTGCTTAAAAAGCAATCCAGAGAACACTGTTTTTCTGCGCCATTTGCTTGTTGGCAGTGCAGAATACAGTCAGGTCCTTTCCATATTACTGCGGGAAAAATCCAGCTATTTAAAACTGTGGTTCCTCCGTCACACGGATCACATATACGTTTTCAGAAAATACTGCCATTTCTGGCCTCCATTAAAACATTTTTTCAGTGTGTCAGCAAAGTTTTTGACACCGGATTGCTGTTCAAAATAGTTACCTACAGGCCAGGTATTTAAAACTGTGGTTTCTCCGTCACACGGATCACATATAACTTCGTTCCAAATTCAGCCATTTGTATTGAGCATGGAAGATATTGTCCTCCATTTAAAATGGGTAAGGCGCATGGCAAGGTACAGGGAACTGGACGTGATGGTGATGGTGCATGCAGAGGCTGAGGCCGTGGGCAAGCTGAAATTGTGCCAAAACAAACACCCACATCTTCTCGCCTGACTTTCCTGTCCCAATTTCTAGGGGACCGCAGCACACCACTATTGAACCCAGAGCAATGTCAAAAAGTTGTTGGTTTGATAGCGGATAATGCTTCCAGTCACTTTGCCACCATCACCACCACCCTGTCTTCCACACGGTCAAGTCTCAGTAGCCATGAGTCTGGAATGCATATTCCTCACCCTGATCCTCCTTCCTCCCACCGTGCCGAGTGCCCGGAGACAACAGATCCCACACTTAGATACTCCAAAGAGCTGTTCACTTTTCCAGTTATAGATTCGGGCCTCTCGCCCGGTCCACTTGAAGTGGGGTAAGAGGAGATAGCATATAGCGATGCCCAAATATTTGAGCATCCAAGGTCACATGAAGGTGACAGTGGGAAAGTGTCACAAGAGGTCAGGAGGAGGACAATGGAGTGGAAGTGGAAGACGAGATGGTGGATGATGTAGTAACTGACCCAACCTGGTAGGAGGACATGCAGAGCGAGGACAGCAGAACACAGGGGGAGGGAGGCAGAGCACCCCAACAGGCAGGATGAAGTAGTGTGGTGGCTGCAGATAGAAGGCAGGCAACCATTCCCCGTAACACCAACACAAAGGAAGTTGCCAGTACAACTGTTAGGACTTCCCGAGTCTGGTTATTTTTTAAAGACTCTGCCGATAACCCCAAAAAGGCCATTTGCACCACCTGCCAGGCCAGCATCAGCAGGGGTGGCAAAACTAGGAGCCTGACCCCCACCAGCATGATCTGGCACATGGCAGCAAAGCACCTGACTTTATGGGCTGAACCCCATGGTCCAGGAACAGTGTCTTCGGGTTGCACCACTGTTTCTTCCGCTGTTGTTCATGCAAGCCAATTCCCTGTCAATGGGGCATGCGAAGATGCCTCCTGCCCTGCACCTGTCGTTGCACACTCTTAAGTAGCAGCATCAGGAAGCACGTCTACATCCTTGTCCCAGCGCAGGGTTCAGTTGTCCATGCCCTAGTCCTTGGAACGCAAGTGCAAATATGCAGCCAACACCCCAAAGGCCACACTACTAAATTCCCACATTTCGCGACTGCTTGCGCTCGAAATGTTGCATTTTAGGCTAGTGGAGACGGAAGGATTTCGCAACCTGATGGCGGTGGCCATCCCTCAGTACTCGGTCCCAGCTGCAACTATGTCTCCCGGTGTGCCATCCCCGCATTACACAAGCGTTTGTCCCAAAATATTAGCTGTGCCCTCAACAACGCAGTTACCGGGAAAGACCACTTAACCACGGACACGTGGACAAGTGCTTGTGGGCAGGGATGGTACATCTCGCTTACGGCACACTGGGTTAACATAGTGGAAGCCGGGACCCAGTCTGACCTTGGGACGGAGCACATCCTCCCGACTCCAAGGATTGCGGGCCCTAGGTCAATCAGAGTTGCCCCTACAGTCTACAGCTCCTGCACCTCATCCTCCTCAGCCTCCTCCTCCTCTTCAGCCTCAATCTCTGAAATGAGCACATCAGTCATAAGCTGGAAGCACTGCAGCACTGCCTCGGCCAAGTGGCAACAGTCTGAGCTGAAGCTAATATGCTTAGGTGACAAACTGCAAACTTCTGAAGAATTGTGGACAGCTCTGAAAGAGCAGGCAGATCTGTGGTTCACACCGCTGAACCTACAGCCAGGCATGGTCGTGTGTGACAATGGCCAGAACCTGGTGTCGGCTCTCAGGCGAGGCGAGCTCACACACGTACCATGCCTGGCCCATGTGTTTAACCTCGCGGTTAAGCTGTTTCTCAAATTCTGCCTGGAGCTGCCGGATCTGCTTGTCAAAGTACGCCGCCTGTGTGCCCATTTTAGAAAGTCACCTACAGCTTCCGCCGCCCTTGCCGTGTTTCAGCAGCATTTGCAGCTTCCGGCTCACAGACTGGTGTGTGATGTCCCCACACGTTGGAACTCTACATTGCAGATGTTGGGAAGGATTTGTGAGCAGAAGTGGGCAGTTGTTGAGTACCAGCATCAACAAGGCCGTCGGCATTCAGTTCAGACTCCACACATAAGACCTCAGGAGTGGACATGGATGTCAGACATGTGTACCATCCTCCAAAACTTTGAAGACTCCACCAAGATGGTGAGTGGCGATGACGCCATAATTAGCGTCACCATCCCACTTCTCTGTCTTCTGAAGTGCTCTCCGCTCATAATCAAAGAGGATGCATTGCCGGCGGAGCACGATGAGATGGAGCAAGGAACCAAACAGGGTGATTACACACAGCCCAGCCTCATCTCATCCCAAAGTGGATTGGGTTACAATGAGGAAGAGGAGGAGGAAGAACAGGAGCTAGTTTCATGCACTATAGACAGTACTACCTGCACAACTGTCATATCGTCTGTTCAGCGTGGATGGCCTGAGGACAGAGAGGAGGATGAGGAGAGAATGGTCAGTCATCCTCATGGTGAGGACACGGAAGTCTTGCCTATTAGCTGTCTGCCACGCATAGCTGAGTATATGTCATGCAGCCTTTCCCATGACCCTCGCATTTTCAAAATTTTGTGTGACAGTCATTACTGGTTGGTGACACTTCTAGACCCACGCTATAAGGAGAACTTTATATCTCTTATTCCTGAGGCAGGCAGGTCTACAAAGATGGGGCTGTACCAGAAGGCCCTTGTTGCGGAACTATTAAAAAAATTCCCATCTGAAAACGCTGGTAACAGAGGTCACAGTTCATTGGACAACCAAGGACTACAGACAAGAGAGACACAACTCCAATCCATCAGAGGAAGGGGAACACTGCCAAAGTTTTGGGAGAATTTTCTCAGCCCCTCTCCTTTCACAGGCCCTGAGGCACAGGGTACTTTCACAAGGAGTGCAAAGTTTGGGAAGATGCTGATGGAGTACTTTGCCAACCGTACCAATGTCCTCCGTGATTCCTCTGTGCCTTATAATTACTGGGTATCCAAGCTGGACACGTAGAATGAACTGGCTCTCTACGCCTTGGAGATTCTGGTGTGCCCTGGCGCTAGCATTTTATCAGAGCGGGTTGTTAGTGCCGCTGGTGGAATTATAACTGATAAGCGCATCCGCCTATCTACTGAAAATGCTGACAGGCTGACTCTTCTGAAAATGAACAAGGGCTGGATTGGGCCAGACTTCTCAACACGACCGACTGATAGCAGCGTAACATAAACTCAAATACAGAGTCTTTTTTTGGGAGGTGTATTCCCATGCACCTCTTCACACCCACACATGGGTATACGCTTCCTGATTTTGGCTATTTGCTCTTGTCCTCCTCCTACTCCTCATCCTCTACCACGATATCACCAGGGTGACCGTAGTCCGTTATGCAACACCCACATCATTTTTTTAAAGGGTGTTTATGATGCCCTTAAATACATTTTTTTTATACAGTATGTTCATGTATACCCCCCAGGGGTAAATGTTTGTCAGCCCATACACTTAGTGCATGGGCATTACAAGTATAGGAGACCCGCTCTTTTCTAATGGGAACATTTTTTTATGATGCCCTCCACGTCTTTTCCAAGGGGCATTGGAGTGCCTCCCAATTTTTGGCAGCCCTTGAATTCACTGCATAGCCCAACACTATGGAAGACCCACTTCCTAATAATGAGAACATTTTTTCATGAGGCCCTCTACGTCTCTTCCAAGGGGCATTGGAGTACCTCCCAATTTTTGGCAGCCCTTGCATTCACTGCATAGCCAAACGCTATAGGTGACAAAATTCTTAATAATGGGAACATTGTTTTTAGGAAGCCCTCCTCTAAGTCTCTTCAAAGGGGTATTGGGGTGCATCCAAATTTTCAAAGGGTATTGGGGTGCGTCCAAATTTTGGGCAGCCTTGCCACTCACTGCATATGCAATAACAATATAGGAGACCCACTCTTTAGTAATGGGAGCAAAAAAGCCTAGCTGGCAGATGGTACTCTTACAATAGTGAGGGCCGACTGCTGGCCCTTTAAGAATAGTAAAGGCTGCCTGATGGCCTTTATTGAAATGTAAGATTATTGTACAGCGTATGTAGGTTCATTAACTGAATGCTCCTGCATACGTTGTAAGGGCAGTTTCTCACTTCCGCATAGTCCGCAGGGGCTGCAGTTCATGTGGCATCCTGTATATTGCAAAAAGCAATATGGTGAATAGGGGTTGGACTAGGAAATGACATCAGAAGTGGCCTATTTTTTTCACCTAACTTTATTTGTGCTCAAAAACGCTTACAAAAACGCATGTAAAATCCGCATGAAAAAAACGCATAAAAAATGCACCTAAAATCTGCTTGCGTTTTTCTGCAAGGGAGGTGCAGAAATGCTCAGGAAAATTTCTGCTTCATTTTTGCATTGTGGGCGCTTAGCCTACAAAGGTTTTTCACAAATTTGGGCCCCTTTGCTCTGCTGCAAATGAATCCAAAGGGCACTTGCACAGCTCTCTGCATTCATTTGAATGGGAGCTCAAAACATTGCCATGAACAATCGGCCACTAATTTTTGAAACTCAAATTTAAGTAAATAGTGAACTGCACATTTTGCCTCTATTAGTCACAGTAAGGGGTCGTGCAGATGACCATTTTAATCGGACGAGTGCTATCCGTGGTTTTGACAGGTATAACTTGTACCCATGTTATTCAATGGGGTTGTGCACATGTTAAATTTTTTTTCCTCTGACCAAATAGCAGCATGCACGATTTGCCTCCAAGAATTGGATGGCAGTTCTCCATTCATGTCTATGGATTTGTAAAAATAATCAGACTGCACTAGGACGATATCCGTGTGCGGTCCGATTTGTCCCATTTTCAAGGACTAACATAATTGAATAGTGATGAGCGAACATGCTCGCCACTGCTCGGTACTCACCCGAGCATCACTGTGCTCGACGAGCTCTGCGCTCGGCAAGTATTTCCGGGTTGCTCGGGTGGGAACTGAGGTCTCCACCCTGCATGTTTGGTGGTCTTTAGAGAGCCAATGAACATGCCTGCCATGCACTGCAATGTCGTAACCATGTTGGTTGTGGGCATTACAGTGATTCTCTGGCCATACAGGGTTATCAGATCTATATAATATCTGGCGCCGCTATGCTCGTCACAGTGTACCCCGGAATCAGGCAAAGTAGGGAGAGGTGCTAATGAGTCAGGGAGAGATTTGCTTCTTTATAGTTAGTTTAGGTATTCCACAACATACATACAGTATATATCCATCTGAACTAACAGTCCTTCTGAGGACTAATACAGCTGCATATATTCAGTAGTGATAGCAGGAGTTAAGCAGGCAGGCAGGCAGTGTATGTGGCAGACTGCAGTGTATGATACAGCACAAGAGGGTCCATTGAACATCCTGTCTGCTGCTGCTGTAATAATTACAGATATTTTAAGACAGAGCCCCAGTTATCAGGGGCCAGGGCAATTTTTTTTATCTTAATCCTGGTTATTTGCTTAAAAAGCAGTCCAGAGGAAACCATTTTTCTGCTCCATTTGTTTGTTCTCACTGCATAATTAAGCCAGATCTGTTCCATATTTCAGCAATAAAAATCCAGAAATTTAAACTGAATGTCTAAAATATTGGCCTCCTTTTCCATTCTGTTGCAGTGTGTCGGTCAAGCTATTCACACTAGGTATCTATGAAGAATAGTATTAGCAAAGTACAGGCCTGCTATTTAAAACTATGGTTCTCAGTCAGAAATAATACCTATAAGAGATTTCCAAAATCAGCAATTTCTTCCATTTTCATTTTGTTGCAGTGCGTCGGTCAAGCTATTCACCTTAGGTCTCTGTGTAGAATAGTATTAGTAAATTACAGGCCTGCTATTTAAAACCGTGGTTCTCTGTCAGAAATAAGACCTATAAGAGTGTTCCAAAATCAGCCATTTCTTCCATTTTCATTTCGTTTCAGCGTGTCGGTCAAGCTATTCACACTAGGTCTCTGTGTAGAGTAGTATTAGTAAATTACAGGCCTATTTAAAATTGTGGTTCTCTGTCAGAAGTATCACATATTGCTGCTTTTCAAAATCAGCCATTTCTCATGAACATGGAAAATATTGTTCTTCATTAAAAATGGGTAAGGTACGTGGCAAGCGACGGAAAAGTGGATGTGATGGTGATGTTGCATGCAGAGGCCGAGGCCGAGGACGTGGCCGTGGGCAAGCTGAAATTGTGCTACAACAAACCCACATCTTATTGCTCGACCATCCTGTCCCAATTACTAGTGGACTGCAGTATACCACTATTGAACCCAGAGCAGTGTCAAAATGTTCTTGGTTGGACCTTGCCACCACCACCATCACCGCCCTGTCTTGCACACGGTCAAGTCTCAGTAGCCGTGAGTCTGGACTGCATTTTCCTCCCCCTGATCCTCCTTCCTCCCACCATGCCGAGTGCCCGGAGACAACTGATCCCACACTTGGACACTCAGAAGAGCTGTTCACTTTTCCATTTGTGGATTCAGGACTCTCGCCCGGCCAGCTTCAAGCTAGTCAAGAGGAGAACACGTGAAGCGATGCCCAAATATTGGAGCAGCCCCGGTCACACAAAAACGATGGTGGGAAAGTGCAATTACTTTCTCAAGAGGTGGATGATGATGATGATGAGACACAATTGCCAATTCAGGAGGAGGACCAGGGAGCGGAAGTGGAAGACAAAGTGGATGATATAGTAACTGAGCCAACCTGGCAGGGGGACATACAGAGCGAGTACTGCAGCACACAGGAGGAGGGAGGCATAGCACCACAACAGCCAGGAAGAAGCAGTGTGGTGGCCGGAGACACAAGGCGGGAAAGTGCTCCTCGTAACACCAACACGACGGAAGTTGCCAGTTCAACTGTTAGGTCTTCCTGAGTCTGGTTATTTTTAAAGACTCTGCAGATAACCCCAAAAAGGCCATTTGCACCACCTGCCAGGCCAGCATCAGCAGGGGTAGCAATACTAGCAGCCTGACCACCACCAGCATGATCAGGCACATGGCAGCAAAGCGCCCAACTTAGTGGACCAAAACCCAGGGTTCGGAAACTGTCTGCTGGTGACACCACTGCTGTTGTGCGTGCACACCATTCCCCTGTCCATGGCGCATGCCAAGATGTTTTCCGCCCTGCACCTGTCATTGAACACTCTGAACTAGCACCATCAGCAAACACGTCCACTTCTTTGTCCCAGTGCAGCGTTCAGTTGTCCCTACCCCAGTCCTGTGAAAATATGCAGCCAACTCCCAAAAGGCCACACTGCTAAATTCACACATTTTGTGAATGCTTGCTCTTGATATATTGCCTTTAAGCTCGTGGAGATGGAAGCTTTCTGCAACCTGATGGCGGCGGCCGTCCTTTGATACTCTGTCCCCAGCCGCCACTATTTCTCCCGATGTGCTGTCCTCGCTTTACACGAGCACATGTCCCACAACAATAGATGTGCCCTCAACAACGCCATTACTGGGAAACTCCACCTAACCACGGACACGTGGACAAGTGTTTGTGGGCAGGGACGGTACAGCGCGCTGACGGCACACTGGGTTAATATAGTGGAAGCCGGGACCCAGTCGGATCTCGGGATGGAACATGTCCTCCCGACGCCGAGAATTGCGGACCCTTGGTCAATCAGGTGAAGCGAGCTCACACACGTACCATGCCTGGCCCATGTGCTTAACCTCGTGGTTCAGTGGTTTCTCAAAACCTATCCGAATCTGTCATATCTGCTTGTCAAAGTATGCCGCCTGTGTGCCCATTTTAGAAAGTCACCTACAGCTTCCACCGCCCTTGCTGTGCTTCAGCAGCATTTGCAGCTTCCAGCTCACCGACTGATCTGCCATGTCCCCATGTGTTGGAACTCTACATTGCAGATGTTGGGAAGGATTTGTGAGCAGAAGAGGGCAGTTGTTGACTCAAAGAGTCAACAAGGCCATCTGTATTCAAGTCAGACTCCACACATAAAACCTCAGGAGTGGACATGGATGTCAGACATATGTACCATCCTCCAAAACTTTGAGGGCTCCACCAGGATGGTGAGTGGCGAAGACGCCATAATTAGCATCACCATCCCGCTTCTCTGTCTACTGAAATGCTTTCCGCTCACAATTAAAGAGGATGCTTTGCAGGCGAAGCACGATGAGATGTAGCAAGGAACCATACAGGGTGATTCCATAAAGCCCAGCCTCATCTCATCCCAACGTGCTTTGGGTGACAATGAGGAAGAAGAGGAGAAAGAACAGTAGCTAGTTTCCTGTGCTATAGAAGGTACTACCTGTACAACTGTCAAACCGTTTGTTCAGCGTGGATGGCCTGAGGACAGGGAGGAGAAGGAAGAGGAGGAGGATGAGGAGGAAGAGGAGGAGGATGAGGAGGAGAGCATGGTCAGTCTTCCTCTTGGTGAGGACACGGATGTCTTGCCTCTTTGAAGTCTGGCACACAAGGCTGAGTTTATGTTACGCTGCCTTTCCCGTGACCCTCGCGTTGTTCAAATTTTGGGTGACAGTCATTATTGAATGGTGACACTTCCAGGAGAGAGAGACACAAATGCAATCGAGCAGAGGCAGAGGAACACTGTCAAAGTTCTGGGACAGTTTTCTCCGAACCTCCCATAGCGCAAGCCCTGATGCGCAGGGTACTCTCCCAAGGAGGGAAAAGTTTCATAAGATGCTGAGGGAGTACCTTGCTGACTGTACCTACGAACTCCATGATTCCTCTGTGCCTTATAATTATTAGGTATCCAAGCTGAACACGTGGCATGAACTGGCCTGCCCTGCCGCTTGCGTTTTTTCAGAGTGGGTTTTTAGTGCCACCGCTGGAATTATAAATGATAGGCGCATCCGCCTGTCAACTGAAAATGCTGACAGGCTGACTCTTATAAAAATGAACAAGGGCTGGATAGGGCCAGACTTCTCAACACCACCGAATGATAGCAGCGTAACACAAACTTAAATACAGTGTCATTTTTTTTGAAGGTCTAACTCTATTCCCATGCACCTCTGTCTTCACACCCAGACATGGGTATATGCTTCCTGATTTTGTCTATTTGCTCTTCTCCTCCTCCTTCCTCATCCTCCACCATCATATCACCACCATATGTACCATATCAACATATCTACATCTCTTGCAAGGGGCATTGGAGTTTCTCCAAATTTTTTGCAGCCTTTCATTCACTGCATAGGCAAATAGTATGGGAGACACACTTCCTAATAATGGGAACATTGTTTTCAGGAGGACCTTCGACCTATACGTCTCTTGCAAGGGGCATTGGAGTTCCTCAAAATTTTTGGCAGCCGCTGCTTCACTGCATAGGCAAGCAGTATGGGAGACCCACTTCCTAATAATGGGAACATTGTGTTCAGGAGGCCCTCTGACCTCTACGTCTCTTGCAAGGGGCATTGGAGTGCCTCCAAATTTTTTGACAGCCATTGCAGCCACTGCATAGGCAAACATTATGAAAGATCCTCTCCTTTCTAATGGAATATGTCATTACTGAGTCCCACCACTATGTGTCTTTAAATTGTTAGTGGGATTTTTCCTAAATTTTGGCAGCCGTTGGACTCACTGCATACCCTATAACTGTATAGCAGACCCTCTCCTTTCTAATGGGAACATGCCATTACTGTGGTCCAGCTGTATGTGTGTTTAAATTGTTAGTGGGGTTTTTCCTAAATTTTGGCAGCCGTTGAACTCACAGCATACCCTATAACTGAATAACAGACCCTCTCCTTTCTAATGGGAACATGTCATACTTGTTACTGTGGCCCTGCTCTATGTGTCTTTAAATTTTTAGTGGGATTTTTCCCAAATTTTGGCAGCCCTTGCAGTTACAGCATGGGCATTACCACTACAGGAGACTCTCTTCTTTATAATTAGAACAGTTTTTTTACTGAGACCCTCCTCTATGTCTCTGCAAAGGGGAATTGGGTTGCGTCCAAATTTTTGGCAGCCCTTGCAGTCACTGCATACACAATAACAGTATAGGAGACTCGCTTCTTTATAATTGGAACCTTTTTTTTACTGAGACCCTCCTCTATGTCTCTGCAAAGGGGAATTACGTTGCGTCTAAATTTTTGGAAGCCCTTTCAGTCACTGCATATGAAATAACAGTATAGGAGAACCACTCGTTAATAATGGGAACAACAAAGCGTAGCCGGCTGATGGCTCTTCAACAACAGCCCTCATTCATAAATGAAACAGGATGTGTCTGCTGATGTGACACACACTACATGGCCAGATAAGGCTGTAAAATGTTAAAATGACATTTCCCAGTGAATGCATTTGTCACGGTTGAAAGCCATGCAAAAATGCAAAAACGCATCAAAAACGCTACATGTGGACATAACCCAAGGTGTGGGGGAGCATTTTCATTTTTGGTTATTTATTATGCCTTATATACAAGTCATTATACTGGAAAGGATGTTCCTTAACATATTTCCCAGGAAAATCCATTTTGGTTTAGTTTTTGTATGTTTTATTGTGAGTCCGTAAAAGTGGCGTAATACCTCTGACAACTTTCTTGATAGCAGTGACCTGGGAGTCAGAAATGCTTCCAGGGTTCTTCCCCATGCTGTTTCCATGTAATTTGAGCACTGTTCCCACCGATTTGGGCAATTTTTATGCCCTCTGCAAATCACCGGGGGGAGCCGCCTGAAAAATGCTCGAGTTTCCGATAGACTTACATTGGGCTTGTTACTCGGTCCGAGCACTCGATCATTCCTCTTTGCTTGACTCTAACAACGAGATGAGTACCCGAGCATTTTATTGCTCTCTCATCGCTAATAATGAAGAAAGTGGAGATTCTTTTTTTCCCTCCACCTCCGATAAAATCAGATCCCACTCTGATCAAACTCTGATCAAATTCTGATCATAGACTGATTAGTATAATCAGACCAATTTTATCAAAAGCAGAGAAAACAGTCTTCTGCACCAGGCCTAAAACATATAATTTTGCTGACCACTATCCCCCATCAGCCCCAAGTTATCTTATTGCTCCTTTTCATCTCTACTATTCTTTGAAGTTATAAATTGCATAGTAGAGCATGAACTTTCAGCCATTCCCATGGTTCTCCAGACGTTGAAGCCTGTCAAATATTCTAGACTTTATCCTGCTTGTTATGTGTAAGTGTATGTCTGGATTCGTACATTATAATCAAAATAACTGTAATCTGCTCTATAAATCTGGACATTTTGACATTTATTTTACTGTATAATTTATAAACTTAATGACAGAATTCAGAAAGTAAAAAAAAAAAATTGTGAATACTAAAACGAAAAGTACCAAATGTTAGCTCGGCATAAAACTGTTGAAGTAAGTCTAATTAATTATCTAAGAGATCTCATAAATGACCTGGTTTTTCAGCTCTTGTCTGCCAACTATTAAAGTTTATATGTCTCGCAAGTAAATCTTGTTGTGCTTCACAAATAATTAACCTTAATTACACTTCAGTTAATAAACATTTTTATCAATCATTTAGAATTTTTCATGACAATGAGTTTTTCTTTTTGACAGCTAATCACATTGACACAGACATGGCAGTGATGTTCTGTGTTAGATTGCAATTTTTATGTATGACTACATAGTGAGGGGTAAATCAAGTTACTGCTTTTAAGTCAATCTTGAAGATAATTATTAAAATAGTTTTTAATGGAAGAGAAATATAGGCTGTAATGGGGCTTTCTAGTTTAGAAAACCCATTTTACTGTCCCACATTACACAGTTGAGCCAATAATTTTAATGAACTCTATGTAACGTCTGCTGAGAGGTTAAACCCTTTCAGATTTAGAATGTAGAGCTTAATGATTAAATTTGGATGGAATTGAATTTACAAAAATCCACAGTCACCAAAATTTAGCTTTTTGTAATTTCTTTCTGTGCAGAATCAGCATAATGACAGCCAGAGGCCACCATTTTTTTGAGCTGTAATATGCCATCAAAATGTAAAAAAAAAAACACTTTATACTCAACTCTCTGGCCTCTTTGTGTCACCCATTCGGTACTCGCCATATCTTCAGATTGCTTCTGTATGTGCTGAAGTTCCTGGACCTCTCACAGTTGGCCAAGGTTTTGGACTTTGATGAAGGCTCAGGAGGGTTCTGCGCAAGAGTGAGGAAAGTAACGGCATCATGACGTGAGCATGATCTTGCACAAGCATGTGCAGAACCCTCCCAGGCTCATTCAAATTCAAAATGAAAATTTTACCTGATCCATTCATCTTTAGTAGTAAGTGCCAGCAAAACTGTAGCATGATGTGATGGCATCATGGCTCAGCTAAGCAAACAACATAATTTAGGCATAACATTTTAGCATGCCTAATGAATGCTTGTGGTTCACCAAGCATTCATTTTAAGTTTGCTTTATCGGTATTGGTTTCCCTTAAGAACACAAGGAAACCATAACAAACACAGGGTGAACATGAAAACTCCTTGCAGATGTTGTCCTTGGTGGGATTTAATCCAAAGACCACAGTGCTAACCACTGAGCCATCATGCTGTCCTGCTATTTTAATGCACCCTTTCAATAAGTAGGAATTGTCCAAATCTCCCCCATTATCTCCCTCAAATTACACTGCATTTGAGTAGGCCATATTTAGAAGATTTAACTTTTAAAAAATAAAAATAAAATACAAAATATTGTGTAGAAATCTTCAACAAAGCACTTTAAACAGCAATATATTATCCAACAAACTCACCCCTCAGGTTCCAGGGAGTTAAGTGATCAAAACTGTAGTTCAATACAATGATGTTGCATCTGTAGCTTAAGAAATTCTGCACTTTTTCCAATGGACAAAGGAGTGACAGGGAAGATACATGTACACACGTGGTCAAAATTGTTGGTACCCCTTGTTTAATGAGAGAAAAACCCACAATGGTCACAGAAATAACTTGAATCTGACAAAAGTAATAATAAATTAAAAATCTATTAAAATGAACAAATGAAAGTCAGTCATTGTTTTTTAACCCTGCTTCCACAGAATTTAAAAAAAATTAAACTCATGAAGTAGGCCTGGACAGAAATAATGGTACTCTTAACTTAATATTTTGTTGAACAACCTTTTGAGGCAATCACTGCAATCAAATGATTCCTGTAACTGTCAATGAGACTTCTGCACCTCTCGACAGGTATTTTGGCCCACTCCTCATGAGCAAACAGCTCCAGTTGTCTCATGTTTGAAGGTTGCCTTTTCCAGACGGCATATTTCAGCTCTTTCTAAAGATGCTCAATAGGATTTAGGTCAGGGCTCATAGAAGGCCACTTCAGAATAGTCCAATGTTTTCCTCTTAGCCATTCTTGGGTGTTTTTAGCTGTGTGTTTTGGGTCATTATCCTGTTGCAAGACCCATGACCTGTGACTGGGACCAAGCTTTCTGACACTGGGCAGCACATTTGTCTCTAGAATTCCTTGATAGTCTTGAGATTTCACTGTACCCTGCACAGATTCAAGAGACCCTGTGCCAGATGCAGCAAAGCAACCCCAGAACATAACAGACCTTCCACTATGTTTCACAGTAGGGACAGTGTTCTTTTCTTGATATGCTTCATTTTTCCATCTGTGAACATAGAGCTGATGTGCCTTGCCAAAAACTTCCATTTTTGTCTCATCGGTCCATAGGACATTCTCCCTCAAGCTTTGTGGCTTGTCAACATGTAGATTGGCAAATTCCATTCTGGCTTTTTTATGATTTTTTTTCAACAATGGTGCTCTCCTTGGTCGTCTCCCATGAAGTCCACTTTGGATCAAACAATAACGAATGGTGCAATCTGACACTGATGTTCCTTGAGCTTGAAGTTCACCTTTAATCTCTTTAGAAGTTATCCTGGGCTTTTTTGTCACCATTCGTATTATCCGTCTCTTTGATTTGTCATCAATTTTCCTCTTGCGGCCACGTCCAGAGAGGTTGGCTACAGTCCCATGGATCTTAAATTTCTGAATAATATGTGCAACTGTAGTCACAGGAACATCAAGCTGCTTGGAGATGGTCTTATGACCTTTACCTTTAACATGCTTGTATATAATTTTCTTTCTAATCTCCTGAGACAACTCTTTCCTTTGCTTCCTCTGGTCCATGTTGAGTGTGGTACACACCATGTCACCAAACAGTACAGTGAGTATCTGTAGCCCTATATACAGGCCCAATGACTGATTACAAGATTGTAGACGCCGCTGAGGCTAATTAGTGGACACAACTTGATTTAACATGTCCCTTTTGTTACATTATTTTCAGGGGTACCATCATTTCTGGCCAGGCCTATTTCATGAGCTTAATTTTTTTTTTAATTCTGTGGAAGCAGGGTTTGAAAAGCAATGTCTGACTTTCATTTGTTCGTTTTCATAGATTTTTAATTTATTATTACTTTTGTCAAGTTATTTCTGTGACCATTGTGGGCTTTTCTTTCATTAAATGAGGGTGTGAAGAAACGGCACCAGGGGGGCCCCGCAGAATAGCACTGTCGCCACGTCTTCCGGTGGATCCACACCCCGCCACCCACCTGACATCACACTACGCCAGACGGAGCACATGATACGGATCTACCCTTTGCACCAATGTGACGTTCCGCACCCCCTCAAGGACGCGTAAGGTCAGATTGGCACAGTTCTACACCGTCACCTCCTGTCTACATGGGTACAGTGAGGCACCAGGGGATGGGACAAGGTGGTCCACTCAGACGCTGACGTGGTCCCACACTCTCCCACACTCCTGACAGACTGAGAGGCTCTTTCACTACTCCAGTGAAGCAGAGCCTTGTCAGCCTGGATAGAGCTGCCACCAGTTATTATTTGATATAACAAACTTATATTGGGCTACAAACCAGCCCGGTAGCATGTTGTTGACCAAACAACAGACGTAAGGTTCGTGGTTCGAGATAAAAGACCAGCCCAAGATTAAATTATATATTTAATCACCATAAGTGGTACTGCTGGAGCGCTAGGCTCCATTGCAGCAACCTTCCATTCGTTCAGGACACAGCGTGTAACAATCTGAGGGGATTGTGGTCTGTTTCCACGGTGAATTGGCGTCCGTACAAGTATGGCTGCAGATGCTGCAGGGCCCACACAATTGTCAGACATTCCTTTTCCATCGTGGAATAGGCCACCTTCATCAGCAGGAGCTTCTGGCTCAGGTACAAAAAGGGGTGTTCATGGCCCGTAGTGTCGACCTGGCTGAGTTTCGCACAGAGGCCAAAGCAAAGTCACTGGCGTCGGTCTGCACTACAAACGGCCATGCAAATTCGGCTGCCTGTAGTACAGGGGAGCTGGAAAGGGCAATCTTCAGCGCCTGGAAGGCCATATCACAGTTGTTGGTCCAATTGACTGCGGAGGGCAGCTTCTTCTTGGTGAGGTCCGTCAGGGGCTTCGTCAGGCTACTATAGTGAGGGACGAACCTCCTATAGTACCCAGCGGTGCCCAGCAAGGACATAACCTGTTTCTTGGTCCTTGGGGTGGGCCAGGATGCGATGGCATCCACCTTCCCGGGCTCTGGCTTCAGAGCTCCCCCACCTACCCAGTGTCCCAGGTAGTGATCCTCACTCATACCCAGCTGGCACTTTTCTGGCTTAATGGTAAAGACTGCCCGTTGGATCCGCCCGAGCACCTGCGCCAGATGCTCTATGTGATCCCCCCAGGTGGGACTGAAGATGGCAATGTTATCCAGGTACGTGGCCGCATACCCTTTGAGTCCTTTGAGCACCGTGTTGAACATCTGCTGGAAAGTGGCAGGAGCATTCTTCATGTCGAAGGGCATCACTGTGGATTCATACAGTCTGAATGGGGTGATAAAGGCAAAGCGTTCCCATGCCTCGGGGATCAGGGGAATCTGCCAATACCCTCTGCTCAGATCCATGATGGTCGGGTACTTAGCCCCAGCCAGCTGATAGAACAGGTCATAGGCATTGTGTACGCATCGGTTACCGTGACAGCGTTGAGCCCACTGTAGTCTACGCAGAACTGGGTTGTCCGGTCCTTCTTTGGGACGAGGACCACAGGCGAGGCCCAAGCACTGCTGCAGGGTTGGATGACCCCCAGCTTCAGCATCTCGTCAATCTACTGGCACATGTGCTGCTGCACTTCCAGTGAGACCCGATATGCTGAGCGCCGAACTGGGGGTTGATCCCCGGTGTCCATGTGATGGACACACGACTCTGTCCTTCCGGGTTTGTTGCTGAACAGATCCCGGAAGGGGTGAAGGGTTTCCCACAGATGGGACCGTTGGTCCGACAACAGCTGGTGGCAAACCTCCATGTCCTTGATGGTTCCACCCGCCCAGGCTTGGTCGAGCATGTCCGGCAGGGTCTCCGCCTCTCCCTCCTCTGGCAGGTTGCACACGGGAAGGGTGCAAGCCTTCATCATGTTCACGTGGAAGGCCTTCCACCTTCCCCGGGCGTGGTCCAGGGTGACCAGGTACAACACGGCATTGAGCTGTTGATGTATGAGGTACGGGCCTTCCCAGGCCGCCTGAAGCTTGTCCTGGGGTACGGGGACCAGTGCCACATCTTTTGACCCACCTGATAGTTCCTCTCACAAGCATTCTGGTCATACCATTTCTTCTGGTCGGCCTGGGGTCGCGTGCACCAGCTGCTCCAAGGCCTGCATTTTGTCACGGAAGCGCATGATATATTCGATGACCACCACTCCAGGGGTGGCTAAGTCCCCTTCCCAGAGCTCCATCACCAGAGGCAGAGGGCCCCGCGCACGCCAGCCGTACAGGAGCTCAAAGGGGGAGAACCCCGTTGAGACCTGTGGAACCTCCCGGTAGGCAAATTGCAGATGTGGGAGATACTGCTCCGAGTCTCATCCATGGGAGTCGATCAACATCTTAAGCATCTGCTTCAGGGTGCCATTGAACCATTCGCACAGGCCATTGTTCAGTGGGTGGTACGCGCTGGTCACCAGATGTTGCACCTGTATTTGCTTACAGAGGGACTCCATCAGCTGCGACATGAACTGGGTCCTCCGGTCAGTGAGCATTTCCTGGGGAAAACTCACTCGGGAGAAAATCTCCAGTAAGGCGGTGGCCGCCTTGTTGCCCCGATTGGACGACCAGGCTACCGTTTCCGGGTACCGGTTGGCATAGTCTACTACCGTCAGTATGAATCGTTTCCCGGAGCTTCTGGGAATGGATACCGGGCCAATCAAATCCACAGCCACCCTCCTGAAAGGCTCTTCAATGATGGGCAGAGTTACCAGTGGGGCTTTGGGACCGCCCCGCCATCCCCACCCTCTGACAGGAGTCACACGACAGGCAGTATGCAGCCTCCTCAGCCCCCATCCTCAGCCAGTAGAAACGCTGGGCTAACATGGCCTTGGTCTTATGGATCCCTAAGATGTCCAGCCATCTGAATCTTGTGTGCCATCCGCAACAACTCCGCCCTGAATGGATAGGGTACCACTAGATGTCGGTCCCTGGGCCACACCTCTGGTTAACCTCACTGGATCGTTACCCGGTACAGCCGTCCCTGGTCCCAGACCACCCGCTCGAGGTCTGAGTCCGATGGAGGCTGTGCCACCTGCTCCTTAAGAGCTTTCATGCTGTCGTCAGTCTCTAACGCTACCTGAAACCCCTGACTGGATATGGCCAGAATAGACGAAACTGCCACGTCTTCTTTCAGTTCCCTGAGACCTGTCTCCTGGCCTCCATCTGACCCAGCAGCCACTTGGTCAGAAGGGGAGAAGCCGTCGGACTCCCAAGGGGCCCCTGGGGCCCGGTTGCCACCACTGTGCATCACAGCGGCCAAGGCACTCACTTCTCCTCTACTTCTTACCAAGCCTCCAGTCTAAACAGACTACTATGGCCCCCTGACATCCCAGTTGTGGGGGAACCCTGCCATGCGGCCTTACCTGGGAGCCCTACCACTCCTGGGACTGCCCTGTCCTCCATGGCATGCTCCTCCTCCTCCACTGTTTGCCCCGTTGGTCACCTTGGTGATACCCTCCCAGGACGAACATCTCCAGCCGGCCTGCTGGCAGCACTCTAAGACTTTATCACAGCCAACTTGATCAATCTCCTCTCCCCCTCGGGGAGAGGGACACAGTACATCACCCACCCCCGCATACCCATCAGTAGGCATGTTAATAACATTGGAATCAATAGGGGTGGACATGATGTTGTCAGGGGAGTTTGGCCTTGGGGGTTCATTGGCCACGTAGTGGGACACTAGCTGCCCCAAGCCACTCCCATGTAAAACACTTGTGGGAATGTTCAGGGTTACCCCCACCTCCCGCACTCCCCTCCCTGCCTCCCAGTCCAAATGCACCTTGGCGATGGGCAGCGCCAGCTCAACGCCTCCAATCCCGGAGATGGTGAGAATTTTGCCTGGTATCAAATCCTGGGACGACACCAGTTCAGGCTGCACCAGAATCATCTCAGTGCTGGTGTCTCATAGTCCTATGGCCCTGGCATGGCCTAAGGTGACAGTTTGCAGGTTGTCAAGAGACCTCCCACCACCCCCACACACAAAACAGTGGCTGGGCTCTGGGTTGGGCACGGGCCCTTGCAGCGCTGGGGACACATGGCTTTGAAGTGGCCCAGCTGTCGGCAAAGGTGACAAAGTCGGGGTTCCCCTACTGGCGTGGAGAGGGAAGCATATGTAAGTGCCCCATTCAACTTCGGGGCAGGGACAGCAGGCACAGTGTTCGACTTACTCCCTCTCCAGCCCTCAAGTTTCCTGGCCTCTGGAGTCCTGTTGTTGGAATACTCGTCTGCAAGTGTCGCTGTTGGCTTCCGGTCACGGAGGTACAGTTGGAGGTCCTCAGGGCAGTTCAACAGAAACTGATCAGTTGCGATGAGCTCCTTCAGCTGCTGAATGGTGGTGAGCTCCAGTCCTGCAGTCCATTGGTCAACAGCCCTCAGTAGGGCCCGCATGTGATCGACCCAGCTGTCTGCAGGACCCCGCTGCAGACTCTGGAGCTTCTTCCGGTACATCACAGGGGTCAAGTTGTACTGCCGGACAAGAGCCTGCTTGATGTCCTCATAGCTCAGGGTGGTCTCACTGGGCAGGTACCCAAAAATTTCCAGGGCCTTACCCCTAAGGCGCGAGGTTAAGAACCGGACCCACTGAGCCTCAGGCAGATGGTACTGAGGGCAGGTTTTTTCCAAATGTCAGCAAGAAAGTGTCCAGGTCCCCTCCTTTGTCCAGCAGGGGGAAGTCCTCCACCCGTAGCTTCGGGACTTGGATCTCGGGGGACTCAGTACTGGCTGGGGCCTGCCGCTGAAGCTGGATCTGAAGCATTTGCTCCTGGTGCTCGCGCTCCCACTGACGTTCTGCTGTGGCTGCTGCTTCAAGACGTTCCTGATGCTTGCGCGCCTCGTGACGTTCCTCCATGAGGGTCTCTAAGATGACCCTTTCCCCAGCCTGGAGACTCGCAAGGGCAACTTGCATGAGGGGGTCAGAGCCTGCCTGGCTCTGGCGATGGGCAGGTGGTGGGCGGTCCTCCTCAGGGCCAACCGCTAGCGACTCTCTCCCTGGAGTGCCTAAGCGGGACTCCCATTCTCTTAGAGTGACATTGTCTTCCCCCTCCTCAACACCATATGGAGCATTGGACATCTCATTGGTTCTGCTGCTGGTGCTTCTGGCCATCCTTGCATGCTATGGTCACTGACACCGAACTGCAACCTGATGCACCCACACACCTTACAGTATTTGCACTCTGACTGTCTAGTGCTGAGTTGATCTTAGGACCCCAAAAGCAAAAGCTACTACTGGCAGTCCTTAGTGTCTGTGAGTATGGGTTAAACACTCACACATACTATTATCTCGATCCCACACCGCTTGTCACCAATGTGAAGAAATGGCACCAGGGTGGCCCCGCAGAATCCTGCTGTCGCTGCTTCTTCCAGTGGATCCACACTCCACCACCCGCCTGACGTCACACTATGCCAGATGGAACACGTTATATGGATCTACCCTTTGCACCAACGTGACATTCCGCACCCCCTCAAGGACGCATAAGGTCAGATCGGCACACTTCTACCCCGTCACCTCCTGTCCACAGGGGTACAGAGAGACACCAGGGGGTGGAACAAGGTGGTCCACTCAGATGCTGATGTGGCCCCACAATCTCCCACACTCCTGACAGGCTGAGAGGCTCTTTCACTACTCCAGTGAAGCAGAGCATTGTCGACCTGGATAGAGCTGCCAACAGTTCCTATTTGATATAGGAGACTTATATCGGGCAAGAAAACAGCCAGGTAGCGCGTCGTTGACCGAACAGACGTGAGGTTCGTGGTTCGAGATAAAAGACAAGCCTAAGATTAAATTATATATTTAATCGTCATAAGGGCTCACTAAACAATCTACTATATACACAAGGTTATACATATACAGCAGTCAGAGTTACAAATACAAAAGCATGGTACATCAAGCACCACAGATCTTAAAGTCATTTACCGATAGATGGAAAGCATGGCTCGTGGGTTGGGTGACCACATGGGGAAGAATGTGTGCCCTGCTTGGTTGCTGGACTTGTCCCTCACGTCTGCATGTCATGAGCTTCCCCAGGGAAAAGACAATAGGCTTTTGCTACACAGACCTTCCAACACTCTGGGAACTCCCACTACCTGCCCCGCTGTTCAGCCCAAGTCTCTACTTCCTGTTCCTTCCTGGCTAAGAGACTCCCAGAACTATTATGGCCCATACCTCCTTACTGGAAAGTCCCAGGGAACCGGTTCTGGTGTCAACGGACCCGGCTGGGCCCCTGCTACATGTGGGTACCAAACACAGCAGTTGTAGGAGGTTTCAAAAGGCTGGGACATGTATCTCCTCGTCCCTACATGCTAGAGTGGGCTAGGATGCAGTCAGGTGTTCTCTATCTTCCCCTGAGCTAGAAAATCCATTTTGTGAAGAGCTGGGACATATAGTTCTTCCACAGCTCGGTATAGAAATATAGTACCTTAACAAAACCGCACATGTTGAGAACAAAGAGAGGATCTCAGCAGGGGGTTTGCCTGTCAGCTCAGGTCACACTGCAGAGGTACACTCACACTGAAGCCCCCCTCCCTTCTCCCTTACAGCTGGGAGTTGGGTTACGCTGTGCTTTGAGACCTGACAACCAGGGAACATGTGATTATTCTAGAATATCCTTCACAGAGGTGTATCAACAATTTTGACCATGTGTGTATAGCCTTTCCTGTATGTATATTATATACTCTTTCTATATGGATTCTGCTTCCAACAATACAATAGAACAGTCATTAAATACCTCACTTCTTACTGATCCTGTCCCAGTCTACACAGAAAAACTGGCAAGAGAGCTACATACAGTTATATGAAAAAGTTTGGGCACCCCTATTAATCTTAAGCTTAATGTTTTATAAAAATTGGTGTTTTTGCAACAGCTATTTCAGTTTGATATATGTGATAACTGTTGGACACAGTAATGTTTCTGCCTTGAAATGAGGTTTATTGTACTAACAGAAAATGTGCAATCTGCATTCAAACAAAATTTGACAGGTGCATAAGTATAGGCACCCTTATCATTTTCTTGTTTTAAATACTCCTACCTACTTTTTACTGACTTACTAAAGCACTTTTTTTGGTTTTGTAACCTCATTGAGCTTTGAACTTCATAGCCAGGTGTATGCAATCATGAGAAAAGATACTTAAATTGGCCACTTGCAAGTTGTTCTCCTGTTTGAATCTCCTCTGAAGAGTGGCATCATGGGCTCCTCAAAACAACTGTCAAATGATCTGAAAACAAAGATTATTCAACATAGTTGTTCAGGGGAAGGATACAAAAAGCTGTCTCAGAGATTTAACCTGTCAGTTTCCACTGTGAGGAACATAGTAAGGAAATGGAAGAACACAGGGACAGTTCTTGTTAAGGCCAGAAGTGGCAGGCCAAGAAAAACATCAGAAAGGCAGAGAAGAAAAATGGTGAGATCAGTCAAGGACAATCCTCAGACCACCTCCAGAGAGCTGCAGCATCAACTTGCTGCAGATGGTGTCACTGTGCATCGGTCAACTATACAACGCACTTTGCACAAGGAGAAGCTGTATGGGAGAGTGATGCGAAAGAAGTCGTTTCTGCAAGCACGCCACAAACAGAGTCGGCTGAGGTATGCAAAAGCATATTTGGAGAAGCCAATTTCTTTTTGGAAGAAGGTCCTGTGGACTGATGAAGCCAAGATTGAGTTGTTTGGTCATACAAAAAGGCGTTATGCATGGCGGCAAAAAAACACAGCATTCCAAGAAAAACACTTGCTACCCACAGTAAAATTTGGTGGTGGTTCCATCATGCTTTGGGGCTGTGTGGCCAATGCCGGCACCGGGAATCTTGTTAAAGTTGAGGGACGCATGGATTCCACTCAGTATCAGCAGATTCTTGACAATAATGTTCAAGAATCAGTGACAAAGTTGAAGTTACGCAGGTGATGGATCTTTCAGCAAGACAATGATCCAAAACACCACTCCAAATCTACTCAGGCATTCATGCAGGGGAACAATTACAATGTTCTGGAATGGCCATCCCAGTCCCCAGACCTGAATATCATTGAACATCTGTGGGATCATTTGAAGAGGGCTGTCCATGCTCGGCGACCATCAAACTTAACTGAACTGGAATTGTTTTGTAAAGAGGAATGGTCAAAAATATCTTCATCCAGGATCCAGGAACTCATTAAAAGCTACAGGAAGCGACTAGAGGCTGTTATTTTTGCAAAAGGAGGATCTACTAAATATTAATGTCACTTTTCTGGTGAGGTGCCTATACTTATGCACCTGTCAAATTTTGTTTGAATGCAGATTGCACATTTTCTGTTAGTACAATAAACCTCATTTCAAGGCAGAAACATTACTGTGTCCAACAGTTATTACATATATCAAACTGAAATAGCTGTTGCAAAAACACCAATTTTTATAAAACATTAAGCTTAAGATTAATAGGGGTGCCCAAACTTTTTCATATAACTGTATATAAACTCATTGAATGTGCTCTATTAGCCAGTAAAAAACAGCAAAAGAATCAATATATATCTATAATAAAAAAAAAATTTGACTACATCACATCACCTTACTGGCTTTCACGTGTTATTTTTCTATTACATATAATGAAATAAAAATTACCAAAAAGATATATGTAACAAAAAATTGTATCAATAAAAAATACCGCTCCTTATGCGCAAAACAAACTCTTATTGAGCTCTGTAATATTATTAAAAAAAAATCTTTGACTTTCAGAATATGATGCACAATAAAAAGATTTTTAAATTGATTTTCTTGTATAAAAGTAGAAAAACATAAAAAAAACTTGGGTATTACTAATCATATCAACTCACCCCATAAAACTATATCATTGTTTACCTCATATGGAGGATGCTAAATAAAAAAAATGCAAAAAATAAGGTCAGATTTGCAGTTTTTGTTCATTCTACTCTTCATAAAAATGGAATACAAAGTTATCAAAAACTCATTTGCACTCAAAAATGGTACACGTAAAAAGTACAGCTTCTCAAGCAAAAAAAAAAAATGCCTTCACACAACTCTATTATTATTGTATCCACCTACTGAAAAAATGGCTTATTATTTATATTGAATGGAGTGTGGCATATAAAAAAAATCCTTAAAAAAGTACAACAAAAGCTGGTCAAAAAGTTATATGTAACCCAAAATGGGAACAATAAAAATAAATCTTGTTACATAAAAAATAACCCTCATATAGCTCTGTTGTCAGATAAATGTTAACCCTTCAGATGTAACTGTACTCCTGCCATGTGGTGACCATGTGTAGGGTGATCAGGAGCTGAGCTCTCACCACACACGACTGATACCAGCCATATGAAGGCTCAGGCTGCTGCTGTTAACTATATAGATTCTGTTGTCAACCTCTGACATTTGAATGTCACCATAGCCCATTCGTCCCCCTGTGATGCATTGGCAGGGCACTGATGAATTACTATGAAAGACTGTGGTTTGCTGAAGGCTTTTGGGATTTACTTCTGAATCCTCCTCTGAAGCTCAGCTACAATAATAATAATATTTTAGAAGATCTCAGATTCATGTCTATTAAGAGGAGTAAAAAATAAAGTAAAAATACATATAGAGAGAGAGAGATTTGAATAGCCATATTTTTAAAGAAATGTGAAAAAAAATAAACATATTTGAGCTCGTAATATCTGTAAATGTCTCATCAAAATATAATTGATAAATATCATAAAGAAAAAAATATATCAAAACTCCTGAATTTTGTATTTCAAGTCATCACACCTCTCTAAAATGTAAAATAAATGCTAATGATGTGTTAAGTGCTCTGGGTGTGACACAGCTCTTAAGGATATACTGCCTCCCAAGGTTGTTTCCCTGCCCAGTACCATCTTTAGTTTGATTGAAAGTTCTCTGTTTGATTTCCTTTCCTAGTGCCTGACATCACACAAATAGTGAACTATCAATGGAGCTAAAAAGGCTAGTGATGGAGTAAACACCCTGAGGAGGCAGTGGCTCTTTAAATTCTCTGTTCCACCCAGAGCACTTTATTTCTCATTTGCATATAAATAAAAACACTAACTACTAATGAATGCAGCAACAGATAGAATATCTAAAGTTGTCGATGAATTTATGTGTTTAAAAGCACTCATTAAAAATGTGAACACTACAACAGTCTATGTGTATTATGACTGCAAGTTCCAACCTGACAGATTTTGTTGCCCATAACTGACAACAAGTTAAAGGAGAAGTGTTAAATGAATCCATGATGCTGTTAGCTTAGGTCAGTACACTAGCAACTAGACTTACACATGCAATCATAATGCGGATGATAAAATGCATGAGCATTTTATTAGTAATCAATGCAGAATTACAGTTAATTGTAAATAGTACACTGACCTTTCTTGCCTGATGTGTGCTCTGACCTCCTATCCCTATGATATAAAATCCTAAAATGACATTGGTTGACTCACCTTCGTCTTTCAGAGTTGCCGTGATAGTCCCCCCTGATTGTGCTAGACCATGTGATATGATGGTTGCAAGGCACTATGGGGAAGCACATACAACTGTCTGGCTGCTGTAATCTTAAGCATACTTCTTAAGATTACAGCAGCCAGAGAGGGGGCCAGGCATTTTTCCTGTGATTTTCAAGTATAAAATTGCAATATTGGAGTTCATGTATTTATTAATCACAGCTTGTTGATGCATCGTGTACGTACAGTACAGACCAAAAGTTTGGACACACCTCATTTAAAGATTTTTCTGTATTTTCATGACTATGAAAATTGTACATTCACACTGAAGGCAGGCATCAAAACTATGAATTAACACATGTGGAATTATATACTTAACAAAAAAATGTGAAACAACTGAAAATCTGTCTTATATTCTAGGTTCTTCAAAGTAGCCACCTTTTGCTTTGATGACTGCTTTGCACACTCTTGGCATTCTCTTGATGAGCTTCAAGAGGTAGTCACTGGAAATGGTCTTTCAACAATCTTGAAGGTTGAAGGAGTTCCCAGAGATGCTTAGCACTTGTTGGCCCTTTTGCTTTCGCTCTGCGGTCCAGCTCACCAGGCCTCCACAGTCACCAGACCTGAACCCAATCGAGATGGTTTGGGGTGAGCTGGACCGCAGAGTGAAGGCAAAAGGGCCAACAAGTGCTAAGCATCTCTGGGAACTTCTTCAAAATTGTTGGAAGACCATTTCCGGTGACTATCTCTTGATGCTCATCAAAAGAATGTCAAGAGTGTGCAAAGCAGTCATCAAAGCAAAAGGTGGCTACTTTGAAGAACCTAGAATATAAGACATATTTTCAGTTGTTTCACACTTTTTTGTTAAGTATATAATTCCACATGTGTTAATTCATAGTTTTGATGCCTTCAGTGTGAATGTACAATTTCATAGTCATGAAAAGACAGAAAATTCTTTAAATGAGAAGGTGTGTCCAAACTTTTGGTCTGTACTGTACATATATATATATAATATATATTACGCATGGGATAGGCCAAAATGTGTTGTGGTAGAGCAGCTTGCTCTGCTGCACTCGGAGGTAGATACAGGACACTGTCTCTTTAAATTACTTGGTGGTTTGTTATAAGAAGCAGCATAAACCATGGCCAAGTGAGTAACATAAACATGGCCTTTCTGGCATAACAGGGTACAAAAAGGAACTGTTTATCTCTCTCCCATAGTAATAGCTCTGATTTACGTCACCTGTCTCATCTACTGCATTATTTCTGTGTCCTATTGTGTATAGATATGTGACTCTTACGATTTTATGTTATACTATGCCTCATGAAGAGACCTGAGTAGTCTTGAAAGTTTGCAACTTGTTACCATCTTTTCAGTTAGCCATTAAAAGGTATCAACCACTGAGGACTCTCAAATCTAAATATTTAGCTTAAAATACATACATTTAAGTAAAAAAAATTCCCAAAAATGGACAGACTAAAAAATGTCAGCCACATCACAAATAAAAATAATTAGGAAATTATGATAAATTTGATTGAATCTAATAATCGACATGCCTCAACTTGTGAAAAATCTACAGGTAGTCTTTTTAAGAAGAATGTGATTAACCTAGAAGCCACACTGCCTGCTTTTAGAAGTCATTACTCAGAAGTTGTTCCCAAGTAAGATGTGTTTACTCTCAAACCTTATTGAATAAATGCTTTTTAGCCTTAAAGAAAAAATAGAAGTCTTTCTTTTAGTATAATGGTTATATTGCCGGGCTGCATTTTTTTCCTAGGTTGATTGAAAATCTGAAAGAGATGAAGCCTTTGATCCTACACAAAAGTCTGTCTGCTAGCACATGGCAGTGTTGTGCTGCCTCTCGGTGAAATGACATGATTTATATTCAGTTTATAGAGTGCAGTGCTAAGAATTAAAAAGCAACCAGTAACTGCTGGACTCTCATACGCTACAATTGCATTAATAATACAAAGGATTCTGGTGGCAGATCTGTCACATCAAAGTGATTATCAGTTGAAAGTGCAATGGTAGATACAAAAAAAGGAAATCTGCTCAATGTAGCCTGCAGAAAGAAGAACATATATAGCTGTTACTATTCTTGTTTCAGATAAATCACTTTGTATGAAAATAAGCTGTATGATTTATTGTTGAGAGTCTAAAAAATAATCAGCAAGGGAGGTAAAGGGTTATGTTATTTTAACTGTGCCATCCACCAGGGGGAGCTCATCCACAGAGTTTAAATTTATTTCAATTTTTATTTAGATATTTTTTCAGTAGTTAAATTAAAATTATTAAAGGATTATTTTTCATATGAAAATGTAAAATATAGAAAACATTAGCTGTCCTTTACGTGCTTAATTCAATTTTTACCATTATAAATGGGCATGCACAGTATGTGTACATATATACCAGTAATATTATTATGTTTTAATACTAAAATAAAGTTTACAAATGCCTGATAACATGATCCTGCAAACATAATACAGTGAAAAAATAAAAAATAAAATAAAAACTATTTATACTACTAGGCACCATGAACTGTAGTTCACTCCAGAGCAGGATTAAGGTTGGTGGAGACCATCATCTATAGTATAATGCTACAAGTGTCCCTCTGTCTGAAGCCTCTATAGACTGCGCAAGTGCGACAGACCTGCGCAGTCTGGCTCCAGAAGATCGCATGAAGCCGTTACAGGTAAGAGAAGTGTATAGCGCAGGAGATCGCGGTATGCGTAGACACTGAACGCATACCGTGATCTCCGGTGCCATACTTACATACTTACCTGACCGGGAGGAGTGTTGCCGCGGTGCCTCTCTTTTCGCTGGAGACCGGGGCAGGAATGAAGGCGTTGGAGTCGGCGCATGCGTATAGCGCTATCCGGCGCCATTTTACTGAAGACACATTTGCAGTGTGTCTTCAGCAAAATGGCACTGAACAGCGCCGTATGGGAACGCGCGAACTCCGGCGCCGCACTCCTCCCCCGGCCTCAGGCAGAATGGAATGCAGCGCTGGAGCACAGGAAAGAAAGGTGAGTATAAGGCATGGCTCCCCTCATCCCCATTCCCGGTATGCGTGGAACCCCTCATCCCCAATCCCAGTATGCGTGGCTCCCCTCATCCCCAATCCCGGTATGCGTGGCTCCCCTCATCCCCAATCCCGGTATGCGTAGCTCCCCTCATCCCCAATCTCGGTATGCGTGGCTCCCCTCATCCCCAATCCCGGTATGCGTGGCTCCCCTCATCCCCATTCCCGGTATGCGTGGCACCCCTCATCCCCAATCCCGGTATGCATGGCGCCCCTCATCCCCAATCCCGGTATGCGTGGCTCCCCTCATCCTCAATCCCAGTATGCGTGGCTCCCCTCATCCCCAATCCTGGTGTGCATGGCTCCCCTCATCCCTAATCCCGGTATGCGTGCCTCCCCTCATCCCCATTCCCGATATGTGTGGCACCCCTCATCATCAATCCCGGTATGCATGGCAACCCCCATCCCCAATCACGGTATGCGTGGCTCCCCTCTTCCCCAATCCCGGTATGCGTGGCTCCCCTCATCCCCAATCCCGGTATGTGTGGCTCCCCTCATCCCCAATCCAGGTATGCATGGCACCCCTCATCTCCAATCACGGTATGCGTGGCTCCCCTCATCCCCAATCCCGGTATGCGTGGCTCCCCTCATCACCATTCCCGGTATATGCATGGTCCCCTCACCCCACAATCCTGATATGTGTGGGCCCCTCATCCCTTTCACACTGTACACACATACAAAAAAAATAAACAGCGTCCTGTTCTGCCAGAAGCCGTGGGAGGAGAGCGGCGCCGGAGCACCATGCTGTCCGGCGCCATTTTGCTGAAAACACACTGTAAATGTGTCTTCAGTAAAATGGCGAAGGATAGCGCTATGTGCACCCGCCGATCTGACGCCTCACTCCTGCCCCCGGTCTCCGGCCAGAAGAGAGGCACCAAGGCAACGCTCCTCCCAGTCAGGTAAGTATGCAAGTATGGCGCCGGAGATCGCGGTATGCGTTCAGTGCCTACGCATACCGCAATCTCTTGTGCCATACACCTCCTCTTACCTGTAATGGCTGGATGCCTGCTTCTGTCTGGGGCCAGACTGCGCGTCACGCATGCGCAGTCTATCGAGGCTTCAGACAGAGGGACGCATCCTCGGTTATATTATAGATATATACAATGCTCAAAAAAATAAAGGGAACACTCAAATAACACATCCTATATCTGAATGAATGAAATATTCTCATTGAATACTTTGTTCTGTACAAAGTTGAATGTGCTGACAACAAAATCACACAAAAATCATCAATGAAAATCAAATTTATTAACCAAAGGAGGCCTGGATTTGCAGTCACCCCCAAAATTAAAGTGGAAAAACACACTACAGGCTGACCCAACTTTGATGTAATGTCCCTAAAACAAGTCAAAATGAGGCTCAGTATTGTTTGTGGCCTCCAAGTGCCAGTATCACCTCCCTAGAACGCCTGGGCATGCTCCTGATGAGGTTGCTGATGGTTGTCTGTGGGATCTCTTCCCAGACCTGGACTAAAGCATCCGCCAACTCCTGGACAGTCTTTGGTGCAACGTGACGTTGGTGGATGGAGCGAGACATGATGTCCCATTTGTGCTCAATCGGATTCAGGTCTCGGGAATGGGCGGGCCAGTCCATAGCTTCAATGCCTTCATCTTGCAGGAACTGCTGACACACTCCAGCCACATGAGGTCTGGCATTGTCCTGCATTAGAAGGAACCCAGGGCCAACCGTACCAGCATATGGTCTCACAAGGGGTCTGAGGATCTCAGCTTGGTACCTAATGGCAGTTAGGCTACCTCTGGCAATCACATGGAGGGCTATGCGGCCCTCCAAAGAAATGCCACCCCACACCATTTCTCACCCACTACCAAACTGGTCATGCTGAAGGATGTTGCAGGCAGCAGATCGTTCTCCACTGCGTCTCCAGACTCCGTCACATCTGTCACATGTGCTCAGTGTGAACCTGCTTTCATCTGTGAGTGGCGACTTTGCCAATCCTGTGACTGTGGCAAATGCCGAGCGTCCTGCACGGTGTTGGGCTGTGAGCACAACTCCCATCTGTGGACGTCGGGCCCTCATACAACCCTCATGGAGTCGGTTTCTAACCATTTGTGCAGACACATGCACATTTGTGGCCTGCTGGATGTCATTTTGCAGGGCTCTGCCAGTGCTCCTCCTGTTCCTCCTTGCACAAACGGCGGAGGTAGTGCTCCTGCTGCTGGGTTGTTGCCCTCCTATGGCCCCCTCCACATCTCCTGATGTACTGACCTGTCTCCAGGTAGCACCTCCAGCCTCTGGAAACTACGCTGACAGACACAGCAAACCTTCTTGCCTTAGCTCGCATTGATGTGCCATCCTGGATGAGCTGCAATATCTGAGCAAATTCTGTGGGTTGTAGAGTCCGTCTCATGCTACCTCGAGTGTGAAAGCACAGACAACATTCAAAAGTGGCCAAAAGATCAGCCGGAAAGCATTGGTACTGAGATGTGCTCTGTGGTCTCCACCTGCAGAACCACTCCTTTATTGAGGGTGTCTTGATAATTGCCAATAATTTCCATCTATTGTCTATTCCATTTGCACAAAAGCATGTGAAATTGATTGTCAATCAGTGTTGCTTCCAAAGTGGACAGTTTGATTTCACAGAAGTTTGATTTACTTGGAGTTATATTCTGTTGTTTAAGTGTTCCCTTTATTCTTTAGAGCAGTGTATATAAAAAAGTATAGAAACTGTGTAAAAAACTTGAAACTAAAATAATAACAAAACTTGTGAAGTAAACATCTGGAAAAACATTGTGCATTAATTAACAATGTCCCAACAAACACTGTTTCAGAGGCTGACCTGTCAACAGTTTTGGGCCATAAAGTACGGGCAGCACCTTTTCTTACAGTCACCGATGCCTGAAGCCTGATGTAGATGACTATAAGAAAAGGTGTTTTTGAACGCATTCAGTCTTTTTTAAAAAAAAAATGGTGTATATAACGACATACAGGTGCTGTCTGTATTTTTTATGGACCAAAAATGGTGACAGGGGTTAATTCATTTTACTGAAATTGATGGAAGTCCGGCTCATACCCATACTCTGGGAACATGTCCTGGGAGACGCTGGTGTTGGGAGATGGCCGAGGATGATGAGAAGATGCTCCAGGGGCTGGTGAGCGATCGTAACTTCCATGCGCCTCTGAAGGTTCGTGCCGATTTGCTGCAACCTGCCCAAAACGCTGGGTTGCAACTGCTGGTGGTGGTGGAGCCCACTGGGATTAAACAAATTAAATATCCCAGTTATTAGTGCTGGTGCCGAGGGCATAGGCGATGGTGCATCAATTGCCATGACAAGAGCGTTGGCTGCTGTCATGTACAAGTTCTGCTTGTCCCGTGGTATGGATCTTAGGCAGCCTGCTATTGACAACACAAATTTGTCAAGCTAATCCTCTTTGTGGACCCTGTCCATAAGACTGAGGGTGCGAGTAGTGAGTGCTTCAAGTGCACTACTCCCAACCTCTTGGCTTTTGGCATTTTTACTTCCCGCCCTTCTCAATCCCATGGGATGGGCAGAACCAGCCCCCATCCCAGTGGGCCTAGACGCACCACCAGCAAAGCAACCTTTAGCGCAAGAAGCAGGAGCAGCATCAGCAGCAGACCCCGGCACGACGACCGCAGCAGATGAGGAGGCGGAGGCAGAGGCGGGCGAACCAGAAGGACCAGCACCATGAGGATTCTGGGAAGACAGGAGAAATAAGTCCTCTGAATCCTCTTCTGCTCCCTGTTCCGTGCTGGTCTCCTCATGTAACGTAGGTGTCGGGGCCCTTACATTGCCTTTAGTGCTGTCGAAAAAAGGAAAAAAAAGAAGGCATGTTAATTCAACACTTTGAAAAGAAGTTTTGTTTATAAATAATTATTGTGAAAATACCTCCACAAACTCAAGCTGGTCAAAATGAAAGCAAGCTGGTCTGCAAACGGAACCTTTCTTTTGAGGGGTGATGAGCCGCTTCACCTGGACTCTGACTTCATCAGGCGCCACCTTTTTTTTACATCTTCCGCTGAAATTAAAAAAAAAATGTACTGCATTTCAAACATAAATAAAATCACACATCTATATTACAAAATGGTACAAATATCCCAAAAAATAAAAATGTACAAATTTTTTTTTGGGATACTTTATCCGCATCCACCCATAGCGGATATATTTCTCGGATGACAGCCAAGCGTCTCTTCCACATTGTTAATCCTTGCAGAGTTCACTGGCTCGGTCCCACAACTCAGGATACTTCTCCACCTACATTGTATTAACATTACATCAGAGAATTAATAAACCAAAAAGGGTGTAATTAAGATAAAAAATATATATACATATACATTATTTATACAGTACAGACCAAAAGTTTGGACACATCTTCTCATTTAAAGATTTTTCTGTATTTTCATGACTATGAAAATTGTACATTCACACTGAAGGCATCAAAACTATGAATTAACACATGTGGAATTATATACTTAACAAAAAAGTGCGAAACAACTGAAAATATGTCTTATATTCTAGGTTCTCCAAAGTAGCCACCTTTTGCTTTGATGACTGCTTTGCACACTCTTGGCATTCTCTTGATTAGCAGGCAGCAGATCGCTCTCCACGGCATCTCCAGACTCTGTCACGTCTGTCACATGTGATCAGTGTAAACCTAATTTCATCTGTGAAGAGCACAAGGCGCCAGTGGCGACTTTACCAAACCTGGTGTTCTGTGGCAAATGTCAAGCGTCCTGCACAGTGTTGGGCTGTGAGCACAACCCCCATCTATGGTCGTCGGGCCCTCATACCACCCTCATGGAGTCTGTTTCTAACCGTTTGTGCAGACACATGCACATTTGTGCCTGGAGGAGGTCATTTTGCGAGGCTCTGGCAGTGCTCCTCCTGTACCTCCTTGCACAAAGGCGGAGGTAGCGGTCCTGCTACTGGGTTGTTGACCTCCTATGGCCCCCTCTACATCTTCTGGTGTACTGGCCTATCTCCAGGTATTGCCTCCAGCCTCCGTACACTACGCTGACAGACACCGCAAACATTCTTGCCACAGCTCGCATTGATGTGCCATCCTGGATGAGCTGCACTAACTGAGCAAGTTCTGTGGGTTGTAGAGTCTGTCTCATGCTACTGACGCCCCCCTGGGCCATGAGGTACTCGGTAGCTAGGGGAGATGTCTCATTGGCGGTGACCCGGTCCGTGACCAAGGGCGGTCAATAAAAGGGGAATTTGTGAAAAGGGATTATAGTTTTTATATAATGTTCGTGACGCCACCTGTGGTATGCGGCTATATGGAGCCGCCACTGCGGTGCAGAACCTCTGGAGCCAATGATGATGCAGCAGAGTTGGTACAGCTCTCCACAGGCAGAGCTTAGCTCCAGGGCAGGGAGTAGTGATTTTATAGATGTTGCTGTGCGGTGTAGTGCAGAGGATGGCGCATTAATAATCAGTCCACAACTTAATGGCGGTTTCCTCTTATCTTTACTTGCGGTGGTTAGGCAAACTGGGGCATGGGTACTAGCTGGTAGTAGAGGTCCGGGCGGCCTGGAAGCAAGTTGGGAATCCACCTCGCCAGGTGAAGTTGTAGGCCTTCCCTTTGTGCTAATCTCTTTGGCCCTGCTGCTTGTAGCTATGCTGTGGCCCTCATCCCTGAGTAAAACGTCTTTGTGCTCACCCATATAGCAGGCAGCTCGGGCCTTCCTGGAGTGTCGCTCCCACGTGGCGGTGCTGGGCCCTATCGTGCTGCTGAGTCTCCGGTCATCTGATGGGGCCAAGAGACCTATAGTCTCCTGCCCTCTGGTTTCTGCTGCTGGGCTTTCAGTGCCCCACAACCTCAGTCTCCGGTGTCCGGTTCTTCTGCGCTTATCTCCTCTGGGGTGAGCTGCCATGCCGCTCCACTCCCTAGGTCTTTCCTCGTTGACATCCTGACTTCAACTCCTCTCACAAACTGTAACTAACCCTGCCTGCTGATTCCAGTTGCTAAGGAGGGGAGCTCCCCTTGCTTGTCTGGAGGCAGGAAAGTGTTGAATGCTAGTATACCTGACTAGGGGACCCCTGCTTGCTTCCAGGCATGGCATCACCCCTTGTGAGGGAGGCAATGCCATTGTGGCAACCAGATTCCTGGGGTGCCACATTCCCCCCTAGTTAACTTCAGCACTCCCGGACTGAGGATACCTTTTTGAATTAACAATTAACAATAACAATTCACATTACAAATAGTTTTCAAAGTCAAAATTTTCGAAAAACCCAACCAAAAACATGTAGCAGTCACTGGGGTGCTTAGTCTTTACACCACAATCCGGGAATTGTCATTTTCCGGATAACTAAAGTTTGGCTTGTGGGAACCGCATCAACCCACTTTGTGTATCATCCCTGGGCGTGGCTTCAGGGCACGTTGTCATTGGGCCTGGTCTTCGTCCACGCCTGCGGTTAATTTTCAAGTCCACTTACCAACTATTTTCAATATTGTCCTGACCACACCTAGTCCTGTGGTCCGATTGTCCATAAATTTAACCACTAAATATATCCAAGAATATTTAACGGTTACAACTATATATAACATACACTTTAGTTCTCTTATACTTTAGTTCCTCCAGTGGGCAGGGAGCTGACCTTTAGTACTCCGGGTCGATCTACGTACTACATTTGTTGTCACTGACCTACCTTGGTCCCTAGTGTCTACCTCTGGTGTGGTAGGTTCAGTGTGAACTACACTACGGGTAGTCTGAGGTAACACCGGTAGGCTGGGTAATCTCCTACGAATTCTTTGACTCACCCTGGGTACGACAGGTTCACTGCTAGCAGAGAGTAGATTCTCCTGATCTGCTGCTGATGAAGCATCTGTCTCTGAGACCGATTGGTCTCTCTGCTGTTCTGGAGCCTCAGCAGCTTCTGGTGAGGCCGCTTGGAGAAAGGTCAGGACCGGTACCACAATTACTCTGTTCACCTGCATCCAAGACCGGGGAAATGCTCCAAGGACTGTCTGGACCATTTCCTCCACTTTTCCTGTGGGCTGAGGGCTGTCTTGGTCTTCTTCTTTGTGGTTCAACTGTTCAGGGCATTTCTTCAGGTGGTCTCTTGAGACTGCCGCTGAAGTTTCTCCTCCATCTTTACTGATGAGGCAAACCTTGGTGTTATCGAAATTTGAAGGTAAGACGGTGTATGGCTCAAAATCCCACTGGCCATCTAATTTGTGGACTCGTCTCTTCCTTTTGAGTACTTGTTCTCGAGGTGACAAGGGAACTGCAGGTGCATGCTGATTGTAAGTTTTCTCCTGCTTCTGTCTCGCCTGAGACAAACTTCTCTCCACACATTCTTGCACCTTGCGGTACTGCCTCTCTGTATCCCAATCTACATCTAGTGATGTCGTCTCTGATGTTAAAACTCCCATGTCTAAGTCAATGGGTAGCTAACCAGGTCTTGCTCTCATCAGGTAAGCGGGTGTACAGTTGGTGGAGATCACCGGGATGGGGTTATATAGGTCCACCAAATGTGGTAACTTCTCTTGCCACAGGCTACGTTCTTCAAGGGGCAACATCTTCAACAGGTCTATCACCACCTGGTTCATTTTCTCGCACAACCCGTTGGTCTGGGGATGATACGGCGTCGTCCTTATTTTCTTTCAGCCGTACAAGTTACAGAATTCCTGGAGCACTTCTGCTTAAAAGGCTGGACCTTGGTCGGTCAGCACTCGTTGAGGGTAACCATGCGGATGACAAAAGTGTTGTTGAAACGTTTTGGCTGCCGTCTGAGCCGTCTGATCTTTCACTGGCACTACTACCAAGAATCTGGAGTAGTGGTCTACTATGGTGAGAGCGTAGACATAGCCTGACTGGCTTGGGGCTAGCTTCACGTGGTCCAAGGCTACCAGTTCAAGTGATTGTTTGGTGATTATGGGCTGCAGGGGAGCCCTCTGGCTATCACGATCTTTCCATCTCAGGTTTCATGGACCACATTCTCGACACCATCTCTGGATTGTTTTCCTCATGCCAACCCAGTAGAATCGCTCATGTAGCAGGACTTCCAACTTCTTCCACTCGAAGTGTCCTGCTCCATCGTGGTGCGCTTCTAAGACCATTGGCCCATCCCGCCGTGGGACTTCCACCTGCCAGACCAGTTAGTGTGTCCGGGAGTTGATACTTCTTCGACACAGCTTACCCTCATAGATGAACAGTTTGCCCTTCTCCTTCCATAACTGTTGGGTCTCCTGCGGACCATCTGGATCAGTGTGCAAGTCAGCTTTTGTCAGCAACTCCTTTACCAGGCGGACAGCCAGGTCGCTATCCTGCGTCTCTGCCCATCCATGGTGGGGCAATGGGTTGAGCGTGGCCTCTCTGTTGGCGGAGCTCTTGTGCCTCACACAGTGGGAGCACTGGGTCACCCCGTGACAATGGAAAGCGGGTAGCTCTATCTCCTCCAGCTCTTCCGGGTCTTCCCCCCAATCTGGAAAGTTGAGCATCCTGGACAGCGCATCAGCATTTGTGTTTTTATGCCCCGCCCGATACTTGATGGTAAACTCGTAGTTAGACAGTCGGACCATCCATCGTTGCTCTAGGGCACCAAGCTTCGCAGTCTCCTGGTGCGTCAGTAGGTTGTTGTCCATGAAGACTGTAAATCTGGAGGAGGCGAGATAGTGTTTGAAGCGCCCTGTTACAGCCCAGACTATGGCTAAAAACTCCAACTTGAAGGAACTATAGTTGTCGGGGTTCCTTTCCGTGGGCCGGAGCTTCCTGCTGGCGTACGCAATCACTCTCTCTCTGCCCTGCTGTACCTGGGAAAGCACCGCTCCCAATCCCACATTGCTGGCATCCGTATGAAGTATAAAGTGTTGACCATAGTCGGGGTAGGCCAGGACTTCGGCTCCATTAAGACCCATTTTCAGTCGAGTGAAAGATTCATCTTCAGGTTTACCCCATTTGAACGGAGGTTTTGGGTTCTTGGCCTACTTGGACTGGCCCACTAAGAGGTCCTGAATGGGTGACGCTATCTTGGTGAAACCCTTGATGAATGTCCTGTAGTAGCCTACCAGCCTGAGTAAGTGCCGCACTTCCTTGACAGTGGAGGGTCTTGGCCAGTCCTTGATCACGGTGACTTTTTCAGGGTCTGGTGCTACACCTTCGGTGCTTACCACATGACCTAGGTACTGCAACTTGGGCTTCAACAGGTGGCACTTGGACGGCTTTACCTTCAGGCCATAACCAGATAGGGCTTCGAGCTCCTCGGCCAGTTGCTCCAGGTGGTCTTCATATGTCTTTGAGTAGACGATTACGTCGTCTAGGTACAGCAGGACAGTTTCGAAGTTTTTGTGTCCTAGGCAACACTCCATTAACCGCTGGAAGGTTCCTGGGGCATTGCAGAGCCCGAATGGCATGCAGTTTAACTCAGTGAGGCCCATTGGTGTTGTAAACGCGGCCTTTTCTTTGTCCGCCTCTGTCACAGGAACCTGCCAGTACCCACTTGTGAGATCCAAAGTGGAGAAATACTTAGCTGATCTCAATGCTTCTAATGATTCCTCAATTCTTGGTAATGGGTAGGCGTCCTTATGTGTAATGCGGTTAATCTGCCTGTAATCAACACACATCCTCATTGTACCATCCTTCTTTCTAACGAGAACTAATGCAGCCGCCCAGGGGCTACAACTATCTCTGATCACCCCAGCTTCCTTCATCTCCCATAACATTCCTTTGGCACACTGATAGTGAGCTGGGGGTACAGGCCGGTACCTCTCTTTGATGGGTGGATGATCTCCCGTGGGGATATGATATTGGACCTCTTTTACCTGCCCAAAGTCTAGTGGGTGTTTACTGAATACTCGCTCATATTCTTGGACCACCCGGTATACTCCAAACTTTTGGTGCAAAGGGGTGGAGTCAGTGCCCACTTGTAGCTTCTGACACCAATCCTCCATCTGCCCCTTAGAGCCATTATCTTCCGCCGCTTTGGACGGAAGCAAGGGTTCCACTGCCTTTATTGCGTTGTTACTGACAGAGAACAGCTTAGCAAGGGTAGCATCCTGGGGTAAATGGACCTCTTTCTCCCCACAATTCCCCATGCGGACATCAACTTCCCCCCTGGCAATCAAGATGGTGGGCCTATTATCAGAGTATACGGGTTCTACCAGGGCCTGATAATCTTGACCCCTGAGAACGATTGCTGCCCGACACCATATTAACATTTCACTCCAAGGGGGCATTGCAATGGGGAATGGATCACTCATTCTGACACTGCCGACTTCTCCACCGACCGCTCTACCTGTTGTCTTTTCATCAGGGCTCTGATTTCCTTCTGAAGAACTCGCTGCTGACTGGAAATGCCTGTCTTTGCGACCTGCTTCAACAAAACAATAATTTCTCCAAGACAATTTTCTATTACATTGGTGCCTAAGGTTATCATAGGATGACTTTCTCAGTGATCAATATCAACAATAATCATTCCTTGTGATGGCAATTCTACTCGGCCAATCTTTATGGTCACCTTTTTATACCCCACCTGAGGCAAGGGCTGATCATTGATGGCATAGATGTTAAGATGTTCACCTGGACTGCAGGTAATGTCTGAGTCAGTCCAGTATCATTTATAAAGGATATATGGCATCGTTGTCACCTGGGAACCAGTATCCAGCAATGCGTTCATCGGGATGCTATCAAGCACGACAGGTAGGACCGGTCGTCCTCCCACGTACATGTCTCGCCAGCTTTGTGGGCCCGGTCGTCTTACTCCTGGGGCTTGGCCCTCTGCCCCAGGGGTTGCTCGTTTTAAATCATAGAATTTTGCGTAGTGCCCCTCCTTTCGACAGCGGCAGCAGATGGGATGTCCGTCCTGGTGATAGCAATCGCTGTTCCTCCCTCTGTTCGGTGGAATCTTTCCCTGCCGTTGCCACGGGACATCATCTGGACTGGAAGCCAGCTGGATCCTTTCCTTTGGAGACACTTGCATGGCCTGCACGGTTTTGGTTGGTGTTGCCATACTTTTGGTCAGCTCCTGGACCTGAAGGCATAGGTCTGCTGACGGGTCATTATCTAGGGTCTGCGCGTCAGCATCGACAGGTTCTGGGGTAAAGGACGCCACCTCCTGGTGGTATGTGATAGCTGGGAACCGGAGGGGTGCAGTGCCACCTGGGCTGGGTTCTCGTAGCACCCGGATGGCTCGGTCTTTAAATTGTGCAAAGTCCAGATCAGGGCTTTGCAGAGCCATAATGCGCAACTGTGTCCGGTGAGCATTAGACAGGAGCCCCTCAATAAACTGCTCAGTTAACAATCCATCCTCATCTCGCACACTGTCGGGGTCCACCTGTTTGATAGCTCGCAGAGCCTCCTGCAGGTTTAGAGCATAGTCCCGTACACTTTCCTGCACCCTTTGTTTGCACCCGTAGAACTTTATCTTGATTTCTGCTGCGGTGCTGGTGTCACAGGTATCCTTCAACTGGGCCAGTATTTCCTTGGCAGTGCCTTTGTCCCTGCCCGGCCAGGACTTCACCTCTCTCTGGGTTGCACCGATTAGCTGGCCTATGAGGATGCTGACTTTTTGCTCCTCAGACAGGGGGTACACTTTAAACAAACTGCGCAGCCTCTCCTCAAAATCGTTCAGGGTGTGCGACTCCCCTGAGTACTGGGGCAACCACGCCGCACCTGGTATATACGGCATTGATAACGGCATGGCCGCAGCCGCGGCTGAATCCTCTCCTCGGTTGGGCATTCTCCTCCCCCCTAGTGAACTTCAGCCAGGTCCTGGGCATCAGCTGACGTACCAGTATGCTACTCTGCAGGTGGAAGGATCTCTTACCCGGCGGTTCCGGATCGGGGCCTCCTGCTTCCCCTCGGCTGACGGCAAATGACGTGCTAACACAGTTCAGTACAATCAATGGCACACAGGACCCGGTTATACCGGGCTTCGTGAATCCTGTTCGTGACACGAAGTTGACGCACCCCCTGAGCCATGCGGTACTCGGTAGCAGGGCCAGTCGTTGCTAGGGGAGATGTCACAGTGGAGGTGACCCGGTCTGTGACCCAGGGCAGTCAATAAAAGGGGAATTTGGGAAAGAGGAGTATAGTTTTTATTTAATGTTCATGACGCCACCTGTGGTATGCGGCTATATGGAGCCGCTGCTGCGGTGCAGAAACTCTGGAGCCAATGATGATGCAGCAGAGTTGGTTCAGCTCTCCACAGGCAGAGCTTAGCTCCAGGGCAGGAAGTAGTGATTTTATAGATGTTGCTGTGCGGTGTAGTGCAGGGGAGGGCACAGTTAATAATCAATCCACAACTTAATGGCGGTTTCCTCTTATCTTTACTTGCGGTGGCTAGGCAAACCGGGGCATGGGTACTAGCTGGTAGTAGAGGTCCGGGCGGCCTGGAAGCAAGTTGGGAATCCACCTCGCCAGGTGAAGTTGTAGGCCTTCACTTTGCGCTAATCTCTTTGGCCCTGCTGCTTGTAGCTATGTTGTGGCCCTCGTCCCTGAGTAAAACGTCTTTGTGCTCACCCATATAGCAGGCAGCTTGGGCCTTCCTGGAGTGTCGCTCCTTTGTGGCGGTGCTGGGCCCTATCATGCTGCTGAGCCTCAGGGCGTCTGATGGGGCTAGGAGACCTTTAGTCTCCTGCCCTCTGGTTTCTGCTGCTGGGCTTTCAGTGCCCCACAACCTCAGTCTCCGGTGTCCGGTTCTTCTGCGCTTCTCTCCTCTGGGGTGAGCTGCCATGCAGCTCCACTCCCTAGGTTTTTCCTCGTCGACGTCCTGACTTCAACTCCTCTCACAAACTCTAACTAACCCCGCCTCCAGATTCCAGTTGCTAAGGGGAGGAGCTCACCTTGCTGGTCTGGAGCCAGGAAAATGTTGCATGCTAGTATACCTGACTAGGGGACCCCTGCTTGCTTCCAGGCATGGCATCACCCCTTGTGAGGGAGGCAATGCCACTGTGGCAACCGGACTCCTCTGGTGCCACACTACCACGAGTGTGAAAGCACAACCAACATTCAAAAGTGACCAAAACATCAGCCAGAAAGCATTGGTACTGAGATGTGGTCTGTGGTCCCCACCTGCAAAACCATTCCTTTATAGAGGGTGTCTTGATAATTGCCAGTAATTTCCATCTATTGTCTCTGGCATTTGCACAACAGCATGTGAAATTGATTGTCAATCAGTGTTGCTTCCTAAGTGGACAGTTTGATTTCACAGAAGTTTGATTTACTTGGAGTTATATTCTGTTGTTTAAGTGTTCCCTTTATTATTTTGAGCATTGTATATATATATATATATATATATATATATATGTATATATATATATATATATATATATATAAATATATATATATATATATATATATACAGTACAGACCAAAAGTTTGGACACACCTTCTCATTTAAAGATTTTTCTGTATTTCCATGACTATGTACATTCACACTGAAGGCATCAAAACTATGAATTAACACATGTGGAATTATATACTTAACAAAAAAGTGTGAAACAACTGAAAATACGTCTTATATTCTAGGTTCTTCAAAGAAGCCACCTTTTGCTTTGATGACTGCTTTGCACACTCATGACATTCTCTTGATGAGCTTCAAGAGGTAGTCACGAGAAATGGTTTTCACTTCACCGGTGTGCCCTGTCAGGTTTAATAAGTGGGATTTCTTGCCTTATAAATGGGGTTGGGACCATCAGTTGTGGATACACAGCTGATAGTCCTACTGAATAGACTGTTAGAATTTGTATTATGGCAGGAAAAAACCAGCTAAGTAAAGAAAAATGAGTGGCCATCATTAGTTTAAGAAATGAAGGTCAGTGAGTGCGAAAAATTGGGAAAACTTTGAAAGTGTCCCCAAGTGCAGTTGCAAAAGCCATCAAGCGCTACAAAGAAACTGGCTCACATGAGGACCGCCCCAGGAAAGGAAGACCAAGAGTCACCTCTGCTTCTGAGGATTAGTTTATCCGAGTCACCAGCCTCAGAAATCACAGGTTAACAGCAGCTCAGATTAAAGACCAGGTCAATGCCACACAGAGTTCTAGCAGCAGACACATCTCTTCAACAACTGTTAAGAGGAGACTTTGTGCAGCAGGCCTTCATGGCAAAATAGCTGCTAGGAAACCACTGCTAAAGACAGGCAACAACCAGAAGAGACTTGTTTGGGCTAAAGAACACAAGGAATGGACATTAGACCAATGGAAATCTGTGCTTTGGTCTGATGAGTCCAAATTTGAGAGCTTTGGTTCCAACCACCGTGCCTTTGTGCGACGCAGAAAAGGTGAACGGATAGACTCTACATGCCTGGTTCCCACCGTGAAGCATGGACGAGTCTTGCAGCGGCATGCTATTCCATCCAGTTTGCGTTTAGTTGGACCATCATTTATTTTTCAACAGGACAATGACCCCAAACACACCTCCAGGCTGTGTAAGGGCTATTTGACAAAGAAGGAGAGTGATGGGGTGCTACGCCAGATGACCAGGCCTCCACAGTCACCAGACCTGAACACAATCGAGATGGTTTGGGGTGAGCTGGACCGCAGAGTGAAGGCAAAAGGCCCACCAAGTGCTAAGCATCTCTGGGAACTCCTTCAAGATCGTTGGAAGACCATTTCCGGTGACTACCTCTTGAAGCTCATCAAGAGAATGCCATGAGTGTGCAAAACAGTCATCAAAGCAAAAGGTGGCTACCTTGAAGAACCTAGAATATAAGACATATTTTCAGTTTTTTCACACTTTTTTGTTAAGCATGTAATTCCACATGTGTTAATTCATAGCTTTGATGCCTTCAGTGTGAATGTACAATTTTCATAGTCATGAAAATACAGAAAAATCTTTAAATGAGAAGATGTGTCCAAACTTTTGGTCTGTACTGTATATACAGTGTTGGCCAAAAGTATTGGCACCCCTGCAATTCTGTCAGATAATACTCAGTTTCTTCCCGAAAATGATTGCAATCACAAATTCTTTGGTATTATTATCTTCATTTAATTTGCTTGCAAGGAAAAAACACAAAAGAGAATGAAGCAAAAATCAAATCATTGATCATTTCACACAAAAATCCAAAAATGGGCCTGACAAAAGTATTGGCACCCTAAGCCTAATACTTGGTTGCTCAACCTTTAGCCAAAATAACTGCGAACAACCGCTTCCGGTAACCATCAATGAGTTTCTTACAATGCTCTGCTGGAATTGTAGACCATTCTTCTTTGGCAAACTGCTCCAGGTCCCTGATATTTGAAGGGTGCCTTCTCCAAACTGCCATTTTGAGATCTCTCCACAGGTGTTCTATGGGATTCAGGTCTGGACTCATTGCTGGCCACCTTAGAAGTCACCAGTGCTTTCTATCACACCATTTTATAGTGCTTTTGGAAGTGTGTTTTGGGTCATTGTTCTGCTGGAAGACCCATGACCTCTGAGGGAGACGCAGCTTTCTCACACTGGGCCCTACATTATGCTGCAAAATTTGTTGGTAGTCTTCAGACTTCATAATGCCATGCACACAGTCAAGCAGTCCAGTGCCAGAGGCAGCAAAGCAACCCCAAAACATCAGGGAACCTCCGCCATGTTTGACTGTAGGGACCGTGTTCTTTTCTTTGAATGCCTCTTTTTTTTTCCTGTACACTCTATGTGGATGCTTTTTCCCAAAAAGCTCTACTTTTGTCTCATCTGACCAGAGAACATTCTTCCAAAACGTTTTAGGCTTTCTCAGGTAAGTTTTGGCAAACTCCAGCCTGGCTTTTTTATGTCTTGGGGTAAGAAGTGGGGTCTTCCTGGATATCCTACCCTACAGTCCCTTTTCATTCAGACACCGATGGATAGTACGGGTTGACACTGTTGTACCCTCGGACTGCAGGGCAGCTTGAACTTGTTTGGATGTTAGTCGAGGTTCTTTATCCACCATCCGCACAATCTTGTGTTGAAACCTCTCGTCAATTTTTCTTTTCCGTTCACATCTAGGGAGGTTAGCCACAGTGACATGGGCTTTAAACTTCTTGATGACACTGAGCATGGAAGACACAGGAACATTCAGGTCTTTGGAGATGTACTTGTAGCCTTGAGATTGCTCATGCTTCCTCACAATTTGGTTTCTCAAGTCCTCAGACAGTTCTTTGGTCTTCTTTCTTTTCTCCATGCTCAATGTGGTACACACAAGGACACAGGACAGAGGTTGAGTCAACTTTAATCCATGTTAACTGGCTGCAAGTGTGATTTAGTTATTGCCAACACCTGTTAGGTGCCACAGGTAAGTTACCGGTGCTGTTAATTACACGAATTAGAGAAGCATCACATGATTTTTTAAACAGTGCCAATACTTTTGTCCACCCCCTTTTTTAGGTTTGGTGTGGAATTATATCCAATTTGGCTTTAGGACAATTCTTTTTGTGTTTTTTCATTGAAGACAAATTAAATGAAGATAATAATACCAAAGAATTTGTGATTGCAAACATTTTCAGGACAAAACTGAGTATTATCTGACAGAATTGCAGGGTTGCCAATACTTTTGGCCACCACTGTATATTCACACACACAAACACACATGCAAATGCTACGCAGATATGTACGCATGTGTGTATACATGGGCACACACACACACCACAAAAACACCCCCCCAACCCCACAAAATCCAATTACAGCTGTTTTACACGTCAGAATCTCCAGTACGAGTGGTAATGACTTTTTCCACACATACCGGAGACACACAGATCCATTTCAATGTATGCTTGGTCACGCATACCTGTAGTAACGTAGATATGCGGGCGTGAGAAACTGCCCTTCCAACGTATGCAGGAGCTTTCAGTGAATTAACCTATATACGCTGTACAATACTCTTACTTTTCAATGTATTAAAAAATAAATAAATAAATTGGGTGGGCTTCCGCGTAATTTTAATAACCAGAGGAGGGAAAGCAGACGGTTGAGGGCTGATGTTATAATCTGGGAAGTAGCCAATGATCATGGCCCCTTCCCTTGCTATTAATACCAGGCCACAACAATTAGCTTAGCCTTTACTGGCCATTCTACAGGGGGACCCCCCCCAAAAAAAATGACATGGGGTCCCCCTATAAATTGTAGCCAGCAAAGGCTAGGCGGACAGCTGCGACCTAATATTAATAGCCTAGAAAGGGGCCATGGTTAAAGGCCCCCTCCCAGGCTATAATATCAGCCCTAGGCCGCCCCAGATTTGGCGCATTATATTTGTGTGCCAAATCTGGTGCTTAGCCTCACTCTTGCACGCTGCCCTGGTGCAGTGGCAGTGGGTGATAGTGGTAGGGTTCATGTCAGCGCCAGCTGCCATGAAGCCCAGGTTAGTAATGAGGGGTGTCTATAAGACACCCCCATTCCTAAACCTAGAAAGAGTTAAAAAAAATAATAAAAAAAAGTAAACACACAGACACCACGAAAAAAATAATTTAATTGAAATAAACCACACAATTTTATTCAATTCTTAATTTACTAAAAGAAAATAATTACCTGTCCACGTTCCTGCGCTGATCTCCCATGCACAGCTGTCACATCTGGAGATGTGACAGCTGTGCATGGCTGCTGTATGCTCACACTGCTGCGAACACGTCCACTCCCGGCAGCGTGAGCCCCTGACTGAGGTCACCAGAGTGCATTCAGTCAGTGCAGTTCCTGTGACCCCAGTTACGGCCCTGCTGTACTGTGGCAATTTCTCACGGTCAGCGGGGCCGTAAAGGAGATCACCGGAGCAGCGCTGCCTGAACTCCGGTGAACACCGTGATGCAATGACGGGGACGCTTTACGGCCCCATCATTGTATCGGCGGCGCTCATTTAGAGCGGTCACATTTTATGTGGCTGCTCTAAACTGGAGAACATCGTGGGACACTCGTGGACTTCTACGGAGGGGTAAGGATAAGGTTGTGGTTTATTATTTTATTTTTTATTACAGGTGATCGATGGCTTCAGGGAATTAGGTGTCTAGGTGAGTATAGGTGTATTTTTTTTATTTTTTATTTTATTTTAGGTGGCTTTCGGCGGGGATAGGTAATGTATGGACTACTTTATTTTTTATTCATTTTTTTTAGGTAACCACTGGCCACCAATGAAATTAATTTCTTGGGACAAAAAAAATAAAATTGGGACATTAAATTAATAAATAATCATGGGGGCAATAAATTTAAAAATCGATCGGCTAGGACAGGTAATGTATGAACTAACTGATTTTAAGGTAACCACTGGCCACCAATTAAATTTATTTATTTTATTTATTGGGGACCAAAAAAAAATGGGGACAATGAATTAATAAAAAATTAAGTGGACAAAAAATAAAAAAATAATACGAGGCCATAAAAAAATAAATGTATGGGGGCAAAAATATAAACATATGTGGGCAAAAAATATAAACAAATGAGGGCAATTTATGGGGCACATTAGGGGCACTTTTAACAGCAGGATCAGACTTATGGGAACTACCGCTCCCATCGAACTGATCCTGCTGGCACTAGTGGATGGGGGACAGACATAGGCCGATGGGAGTAGTAGCGTCACATAGGCCTATGTCTGCCTGCACACAGACCCCACACAGTCCCCACACAGACCCTACACAGACCCCACACCACACAGACCCCACACAATCCCCACACAGACCACACACAGATCACACACAGACCACACGCTGACACTTACCACACTATTCATAAAAGGGACATTCAGGTCTAGTGTTGAGCCACCCCCGTAGTGTTCGAGTTCGGGTCGGTTCGTCGAACTCCCTTGTGTTCACCGAACTGTTCGTCGAACTGTTTGTCGAACACCTTCGTACACCGTTAAAACCAATGGCAGGCAAACAAAAACACATAGAAACACATAGAAAACACCTTCAAAGGAGTCCAAAAGCTGACAAACTGCTCAGAAGACATAACTAACACATGGAAAAGTGACAAGTACAAATAGTCATACGAAAAGAAAAAAGGTGGAGGAGTAAAAGGAGGGGGAGACACAGATATAGGCATGTCATGCCCTTCTAAAATCCAAAAAGTGAGAAGCCGACACGGCCAGTACGTTCCTGCCCGTGCCACCTCCGTGTCGCCAGGTTTGTGCCAGAGCCGCGGAGGACCCTGACGGCCAGCCCCCCTATCCCAATACTGGTGCCTGTCCGCTGGTGGGTCAAGCGAGCCCCCCTGTGGTGGAGGCAGGTCTAAGCTTTTTAATTTAAATTGTCTCTCTAATTTGAATGAATACACTTTAAATCCTTTTACAAGGATCTATTGGAGGGAAGTCTCATGCCAGCAGGAGCGTAATTCCAGCTCCACTAGTGTCCACTAAAGCTGCTGCAGTTATAAAGCTTTTATAAGGATCGAGCTCGGCGGTCCACTGCATGGTGTCCTACCGCCAGTCCCAGCCCCTATGCCTTGGGGTGCCTCCTGATGCTCTTCACTGAGTATCCCGGGGTCCCGAAGCATTTCCTTTGAAAAAATTGAGTATCCAAACTACAGGTGGTGTAGCTTGCTTAACAGCTGGGATAATCCGCTGACTAGCAGACATTGCTACTAGGCGCAAAGTATTTCCTGGGCTAGATGCAGTTAAAAATTTGTAATTAGATATTCTCGTTGGATGCTGAGAAAGCATTCCATAGAGTCTCCTTGCATGCCATATATTTTTCTCTTAAAAAGCTTGGGGTAGGGGTCTAGGGGACCCTTTTATAGCCAAAATCATGGCCCTGTATCGCAATACGTCACCTAGGCTGAAGATAAATGGAACTGTAGCACCCCGAGGGCTCGGTTGCTACAGAGGTATTGCACCTCACCCAGAGGTGTGATATCTCACTCTCAGGTAAGGATGGAGTGTGGATCAGGACCCCGAGTCCTGCATGCATTACACCACATTGCCGTGGGGCAGTGCGATCAATATGCCCCTGAGATGGGCAAGACAGTCCCTGTCCCTGGCTGGAGTGGGGGGAGGGAACACTGAGGAAGGGGAACCCTGTAGTGCAGGAGCAGGGAGGAAGCAGTTCCTTGGTGCATTGAGAAGGGAGTATAAAAGGTGGGCACCATCTTAGTTCAGTGCAGAGAAGTCTGAGCAGAAGTGACAGGGAGCAGGGGCTCTGCTCCGGAGGCGGGCATAGTAACAGAGGCCCTGGCCTGGAAGAGGGAGAAGGAAGGAGAAGGACTGACTCCGAGTCGTTACTGCTGCTGCCCTGCACCATCACCCCCATCCTCCACATACACTGCCCTGAGGCTATAATCCTCCCGTGGGGAGTTATACTACGCTCTGTTGCACCCACAACACCAGTCTCAGCGGTCAGACCTGCAGCGGCGGTTCACTCTGACCGCAATCCACGGGTGGCGTAGTCGGACATTTAAACATCAAAACCACATAAATAGTTCCGCCACTGGTTTGACCGCTCTGAGCCACGGAACCGGGTCGCCGCCACGGAGACTACAACCACCAGCATCCACCAAATAGGGTCCGGCTCCGGGTGTCCCAAGGCCCAGGGTGCGCGTCAGAACATTTTCATCACCTTTCATAATCACCAATGGGACAAGGCAGGGATGTCCTCTGTCCCCTCTCTTATACATCCTAGTGACGGAGCACCTGCTCTCATCAATTCGCCATAACCCCAATATTAGGTGGATTGAGGTGAGAGGCACCGAGTACAAGTGCTCTCTATTTGCTGATGATGTCCTAGTATATATCACTCAATCACATATATCCATCCATGCTGTTATGGCTGAAATAGATCACTTTGTTACATGGTCAAATTTTAAAATCAATGCAGCGAAGTCTGTGGCCCTCGATGTCTCCCTCCCCAAATCCATACAGGATTCCATCCAGTCCAACTTTCCCTTTGCCTGGCCCTCACAGGGTATCAAATACTTAGGAATTCCTATTCATGGAGACCTCTCCAGTCTATGTTATCTTAATTTGGGCCCTTTATTGAACAACTCCATACAGACCACGGTTGGCAAGTTAGAACTGTAAGATTCACTACGTGAACCACTGGTGTTTTGTGGAAAAGCACATGTGCACTGTGTTCCAAATTATTATGCAAAAAGTGCTTAGGAGTGATAAGGTAAGAATTTTTTTGTTTGTCAGTTAATCTCATTGATGGTGATGTGTGTCAGGGCTCTTTATATCACTGTAAGCAATTGCAGACACCTGTGCTAATTAGTTTGGCAGGTGTGTCCAAAGAAAGGCAAGACTACTTAAGAACGCTGTCCCACATTATTAAGCAGCCTACATTTTCTGCCAAAATGGGAATGAAAAGGGATGTGTCGGCTGCTGAGAAGCAACAAATTGTGGAGCGTTTAGGTAAAGGCATGACTACAATCAACATTGTGCGATGATCAGGATGAAGTGTCTTGGCAATCAAGAAGTATGTAGCTGATTCACAGTACACAAGTGTGCGTGCTGATAAGGGCAAATTGAGGACTCTTTCCTACAGGCAATTACGTCAGGTTAAAAGAGCAGCGGCAAAAAAGCCTTGTCATAGCAGCAGACAAGTTTTTGAAGCTGCTGGTGCCTCCAACGTCCCCCGAACAACAAGATGCAGGGTCCTTCAGAGGTTTGCAGCTGTGCGTAAGCCATCCTGTCGACCTCCTCTATCCACTGTACAAAAGCAGAAACGGCTCCAGTGGGCCAAACAATACATGAAGACTGACTTCAAAACTGTTTTGTTCACAGATTAGTGCCGTGCAACGCTCGATGGTCCAGATGGATGGAGAGGAGGATGGCTGGTAGATGGACACCCCACGCAAACACGGCTAGAGCGCCAACAAGGAGGAGGTGGAGTAATGTTTTGGGCTGGAATCATGGGGAGAGAGATTGTCGGCCCCTTTAGGATCCCTGAAGGGGTAAAGATGAACTCCATAATGTATGTGGAGTTTCTCAAACAGCACTTCCTGCCATGGTTCAAGAAGAAGAACCGTGTATTCCACAGCAAGATCATTTTCATGCATGATAATGCACCCTCTCATGCTGCACATCACACATCTGCATCTCTGGCTGATATGGGCATAAAAGGGGACAAACTTATGGTGTGACCCCCATGCTCCCCTGACCTCTACCCCATTCTGAACCTCTGGAGCATCATCAAAAGGAGTGTCTATGATGGCGGGAGGCAGTTCACATCTAAGCAACAGCTCTGGGAGGGCATTCTGTCCTCATGCAAAACAATTGAAGCAGAAACCATCCAAAACCTGACAAATTCAATGGACGAGAGAGTTCAGAAGCTCCTTTCGAACAAGGGGTCCTATGTGCAAATGTAACATCACCTAGAATAAAGTTTTGAGTTGAAAACTGTTTGATTTCAGTTTCTAATAACCTACTAATGCTTATAATTTCAAAAATTACCATTTTTTGGTTCTTTATTAAAATGAAAAGGTTGATCGAAGAGTGTGGGGGATCTAAGAGTGTGGCAGCCCAGTAGTCAGGATTACTTCGAATTCTGACAATCTGAGGGTCATGTTGCAGGTAGTGCAGCAAGAAGGCACTCATGTGTCTTGCGCATCTAGGAGCCCCAAAATTATTTTCTGGGCTAGATGCAGCTAAAAATTATTATTAATTTTAAATCTGGTGGAGCTTAGTATAGATGGCCTAATAGAATCAGTACTGCACACTGCTATAAAAGCCCAATTAATTTTCCAGCCAAGAAACAGATAAACATGATTAGTAATTTTAAATCTGGTGGAGCTTAGTATAGATGGCCTAATAGAATCAGTACAGCACACTGCTACAAAGCCCAAATTATTTTCCAGCCAAGATACAGATAAACATGATTAGTAATTTTAAATCTGGTGGAGCTTAGTAAAGATGGCCTAATAGAAACAGTACTGCACACTGCTACAAAGCCCAAATAATTTTCCAGCCAAGATACAGATAAACATGATTAGTAATTTGAAAGCTAAAAAAGGTTAGTGAGGTGATTTTAACCAATCATCAAGCTTTTACTCTCCCCAGGAGGACACAGGGGTAGAAAAGTCATTTCGGATCCATGATTTGTTCATCTTTATGAACGTGAGTCTGACTACATTATCAGTGGAGAGACGCGTGCGCTTATCTGTCAGCACACCACCAGCAGCGCTGAACACACGTTCAGACAGAACGCTGACTGCGGGGCATGACAAGATCTCCAAGGTGTAAGTGGCGAGCTCCGGCCATTGATCCAGATTGGAAGCCCAAAAAGAGCAAGGGTCCAGTGACACAGTCATGGCTTCAATGTTTACTTGGAGATACTCCTTTACCATCGTCTCTAGGCGTTGACTATGTGTCAGACTTCTTGTCTCCTGTGGCCTTGCAAAGGATGGGCTAAAAAAGTGGTGAAATGATTCCGCAAAATTGATGCTACCAGCAGATACTGTGCTTCTGTTACGGTTTGAGTGCTGAACACTCGACGGTCCCATTGTTGGCAAGTTGGAACTGTGAGATTCACTACGTGCACCACTGGTGTTTTGTGGAAAAGCACATGTAAGATTCTGCAACAGTCTCTGCTGATACTCCTGCATGCGTTCATCCCTTTCTATGGCAGGAATAATTTCTGCAAATTTACTTTTGTACCGGGGATCTAACAGTGTGGAAACCCAGCAGTCATGATTATTTCTAATTCTCACAATTCGAGGGTCATGTTGCAGGTAGTGCAGCAAGAAGGCACTCATGTATCTTGCGCATCCAGGAGCACCAAGTCCCTGTTGTGTTGGTGGCGAGGTAACAATCATGCTTCCTTCCTCTGTCCTCTCCCCCCAACCTCGCACAACAGAAATGTGATCAAGGTCTCCCTCATCTGATGAGTCTTCCATCAGTTGATCCTCCACTTCTTCCTGGGCTCCTGCACCTTCCTCACTAGTTTGGCTGCTACCATGCGCCCTGGTAAAACCATCTCCCCCACCCTCACATGCCTGCCGCCTTGGTGCTGCCGACCGTCTGGACCTTGCAGATGTTAGCCCTTCCGCATACAACTCCTCCTCCTCTACTTCCTCCACCTCCTCTTGTGCCACCACCTGACTCCGAATTTTGTTTATCATGTGCTCCAGCATGTAAATCACCGGAATAGTCATGCTGATAATGGCATCGTCAGCACTAAACATCTTCGTAGCCATTTCAAAACTGTGCAGAAGCGTGCATAGGTCCCTGATCTGAGACCACTCCTCCAGCGTGATTTGCTCCACCTTTGGATCTCGTTGGCCCAGGCTATACGTCAGAACGTATTGCACCAGGGCTTGTCAGTGCTGCCACACTCGCTGCAACATGTGCAGAGTTGAATTCCACCGGGTAGGCACATCGCATTTTAACCGGTGAAGTGGCAGGCCCAACGACTTCTGTAGAGATGTAAGTCGCTGAGCTGCGGGAATCGAATGGCAGAAGTGAGCACACAGCGACCGTGTCCTCTGCAGAAGGCCATCTAGTCCGGGATAGTGGGCTAAAAATTGCTGGACAACCAGGTTCAACACGTGAGCCATACAAGGCACGTGTGTGACATTGCCCCGGCGAAGGGCCGCACCCAGGTTTGCAGTATTGTCGCACACGGCCTTCCCTGGTTTCAGGTCCAGTGGAGACAACCATTCATGAAATTGGTTCTCCAGAGCTGACCACAACTCCTCAGCTGTGTGACTCACATTTCCCACACATTTCAAAGTAAAAACCGCCTGATGACGTTGAGCCCTACTGCCAGCATAGTAAGGAGGTGTGCAGGATCCCTTCTGCGCAGTTAGAAAGCTTGGGGCATGACCAGACAGGCTTTGGGTGCAGGTGGAGGACCAAGAGGAGGATGAGGAGGCAGAAGCAGTGGAGGAACTTTGAGATAAAGAGGATTGATGCACAACTCGTGGGGACGGCAAGACTTGGACAGCAGCCCCTTGTCCTGCTGTCACCATAGTTACCCAGTGCCCAGTCAGCGACATGTAAAGCCCCTGTCCATGCCTACTCGTCCAAGTGTCTGTGGTGAAATGCACCCTGTCACACACAGAGTTTCTCAAAGAAGCGGTGATGTTGTGTGCGACATGCTGGTGGAGCGCAGGCGCACCTTTCTTTGAGAAGTAGTGCCGACTGGGCTTCTGGTACTGGGGCACTGCGACGGACATAAGGTCTTGAAAATCCTCTGTGTCCACCGGGCGGAAAGGCAGAATTTTTTTAGCCAAGAGCTTGCAGATGGTGAAATTAAACCTCTTAGCTTTCTCATGGCTAGGAGGAAATGGTCTTTTACTTGTCCACATCTGAGGGACCGAGGGCTGGCTGTTGGGCTTAGACGGGGTTGATAAGGGTGTCCCCAGAAAACTGCCGGTCTGTGAGGAAGATGCAGGCGGACATGTTAGGTTGCCTTGATCCAAAGGTGGTGCTATCGATGTCGGACAGCGCTCAACACCAGCTGGTGTTACCACCTCCAAAGAAAATGATGACCTGCCAATCACGCTGGCTGTTGCGGGTAAAGAGGTGGCAGGTCTGCGTCCCAAAACAGGTGTGACTGCTGTCCCCCCAGTCACAGAGGATGCACAAGATGTGGGGGACGGTGGTTGGCCCGGCCGGCTAGGCCGCATTGTAGCACAGTGAGCTTCCCACTGCAGCTTATGCTTCATGTCCATGTGCCGGTTCATGCATGAAGTACTCAAACTATGTATTTTTTGGCCTCTACTTAGCTTTTGCTGACAAATGTTACAGATAACACGAGTTGGGTCATCTTTATCGATCTGAAAAAATGCCCAGGCTATTCAAGGCTTAGCACCCATGCGACCTGAAGAGCCACCACTACTTGTGGTCAGAGGCAGAGTTGTGTTTGAGGATGCAGTTGTTGACGTGCTTCCAGTACTACGTCTCTGTCCAGGAAGGCACAACCTGACCTCGTCGTTACTAGCATTCTCCTCCACCTCCTCTGCTGACCTCATCTCTTGGCTGACTGTGGGTTGACAGTAAGTGGGATCTCCAACCTCATCATCATCACCCTGTGAGTTATCACACCCGTCGTCCTCAGAGCCAACCTGTTCCTGCCCTGACAAAAAACTAAAGTTGTCGCTCCAATCAGGTATTTGAGTCTCATCATCGTCTTCCTCATTGTCTCCACCAACAGGAGTTACAGTTTGGGAATGAGGGTCTACATTATGGTCAGAACCTTCTGTGTCTTGTCCTGGATCCGACTCATAAAGATTCTGGGCATCAGTGCAGATCATTTCCTCGTCTGGATTCATACAAGCGCTGGAGTCGACCTCTGATTCCCAGGCTATAGTATGAGTAAACAGCTCTGCAGACTCAACCATCTGTTCTACCTCATACTCAGATGGGCAGCTGGAGATTTGGGAGCTGTGAAGAAGCAAGTGCGATTGGGGTGACACCTCTGAGGACTGGAGTATTTGTGATGTTGAAGTTGAGGTGGAGGACAGCCCACTTAAAGGAGCACTTGATATCCGTTGAAGCACCTGCTGTTTTTGTGCCTCATCTGGAATTTGTAGCGATTGGCGTGGCCGTAAGAAAGGGATCTCATCACATTGTTCGCTAAAAGAAGTAGATATTTTAGTTTGGCTGGAAGATGGTCTTTCTTCTGCAGATGATACTGTTGCTTTAACACCTACCCCACGGACACAACCCTTTTTCCCCTTCCCAACATGCCTATTCCCCTTTCCACCAGCAGCAGGCCTTTTTCCACTCATTTTGGTGGTTACCTAATTCACAACTCTGGAGTTGTTTGCACAAAAAACAATGGATGGGAACCGAGCAGAGCTGAGTGGCCAAACTGTGGTATTAGGCCAAAAGTATTAGCTGGGTTAGATGCAGATAAAAATGATATTGAATTTGCAACCTGATGGAGGTCAGTATTAGAGATGAGCGGTGTTCGACTAGAACTGTTCGCCAATCTCAAATTCGAGCTGTTTTGGGCGGTGTTCGAGTTGTTCGACGAACCCGAACGATTTGCAAAAAATTCGGCTGTTCGAGGTTATGTTCGATAACTGTTCGTGCACCAAAAGCGTGTCCTGCATGTCTGGCGCTATTTAGAGCACCAATCATGCAGGGATTGCCTGCCACTCACTGTAATGCCACAGCCATGGTGGTTGTGGCATTACAGTGATTGCCCAAATCGATGGGAACAGTGCCAACAGTGAAACATGAAAAGCCGGCAATTCAGCAGCGGCATACACCTGTACCCGACAATTTAGAACCGAAAGAATAGAGCTTCACACATAGATTAGATAGATATAAACATGTCAGCCACATATATACGAAGTACAGTGAAAGTGCTGCTTACTGTACTTGTCATTTAGCGTAAAGGATTTATCAAAAAAAATAATAGTGTTTTCATGCACCGTCTCTTTAAAAAAGCCGGCCGGCAATTCAGCAGCGGTACCCGACAATTTAGAATAGAAAGAATAGAGAATCACACATAGATTAGATAGATAGAAACATGTCAGTCACATATATATGAAGTACAGTGACAGTGCTGCTTACTGTACTTGTCATTTAGCGTAAAGAATTTATCAAAAAAAATAATAGTGTTTTCATGCACCGTCTCTTTAAAAAAGCCGGCCGGCAATTCAGCAGCGGTACCCGACAATTTATAACAGACAGAATAGAGCTTCACACATAGATTAGATAGATAGAAACATGTCAGTCACATATATATGAAGTACAGTGATAGTGTTGGTTACTGTACTTGTCATTTAGTATTAAAATAAAGGATTTATTATTAAAAAAATTGGCGTGGGGTTCCCCTTAATTTTAGGCTCTAGCGGAGGTTAAGCAGACGGCTGGGGCAGATGTTTGAAGCCTGGGAAGGGGGTAATACCCACGGAGCTTCCCAGGCTACTAATATCAGCCCCCAGCTGAATACATAGCCTTTACTAGCTATTAAAATGGGGGACCCCCCAAAAAAAATGACGTGGGGTCCCCCCTAATTTAATAGCTAGCAAAGGCTAAGCAGACAGCTGGGGGCTGATATTAATAGCCCAGGAAGGGAGCCATGAATATTGGCCCCCTCCCAGGCTAGAAACACCAGCCGTCAGCTGCCCCAGAAATGGCGCATTCATAGGATGCGCCAATTCTGGCACTTAGCCTCGCTCTTCCACGCTGCCCTGGTGCGGTGGCAGGGGGTAATAGGGTTGGGGTTGATGTCAGCTTATAATGCCAGCTGACATCAAGCCCAGGTTAGTAATGGAGAGGCGTCTATAAGACACCCCCATTACTAACCCCATAGTCAAAGTTAAAAAAAACACAAACACCCAGAATAAAGTCCTTTAATTGAAATAAAGACACAATCCTTTATTGTTCTAAATTAAACCATACTTACCGTCACGCCCATTCCAGCTGAAGCCAACGATCTCCTGCAATAAAAGAAAAATAATAAAGCAACCTCATCCTTACCTTTCCATGGTTCCCACGACAGCGTCAGCTCTGCTACATCGAGATGATAGGCTGGACCGCAGCAGAACGCTGCCATCCAGCCTCTCATCCCGCAGACACTGAGAAGCGCAGGCTTGCTTGCGCTGCTCAGCGTCTCTCTGTGACGACATCCAGATGAGCCGAGTTCATGTCCAATGAACTCGGCTCACCTCATGCACGTCACTGACAGCGTGGGAAAATTCTCACGCTGAAGCGGTGAGTGCAGGAGAATTCTCCCACGCTGTCAGTGACGTGCATAAGGTGAGCTCATGTCCAATGAACTCAGCTCACCTCCTGCACGTCACTGACAGCGTGGGAGAATTCTCCTGCACTCAGCGCTTCAGCGTGAGAATTCTCCCACGCTGAAGTGCTGAGTGCAGGAGAATTTGCCCACGCTGTCAGTGACGTGCATAAGGTGAGCTCATGTCCAATGAACTCAGCTCACCTCCTGCACGTCACTGACAGCGTGGGAGAATTCTCCTGCACTCAGCGCTTCAGTGTGAGAATTCTCCCACGCTGAAGCGCTGAGTGCAGGAGAATTTTCCCACGCTGTCAGTGACGTGCATGAGGTGAGCCGAGTTCATTGGACAATAACTCGGCTCATCTGGATGCCCTCACAGAGAGACACTGTGGAGCGCAAGCAAGACTGCGCTTCTCAGTGTCTGCGGGATGACAGGCTGGATGGCAGCGTTCTGCTGCGGTCCAGCCTGTCATCTCGATGTAGCAGAGCTGAAGCTGTCATGGGAACCATGGAAAGGTAAGGATGATGTTGCTTTATTATTTTTCTTTTATTTCAGGAGATCGTTGGCTTCAGCTGGAATGGGCGTGATGGTAAGTATGGTTTAATTTAGAACAATAAAGAATTGTGTGTTTATTTCAATTAAAGGACTTTTTTCTGGGTGTTGTGTTTTTTTTAAATACTTTACTAGAAATTCATGGTGGTCATGTCTAATATTGGCGTGACCCCATGAATTTCGGGCTTAGGGCCAGCTGATAATGCCAAGCTGGCCCTAACCCCTTTATTACCCAGTGAGCCACCGCATCAGGGCCCTGGATGAGTTGGGTACAGCGCCAGAAGATGGCGCTTCTATGAACGCGCCATTTTCCGGGGTGGCTGCGGACTGCAATTTGCAGCGGGGGTGGCCCAGAAAGCTTGGGCCTCCCTGCGCTGCGGATTCCAGCCCCCAGCTGCCTAGTTGTACCTGGCTGGACACAAAAACAGGGCGAAGCCCCACGTCAATTTTCTTTAAATTATTTCATGAAATAATTAAGAAAAAAAGGGCTTCCCTATATTGTTGTGTCCGGCCAGGTACAAATAGGCAGCTGGTGGTTGGGGGCAGCCCGTTCCTGCCTGCTGTACCTGGCTGGACACAAATATAGTGCGAAGCCCCACGTCAATTTTTTTTAAATTATTTCATGAATTTCCTGAAATAATTTAAAAAAATTGAAGTGGGGCTTCGCACTATATTAGTGTCCAGCCAGGTACAGCAGGCAGGAACGGGCTGCCCCCATCCACCAGCTGCCTATTTGTACCTGGCCGGACACAACAATATAGGGAAGCCCTTTTTTTCTTAATTATTTCATGAATTTCATGAAATAATTAAAAAAAATTGAAGTGGGGCTTCGCACTATATTTGTGTCCAGCCAGGTACAGCAGGCAGGAACGGGCTGCCCCCAACCACCAGCTGCCTATTTGTACCTGGCCGGACACAACAATATAGGGAAGGCCTTTTTTTCTTAATTATTTCATGAATTTCATGAAATAATTAAAAAAAAAGTACGTGGGGCTTCGCCCTATTTTTGTGTCCAGCCAGGTACAACTAGGCAGCTGGGGGCTGGAATCTGCAGCGCAGGGAGGCCCAAGATTTCTGGGCCCCCCCCCGCTACAAATTGCAGTCCGCAGCCACCCGGAAAATGGCGCGTTCATAGAAGCGCCATCTTCTGGCGCTGTACCCAACTCATCCAGGGCCCTGGTGCGGTGGCTCACTGGGTAATAAAGGGGTTAGGGCCAGATTGGTATTATCAGCTGGCCCCAAGCCCAAAATTCATGGGGTCACGCCAGTATTAGACATGACCGCCATGAATTTCTAGTAAAGTATTTAAAAAAAACACAACACCCAGAATAAAGTCCTTTAATTGAAATAAAGACACAATTCTTTATTGTTCTAAATTAAACCATACTTACCATCACACCCATTCCAGCTGAAGCCAACGATCTCCTGCAATAAAAGAAAAATAATAAACCAACCTCATCCTTACCTTTCCATGGTTCCCACGACAGCTTCAGCTCTGCTACATCGAGATGACTGGCTGGACCGCAGCAGAACGCTGCCATCCAGTCTGTCATCCCGCAGACACTGAGAAGCGCAGGCATGCTTGCGCTCCTCACTGTCTCGCTGTGACGGCATCCAGATGAGCCGAGGTCATGTCCAATGAACTCGGCTCACCTCATGCACGTCACTGACAGCGTGGGAAAATTCTCACGCTGAAGTGCTGAGTGCAGGAGAATTCTCCCACGCTGTCAGTGATGTGCATGAGGTGAGCTCATGTCCAATGAACTCAGCTCACCTCCTGCACGTCACTGACAGCGTGGGAAAATTCTCCTGCACTCAGCGCTTCAGCGTGAGAATTTTCCCACGCTGTCAGTGACGTGCATGAGGTGAGCCGAGTTCATTGGACATGAACTCGGCTCATCTGGATGTCGTCACAGAGAGACGCTGAGCAGCGCAAGCAAGCCTGCGCTTCTCAGTGTCTGCGGGATGAGAGGCTGGATGGCAGCGTTCTGCTGCGGTCCAACCTGTCATCTCGATGTAGCAGAGCTGAAGCTGTCGTGGGAACCATGGAAAGGTAAGGATGAGGTTGCTTTATTATTTTTCTTTTATTGCAGGAGATCGTTGGCTTCAGCTGGAATGGGCGTGATGGTAAGTATGGTTTAATTTAGAACAATAAAGGATTGTGTCTTTATTTCAATTAAAGGACTTTATTCTGGGTGTTTGTGTTTTTTTTAACTTTGACTATGGGGTTAGTAATGGGGGTGTCTTATAGACGCCTCTCCATTACTAACCTGGGCTTGATGTCAGCTGGCATTATAAGCTGACATCAACCCCAACCCTATTACCCCCTGCCACCGCACCAGGGCAGCGTGGAAGAGCGAGGCTAAGTGCCAGAATTGGCGCATCCTATGAATGCGCCATTTCTGGGGCGGCTGACGGCTGGTGTTTCTAGCCTGGGAGGGGGCCAATATTCATGGCTCCCTTCCTGGGCTATTAATATCAGCCCCCAGCTGTCTGCCTAGCCTTTGCTAGCTATTAAATTAGGGGGGACCCCACGTCATTTTTTTTGGGGGGTCCCCCATTTTAATAGCTAGTAAAGGCTATGTATTCAGCTGGGGGCTGATATTAGTAGCCTGGGAAGCTCCGTGGGTATTACCCCCTTCCCAGGCTTCAAACATCTGCCCCAGCCGTCTGCTTAACCTCCGCTAGAGCCTAAAATTAAGGGGAACCCCACGCCAATTTTTTTAATAATAAATCCTTTATTTTAATACTAAATGACAAGTACAGTAACCAACACTATCACTGTACTTCATATATATGTGACTGACATGTTTCTATCTATCTAATCTATGTGTGATGCTCTATCTTTCTGTTCTAAATTGTCGGGTACCGCTGCTGAATTGCCGGCCGGCTTTTTTAAAGAGACAGTGCATGAAAACACTATTATTTTTTTAAATAAATCCTTTACACTAAATGACAAGTACAGTAAGCAACACTATCACTGTACTTATTATATATGTGACTGACATGTTTCTATCTATCTAATCTATGTGTGAAGCTCTATTCTTTCTGTTCTAAATTGTCGGGTACAGATGCTGAATTGCCGGCCGGCTTTTTTAAAGAGACGGTGCATGAAAACACTAATATTTTTTTTAATAAATCCTTTACACTAAATGACAAGTGCAGTTACCAACACTGTCACTGTGCTTCTTATATGTGTGACTGACATGTTTCTATCTATCTAATCTATGTGTGATGCTCTATTCCTTCTTGTCTAAATTGTCGGGTACCGGTGTATGCCGCTGCTGAATTTGCCGGCCGGCTTTTTTAAAGAGAGTTTCTTCTGAGCAGTTTGTCAGCTTTTGGACACCTTTGCAGGTGTTTTCTATGTGTTTCTATGTGTTTTTGTTTGCCTGCCATTGGTTTTAACGGTGTTCGACGGTGTTCTAAGGTGTTCGACGAACAGTTCGACGAACAGTTCCTCGAACATCCCGGTGTTCGACGAACCGAACCGAACCCGAACACTACGGGGGTGGCTCAACACTAGTCAGTATAGATGGACTAATGGAACAAGTCCCACACACTGCTAGAAGCCCAAATCTTTTTTCAGAGCTAGATGCAGATAAAAATTATTTTTAATTTGCAACCTGGTGGAGGTTAGTATAGATGGACTAATAGACCAAGTCCCACACACTGCTAGAAACCCAAATATTTTTTCAGAGCTAGATGCAGATAAAAATTATTTTTAATTTGCAACCTGGTGGAGGTTAGTATAGATGGACTAATAGACCAAATCCCACACACTGCTAGGAGCCCAAATATTTTTTCAGAGCTAGATGCAGAAAAAAATTATATTGAATTTGCAACCTGATGGAGGTCAGTATAGATGGACTAATAGAACAAGTCCCACACACTGCTAGAAGCCCAAATCTTTTTTCAGAGCTAGATGCAGATAAAAATTATTTTTAATTTGCAACCTGGTGGAGGTTAGTCTAGATGGACTAAGAGACCAAGTCCCACACATTGCTAGAAGCCCAAATACTTTTTCAGAGCTAGATGCAGATAAAAATTATTTTTAATTTGCAACCTGGTGGAGGTTAGTATAGATGGACTAATAGACCAAGTCCCACACACTGCTAGAAGCCCAAATATTTTTTAAGACCTAAATGCAGATAAAAATTATTTTTAATTTGCAACCTGGTGGAAGTTAGTATAGATGGACTAATAAACTAAGTCCCACACGCTGCTAGAAGCCCAAATATTTTTTCAGAGCTAGATGCAGAAAAAATTATATTGAATTTGCAACCTGATGGAGGTCAGTATAGATGGACTAATCGACCAAGTCCCACACACTGCTAGAAGCCCAAATATTTTTTCAGAGCTAGGTGCAGAAAAAAATTATATTCAATTTGCAACCTGATGGAGGTCAGTATAGATGGACTAATAGACCAAGTCCCACACACTGCTAGAAGCCCAAATATTTTTTCAGAGCTAGATGCAGAAAAAAATTATATTCAATTTGCAACCTGATGGAGGTCAGTATAGATGGACTAATAGACCAAGTCCCACACACTGCTAGAAGCCCAAATATTTTTTCAGAGCTAGATGCAGAAAAAAATTATATTGAATTTGCAACCTGATGGAGGTCAGTATAGATGGACTAATAGACCAAGTCCCACACACTGCTAGTAGCCCAAATATTTTTTCAGAGCTAGATGCAGAAAAAAATTATTTTCAATTTGCAACCTGATGGAGGTCAGTATAGATGAACTAATAGACCAAGTCCCACACACTGCTAGAAGCCAAAATATTTTTTCAGAGTTAGATGCAGAAAAAAATTATATTGAATTTGCAACCTGTTGGAGGTCAGTATAGATGGACTAATAGACCAAGTCCCACACACTGCTAGAAGCCCAAATATTTTTTGAGAGCTAGATGCAGAAAAAAATTATATTCAATTTGCAACCTGATGGAGGTCACTATAGATGGACTAATAGACCAAGTCCCACACACTGCTAGAAGCCCAAATATTTTTTCAGAGCTAGATGCAGATAAAAATTATTTTTAATTTGCAACCTGGTGGAGGTTAGTATAGATGGACTAATAGACCAAGTCCCACACACTGCTAGAAGCCCAAATATTTTTTCAGAGCTAGATGCAGAAAAAAATTATATTGAATTTGCAACCTGATGGAGGTCAGTATAGATGGACTAATAGACCAAGTCCCACACACTGCTAGAAGCCCAAATATTTTTTCAGAGCTAGATGCAGAAAAAAATTATATTCAATTTGCAACCTGGTGGAGGTCAGTATAGATGGACTAATAGACCAAGTCCCACACACTGCTAGAAGCCCAAATATTTTTTCAGAGCTAGATGCAGATAAAAATTATATTGAATTTGCAACCTGATGGAGGTCAGTTTAGATGGACTAATAGACCAAGTCCCACACACTGCTATAAGCCTAAATATTTTTTCAACGCTAGATGCAGAAAAAAATTATATTCAGTTTGCAACCTGATGGAGGTCAGTATCGATGGACTAAAAGACCAAGTCCCACACACTGCTAGAAGCCCAAATATTTTTTCAGAGCTAGATGCTGAAAAAAATTATATTGAATTTGCAACCTGATGGACGTCAGTATAGATGGACTAATAGACCAAGTCCCACACACTGCTAGAAGCCCAAATATTTTTTCAGAGCTAGATGCAGAAAAAAATTATATTCAATTTGCAACCTGGTGGAGGTTAGTATAGATGGACTAATAGAATGATGCTATGCCCAAAATTTTTTACTTCACTAGGTGCAGTAAAAAATTGGTATTCTATACACAGGTGGTGTAGCTTGCAACACAGATAGGCTGCTCCACTGACTAACACACTGCAATAGGCCAAAAAGGATTTCCTTTGCTAGATTTAGCCAAATGCTGTGAAAAAAACTTGCACAGCACTGGCACAGACCTGCCTGGCAAAAACTGATAAGAACTGATGCAACTTAGTCCTGAAAAGGACTGCAATTACAATTAGTCTTTACTCCCAACCTATCTATTTAAGAGCACAGACCTGCCTGATAAAAGTCGTAGGAAATTCTGTAACCTAGTCCTTAAAAGGACTGCAATCACAACTCTTCCCTACTCCCAAGCTATCTGTAGATTTGTGCGAAAGTTAGCTTGAAATTAACAAGGTATAGCGCACACAGCAACAGCAGTGCCGTCTAACACGCATTTGCAGCAGTGAGAAAATGGTGGCGAAGCGGAAAGTGGCTGGGTCTTATAGGGCAAGGACATGTGACATACACTGCCAATGACACATGCCCTTGCTTGTGTGAAAAAAAGCACTTTGCTCCGTGTGTGCGCTGCTGATAGGCTGACAGATTGCACTTCCCCACTGTAAATGCGGGAAAGAGAAAAAAAAATGGAGATCTTCATTATTCCTGCAGAGATCCATCCCCTGCCCCTCCCCCCGCCCCGCTGTACACTCAAACTGCGTATTAACATTAATTTTCAGCATTACTGAGAAAAAATCCAGTTATGATTTTGGTGCACGAACAGTTATCGAACATAACCTCGAACAGCCGATTTTTTTTCAAATCGTTCGTGTTCGCTGAACGGCTCGAACACCGCCCAAAACAGCTCGAATTTGAGATTGGCGAACAGTTCGAGTCGAACACCGCTCATCTCTATTCAAGTCCATCCGCTTGTACCATCCCAGGTGCTCAGCAATGATCCAGTAAGACGGGAATGGTATGGGATTCTCATCTTCCTGGATTTATGGGATGCTCATGGGATGGCAGTAATGCCCTCACATGAGGTCATTTTCCATTTGCTGCGGTTTTGTGCTACAAAATCGCAGCAAATGCGCTTTATATCCGCAAGTAGTTTTACATACGTGCTGATTTGAAGCGGCTCAATGCAAGTCTATATCGTCGAAATCGAAGCAATTCCACAAAATAAATGGTAGTGCTGCGTATTTTTCCGCAATGATAATACGCAGCGGAAATTTCCGCAGCATGTGCACAGCACATGCAGATTATCATTAGGGAAGATTGCAGACCTTCTACCAAGCATTTTTTATGCATTTCCGCTGCGGAATTGCCGCTGCGGAAACTCTTAAAAAACGTATCGTTGGCACGCAGCCAAAGTGTTTTTTTTTTGTATCTGTGCATCATGAAAGGGATGAGGGGGCCACACATACCAGGATTGGGTGATGAGGGGGCCACACATACCAGGATTGAGGGATGAGGGGGCCAACATACCAGGATTAATGGGTGAGGGGACCATGCATACCAGGATTGGGGGTGAGGGGACCATGCATACCAGGATTGGGGGGTGAGGGGTACCACACATTCCAGGATTGGGGGGTGAGGGGTGCCATACATACCAGAATTGGGATGAGGGGTGCCATGTATACCAGGATGAGGGGTACCATACATACCAGGATGAGGGATGGGGTGCCATGCATATCAGGATTTGGGATGGGGTGCCATGCATACCAGGATGAGGGGTACCATGCATACCATAATAGGGATGAGGGGTACCATGCATACTAGGATAGGAATGCGGGGTAACATGCATACCAGGATAAGGGATGAGGAGGCAATACATACCAGAATTGGGATAAGGGGTGCCATGTATACCAGAATGAGGGGTACCATGCCTACCAGAATAGGGATGAAGGGTACTATGCAAACCAGGATGAGGGATGGGGTGCCATGCATACCAGGATGAGGGGTACCATACTTACCAGAATATGGATGTGGGTTACCATGCATACCAGGATGAGAGATGGGGTGCCATGCATACTATGATGAGGGGTACCATACATATGAGGATAGGGATGAAGAGTGCCATTCATACCAGGATTGGGGATGAGGGGTACCATGCATACCAGAATTGGGGATGAGGAAGCCATGCATACCAGGATTGGGGATGAAGAGTGCCATGCATATCAGGATTGGGGATGAGGAATACCATACATACCAGGATGAGAGATGGGGTTCCATGCAAACCAGGATTGGGGATGAGAAGTGCTATGCATACCAGAATTGGGGATGAGGGATGCCATGCATACCAAGATTGGGGATGAGGGGTGCCATGCATACAAGGATTGGGGATGAGGGGTGCCATGCAAACCAGGATTGGGGATGAGGGGTGCCATGCATACCAGGATTGGGGATAAGGGGTGCCATGCAAACCAAGATTGGGGATGAGGGGTGCCATGCATACCAGGATTTGGGGATGAGGGGTACCATGCATACCAGGATTGGGGATGAGGGGTGCCATGTATATCAGGATTGGAGATGAGGGGTGCCATGCATACCAGGATAGGGATGAGGAGTACCATGCATACCAGGATAGGGATCTGGGGGGACCATGCATACCAGGATAGGGATGAGGGGTACCATGTACAGTCATATGAAAAAGTTTGGGCACCCCTATTAATCTTAAGCTTAATGTTTTATAAAAATTGGTGTTTTTGCAACAGCTATTTCAGTTTGATATATGTAATAACTGTTGGACACAGTAATGTTTCTGCCTTGAAATGAGGTTTATTGTGCTAACAGAAAATGTGCAATCTGCATTCAAACAAAATTTGACCGGTGCATAAGTATGGGCACCCTTATCATTTTCTTGTTTTAAATACTCCTGCCTACTTTTTACTGACTTACTAAAGCACTTTTTTTGGTTTTGTAACCTCATTGAGCTTTGAACTTTATAGCCAGGTGTATGCAATCATGAGAAAAGCTACTTAAAGTGGCCACTTGCAAGTTGTTCTCCTGTTTGAATCTCCTCTGAAGAGTGGCATCATGGGCTCCTCAAAACAACTGTCAAATGATCTGAAAACAAAGATTATTCAACATAGTTGTTCAGGGGAAGGATACAAAAAGCTGTCTCAGAGATTTAACCTGTCAGTTTCCACTGTGAGGAACATAGTAAGGAAATGGAAGAACATAGGGACAGTTCTTGTTAAGGCCAGAAGTGTCAGGACAAGAAAAACATCAGAAAGGCAGAGAAGAAGAATGGTGAGATCAGTCAAGGACAATCCTCAGACCACCTCCAGAGAGCTGCAGCATCAACTTGCTGCAGATGGTGTCACTGTGCATCGGTCAACTATACAACGCACTTTGCACAAGGAGAAGCTGTATGGGAGAGTGATGCGAAAGAAGCCGTTTCTGCAAGTACGCACAAACAGAGTCGGCTGAGGTATGCAAAAGCACATTTGAAGAAGCCTATTTCTTTTTGGAAGAAGGTCCTGTGAACTGATGAAACCAAGATTGAGTTGTTTGGTCATACAAAAAGGCGTTATGCATGGTGGCAAAAAAACACAGCATTCCAAGAAAAACACTTGCTACCCACAGTAAAATTTGGTGGAGGTTCCATCATGCTTTGGGGCTGTGTGGTCAATGCCGGCACTGGGAATCTTGTTAAAGTTGAGGGACGCATGGATTCCACTCAGTATCAGCAGATTCTTGGCAATAGTGTTCAAGAATCAGTGATAAAGTTGAAGTTACGCAGTGGATGGATCTTTCAGCAAGACAATGATCCAAAACACCGCTCCAAATCTACTCAGGCATTCATGCAGAGGAACAATTACAATGTTCTGGAATGGCCATCCCAGTCCCCAGACCTGAATATCATTGAACATCTGTGGGATCATTTGAAGAGGCTGTCCATGCTCGGCGACCATCAAACTTAACTGAACTGGAATTGTTTTGTAAAGAGGAATGGTCAAAAATACCTTCATCCAGGATCCAGGAACTCATTAAAAGCTACAGGAAGCAACTAGAGGCTGTTATTTTTGCAAAAGGAGGATCTACTAAATATTAATGTCACTTTTCTGGTGAGGTGCCCATACTTATGCACCGGTCAAATTTTGTTTGAATGCAGATTGCACATTTTCTGTTAGTACAATAAACCTCATTTCAAGGCAGAAACATTACTGTATCCAACAGTTATTACATATATCAAACTGAAATAGCTGTTGCAAAAACACCAATTTTTATAAAACATTAAGCTTAAGATTAATAGGGGTGCCCAAACTTTTTCATATAACTGTATATCAGGATGATGAGAGATGGGGTTCCATGCATACCAGGATAAGGATGAGGGGTACCATGCACACCAGGATGAGGGGGTACCATACATGCCAGGATATAGATGGGGTACCATGCATACCAGGATTGGGTATGAGGGAGCCATGCATACCAGGATGAGGGGTGCCATGCATGCCAAGATTGGGGATAAGTGGTGCCATGCATACTATAATGAGGGTCGCCATGCATGCCAGGCTTGGGGATGAGGGGTGCCATTCATACCAGAATAAGGATGAGGGATGCCATACATACCAGGATTGGGGATGAGGGGTACCATGCATACCAGGATTGGGGGTGAGGGGTGCCATGCATACCAGGATTGGTAGTGAGGCGTGCCATGCACACCATGAGGGCAGCACATAACATGATGGAGGAACAGGATTGGGGAGCACAAATATCAGGATGGGGGCAGCACAAATACCTGGATTGGGGCAGCACATAACAGCATGGGAGACCATATACCAATAAAAATGCTCGCCACCTGGCCGTAGAACGGGCTCAATAGCTAGTTTAAAATATTTGTTGAAGTCCCAATCCCCAATAACAGTGCAATATAATGTGTAGTATCTAATATAAACACAAGTATTATATAATTATCAGCATATTAGTCAGCAAGATCGGACTTCAATTGAATATGTATGATGTAGCCAAACTGTAGCCCAACCAATGTTTGGTATATACTGATGTTTGCTGTTCTGTTGGGGGAAAAAATGTCAGTTATGTTTTGTTTTTCTCCTATTCAGTTATATATTAAAGAGTAAGGATCATTTTATTATTTTTCATAAACCAATAATACATATGAAAACTTTGTAATATATCTTATCAGAGAAATTAGCTTTTTTCTCCTCAAGGACTGATCTTTCATTTTCAAGTTTCTCAGATAACTGGTAAAATCTGTATTGAGTGAGGACAGATTTCTACATTACTGAGATACGGGATGAGAGTTGTTACAGATAAGATTCTATGCAGATGGAAGGGAAAGAAGAAAGAAGGAGCTAGAGGCAGAGCTCCTCCTTGCTGCTACTCCTCTGTCTACGCAGATTATTATCAATAGCAACTCCCATCTCCTATCTCAGTAATGTAACAATCTGCTATCCCTAAATACAGATTTTACCCATGAATTGAGAATTTTGATAATGAATGATCAGTCCTGGAGAAGAAAAAACAGATGTCTCTGATAAGTTATACTACAAAGTTTCTCATTTTTATGTGTACTATGGATTTATGAAATAATAAGTATAATAACGGTTATTGTTTAACCACTTTACCCCCGAGGGTGGTTGAACGTTAATGACCAGGCCAATTTTTACAATTGTGACCACTGTCATTTTATGAGGTAATTACTCTGGAACGCTTCAACGGATCCCCCTGATTCTGAGATTATTTTTTCGTGACATATTGTACTTCATGATTGTGGTAAAATTTCTTCGATATCATTTGCGTTTATTTGTGAAAAAAATGGAAATTTGGCGAAAATTTTGAAAATGTTGCAATTTTCAAAATTTTAATTTTTATGCCCTTAAATCAGAGAGATTTGTCACACAAAATACTTAATAAATAACATTTCCCACATGTCTACTTTACATCAGCACAATTTTGGAACCAAAATTTTTTTTTGTTAGGGAACTATAAGGGTTAAAAGTTGACCAGCGATTTCTCATTTTTCCAACAAAATTTACCAAACCATTTTTTTAGGGACCACATCACATTTGAAGTCACTTTGAGAGGTCTTTATGACAGAAAATACCCAAAATTGACACCATTCTAAAAACTGCACTCCTCAAGGTGCTTAAAACCACATTCAAGAACTTTATTAACCCTTCAAGTGCTTCACAGGAATTTTTGGAATGTGGAAGAAAAAAATGAACATTTAACTTTTTTCACAAAAATGGTACTTTAGACTAGAGATGAGCGTTGTTCTACTCGAACTGTTCGCCAATCTCAAATTCGAGCTGTTTTGGGCGGTGTTCGAGCCGTTCGGCGAACACGAACAATTTGAGAAAAATTCGGCTGTTCGAGGTTATGTTCGATAACTGTTCGTGCACCAAAATCATAACTGGATTTTTTCTCAGTAATGATGAAAATTAACGTTAATACGCAGTTTGAGTGTACAGCGGGGTGGGGGGAGGGGCAGGGGATGGATCTCTGCAGGAACAATGAAGATCTCCATTTTTTTTTTCTCTTTCCCGCATTTACAGTGGGGAGGTGCAATCTGTCAGCCTATCAGCAGCGCACACACGGAGCGAAGTGCTTTTTTTCACACAAGCAAGGGCATGTGTCATTGGCAGTGTATGTCACATGTCCTTGCCCTATAAGACCAAGCCATTTTCCCCGTCACCACCATTTTCTCACTGCTGCAGCTGCGTGTTAGACGGCACCGCTGTTGCTGTGTGCGCTATACCTTGTTAATTTCAAGCCAATTTTCGCACAAATCTACAGATAGCTTGGGAGTAGGGAATAGTTGTAATTGCAGTCCTTTTAAGGACTAGGTTACAGCATTTCCTACGACTTTTATCAGGCAGGTCTGTGCTCTTAAATAGATAGATTGTGGGAGTAAAGACTAATTGTAATTGGAGTCCTTTTCAGGACTAGGTTACATCAGTTCCTATCAGTTTTTGCCAGGCAGGTCTGTGCCAGTGCTGTGCAAGTTTTTTTCACAGCATTTGGCTGAATCTAGCAAAGCTAATCCTTTTTGGCCTATTGCAGAGTGTGTTAGTCAGTGGAGTAGCCTATCTGTGTTGCAAGATATACCACCTGTGTATAGAATACCAATTTTTTTACTGCACCTAGTGAAGTAAAATCTTTTGGGCATAGCATCATTCTATTAGTCCATCTATACTGACCTCCATCAGGTTGCAAATTGAATATAATTTTTTTCTGCATCTAGCTCTGAAAAAATATTGGGCTTCTAGCTGTGTGTGGGACTTGTTGTATTAGTCCATCTATACTGACCTCCATCAGGTTGCAAACTGCATATGTTTTTTTCTGCATCTACCTCTGAAAAAATATTGGGCTTCTAGCTGTATGTAGGACTTGTTCTATTAATACATCTATACAGACCTCCATCAGGTTGCAAACTGAATATATTTTTTTCTGCATCTACCTCTGAAAAAATATTGGGCTTCTAGCTGTGTGTGGGACTTGTTGTATTAGTCCATCTATACTGACCTCCATCAGGTTGCAAACTGAATATATTTTTTTCTGCATCTACCTCTGAAAAAATATTGGGCTTCTAGCTGTGTGTGGGACTTGTTCTATTAATCCATCTATACAGACCTCCATCAGGTTGCAAACTGAATATATTTTTTCTGCATCTACCTCTGAAAAAATATTTGGCCTTCTAGTAGTGTGTGGGACTTTCTCTATTAGTCCATCTATACTGACCTCCATCAGGTTGCAAATTAAAAATAATTTTTATCTGCATCTAGCTCTGAAAAAATATTTGGCCTTCTAGTAGTGTGTGGGACTTTCTCTATTAGTCCATCTATACTGACCTCCATCAGGTTGCAAATTAAAAATAATTTTTATCTGCATCTAGCTCTGAAAAAATATTTGGCCTTCTAGCAGTGTGTGGGACTTTCTCTATTAGTCCATCTATACTGGCCTCCATCAGGTTGCAAATTGAATATAATTTTTTTCTGCATCTAACCCAGCCAATAGTTTTGGCCTAATACCACAGTTTGGCCACTCAGCTCTGCTCGGTTCCCATCCATTGTTTTTTTGTGCAAACAACTCCAGAGTTGTTAATTAGTTAACCACCAAAATGAGTGGAAAAAGGCCTGCTGCTGGTGGAAAGGGGAATAGGCGTGTTGGGAAGGGGAAAAAAGGTTGTGTCCGTGGGGTAGGTGTTAAAGCAACAGTAACATCTGCAGAAGAAAGACCATCTTCCAGCCAAACTAAAATGTCTACTTCTTTTAGCGGACAATGTGATAAGATCCCTTTCTTACGGCCACGCCAATCGCTACAAATTCCAGATGAGGCACAAAAACAGCAGGTGCTTCAACGGATATCAAGTGCTCCTTTAAGTGGGCTCTCCTCCACATCAACTTCAACATCACAAATACTCCAGTCCTCAAAGGTGTCACCCAAATCGCACTTGCTTCCTCACAGCTCCCAAATCTCCAGCTGCCCGTCTGAGTATGAGGTAGAACAGATGGTTGAGTCTGCAGAGCTGTTTACTCATACTATAGCCTGGGAATCAGAGGTCGACTCCAGCGCTTCTGTGAATCCAGACGAGGAAATGATCTGCACTGATGCCCAGAATCTTTATGAGTCGGATCCAGGACCAGACGCAGAAGGTTCTGACCATAATGTAGACCCTCATTCCCAAACTGTAACTCCTCTTGGTGGAGACAATGAGGAAGACGATGATAAGACTCAAATACCTGATTGGAGCGACAACTTTAGTTTTTTGTCAGGGCAGGAACAGGTTGGCTCTGAGGACGACGGGTGTGATAACGCACAGGGTGATGATGATGAGGTCGGAGATCCCACTTACTGTCAACCCACAGTCAGCCAAGAGATGAGGTCAGCAGAGGAGGTGGAGGAAGATGCTAGTGACGACGAGGTCAGGTTGCGCCTAACTGGACAGAGACGTAGTACTGGAAGCACGTCAACAACTGCATCCTCAAACACAACTCTGCCTCTCACCACAAGTCGTGGTGGCTCTTCAGGTCGCATGGGTGCTAATCCTTGCATAGCCTGGGCATTTTTTCAGATCGATAAAGATGACCAAACTCGTGTTATCTGTAACATTTGTCAGCAAAAGCTAAGTAGAGGCCAAAAAATGCATAGTTTGAGTACTTCATGCATGAACCGGCACATGGACATGAAGCATAAGTTGCAGTGGGAAGCTCAGTGTGCTACAATGCGGCCTAGCCGGCCGGGCCAACCACCGTCTGCCATATCTTGTGCATCCGCGGCCTCTTCATCCTCTGTGACTGGGGGGACAGCAGTCACACCTGTTTTGGGGCGCAGACCTGCCACCTCTTTACCCGCAACAGCCAGCGTGATTGGCAGGTCATCATTTTCTTTAGAGGTGGTAACACCAGCTGGTGTTGAGCGCTGTCCGACATCGATAGCAGCACCTTTGGATCAAGGCAACCTAACTAGAGATGAGCGTTGTTCTACTCGAACTGTTCGCCAATCTCAAATTCGAGCTGTTTTGGGCGGTGTTCGAGCCGGTCGGCGAACACGAACAATTTGAGAAAAATTCGGCTGTTCGAGGTTATGTTCGATAACTGTTCGTGCACCAAAATCATAACTGGATTTTTTCTCAGTAATGATGAAAATTAATGTTAATACGCAGTTTGAGTGTACAGCGGGGCGGTGGGAGGGGCAGGGGATGGATCTCTGCAGGAACAATGAAGATCTCCATTTTTTTTTCTCTTTCCCGCATTTGCAGTGGGGAGGTGCAATCTGTCAGCCTATCAGCAGCGCACACACGGAGCGAAGTGCTTTTTTTCACACAAGCAAGGGCATGTGTGATTGGCAGTGTATGTCACATGTCCTTGCCCTATAAGACCAAGCCATTTTCCCCGTCGCCACCATTTTCTCACTGCTGCAGCTGCGTGTTAGACGGCACCGCTGTTGCTGTGTGCGCTATACCTTGTTAATTTCAAGCCAATTTTCGCACAAATATACAGATAGCTTGGGAGTAGGGAATAGTTGTGATTGCAGTCCTTTTAAGGACTAGGTTACAGCATTTCCTACGACTTTTTTCAAGCAGGTCTGTGCTCTTAAATAGATAGATTGTGGGAGTAAAGACTAATTGTAATTGGAGTCCTTTTCAGGACTAGGTTACATCAGTTCCTATCAGTTTTTGCCAGGCAGGTCTGTGCCAGTGCTGTGCAAGTTTTTTTCACAGCATTTGGCTGAATCTAGCAAAGCTAATCCTTTTTGGCCTATTGCAGAGTGTGTTAGTCAGTGGAGTAGCCTATCTGTGTTGCAAGATATACCACCTGTGTATAGAATACCAATTTTTTTACTGCACCTATTGAAGTAAAATCTTTTGGGCATAGCATCATTCTATTAGTCCATCTATACTGACCTCCATCAGGTTGCAAACTGAATATAATTTTTTTCTGCATCTAGCTCTGAATAAATATTTGGGCTTCTAGCAGTGTGTGGGACTTGGTCTATTAGTCCATCTATACTGACCTCCATCAGGTTGCAAATTAAAAATAATTTTTTTCTTCATTTAGCTCTGAAAAAATATTTGGGCTTCCAGCAGTGTGTGGGACTTGTTCTATTAGTCCTTCTATACTGACCTCCAGCAGGTTGCAAATTGAATATAATTTTTTTCTGCATCTAGCTCTAAAAAAATATTTGGGCTTCTAGCGGTGTGTGGGACTTGGTCTATTAGTCCATCTATACTGACCTCCATCAGGTTGCAAATTAAAAATAATTTTTTTCTGCATCTAGCTCTGAAAAAATATTTGGGCTTCTAGCAGTTTGTGGGACTTGGTCTATTAGTCCATCTATACTGACCTCCATCAGGTTGCAAATTAAAAATAATTTTTTTCTTCATTTATCTCTGAAAAAATATTTGGGCTTCTAGCAGCGTGTGGGACTTGTTCTATTAGTCCATCTATACTGACCTCCATCAGGTTGCAAATTAAAAACAATTTTTTTCTGCATCTAGCTCTGAAAAAATATTTGGGCTTCTAGCAGTGTGTGGGACTTGGTCTATTAGTCCATCTATACTGACCTCCATCAGGTTGCAACTTAAAAATAATTTTTTTCTTCATTTAGCTCTGAAAAAATATTTGGGCTTCTAGCAGTGTGTGGGACTTGTTCTATTAGTCTTTCTATACTGACCTCCAGCAGGTTGCAAATTGAATATAATTTTTTTCTGCATCTAGCTCTGAAAAAATATTTGGGCTTCTAGCGGTGTGTGGGACTTGGTCTATTAGTCCATCTATACTGACCTCCATCAGGTTGCAAATTAAAAATAATTTTTTTCTGCATCTAGCTCTGAAAAAATATTTGGGCTTCTAGCAGTGTGTGGGACTTGGTCTATTAGTCCATCTATACTGACCTCCATCAGGTTGCAAATTAAAAATAATTTTTTTCTGCATCTAGCTCTGAAAAAATATTTGGGCTTCTAGCAGTGTGTGGGACTTGGTCTATTAGTCCATCTATACTGACCTCCATCAGGTTGCAAATTGAATAAAAAAATTTTCTGCATCTAGCTCTGAAAAAATATTTGGGCTTCTAGCGGTGTGTGGGACTTGGTCTATTAGTCCATCTATACTGACCTCCATCAGGTTGCAAATTAAAAATAATTTTTTTCTGCATCTAACCCAGCCAATAGTTTTGGCCTAATACCACAGTTTGGCCACTCAGCTCTGCTCGGTTACCATCCATTGTTTTTTTGTGCAAACAACTCCAGAGTTGTGAATTAGTTAACCACCAAAATGAGTGGAAAAAGGCCTGCTGCTGGTGGAAAGGGGAATAGGCGTGTTGGGAAGGGGAAAAAAGGTTGTGTCCGTGGGGTAGGTGCAGAAGAAAGACCATCTTCCAGCCAAACTAAAATGTCTACTTCTTTTAGCGGACAATGTGATAAGATCCCTTTCTTACGGCCACGCCAATCGCTACAAATTCCAGATGAGGCACAAAAACAGCAGGTGCTTCAACGGATATCAAGTGCTCCTTTAAGTGGGCTCTCCTCCACATCAACTTCAACATCACAAATACTCCAGTCCTCAAAGGTGTCACCCAAATCGCACTTGCTTCCTCACAGCTCCCAAATCTCCAGCTGCCCGTCTGAGTATGAGGTAGAACAGATGGTTGAGTCTGCAGAGCTGTTTACTCATACTATAGCCTGGGAATCAGAGGTCGACTCCAGCGCTTCTGTGAATCCAGACGAGGAAATGATCTGCACTGATGCCCAGAATCTTTATGAGTCGGATCCAGGACCAGACGCAGAAGGTTCTGACCATAATGTAGACCCTCATTCCCAAACTGTAACTCCTCTTGGTGGAGACAATGAGGAAGACGATGATAAGACTCAAATACCTGATTGGAGCGACAACTTTAGTTTTTTGTCAGGGCAGGAACAGGTTGGCTCTGAGGACGACGGGTGTGATAACGCACAGGGTGATGATGATGAGGTCGGAGATCCCACTTACTGTCAACCCACAGTCAGCCAAGAGATGAGGTCAGCAGAGGAGGTGGAGGAAGATGCTAGTGACGACGAGGTCAGGTTGCGCCTTCCTGGACAGAGACGTAGTACTGGAAGCACGTCAACAACTGCATCCTCATTCACAACTCTGCCTCTCACCACAAGTCGTGGTGGCTCTTCAGGTCGCATGGGTGCTAAGCCTTGCATAGCCTGGGCATTTTTTCAGATCGATAAAGATGACCCAACTCGTGTTATCTGTAACATTTGTCAGCAAAAGCTAAGTAGAGGCCAGAAAATACATAGTTTGAGTACTTCATGCATGAACCGGCACATGGACATGAAGCATAAGTTGCAGTGGGAAGCTCAGTGTGCTACAATGCGGCCTAGCCGGCCGGGCCAACCACCGTCTGCCATATCTTGTGCATCCGCGGCCTCTTCATCCTCTGTGACTGGGGGGACAGCAGTCACACCTGTTTTGGGGCGCAGACCTGCCACCTCTTTACCCGCAACAGCCAGCGTGATTGGCAGGTCATCATTTTCTTTGGAGGTGGTAACACCAGCTGGTCTTGAGCGCTGTCCGACATCGATAGCACCACCTTTGGATCAAGGCAACCTAACATGTCCGCCTGCATCTTCCTCACAGACCGGCAGTTTGCCGGGGACACCCTTATCAACCCCGTCTAAGCACAATAGCCAGCCCTCGGTCCCTCAGATGTGGACAAGTAAAAGACCATTTCCTCCTAGCCATGAGAAAGCTAAGAGGTTGAATTTCACCATCTGCAAGCTCTTGGCTACAGAAATGCTGCCTTTCCGCCTGGTGGACACAGAGGATTTTCGAGACCTTATGTCCGTCGCAGTGCCCCAGTACCAGATGCCCAGTCGGCACTACTTCTCAAAGAAAGGTGTGCCTGCGCTCCACCAGCATGTCGCACACAACATCACCGCTTCTTTGAGAAACTCTGTGTGTGACAGGGTGCATTTCATCACAGACACTTGGACGAGTAGGCATGGACAGGGGCGTTACATGTCGCTGACTGGGCACTGGGTAACTATGGTGACAGCAGGACAAGGGGCTGCTGTCCAAGTCTTGCCGTCCCCACGAGTTGTGCGTCAATCCTCTTTATGTCAAAGTTCCTCCACTGCTTCTGCCTCCTCAACCTCCTCTCGGTCTTCCACCTGCACCCAAAGCCTGTCTGGTCATGCCACAAGCTTTCTAACTGCGCAGAAGGGATCCTGCACACCTCCTTACTATGCTGGCAGTAGGGCTCAACGTCATCAGGCGGTTTTTACATTGAAATGTCTGGGAAATGTGAGTCACACAGCTGAGGAGTTGTGGTCAGCTCTGGAGAACCAATTTCATGAATGGTCTTCTCCACTGGACCTGAAACCAGGGAAGGCCGTGTGCGACAATGCTGCAAACCTGGGTGCGGCCCTTCGCCGGGGCAATGTCACACACGTGCCTTGTATGGCTCACGTGTTGAACCTGGTTGTCCAGCAATTTTTAGCCCACTATCCCAGACTAGATGGCCTTCTGCAGAGGGCACGGTCGCTGTGTGCTCACTTCCGCCGTTCGCATCCCGCAGCTCAGCGACTTACATCTCTACAGCAGTAGTTGGGCCTGCCACTTCACCGGCTAAAATGCGATGTGCCTACCCGGTGGAATTCAACTCTGCACATGTTGCAGCGACTGTGGCAGCACCGACAAGCCCTGGTGCAATACGTTCTGACGTATAGCCTGGGCCAACGAGATTCAGAGGTGGGGCAAATCACGCTGGAGGAGTGGTCTCAGATCAGGGACCTATGCACCCTTCTGCACAGTTTTGAAATGGCGACGAAGATGTTTAGTGCTGACGATGCCATTATCAGCATGACTATTCCGGTGATTTACATGCTGGAGCACATGTTAAACAGAATTCGGAGTCAGGTGGTGGCACAAGAGGAGGTGGAGGAAGTAGAGGAGGAGGAGTTGTATGCTGAAGGGCTAACATCTGCAAGGTCCAGACGGTCGGCAGCACCAAGGCGGCAGGCATGTGAGGGTGGGGGAGATGATTTTACCAGGGCGCATGGTAGCAGCCAAACTAGTGAGGAAGGTGCAGGAGCCCAGGAAGAAGTGGAGGACGAACTGATGGAAGACTCATCAGATGAGGGAGACCTTGATCACATTTCTGTTGTGCGAGGTTGGGGGGAGAGGACAGAGGAAGGAAGCATGATTGTTACCTCGCCACCAACACAACAGGGACTTGGTGCTCCTGGATGCGCAACACACATGAGTGCCTTCTTGCTGCACTACCTGCAACATGACCCTCGAATTGTGAGAATTAGAAATAATCCTGACTACTGGGTTGCCACACTGTTAGATCCCCGGTACAAAAGTAAATTTGCAGAAATTATTCCTGCCATAGAAAGGGATGCACGCATGCAGGAGTATCAGCAGAGACTGTTGCAGAATCTTACATGTGCTTTTCCACAAAATACCAGTGGTGCACGTAGTGAATCTCACAGTTCCAACTTGCCAACCGTGGGACCGTCAAGTGTTCAGCACTCAAACCGTAACAGAACCACAGTATCTGCTGGTAACATCAATTTTGCGGAATCATTTCACCACTTTTTTAGCCCATCCTTTGCAAGGCCACAGGAGACAAGAAGTCTGACACATAGTCAACGCCTAGAGACGATGGTACAGGAGTATCTCCAAGTAAACATTGAAGCCACGACTGTGTCACTGGACCCTTGCTCTTTTTGGGCTTCCAATCTGGATAAATGGCCGGAGCTAGCCACTTACGCCTTGGAGATCTTGTCATGCCCCGCAGCCAGCGTTCTGTCTGAACGTGTGTTCAGCGCTGCTGGTGGTGTGCTGACAGATAAGCGCACGCGGCTCTCCACTGATAATGTAGACAGACTCACGTTCATAAAGATGAACAAATCATGGATCCGAAACGACTTTTCTACCCCTGTGTCATCCTGGGGAGAGTAAAAGCTTGATGATTGGTTAGAATCACCCTACCAACCGTTTTAAGCTTTCAAATTACTAATCATGTTTATCTGTATCTTGACTGGAAAATAATTTGGGCTTTGTAGCAGTGTGCAGCACTGATCCTATTAGGCCATCTATAATAAGCTTCACCAGATTTAAAATTAAAAATAATTTTTAGCTGCATCTAGCCCGGAAAATAATTTTGGGGCTCCGAGATGCGCAAGACACATAAGTGCCTTCTTGCTGCACTACCTGCAGCATGACCCTCATATTGTCAGAATTCGAAGTAATCATGACTACTGGGTTGCCACACTCTTAGATCCCCCAAACTTTTCGATCAACCTTTTCATTTTAATAAAGACCAAAAAAATGGTCATTTTTGAAATTATTAGCATTAGCAGGTTGTTAGAAACTGAAATCAAACAGTTTTCAACTCAAAACTTTATTCTAGGTGATGTTACATTTTCACATAGGACCCCTTGTTCGAAAGGAGCTTCTGAACTCTCTCGTCCATTGAATTTGTCAGGTTTTGGATGGTTTCTGCTTCAATTGTTTTGCATGAGGACAGAATACCCTCCCAGAGCTGTTGCTTAGATGTGAACTGCCTCCCGCCATCATAGACACTCCTTTTAATGATGCTCCAAAGGTTCTGAATGGGGTAGAGGTCAGGGGAGCATGGGGGTCACACCGTAAGTTTGTCCCCTTTTATGCCCATATCAGCCAGAGATGCAGATGTTTTATGTGCAGCATGAGATGGTGCATTATCATGCAGAAAAATGATCTTGCTGTGAAATACACGGTTCTTCTTCTTGAACCATGGCAGGAAGTGCTGTTTGAGAAAATCCACATACATTATGGAGTTCATCTTTAGCGCCTTCAGGGATCCTAAAGGGGCCGACAATCTCTCTCCCCATGATTCCAGCCCAAAACATTACTCCACCTCCTCCTTGTTGGCGCTGTAGCCGTGTTTGCGTGGGGTGTCCATCAACCAGCCATCCTCCACTCCATTCATCTGGACCATCGAGCGCTGCACGGCACTCATCCGTGAACAAAACAGTTTTGAAATCAGTCTTCATGTAATGTTTGGCCCACTGGAGCCGTTTCTGCTTGTGTGAAGTGGATAGAGGAGGTCGACAGGATGGCGTATGCACAGCTGCAAACCTCTGAAGGACCCTGCATCTTGTTGTTCGGGGGACGTTGGAGGCACAAGCAGCTTCAAAAACTTGTCTGCTGCTATGACAAGGCTTTTTTGCCGCTGCTCTTTCAACCTGACGTAATTGCCTGTAGGAAAGAGTCCTCAATTTGCCCTTATCAGCACGCACACGTGTGTACTGTGAATCAGCTACATACTTCTTGATTGCCAAGACACTTCATCCTGATCATCGCACAATGTTGATTGTAGTCATGCCTTGACCTAAACACTCCACAATTTGTTGCTTCTCAGCAGCCGACACATCCTTTTTCTTTCCCATTTTGGCAGAAAATGTAGGCTGCTTAATAATGTGAGAGAGCCTTCTTAAGTAGTCTTGCCTTTCATTGGACACACCTGCCAAACTAATTAGCACAGGTGTCTGCAATTGCTTACTGTGATATAAAGAGCCCTGACACACATCACCATCAATGAGTTTAACTGACAAACAAACAAATTCTTCCCTTATCACTCCTAAACACTTTTTGCATAATAATTTGGAACGCGGTGTACATGTGCTTTTCCACAAAACACCAGTGGTTCACGTAGTGAATCTTACAGTTCTAACTTGCCAACCGTGGTCTGTATGGAATTGTTCAATAAAGGGCCCAAAATTAAGATAACATAGATGGGAGAGGTCTCTATGAATAGGAATTCCTAAGTATTTGATACCCTGTGAGGGCCATGCAAAGGGGAAGTTGGACTGGATGGAATCCTATATGGATTTAGGGAGGGAGACATCGAGGGCCTCAGACTTCGCTGCATTGATTTTAAAATTTTACCATGTAACAAAGTGATCTATTTCAGCCATAACAGCAGGGATGGATATATGTGATTGAGTGATATATACTAGGACATCATCAGCAAATAGACAGCACTTGTACTCGGTGCCTCCCACCTCAATCCACCTAATATTGGGGTTATGGCGAATTGATGAGAGCAGGTGCTCCGTCACTAGGATGTATAAGAGAGGGGACAGAGGACATCCCTGCCTTGTCCCATTGGTGATTGTGAAAGGTGATGAAAATGTTCTGACGCACCCCCTGGGCCTTGGGACACCCGGAGCCGGACCCTTTTTGGTGGATGCTGGTGGTTGTAGTCTTCGTGGCGGCGATCCGGTTCCGTGGCTCAGGGCGGTCAAACCAGTGGCGGAACTATTTATGTGGTTTTGATGTTTAAATGTCCGACTACGCCACCCGTGGATTGCGGTCAGAGTGAACCGCCGCTACAGGGCAGACCGCTAAGGCTGGTGTTGTGGGTGCAGCAGAGCGTAGCATAACTCCCCACGGGAGGAGTATAGCCTCAGGGCAGTGTATGCGGAGGATGGGGGTGATGGTGCAGGGCAGCAGCAGTAACGACACGGAGTCAGTGATGCAGTTCAGGGCCTTTACTCACAGTTCTTATTATCCAGAACACGTCTGCAGGTAACGGCTGCCCACGTCGTACTGTGCTCACCAGGTGAGGGGCTCAGACAACTCCCAGATAACTTTGGAGCGCTTCACAGGACCCCCTTTGTGTGTCCTTTGTCTGGCCTTTCTTACCAACACTTCTGTCCGGCTGCCTCGGGCCTCCTCTTGGTAAACTTGCGCCAGTTTCCCTGACCCTATGTGGTGCCTTCCTAGCGGGTGGAGCAAGGGGCTGCGCCACATAAAATGTCACAACCTCCGGTTTCTAGCTGAGGGTCGTTTCCTGCCTCCACTAGTTCGGGGACCGGTCTCCCCCTTTGGCCTGACCCCTCCACGCAGGTGGATTCGTGCGTGCGGTGGCGACTCGCCTGTCCGCACCCCTGGGATCCCTTCATTCCTCGTTCCTGGAGCCTTCTCCGCTCCTCTTCCTTCCTTCTCCCTCTTGCAGGCCTGGGCCTCTGTTACTAGGCCCGCCTCCGGAGCAGAGCTCATGCAGAGCCCCTGCTCCCTGCCACTTCTGCTCAGACTTCTCTGCAGTGAACTAAGATGGTGCCCACCTTTTATACTCCCTTCTCAATGCACCCAGGAACTGCTTCCTCCCTACTCCTGCACTACAGGGTTCCCCTTCCTCAGTGTTCCCTCCCCCCACTCCAGCCAGGGACAGGGACTGTCGTGCCCATCTCAGGGGCATATTGGTCGCCCTGCCCCACGGCAATGTGGTGTAATGCATGCAGGTGTCGGGTCCTGATCCACACTCCATCCTTACCTGAGAGTGAGATATCACACCTCTGGGTGAGGTGCAATACGTATGTAGCAACCGAGCCCTCAGGGTGCTACAGTTCCATTTATCTTCAGCCTAGGTGACGTATTGCGATACAGGGCCGTGATTTTGGCTATAAAAGGGTCCCCTAGACCCCTACCCCAAGCTCTTTAAGAGAATCATATATGCCGTGCCAGGAGACTCTATGGAATGCTTTCTCAGCATCCAACGAGAGTATCTAATTACAAATTTTTAACTGCATCTAGCCCAGGAAATACTTTGTGCCTAGTAGCAGTGTCTGCTAGTCAGCGGATTATCCCGGCTGTTAAGCAAGCTACACCACCTGTAGTTTGGACACTTAATTTTTTCAAAGGAAATGCTTCGGGACCATGGGATACTTAGTGAAGAGCATCAGGAGGCACCCCAAGGCATAGGGGCTGGGACTGGCAGTAGGATGCCTTGAGGTGGACAGTCGAGCTCGATCCTTATAAAAGCTTTTTAACTGCAGCAGCTTTAGTGGACGCTACTGGAGCTGGAATTACCGCGGCTGCTGGCATGAGACTTGCCCTCTAATAGATCCTTGTAAATGGATTTAAAGTGTATTCATTCAAATTAGAGAGACAATTTAAATTAAAAAGCTTAGAGCTGCCTCCACCACAGGGGGGCTCGCTCGACCCATCAGTGGACAGGCACCAGTATTGGGAGAGGGGGGCTGGCCGTCAGGGTTCACCGCGGCTCTGGCACAAACCCGGCGACACGGAGGTGGCACGGGCAGGAGCGGACTGGCCTTGTCGGCTTCTCACTTTTTGGATTTTAGAAGGGCATGACATGCCTATATCTGTGTCTCCCCCTCCTTTTACTCCTCCACCTCTTTTATTTTCGCATGACTATATGTACTTGTCACTTTTCCATGTGTTAGTTATGTCTTCTGAGCAGTTTGTCAGCTTTTGGACACCTTTGAAGGTGTTTTCTATGTGTTTCTATGTGTTTTTGTTTGCCTGCCATTGGTTTTAACGGTGTTCGAAGGTGCTCGATGAACAGTTCGACGAACAGTTCGGCGAACACACGGGTGTTCGACGAACCGAACCGAACTCGAACACTACGGGGGTGGCTCAACACTAAACCTAACATGTCCGCCTGCATCTTCCTCACAGACCGGCAGTTTGCCGGGGACACCCTTATCAACCCCGTCTAAGCACAATAGCCAGCCCTCGGTCCCTCAGATGTGGACAAGTAAAAGACCATTTCCTCCTAGCCATGAGAAAGCTAAGAAGTTGAATTTCACCATCTGCAAGTTCTTGGCTACAGAAATGCTGCCTTTCCGCCTGGTGGACACAGAGAATTTTCGAGACCTTATGTCCGTCGCAGTGCCCCAGTACCAGATGCCCAGTCGGCACTACTTCTCAAAGAAAGGTGTGCCTGCGCTCCACCAGCATGTCGCACACAACATCACCGCTTCTTTGAGAAACTCTGTGTGTGACAGGGTGCATTTCATCACAGACACTTGGACGAGTAGGCATGGACAGGGGCGTTACATATCACTGACTGGGCACTGGGTAACTATGGTGACAGCAGGACAAGGGGCTGCTGTCCAAGTCTTGCCATCCCCACGAGTTGTGCGTCAATCCTCTTTATGTCAAAGTTCCTCCACTGCTTCTGCCTCCTCAACCTCTTCTCGGTCTTCCACCTGCACCCAAAGCCTATCTGGTCATGCCACAAGCTTTCTAACTGCGCAGAAGGGATCCTGCACACCTCCTTACTATGCTGGCAGTAGGGCTCAACGTCATCAGGTGGTTTTTACATTGAAATGTCTGGGAAATGTGAGTCACACAGCTGAGGAGTTGTGGTCAGCTCTGGAGAACCAATTTCATGAATGGTTGTCTCCACTGGACCTGAAACCAGGGAAGGCCGTGTGCGACAATGCTGCAAACCTGGGTGCGGCCCTTCCCCGGGGCAATGTCACACACGTGCCTTGTATGGCTCACGTGTTGAACCTGGTTGTCCAGCAATTTTTAGCCCACTATCCCAGACTAGATGGCCTTCTGCAGAGGGCACGGTCGCTGTGTGTTCACTTTCGCCGTTCGCATCCCGCAGCTCAGCGACTTACATCTCTACAGAAGTCGTTGGGCCTGCCACTTCACCGGCTAAAATGCAATGTGCCTACCCGGTGGAATTCAACTCTGCACATGTTGCAGCGACTGTGGCAGCACCGACAAGCCCTGGTGCAATACGTTCTGACGTATAGCCTGGGCCAACGAGATCCAGAGGTGGGGCAAATCACGCTGGAGGAGTGGTCTCAGATCAGGGACCTATGCACCCTTCTGCACAGTTTTGAAATGGCGACGAAGATGTTTAGTGCTGACGATGCCATTATCAGCATGACTATTCCGGTGATTTACATGCTGGAGCACATGTTAAACAGAATTCGGAGTCAGGTGGTGGCACAAGAGGAGGTGGAGGAAGTAGAGGAGGAGGAGTTGTATGCGGAAGGGCTAACATCTGCAAGGTCCAGACGGTCGGCAGCACCAAGGCGGCAGGCATGTGAGGGTGGGGGAGATGGTTTTACCAGGGCGCATGGTAGCAGCCAAACTAGTGAGGAAGGAGCAGGAGCCCAGGAAGAAGTGGAGGACAAACTGATGGAAGACTCATCAGATGAGGGAGAACTTGATCACATTTCTGTTGTGCGAGCTTGGGGGGAGAGGACAGAGGAAGGAAGCATGATTGTTACCTCGCCACCAACACAACAGGGACTTGGTGCTCCTGGATGTGCAACACACATGAGTGCCTTCTTGCTGCACTACCTGCAACATGACCCTCGAATTGTGAGAATTAGAAATAATCCTGACTACTGGGTTGCCACACTGTTATATCCCCGGTACAAAAGTAAATTTGCCGAAATTATTCCTGCCATAGAAAGGGATGCACGCATGCAGGAGTATCAGCAGAGACTGTTGCAGAATCTTACATGTGCTTTTCCACAAAATACCAGTGGTGCACGTAGTGAATCTCACAGTTCCAACTTGCCAACCGTGGGACCGTCAAGTGTTCAGCACTCAAACCGTAACAGAACCACAGTATCTGCTGGTAACATCAATTTTGCGGAATCATTTCACCACTTTTTTAGCCCATCCTTTGCAAGGCCACAGGAGACAAGAAGTCTGACACATAGTCAACGCCTAGAGACGATGGTACAGGAGTATCTCCAAGTAAACATTGAAGCCACGACTGTGTCACTGGACCCTTGCTCTTTTTGGGCTTCCAATCTGGATAAATGGCCGGAGCTAGCCACTTACGCCTTGGAGATCTTGTCATGCCCCGCAGCCAGCGTTCTGTCTGAACGTGTGTTCAGCGCTGCTGGTGGTGTGCTGACAGATAAGCGCACGCGGCTCTCCACTGATAATGTAGACAGACTCACGTTCATAAAGATGAACAAATCATGGATCCGAAACGACTTTTCTACCCCTGTGTCATCCTGGGGAGAGTAAAAGCTTGATGATTGGTTAAAATTACCCTACCAACCGTTTTAAGCTTTCAAATTACTAATCATGTTTATCTGTATCTTGGCTGGAAAATAATTTGGGCTTTGTAGCAGTGTGCAGCACTGATCCTATTAGGCCATCTATACTAAAGCTTCACCAGATTTAAAATTAATAATAATTTTTAGCTGCATCTAGCCCGGAAAATAATTTTGGGGCTCCGAGATGCGCAAGACACATAAGTGCCTTCTTGCTGCATTACCTGCAGCATGACCCTCATATTGTCAGAATTCGAAGTAATCATGACTACTGGGTTGCCACACTCTTAGATCCCCCAAACTTTTCGATCAACCTTTTCATTTTAATAAAGACCAAAAAAATGGTCATTTTTGAAATTATAAGCATTAGCAGGTTGTTAGAAACTGAAATCAAACAGTTTTCAACTCAAAACTTTATTCTAGGTGATGTTACATTTTCACATAGGACCCCTTGTTCGAAAGGAGCTTCTGAACTCTCTCGTCCATTGAATTTGTCAGGTTCTGGATGGTTTCTGCTTCAATTGTTTTGCATGAGGACAGAATACCCTCCCAGAGCTGTTGCTTAGATGTGAACTGCCTCCCGCCATCATAGACTCTCCTTTTAATGATGCTCCAAAGGTTCCGAATGGGGTAGAGGCCAGGGGAGCATGGGGGTCACACCATAAGTTTGTCCCCTTTTATGCCCATATCAGCCAGAGATGCAGATGTTTTATGTGCAGCATGAGATGGTGCATTATCATGCAGAAAAATGATCTTGCTGTGAAATACACGGTTCTTCTTCTTGAACCATAGCAGGAAGTGCTGTTTGAGAAAATCCACATACGTTATGGAGTTCATCTTTAGCGCCTTCAGGGATCCTAAAGGGGCCGACAATCTCTCTCCCCATGATTCCAGCCCAAAACATTACTCCACCTCCTCCTTGTTGGCGCTGTAGCCGTGTTTGCGTGGGGTGTCCATCAACCAGCCATCCTCCACTCCATCCATCTGGACCATCGAGCGCCGCACGGCACTCATCCGTGAACAAAACAGTTTTGAAATCAGTTTTCATGTAATGTTTGGCCCACTGGAGCCGTTTCTGCTTGTGTGAAGTGGATAGAGGAGGTCGACAGGATGGCATATGCACAGCTGCAAACCTCTGAAGGACCCTGCATCTTGTTGTTCGGGGGACGTTGGAGGCACAAGCAGCTTCAAAAAGTTGTCTGCTGCTATGACAAGGCTTTTTTGCCGCTGCTCTTTCAACCTGACGTAATTGCCTGTAGGAAAGAGTCCTCAATTTGCCCTTATCAGCACGCACACGTGTGTACTGTGAATCAGCTACATACTTCTTGATTGCCAAGACACTTCATCCTGATCATCGCACAATGTTGATTGTAGTAATGCCTTGACCTAAACACTCCACAATTTGTTGCTTCTCAGCAGCCGACACATCCTTTTTCTTTCCCATTTTGGCAGAAAATGTAGGCTGCTTAATAATGTGAGACAGCCTCCTTAAGTAGTCTTGCCTTTCATTGGACACACCTGCCAAACTAATTAGCACAGGTGTCTGCAATTGCTTACAGTGATATAAAGAGCCCTGACACACATCACCATCAATGAGTTTAACTGACAAACAAACAAATTCTTCCCTTATTACTCCTAAACACTTTTTGCATAATAATTTGGAACACAGTGTACATGTGCTTTTCCACAAAACACCAGTGGTTCACGTAGTGAATCTTACAGTTCTAACTTGCCAACCGTGGTCTGTATGGAGTTGTTCAATAAAGGGCCCAAAATTAAGATAACATAGATGGGAGAGGTCTCTATGAATAGGAATTCCAAAGTATTTGCTACCCTGTGAGGGCCAGGCAAAGGGAAAGTTGGACTGGATGGAATCCTATATGGATTTGGGGAGGGAGACATCGAGGGCCTCAGACTTCGCTGCATTGATTTTAAAATTTGACCATGTAACAAAGTGATCTATTTCAGCCATAACAGCATGGATGGATATATGTGATTGAGTGATATATACTAGGACATCATCAGCAAATAGAGAGCACTTGTACTCGGTGCCTCCCACCTCAATCCACCTAATATTGGGGTTATGGCGAATTGATGAGAGCAGGTGCTCCGTCACTAGGATGTATAAGAGAGGGGACAGAGAACATCCCTGCCTTGTCCCATTGGTGATTGTGAAAGGTGATGAAAATGTTCTGACGCGCCCCCTGGGCCTTGGGACACCCGGAGCAGGACCCTTTTTGGTGGATGCTGGTGGTTGTAGTCTCCGTGGCGGCAACCCGGTTCCGTGGCTCAGGGCGGTCAAACCAGTGGCGGAACTATTTATGTGGTTTTGATGTTTAAATGTCCGACTACGCCACCCGTGGATTGCGGTCAGAGTGAACCAACGCTCCAGGGCAGACCGCTGAGGCTGGTGTTGTGGGTGCAGCAGAGCGTAGCATAACTCCCCACGGGAGGAGTATAGCCTCAGGGCAGTGTATGCGGAGGATGGGGGTGATGGTGCAGGGCAGCAGCAGTAATGACACGGAGTCAGTGATGCAGTCCAGGGCTTTTACTCACAGTTCTTATTATCCAGACCACGTCTGCAGGTAAAGGCTGCCCACGTCGTACTGTGCTCACCAGGTGAGGGGTCCAGACAACTCCCAGATAACTTTGGAGTGCTTCACAGGACCCCCTTTGTGTGTCCTTTGTCTGGCCTTTCTTACCAACCCTTCTATCCGGCTGCCTCGGGCCTCCTCTTGGTAAACTTGGCGCCAGTTTCCCTGACCCTATGTGGTGCCTTCCTAGCGGGTGTAGCGAGGGGCTGCGCCACATAAAATGTCACAGCCTCCTGTTTCTAGCTGAGGGTCGTTTCCTGCCTCCACTAGTTTCGGGGACCGGTCTCCCCCTTTGGCCTGACCCCTCCAAGCAGGTGGATTCGGGCGTGCGGTGGCGACTCGCCCGTCCGCACCCCTGAGATCCCTTCGTTCCTCGTTCCTGGAGCCTTCTCCGCTCCTCATCCTTCCTTCTCCCTCTTCCAGGCCTGGGCCTCTGTTACTAGGCCCGCCACCGGAGCAGAGCTCATGCAGAGCCCCTGCTCCCTGCCACTTCTGCTCAGACTTCTCTGCACTGAACTAAGATGGTGCCCAACTTTTATATTCCCTTCTCAATGCACCCAGGAACTGCTTCCTCCCTACTCCTGCACTACAGGGTTCCCCTTCCTCAGTGTTCCCTCCCCCCACTCCAGCCAGGGACAGGGACTGTCGTGCCCATCTCAGGGGCATATTGGTCGCCCTGCCCCACGGCAATGTGGTGTAATGCATGCAGGTGTCGGGTCCTGATCCACACTACATCCTTACCTGAGAGTGAGATATCACACCTCTGGGTGAGGTGCAATACCTCTGTAGCAACCGAGCCCTCAGGGTGCTACAGTTCCATTTATCTTCAGCCTAGGTGACGTATTGCGATACAGGGCCGTGATTTTGGCTATAAAAGGGTCCCCTAGACCCCTACCCCAAGCTTTTTAAGAGAATCATATATGGCGTGCCAGGAGACTCTATGGAATGCTTTCTCAGCATCCAACGAGAGTATCTAATTACAAATTTTTATCTGCATCTAGCCCAGGAAATACTTTGTGCCTAGTAGCAGGGTCTGCTAGTCAGCGGATTATCCCGGCTGTTAAGCAAGCTACACCACCTGTAGTTTGGACACTTCATTTTTTCAAAGGAAATGCTTCGGGACCACGGGATACTCAGTGAAGAGCATCACGAGGCACCCCAAGGCATAGGGGCTCGGACTGGCAGTAGGATGCCTTGCGGTGGACAGCCGAGCTCGATCCTTATAAAAGCTTTTTAACTGCAGCAGCTTTAGTGGACGCTACTGGAGCTGGAATTATGCGGCTGCTGGCATGAGACTTGCCCTCCAATAGATCCTTGTAAATGGATTTAAAGTGTATTTATTCAAATTAGAGAGACAATTTAAATTAAAAAGCTTAGAGCTGCCTCCACCACAGGGGGGCTCGCTCGACCCACCAGCGGACAGGCACCAGTATTGGGAGAGGGGGGCTGGCCGTCAGGGTTCACCGCGGCTCTGGCACAAACCCGGCGACACGGAGGTGGCACGGGCAGGAGCGGACTGAACGTGTCGGCTTCTCACTTTTTGGATTTTAGAAGGGCATGACATGCCTATATCTGTGTCTCCCCCTCCTTTTACTCCTCCACCTCTTTTCTTTTCGCATGACTATATGTACTTGTCACTTTTCCATGTGTTAGTTGTGTCTTCTGAGCAGTTTGTCAGCTTTTGGACACCTTTGAAGGTGTTTTCTATGTGTTTCTATGTGTTTTTGTTTGCCTGCCATTGGTTTTAACGATGTTCGAAGGTGTTCGACGAACAGTTCGACGAACAGTCGGCGAACACACGGGTGTTCGACGAACCGAACCGAACTCGAACACTACGGGGGTGGCTCAACACTACACCAATTTTTTTTATTTTCGCAGGGGTAACAAGAAAAGATGGACCCTAAAATTTGTTGTGCATTTTCCCCTGGGCACAAATATACCCCATATATGGGGAAAAACCACTGTTTGGGCGCATTGCAGGGCTCGGAAGGGAAGGAGCGCCATTTGACTTTTTGATTATAAAATTTGCTTGAATAATTAACGTACGCCATGTTGCGTTTGGAGAGCACCTGATGTGCCTAAACAGTGGAAACCCCCCACAAGTGACCCCATTTTGGAAACTAGACCCCACAAGGCACCTATCTAGATGCATAGTGAGAACTTGGAACCCCTAGGTGCTTCACAAATTGATTCATAAAAATGAAAAAGTGGAAAAAGAAACACTTTTTCATTTTTATGAATCAATTTGTGAAGCACCTGGGGGTTCTAAGTGCTCACTATGCATCTAGGTAGGTGCCTTTGGTGGTCTAGTTTCCAAAATGTGGTCACTTGTGGGGGAGCTCCAATGTATAGGCACACAGGGGCTCTCCAAATGCGACATGGTTCCAATTTGTTATTTTACACCATGTTGCGTTTGGAGAGCCCCTGTGTGCCTAAACATTGGAGTTCCCCCACAAGTGACCCTATTTTGGAAACTAGACAACCCAATTCACCTATCTAGATGCATAGTGAGCACTTGGAACCCTCAGGTGCTTCACAAATTGATTCGTAAAAATGAAAAAGTGGAAAAAAAAACACTTTTTCATTTTTACGAATCAATTTATGAACACCTGGGGGATCCAAGTGCTCAATATGCATCTAGATAGGTGCCTTGGGTGGTCTAGTTTCCAAAATGGGGTCACTTATGTGGGAGCTCCAATGTTTAGGCACACAGGGTCTCTCCAAACGAAACATGGTGTCCGCTAACAAATTGAATGGAAAATAGGCTCAAATTGTTAGCGGACACCATGTTGCGTTTGGAGAGCCCCTGTGTGCCTAAACATTGGAGCACCCCACAAGTGACCCCATTTTGGAAACTAGACCCCCAAAGGCACCTATCTAGATGCATAGTGAGCACTTGGAACCCCCAGGTGCTTCACAAATTGATTCGTAAAAATGAAAAAGTGGAGAAAAAAACACTTTTTCATTTTTACGAATCAATTTGTGAAGCACCTGGGGGTTCCAAGCTCTTACTATGCATCTAGATAGGTGCCTTCGGTGGTCTAGTTTCCAAAATTGGGTCACTTGTGAGGGAGCTCTAAAGTTTAGGCACACAGGGGCTCTCCAAACGCAACATGGTTCCAATTTGTTAGCGGACACCATGTCGCGTTTGGAGAGCCCCTGTGTGCCTAAACATTGGAGCTCCCCCACAAGTGACTCCATATTGGAAACTAGACTACCCAAGGCACCTATCTAGATGCAATAGTGAGCACTTGGAACCCCCAGGTGCTTCACAAATTGATTAGTAAAAATGAAAAAGTGTTTTTTTTCTCCACTTTTTCATTTTTACGAATCAATTTGTGAAGCACCTGGGGGTTCCAAGTGATCACTATGCATCTAGATAGGTGCCTTGGGTGGTGTAGTTTCCAAAATGGGGTCACTTGTGGGGGAGCTCCAATGTTTTGGCACACAGGGGCTCTCCAAACGCAACATGGTGTCCGCTAATAATTTGAGCAGATTTTCCATTCAACTTGTTAGCGGACACCATGTCGCGTTTGGAGAGCCCCTGATGTGCCTAAACAATGGAGCTTCCTCAGAAGTGAGCCAATTTTGGAAACTATACCCGTCAAGGATTTTATTAAGGTGTATAGTGAACATTTTGAACCCAGAGGTATGACACAGAATTTGATAACATTAGGTCATCATATTGAATAAGTTGTCATTACTCTTGAGCGCAAGTGCTCGCTACTTGAGTTTGCATCGGGTACTCAGGTATGCACCATGTATCACGGGTAGTGTTGAGCATTCCAATACTGAAATATCGGGTATCGGCCGATATTCACGGTATCGGAATTCCGATACTTAATTCCGATACTTTTACAATATCGTATACCGGAATCGGAAGTTCCCATAATGCAATGAGCCAGTTTCATTTTATTCAGCCAATGAGGATCCTAAGAAGTGTGGGCACATCCTGTAAGGCATGTAGGCATGTTAACTAATGGCATGGCTGTGATTGGCTGCTGAAATGATGTCATGATGCACTATAAAAGCCGCTGCCGCCATTTTGAGCTCACTCTGCTGTGAATTCAGTTAGAGATAGGACGCTGTTGTTCTGAGGGACAGTTTTAGCTACCTATTTGGTCTATTCTGCTTTACCCAAGCTACTTTATAAATCGCTGTGCCTTGCAGCGCTAGTGCACAGTTCTCTGTGCTGTTCACCGCTGTCTGCAAGGTCTCTGTGTGTGAGTGCAGCTCACGCTGTAGTGTGTGCTTCAGCTAAGTCTGGTTGTAGTGCGCTCAGTGTGCGTCACTGCCTCATACATTGTCCTTTTTGCTAATTGATAATTTTTTCAGATATCTCCTATTAGTGTGGTGGTTCCATCCGTATTCAGCTAAATTGGTTCCAAACACACTATATAGGAGTAGATAGAGAATTTTTTTTTTGTCTTGCAGCGCTAGTGCACATTGCTCTGCATCTGCACTTTTCACCGCTGTCTGCAAGGTCTGTGTGTGTGAGTGCAGCTCACGCTGTAGTGTGTGCTTCAGCCACGTCTGGTTGTAGTGCGCTCAGTGTGCGTCACTGCCTCATTCATTGTCCTTTTTTGCTAATTGAACATTTTTCCTAATTTCTCCTATTAGTGTGGTGGTTCCATCCGTATTCAGCTAAATTGGTTCCAAACACACTATATAGGAGTAGATAGAGAATTTTTTTTCCGTCTTGCAGCGCTAATGCACAGTGCTCTGCATCTGCACTGTTCACGCCTGTCTGCAAGGTCTCTGTGTGTGAGTGCAGCTCACACTATAGTGTGTGCTTCAGCCACGTCTGGTTGTAGTGCGCTCAGCGTGCGTCACTGCCTCATACATTGTCATTTTTTGCTAATTGATCATTTTTCCTGATTTCTCCTATTAGTGTGGTGGTTCCATCCGTATTCAGCTACATTGGTTCCAAACACACTATATAGGAGTAGATAGAGGAGCTTTTCTGCAGCATTGTGCCCTGCAGCCTCAGCCAGATTAGTATTAGCCTATTTTTTGAAGCCTCATCTATTGCATTGTAGGTTACCTTCCTACTTTGTAATAGCTACAAAAAGTTTGTGATACTATCGGCATTACATCTTTGGGCACATCCAGTGTCTTTTTGTGACAAGAAAAACCTAAATAAAGTTCACCAAACACTCCACTTTACAGTTGTGTAGGCCACATTAGCTCATATTAAAGTCTAGTCCACACTTTATAAAGTTAGTGTTTCTTATACCTGTTAGCAGCTGTTCAGGGATAAGCACACTAAGCCCTTAGTACTTTTCTGCCTATCTTTATCAGTCTACCAAGATGAAGAAGGCAGGGAGTAAGGCATGTGGTCTTGGGCGTGGGCGTGGGTGTCGAGTTTCTGCAGGGAGAGGACGTGAGGATTCTGTGCCTGCAGGGAGAGGACGTGGGGATTCTGTCCCTGCTGCGGGCACCAGTGACTCAGCATCCCACAGTTTTACCAGGGAACAGTCCTTTATGCGCAGCTTTGTAGGAGCTAGCCGTACCCCACTGCTGCGGGAGGACCAAATTGAAGCCATTGTCGGATAGATGGCAGCTAACGCATCGACTTCAATTACTTCCAGATTCTCTCAGGTCCTGAGCACTGAAGAGCAACCATCTGTCTCTTCACCACCTGCCAAATTGCCCAGGCAGTCAGAGAGCCCTGGACAGGAGCCATCTCTACTTCTGTTCTCTGAATCTCTTGGCTTGGAAAGAGGGGGCCAGCCAAGCAGAATTCGAGAATTTGAAGAAGAGGTAGTATGCAGTGATGCGCAACCGTTTTGTCTCTCTGAATCTGAAGAAGCGGGTGGGCCAGTGCCTATGGTCAGCAGCACACCTCAGTACGCATCTGATGATGAGACTCAGGTGCCACTTTCTGGTGTGTACTGTGCTGTCGAGACTACCCAGGAGAAGCAGTTGTTTGAAGAGGGTGGTGTAGATGATGAGTTCCTTGACCCATCATGGCGTGAGGGACAGGAAGGTGGTGGGAGCAGCTCTGAGGCAGAGATTCCCCGAACAGCCCAAAAAGCAGGGAGAGGGAGGGGGCAGACTTGGTTGCCTGTAGCTTCCACTTCGGCACCCATTAGGAGCATGGCTCTTCCAAAATCCAAAGCGGGCGCTCCCAAGACTTGCAGTGCCTGGTCCTTTTTTGACACAGTTGCAGATGACATTTGATTTGTCAAATGCAAGCTGTGTAATCAGAAGGTGAAAAGAGGGAAAAGTATCAGCAACCTCAATACCACAAATATGTGGAAACATGTGGGGACCAAGCACGTGGTGGAATTACAAAAACACACTGAAGACCTAGGCCAACCTACAGCGCCACCTACTACCTCTTCAGCTCGTGTTGTAGCCTCTTCCTCCAGCTCACACACAGCTGGTTCGGCTTCCTCACAGGATCGCCATGGAAGAATCTCTGGCACTTTTGTACAGAGACACAGTGTAATTCCACCCACAGCACCACTTTCCCTGTCATCCTCACACTCCCAGGCCAGTCTAAAGCCATCGTTAGCACAGGCATGAGAGAAAAGGCGCCCATACTCGGCAAACCACCCCCAAGCACAGGCTCTGAATGCTGGCATTGCTAAACTACTGGACCTTGAAATGCTATCATTCAGGCTGGTGGAGACTGACACCTTCCGTAACTTTATGGCATTGGCAGTCCCACAATACAACATAAACAGACGCTTTTATTTCAGCAGGCAAGCCGTCCCTGCCCTGCAACAGCATGTGGAGGGAAAAATTAAACATGTGCTACAAAACGCCGTCAGTAGCAAGGTCCACCTAACCACCGATGCGTGGATCAGTAAGCATGGACAGGGACGATACCTTTCCCTCACTGCCCATTGGGTAAATGTTGTGGAGCCGGGTACAGATCTTGAGAGTGGCGCTGTACGTGTTCTGCCAACTCCAAGGATTGCAGGAATCCAGTCTGTACACATTGACTCCTCCTCATACTCCAGTTTCTCTGAATCAGCGCTGCAGGAGCCGTCACGGTCTACCTCCACATCGACTCGTGAACGGTTACCTGTTATGATGACCGATATGAGCACAGCCATGGCCAAACGTCAACAGGCCGTATTAAAATTAATTTCTTTGGGGAATCGAAGCCACACAGCGCAGGAGCTCTGGAATGCCATCAAGCAGCAGAGCGACGTGTGGTTTGTGCGAGTGAATCTCCAGCCAGGCATGGTAGTGTGTGACAATGGCCGAAATCTGGTGGCAGCTCTGGGCCTAGGCAACCTCACTCACATCCCATGTCTGGCACATGTGCTCAACTTGGTCGTGCAGAGTTTTTTGAGGAACTATCCGGATCTTGATGCACTGATTCACAATGTCCGCATAGAGTGCGCTCACTTGCGGCGTTCCAGCAACGCAAGATTGTGCATTGCAGCTCTGCAGCGCCGATTACGTCTTCCGGAGCATCGCATCATATGTGACCTACCCACCAGGTGGAATTCAACGTTACATATGTTGGAGATGTTGTGTGAGCAGCAGGCAGCAGTAATGGAGTACCAGCTGCAGCAGGCGCAAACAAGTCGCAGTGCGCGCCGTTCACACTTCACCACCACTGAGTGGGCCTCTATGAAGGACATTTGCCACGTTTTGCGTGCCTTCGATTATTCCACGCGGATGGCGAGTGCAGATGATGCACTAGTCAGCATGACTAACCCCCTTATCTGTCTGCTTGAAAAAACACTACAAGCACTAAGGGACGAGGTTTTGGAAGAGGTGGAGGATGAGGAGTCACAAATGCCATCTGCTTCTCTACAGTCTGCACAACGTGGTTCCTCACAATGGCCTAGGCAGGGGACACTTTGTGAGGAGGATGAGGAGGAGTCAATGGAGGAGGAAGACATCTGTCCAGAGGAGGGAGGTACACAATGCTCTAGTAGTCAGTATCTAGAGCGAGGGTGGGGTGATGCAGAGCAGGCAGACATCACGCCTCAAGAAGGGGACAACGTTTCTTGGCCAGTTGGCAGTCTGCAGCACATGGTTGATTTCATGCTGCAGTGCCTGAGAAACGACCGCCGCATCGCCCACATTTTCAACACGGCTGATTACTGGGTGTCCACCCTCCTAGATCCTCGCTACCGGGACAACTTACAAAGCCTCATAACACCGTTGAACCGGGAGCGTAAAATGCGGGAGTACCAAGACGCACTGGTGCATTCCATCATGTTCTTCATTCCAACCGAGAGCAGTGCTGATAGTGCTTTGCAAAGCAGCTCAGTGCGACGAGGCAGTGGAGGAAGCTCTGCACAAAGAGGGAGCAGAAGCGGCGCCTCAGCACAAGGCAAGACCAGTATGGCCCAATTGTGGCAAAGTTTTGTGTCCCCGCCGCCACAAATATCTACACCATTACAGACGGCTCCAGTCAGCAGGAGGCAACGTTTCCGTCAGATAGTGACAGAATACATGTCTTGCCCTCTCAGTGTACTCCCAGACGGCTCTTCTCCCTTCAAGTTTAGAGTCTGTAAGCTGGATACATGGCTAGAGCTTAGCCAGTATGCATTGGAGGTGCTAGCTTGCCCTGCTGCTAGTGTATTATTGGAACGTGTCTTTAGTGCCGCAGGTGGTGCACTAACAGATCGTCGCATGCGACTATCCTCCGATAACGTTGACCGGCTTACTTTTCTCAAAATGAACAAGGCCTGGATCTCGCATGAATTTGCCAGTCAACTTCCAGAATAAATAATTGATTGGCAACAGTATCCAGGTTTCCTGTTGTGTTCATGTTTCTACCACCTGAACTGTAATCCCTGAGCTCCAACACCGCCAGTTGCTGCTCAGAAGTGCCGTCTGCACAGTCAACGCTTGCTTCAGTGTTATTGGGGTTCAGTAACGTCAGCTGCTCCCCAGCTGTGTGTCCGTTAAATTTTCCTGCTCTGTCCACATCCACTGTACTACTTATTTAAAACTTGCTCCAATTACACCTCTGTCTCCTCTGTTTTTAGTATTTACCCTGGGCTGCAATACCGCTAGTAGCTGCTCAGAAGTGCCGTCTGTACAGTCAACACTTGCTGCCGTGTTATTGGGGTTCAGTAACGTCAGCTGTTCCCCTGCTGTGCGTACGGCAATTTCTCCTGCTCTGTACACATTCACAATATTACAGATTTTAAAGTTGCTCCAATTACACCTCTGGCTCCTCTGTTTTCAGTATTATCCCTGAGCTCCAACAACGCCAGTTGGCGCTCAGAAGTGCTGTTTGCACAGTCAACACTTGCTGCCATGTTATTGGGGTTCAGAAACGTCAGCAGTTCCCCTGCTGTGCGTACGGCAATTTCTCCTGCTCTCTCCACATTCACACTACTACAGATTTTAAAGTTGCTCCCTTTACAACTCTGGCTCCTCTCTTTTCAGTATTATCCCTGAGCTCCAACACCGCCAGTTGGTGCTCAGAAGTGCTGTTTGCACAGTCAACACTTGCTGCCGCGTTATTGGGGTTCAGTAACGTCAGCTGTTCCCCTGCTGTGCGTACGGCAATTTCTCCTGCTCTGGCAACATTCACACTACTACAGATTTTAAAGTTGCTCCAATTACACCTCCGGCTCCTCTGTTTACAGTATTATCCCTGAGCTCCAACGCCGCCAGTTGGCGCTCAGAAGTACTGTTTGCACAGTCAACACTTTCTGCCATGTTATTGGGGTTCAGTAACGTCAGCTGTTCCCCAGCTGTGCGTACGGCAATTTCTCCTGCTCTGTCCACATTCACACTACTACAGATTTTAAAGTTGCTCCAATTACAACTCTGGCTCCTCTGTTTTCAGTATTATCCCTGAGCTTCAACACCGCCAGTCGGCGCTCAGAAGTGCTGTTTGCACAGTCAACACTTGCTGCCGTGTTATTGGGGTTCAGTAATATCAGCTGTTCCCCTGCTGTGCGTACGGCAATTTCTCCTGCTCTGTCCACATTCACACTACTACAGATTTTAAAGTTGCTCCAATTACACCTCTGGCTTCTCTGTTTTCAGTATTATCCCTGAGCTCCAACACCGCCAGTTTGGGCTCAGAAGTGCTGTTTGCACAGTCAACACTTGCTGCCGTGTTATTGGGGTCCAGTAATGTCAGCTGTTCCCCTGCTGTGCGTACGGCAATTTCTCCTGCTCTGTCCACATTCACACTATTACAGATTTTAAAGTTGCTCCAATTACACCTCTGGCTCCTCTGTTTTCAGTATTATCCCTGAGCTCCAACACCGCCAGTTGGCGCTCAGAAGTGCTGCATGAACAGTCAACACTTGCTGCCATGTTATTCGGGTTCAGTAAGGTCAGCTGTTCCCCTGCTGTGCGTATGGCAATTTCTCCTGCTCTGTCCACATTCACACTACTACAGATTTTAAAGTTGCTCCAATTACAACTCTGGCTCCTCTGTTTTCAGTATTATCCCTTAGCTCCAACACCGCCAGTTGGCGCTCAGAAGTGCTGTTTGCACAGTCAACACTTGCTGCCGTGTTATTGGGGTTCAGTAACGTCAGCTGTTCCCCTGCTGTGCGTACGGCAATTTCTCCTGCTCTGTCCACATTCACACTACTACAGATTTTAAAGTTGCTCCAATTACACCTCTGGCTCCTCTGTTTTCAGTATTATCCCTGAGCTCCAACACCGCCAGTTGGCGCTCAGAAGTGCTGTTTGCACAGGCAACACTTGCTGCCATGTTATTGGGGTTCAGTAATGTCAGCTGTTCCCCTGTTGTGCGTACGGCAATTTCTCCTGCTCTGTTCACATTCAAAATACTACTGATTTTAAAGTTGCTCCAATTACACCTCAGGCTCCTCTGTTTTCAGTATTATCCCTGAGCTTCAACACCACCAGTTGGCGCTCAGAAGTGCTGTTTGCACGGTCAGCAATTGCTGCCATGTTATTGGGGTTCAGTAACGTCAGCTGTTCCCCTGCTGTGCGTACTGCAATTTCTTCTGCTCTGTCCACATTCACACTACTACAGATTTTAAAGTTGCTCCAATTACACCTCTGGCTCCTCTGTTTTCAGTATTAACCCTGAGCTCCAACACCGCCAGTTGGCGCGCAGAAGTGCTGTTTGCACAGTCAACACTTGCTGCCGTGTTATTGGGGTTCAGTAACGTCAGCTGCTCCCCTGCTGTGCGTACAGCATTTTCTCCTGCTCTGTCCACATTCGCACTACTTCAGATTTTAAAGTTGCACCAATGACACCTCTGGCTCCTCTGTTTTCAGTATTATCCCTGAGCTCCAACACCGCCAGATAGCACTCAGAAGTGCTGTTTGCACAGTCAACACTAGCTGCCGTGTTATTGGGGTTCAGTAACGTCAGCTGTTCCCCAGCTGTGCGTACGGCAATTTCTCCTGCTTTGTCTACATTAACAAAACAACAGATTTTAAAGTTGCTCCAATTACACCTATGGCTTCTCTGTTTTCAGTATTATCCCTGAGCTCCAACACCGCCAATTGGTGCTCAGAAGTGCTGTTTGCACAGTCAACACTTGCTGCCGTGTTATTGGGGTTCAGTAACGTCAGCTGTTCCCCTGCTGTGCGTACGGCAACTTCTCCTGCTCTGTCCACATTCGCACTACTACAGATTTTAAAGTTGCTCCAATTACACCTCTGGCTCCTCTGTTTTCAGTATTATCCCTGAGCTCCAACACCTCCAGTTGGCACTCAGAAGTGCTGCCTGAAAAGTCAACACTTGCTGCCGTGTTATTGGGGTACAGTAACGTCAGCTGTTCCCCTGCTGTGCGTACGGCAATTTCTCCTGCTCTGTCCACATTCACACTACTACAGATTTTAAAGTTGCTCCAATTACACCTCTGGCTCCTCTGTTTTAAGTATTATCCCTGAGCTCGAACACCGCCAGTTGGCGTTCAGAAGTGCTGTTTGCACAGTCAACACTTGCTGCCGTGTTATTGGGGTTCAGTAACGTCAGCTGTTCCCCTGCTGTGCGTACGGCAATTTCTCCTGCTCTGTCCACATTCACACTACTACAGATTTTAAAGTTGCTCCAATTACACCTCTGGCTCCTCTGTTTTCAGTATTATCCCTGAGCTCCAACACCGCCAGATGGCGATCAGAAGTGCTGCTTGCACACTCAACACTTGCTGCCGTGTTATTGGGGTTCAGTAACGTCAGCTGTTCCCCAGCTGTGCGTACGGCAATTTCTCCTGCTCTGTCCACATTCACAAACCAACAGATTTTAAAGTTGCTCCAATTACACCTATGGCTTCTCTGTTTTCAGTATTATCCCTGAGCTTCAACAGCGCCAATTGGCGCTCAGAAGAGCCGTTTGCACAGTCAACACTTGCTGCCGTGTTATTGGGGTTAAGAAACGTCAGCTGTTCCCCTGCTGTGAGTACGGCAATTTCTCCTGCTCTGTCCACATTCACACTACTACAGATTTTAAAGTTGCTCAAGTTACACCCCTGGCTCCTCTGTTTTCAGTATTATCCCTGAGCTCCAACACCGCCAGTTGGCGCTCAGAAGTGCTATTTGCACAGTCAACACTTGCTGCCGTGTTATTGGGGTTCAGTAACGTCAGCTGTTCCCCAGCTGTGCGTATGGCAATTTCTCCTGCTCTGTCCACATTCGCACTACTACAGATTTTAAAGTTGCTCCAATTACACCTCTGGCTCCTCGGTTTTCAGTATTATTCCTGAGCTCCAACACCTCCAGTTGGCGCTCAGAAGTGCGGCCTGAACAGTCAACACTTGCTGCCGTGTTATTGGGGTACAGTAACGTCAGCTGTTCCCCTGCTGTGCGTACGGCAATTTCTCCTGCTCTGTGCACATTCACACTACTACAGATTTTAAAGTTGCTCCAATTACACCTCTGGCTCCTCTGTTTTCAGTATTATCGCTGAGCTCCAACAATGCCAGTTTGCGCTCAGAAGTGCTGCATGAACAGTCAACACTTGCTGCCGTGTTATTGGGGTTCAGTAACGTCAGCTGTTCCCCTGCTGTGCGTACGGCAATTTCTCCTGCTCTGTCCACATTCACACTACTACAGATTTTAAAGTTGCTCCAATTACACCTCTGGCTCCTCTGTTTTCAGTATTATCCCTGAGCTCCAACACCGCCAGATGGCACTCAGAAGTGCTGTTTGCACACTCAACACTTGCTGCCGTGTTATTGGGGTTCAGTAACGTCAGCTGTTCCCCAGCTGTGCGTACGGCAATTTCTCCTGCTCTGTCCACATTCACAAAACAACAGATTTTAAAGTTGCTCCAAATACACCTATGGCTTCTCTGTTTTCAGTATTATCCCTGAGCTCCAACACCGCCAATTGGTGCTCAGAAGTGCTGTTTGCACAGTCAACACTTGCTGCCGTGTTATTGGGGTTCAGTAACGTCAGCTGTTCCCCTGCTGTGCGTACGGCAACTTCTCCTGCTCTGTCCACATTCGCACTACTACAGATTTTAAAGTTGCTCCAATGACACCTCTGGCTCCTCTGTTTTCAGTATTATCCCTGAGCTCCAACACCGCCAGTTGACGCTCAGAAGTGCTGTTTGCACAGTCAACACTTGCTGCCGTGTTATTGGGTTTCAGTAATGTCAGCTGTTCCCCTGCTGTGCGTTCGGCAATTTCTCCTGCTCTGTCCACATTCACACCACTACAGATTTTAAAGTTGCTCCAATTACACCTCTGTCTCCTCTGTTTTCAGTATTATCCCTGAGCTCCAACACCGCCAGTTGGCGTTCAGAAGTGCTGTTTGCACAGTCAACACTTGCTGCAGTGTTATTGGGGTACAGTAACGTCAGCTGTTCCCCTGCTGTGCGTACGGCAATTTCTCCTGCTCTGTCCACATTCACACTACTACAGATTTTAAAGTTGCTCCAATTACACCTTTGGCTCCTCTGTTTCCAGTATTATCCCTGAGCTCCCACACCGCCAGATGGCGCTCAGAAGTACTGTTTGAACAGATAACACTTGCTGCCGTGTTATTGGGGTTCAGTAATGTCAGCTGTTCCCCAGCTGTGCGTACGGCAATATATCCTGCTCTGTCCACATTCACAAAACAACAGATTTTAAAGTTGCTCCAATTACACCTATGGCTTCTCTGTTTTCAGTATTATCCCTGATCTCCAACACCGCCAATTGGCGCTCAGAAGTGCAGTTTGCACAGTCAACACTTGCTGCCGTGTTATTGGGGTTCCGTAACGTCAGCTGTTCCCATGCTGTGCGTACGGCAATTTCTCCTGCTCTGTCCACATTCACACTACTACAGATTTTAAAGTTGCTCCAATTACACCTCAGGCTCCTCTGTTTTCAGTATTATCCCTGAGCTTCAACACCACCAGTTGGGGCTCAGAAGTGCTGTTTGCACAGTCAACACTTGCTGCAGTGTAATTGGGTTCAGTAACGTCAGCTGTTCCCCTGCTGTGCCAATGGCAATTTCTCCTGCTCTGTCCACATTCACACTACTACAATTTTTAAAGTTGCTCCAATTACACCTTTGGCTCCTCTGTTTTCAGTATTATCCCTGAGCTCCAACACCGTTAGATGGTGCTCAGAAGTTCTGTTTGCACAGATAACACTTGCTGCCGTGTTATTGGGGTTCAGTAATGTCAGCTGTTCCCCAGCTGTGCGTACGGCAATTTATCCTACTCTGTCCACATTCACAAAACAACAGATTTTAAAGTTGCTCCAATTACACATATGGCTTCTCTGTTTTCAGTATTATCCCTGAGCTCCAACACCGCCAATTGGCGCTCAGAAGTGCAGTTTGCACAGTCAACACTTGCTGCCGTGTTATTGGGGATCAGTAACGTCAGCTGTTCCTCTGCTGTGCGTACGGCAATTTCTCCTGCTCTGTCCACATTCACACTACTACAGATTTTAAAGTTTCTCCAATTACACCTCTGGCTCCTCTGTTTTCAGTATTATCCCTGAGCTCCAACACCGCCAGATGGCGCTCAGAAGTGCTGTTTGCACAGTCAACACTTGCTGCCCTGTTATTGGGGTTCAGTAACGTCAGCTGTTCCCCTGCTGTGCGTACGGCAATTTATCCTGCTCTGTCCACATTCACAAAACAACAGATTTTAAAGTTGCTCCAATTACACCTATGGCTTCTCTGTTTTCAGTATTATCCCTGAGCTCTAACACTGCCAATTGGTGCTCAGAAGTGCAGTTTGCACAGTCAACACTTGCTGCCGTGTTATTGGGGATCAGTAACGTCAGCTGTTCCCCAGCTGTGCGTACGGCAATTTCTCCTGCTCTGTCCACATTCACACTACTACAGATTTTAAAGTTGCTCCAATTACACCTCTGGCTCCTCAGTTTTCAGTATTATCCCTGAGCTCCAACACCTCCAGTTGGCGCTCAGAATTGCTGCCTGAACAGTCAACACTTGCTGCCGTGTTATTGGGGTTCAGTAACGTCAGCTGTTCCCCTGCTGTGCGTATGGCAATTTCTCCTGCTCTGTCCACATTCACACTACTACAGATTTTAAAGTTCTCAAATTAAACCTCTGGCTCATCTGTTTTCAGTATTATCCCTGATCTCCAACACTGCCAGTTGGCGCTCAGAAGTGCTGTTTGCACAGTCAACACTTGCTGCCGTGTTATTGGGGTTCAGTAATGTCAGCTGTTCCCCTGCTGTACGTACGGCAATTTCTCTTGCTCTGTCCACATTCGCACTACTTCAGATTTTAAAGTTGCTCCAATTACACCTCTGGCTCCTCTGTTTTCAGTATTATCCCTGAGCTCCAACACCGCCAGTTGGCGCTCAGAAGTGCTGTTTGCACAGTCAACACTTGCTGCCGTCTAATAGGGGTTCAGTAACGTCAGCTGTTCCTCTGCTGTGCGTACGGCAATTTCTCCTGCTCTGTCCACATTCACACTACTACAGATTTTAAAGTTGCTCCAATTACACCTCTGGCTCCTCTGTTTTCAGTATTAACCCTGAGCTTCAACACCGCCAGTTGGCGCTCAGAAGTGCTGCCTGCACAGTCAACACTTGCTGCCGTGTTATAGGGGTTCAGTAACGTCAGCTGTTCCCTGCTGTGCGTATGGCAATTTCTCCTGCTCTGTCCACATTCACACTACTACAGATTTTAAAGTTGCTCCAATTACACCTCTGGCTCCTCTGTTTTCAGTATTATCCCTGAGCTCCAACACCGCCAGTTGGCGCTCAGAAGTGCTCTTTGCACAGCAAACACTTGCTGCCGTGTTATTGGGGTTCAGTAACGTCAGCTGTTCCCCTGCTGTGCGTACGGCAATTTCTCCTGCTCTGTCCACATTCACACTACTACAGATTTTAAAGTTGCTCCAATTACACCTCTGGCTCCTCTGTTTTCAGTATTATCCCTGAGCTCCAACACCGCCAGTTGGCGCTCAGAAGTGCTGTTTGCACAGTCAACACTTGCTGCTGTGCTATTGGGGTTCAGCAACGTCAGCTGTTCCCCTGCTGTGCGTACGGCAATTTCTCCTGCTCTGTCCACATTCACACTACTACAGATTTTAAAGTTGCTCCAATTACACCTCTGGCTCCTCTGTTTTCAGTATTATCCCTAGGCTCCAACACCGCCAGTTGGCGCTCAGAAGTGCTGTTTGCACAGTCAACACTTGCTGCTATGGTATTGGTGATCAGTAACGTCAGCTGTTCCCCTGCTGTATGTACGGCATTATCTCCTGCTCTGTCCACATTCACACTACTACAGATTTTAAAGTTGCTCCAATTACACCTATGGCTCCTCTGTTTTCAGTATTATCCCTGAGCTTCAACACCACCAGTTGGTGCTCAGAAGTGCTGATTGCACAGTCAACACTTGCTGCTATGTTATTGGGGTTCAGTAATGTCAGCTGTTCCCCTGCTTTGCGTACTGCAATTTCTTCTGCTCTGTCCACATTCACACTATTACAGATTTTAAAGTTGCTCCAATTACACCTCTGGCTCCTCTGTTTTCAGTATTATCCCTGAGCTCCAACACCGCCAGTTGGCGCTCAGAAGTGCTGTTTGCACAGTCAACACTTGCTGCTGTGCTATTGGGGTTCAGTAACGTCAGCTGTTCCCCTGCTGTACGTACGGCAATTTCTCCTGCTCTGTCCACATTCACACTACTACAGATTTTAAAGTTGCTCCAATTACACCTCTGGCTCCTCTGTTTTCAGTATTATCCCTAGGCTCCAACACCGCCAGTTGGCGCTCAGAAGTGCTGTTTGCACAGTCAACACTTGCTGCTATGGTATTGGGGATCAGTAACGTCAGCTGTTCCCCTGCTGTATGTACGGCATTATCTCCTGCTCTGTCCACATTCACACTATTACAGATTTTAAAGTTGCTCCAATTACATCTCTGGCTCCTCTGTTTTCAGTATTATAACTGAGCTCCAACACCGCCAGTTGGCACTCAGAAGTGCTGTTTGCACGGTCAACACTTGCTGCCGTGTTATTGGGGTTCAGTAACGTCAGCTGTTCGCCTGCTGTAAGTACGGCAATTTCTCCTGTTCTGTCCACATTCGCACTACTTCAGATTTTAAAGTTGCTCCAATTACACCTCTGGCTCCTCTGTTTTCAGTATTATCCCTGAGCTCCAACACCACCAGTTGGCGCTCAGAAGTGCTGTTTGCACAGTCAACACTTGCTGCCGTGTTATTGGGGTTCAGTAACGTCGCTGTTCCCCTGCTGTGCGTACGGCAATTTCTCCTGCTCTGTCCACATTCACACTACTACAGATTTTAAAGTTGCTCCAATTACACCTCTGGCTCCTCTGTTTTCAGTATTATCCCTGAGCTCCAACACCGCCAGTTGGCGCTCAGAAGTGCTGCCTGCACAGTCAACACTTGCTGCCGTGTTATTGGGGTTCAGTAACGTCAGCTGTTCCCCTGCTGTGCATACGGCAATTTCTCCTGCTCTGTCCACATTCACACTACTACAGATTTTAAAGTTGCTCCAATTACACCTCTGGCTCCTCTGTTCTCAGTATTATCCCTGAGCTCCAACACTGCCAGTTGGTGCTCAGAAGTGCTGTTTGCACAGTCAACACTTGCTGCCGTGTTATTGGGGTTCAGTAACGTCAGCTGTTCTCCTGCTATGCGTACGGCAATTTCTCCTGCTCTGTCCACATTCACACTACTATAGATTTTAAAGTTGCTCCAATTACACCTCTGGCTCCTCTGTTTTCAGTATTATCCCTGAGCTCCAACACCGCCAGTTGGCGCTCAGAAGTGCTGTTTGCACAGGCAACACTTGCTGCCGTGTTATTGGGGTTCAGTAACGTCAGCTGTTCCCCTGCTGTGCGTACGGCAATTTCTACTGCTCTGTCCACATTCACACTACTACAGATTTTAAAGTTGCTCCAATTACACCTCTGGCTCCTCTGTTTTCAGTATTATCCCTGAGCTTCAACACCGCCAGTTGGCGCTCAGAAGTGCTGTTTGCACAGTCAACACTTGCTGCCATGTTATTGGGGTTCAGAAACGTCAGCTGTTCCCCTACTGTGCGTACTGCAATTTCTTCTGCTCTGTCCACATTCACACTTCTACAGATTTTAAAGTTGCTCCAATTACACCTCTGGCTCCTCTGTTTTCAGTATTATCCCTGAGCTCCAACACCACCAGTTGGCGATCAGAAGCGCTGTTTGCACAGTCAACACTTGCTGCCATGTTATTGGGGTTCAGTAACGTCAGCTGTTCCCCTGCTGTGCGTACGGCAATTTCTCTTGCTCTGTCCACATTCGCACTACTTCAGATTTTAAAGTTGCTCCAATTACACCTCTGGCTCCTCTGTTTTCAGTATTATCCCTGAGCTCCAACACCGCCAGTTGGCGCTCAGAAGTGCTGTTTGCACAGTCAACACTTGCTGCCGTGTTATTGGGGTTCAGTCACGTCAGCTGTTCCCCTGCTGTGCCTATGGCAATTTCTCCTGCTCTGTCCACATTCACACTACTACAGATTTTAAATTTGCTCCAATTACACCTCTGGCTCCTCTGTTTTCAGTATTATCCCTGATCTCCAAGACCGCCAGTTGGCTCTCAGAAGTGCTGTTTGCACAGTCAACACTTGCTGCCGTGCTCTTGGGGTTCAGTAACGTCAGCTGTTCCCCTGCTGTGCATATGGCAATTTCTCCTGCTCTGTCCACATTCACACTACTACAGATTTTAAAGTTGCTCCAATTACACCTCTGGCTCCTCTGTTTTCAGTATTATCCCTGAGCTCCAACACCGCCAGTTGGCGCTCAGAAGTGCTGTTTGCACAGTCAACACTTGCTGCCATGTTATTGGGGTTCAGTAACGTCAGCTGTTCCCCTGCTGTGCGTACGGCAATTTCTCTTGCTCTGTCCACATTCGCACTACTTCAGATTTTAAAGTTGCTCCAATTACACCTCTGGCTCCTCTGTTTTCAGTATTATCCCTGAGCTCCAACACCGCCAGTTGGCGCTCAGAAGTGCTGTTTGCACAGTCAACACTTGCTGCCGTGTTATTGGGGTTCAGTCACGTCAGCTGTTCCCCTGCTGTGCCTATGGCAATTTCTCCTGCTCTGTCCACATTCACACTACTACAGATTTTAAATTTGCTCCAATTACACCTCTGGCTCCTCTGTTTTCAGTATTATCCCTGATCTCCGAGACCGCCAGTTGGCGCTCAGAAGTGCTGTTTGCACAGTCAACACTTGCTGCCGTGCTCTTGGGGTTCAGTAACGTCAGCTGTTCCCCTGCTGTGCATATGGCAATTTCTCCTGCTCTGTCCACATTCACACTACTACAGATTTTAAAGTTGCTCCAATTACACCTCTGGCTCCTCTATTTTCAGTATTATCCCTGAGCTCCAACACCGCCAGTTGGCGCTCAGAAGTGCTGTTTGCACAGTCAACACTTGCTGCCGTGTTATTGGGGTTCAGTAACGTCAGCTGTTCCCCTGCTGTGCGTACGGCAATTTCTCCTGCTCTGTCCACATTCACACTACTACAGATTTTAAAGTTGCTCCAATTACACCTCTGGCTCCTCTGTTTTCAGTATTATCCCTGAGCTTCAACACCGCCAGTTGGCGCTCAGAAGTGCTGTTTGCACAGTCAACACTTGCTGCCATATTATTGTGGTTCAGAAACGTCAGCTGTTCCCCTGCTGTGCGTACTGCAATTTCTTCTGCTCTGTCCACATTCACACTACTACAGATTTTAAAGTTGCTCCAATTACAGCTCTGGCTCCTCTGTTTTCAGTATTATCCCTGAGCTCCAACACCGCCAGTTGGCGATCAGAAGTGCTGCCTGCACATTCAACACTTGCTGCCGTGTTATAGGGGTCCAGTAACGTCAGCTGTTCCCCTGCAGTGCGTACGACAAATTCTCCTGCTCTGTCCACATTCACACTACTACAGATTTTAAAGTTGCTCCAATTACACCTCTGGCTCCTCTGTTTTCAGTACTATCCCTGAGCTCCAACACCGCCAGTTGGCGCTCAGAAGTGCTGTTTGCACAGTCAACACATGCTGCCGTGTTACTGGGGTTCAGTAACGTCAGCTGTTCCCCTGCTGTGCATACGGAAATTTCTCCTGCTCTGTCCACATTCGCACTACTTCAGATTTTAAAGTTGCTCCAATTACACCTCTGACTCCTCTGCTTTCAGTATTATCCCTGAGCTCCAACACCGCCAGTTGGCGCTCAAAAGTGCTGTTTGCACAGTCAACACTTGCTGCCGTGTTATTGGTGTTCAGTAACGTCAGCTGTTCCCCTGCTGTGCGTACGGCAATTTCTCCTGCTCTGTCCACATTCACACTACTACAGATTTTAAAGTTGCTCCAATTACACCTCTGGCTCCTCTGTTTTCAGTATTATCCCTGAGCTCCAACACCGCCAGTTGGAGCTCAGAAGTGCTGTTTGCACAGTCAACACTTGCTGCCGTCTAATAGGGTTCAGTAGCGTCAGCTGTTCCCCTGCTGTGCGTACGGCAATTTCTCCTGCTCTGTCCACATTCACACTACTACAGATTTTAAAGTTGCTCCAATTACACCTCTGGCTCCTCTGTTTTCAGTATTATCCCTGAGCTCGAACACCGCCAGTTGGCGCTCAGAAGTGCTCTTTGCACAGTAAACACTTGCTGCCATGGTATTGGGGTTCAGTAACGTCAGCTGTTCCCCTGCTGTACGTACGGCATTATCTCCTGCTCTGTCCACATTCACACAACTACAGATTTTAAAGTTGCTCCATTTACACCTCTGGCTCCTCTGTTTTCGGTAGTATCCCTGAGCTCCAACACCGCCAGTTGGCGCTCAGAAGTGCTGTTTGCACAGTCAACACTTGCTGCCGTGTTATTGGGGTTCAGTAACGTCAGCTGTTCCCCTTCTGTGCAAACGGCAATTTCTCCTGCTCTGTCCACATTCACACTACTACAGATTTTAAAGTTGCTCCAATTACACCTCTGGCTCCTCTGTTTTCAGTATTAACCCTGAGCTCCAACACCGCCAGTTGGCAATCAGAAGTGCTGTTTGCACAGTCAACACTTGCTGCTGTGTTATTGGGGTTCAGTAACGTCAGCTGTTCCCCTGCTGTGCGTACGGCAATTTCTCCTGCTCTGTCCACATTCACACTACTACAGATTTTAAAGTTGCTCCAATTATACCTCTGGCTCCTCTGTTTTCAGTATTATACCTAAGCTCCAACACCGCCAGTTGGCGCTCAGAAGTGCTGTTTACACAGTCAACACTTTCTGCCATGGTATTGGGGTTCAGTAATGTCAGCTGTTCCCCTGCTGTACGTACGGCATTATCTCCTGCTCTGTCCACATTCACACTACTACAGATTTTAAAGTTGCTCCAATTACACCTCTGGCTCCTCTGTTTTCAGTATTATCCCTGAGCTTCAACACCACCAGTTGGTGCTCAGAAGTGCTGTTTGCACAGTCAACACTTGCTGCTATATCATTGGTGTTCAGTAATGTCAGCTGTTCCCCTGCTTTGCGTACTGCAATTTCTTCTGCTCTGTCCACATTCACACTACTACAGATTTTAAAGTTTGTCTAATTACTAGAGATGAGCGTTGTTCTACTCGAACTGTTCGCCAATCTCAAATTCGAGCTGTTTTGGGCGGTGTTCGAGCCGTTCGGCGAATACGAACAATTTGAGAAAAAATCGGCTGTTCGAGGTTATGTTCGATAACTGTTCGTGCACCAAAATCATAACTGAATTTTTTCTCAGTAATGATGAAAATTAATGTTAATACGCAGTTTGAGTGTACAGCGGGGTGGGGGGAGGGGCAGGGGATGGATCTCTGCAGGAACAATGAAGATCTCCATTTTTTTTTTCTCTTTCCCGCATTTACAGTGGGGAGGTGCAATCTGTCAGCCTATCAGCAGCGCACACACGGAGCGAAGTGCTTTTTTTCACACAAGCAAGGGCATGTGTCATTGGCAGTGTATGTCACATGTCCTTGCCCTATAAGACCAAGCCATTTTCCCCGTCGCCACCATTTTCTCACTGCTGCAGCTGCGTGTTAGATGGCACCGCTGTTGCTGTGTGCGCTATATCTTGTTAATTTCAAGCCAATTTTCGCACAAATCTACAGATAGCTTGGGAGTAGGGAACAGTTGTGATTGCAGTCCTTTTAAGGACTAGGTTACAGCATTTCCTACGACTTTTATCAGGCAGGTCTGTGCTCTTAAATAGATAGATTGTGGGAGTAAAGACTAATTGTAATTGGAGTCCTTTTCAGGACTAGGTTACATCAGTTCCTATCAGTTTTTGCCAGGCAGGTCTGTGCCAGTGCTGTGCAAGTTTTTTTCACAGCATTTGGCTGAATCTAGCAAAGCTAATCCTTTTTGGCCTATTGCAGAGTGTGTTAGTCAGTGGAGTAGCCTATCTGTGTTGCAAGATATACCACCTTTGTATAGAATACCAATTTTTTAACTGCACCTAGTGAAGTAAAATCTTTTGGGCATAGCATCATTCTATTAGTCCATCTATACTGACCTCCATCAGGTTGCAAATTGAATATAATTTTTTTCTGCATCTAGCTCTGAAAAAATATTGGGCTTCTAGCTGTGTGTGGGACTTGTTGTATTAGTCCATCTATACTGACCTCCATCAGGTTGCAAACTGCATATATTTTTTTCTTCATCTACCTCTGAAAAAATATTGGGCTTCTAGCTGTGTGTGGGACTTGTTCTATTAATCCATCTATACAGACCTCCATCAGGTTGCAAACTGAATATATTTTTTTCTGCATCTACCTCTGAAAAAATATTGGGCTTCTAGCTGTGTGTGGTACTTGTTCTATTAATCCATCTATACAGACCTCCATCAGGTTGCAAACTGAATATATTTTTTTCTGCATCTACCTCTGAAAAAATATTGGGCTTCTAGCTGTGTGTGGGACTTGTTGTATTAGTCCATCTATACTGACCTCCATCAGGTTGCAAACTGAATATATTTTTTTCTGCATCTACCTCTGAAAAAATATTGGGCTTCTAGCTGTGTGTGGGACTTGTTCTATTAATCCATCTATACAGACCTCCATCAGGTTGCAAACTGAATATATTTTTTTCTGCATCTACCTCTGAAAAAATATTGGGCTTCTAGCTGTGTGTGGGACTTGTTGTATTAGTCCATCTATACTGACCTCCATCAGGTTGCAAACTGAATATATTTTTTTTTGCATCTACCTCTGAAAAAATATTGGGCTTCTAGCTGTGTGTGGGACTTGTTGTATTAGTCCATCTATACAGACCTCCATCAGGTTGCAAACTGAATATATATTTTTTTGCATCTACCTCTGAAAAAATATTGGGCTTCTAGCTGTGTGTGGGACTTGTTGTATTAGTCCATCTATACTGACCTCCATCAGGTTGCAAACTGAATATATTTTTTTCTGCATCTACCTCTGAAAAAATATTGGGCTTCTAGCTGTGTGTGGGACTTGTTCTATTAATCCATCTATACAGACCTCCATCAGGTTGCAAACTGAATATATTTTTTTCTGCATCTTCCTCTGAAAAAATATTGGGATTCTAGCTGTGTGTGGGACTTGTTGTATTAGTCCATCTATACTGACCTCCATCAGGTTGCAAACTGAATATATTTTTTTCTGCATCTACCTCTGAAAAAATATTGGGCTTCTAGCTGTGTGTGGGACTTGTTGTATTAGTCCATCTATACAGACCTCCATCAGGTTGCAAACTGAATATATTTTTTTCTGCATCTACCTCTGAAAAAATATTGGGCTTCTAGCTGTGTGTGGGACTTGTTGTATTAGTCCATCTATACTGACCTCCATCAGGTTGCAAACTGAATATATTTTTTTCTGCATCTACCTCTGAAAAAATATTGGGCTTCTAGCTGTGTGTGGGACTTGTTCTATTAATCCATCTATACAGACCTCCATCAGGTTGCAAACTGAATATATTTTTTTCTGCATCTACCTCTGAAAAAATATTGGGCTTATAACTGTGTGTGGGACTTGTTGTATTAGTCCATCTATACTGACCTCCATCAGGTTGCAAACTGAATATATATTTTTCTGCATCTACCTCTGAAAAAATATTGGGCTTCTAGCTGTGTGTGGGACTTGTTGTATTAGTCCATCTATACTGACCTCCATCAGGTTGCAAACTGAATATATTTTTTTCTGCATCTACCTCTGAAAAAATATTGGGCTTCTAGCTGTGTGTGGGACTTGTTGTATTAGTCCATCTATACAGACCTCCATCAGGTTGCAAACTGAATATATTTTTTTCTGCATCTACCTCTGAAAAAATATTGGGCTTCTAGCTGTGTGTGGGACTTGTTGTATTAGTCCATCTATACTGACCTCCATCAGGTTGCAAACTGAATATATTTTTTTCTGCATCTACCTCTGAAAAAATATTGGGCTTCTAGCTGTGTGTGGGACTTGTTCTATTAATCCATCTATACAGACCTCCATCAGGTTGCAAACTGAATATATTTTTTTCTGCATCTACCTCTGAAAAAATATTGGGCTTCTAGCTGACTGTGGGACTTGTTGTATTAGTCCATCTATACTGACCTCCATCAGGTTGCAAACTGAATATATTTTTTTCTGCATCTACCTCTGAAAAAATATTGGGCTTCTAGCTGTGTGTGGGACTTGTTCTATTAATCCATCTATACAGACCTCCATCAGGTTGCAAACTGAATATATTTTTTTCTGCATCTACCTCTGAAAAAATATTGGGCTTCTAGCTGTGTGTGGGACTTGTTGTATTAGTCCATCTATACTGACCTCCATCAGGTTGCAAACTGAATATATTTTTTTCTACATCTACCTCTGAAAAAATATTGGGCTTCTAGCTGTGTGTGGGACTTGTTCTATTAATCCGTCTATACAGACCTCCATCAGGTTGCAAACTGATTATATTTTTTTCTACATCTACCTCTGAAAAAATATTGGGCTTCTAGCTGTGTGTGGGATTGTTGTATTAGTCCATCTATACTGACCTCCATCAGGTTGAAAACTGAATATATTTTTTTCTGCATCTACCTCTGAAAAAATATTGGGCATCTAACTGTGTGTGGGACTTGTTGTATTAGTCCATCTATACAGACCTCCATCAGGTTGCAAACTGAATATATTTTTTTCTGCATCTACCTCTGAAAAAATATTGGGCTTCTAGCTGTGTGTGGGACTTGTTGTATTAGTCCATCTATACTGACCTCCATCAGGTTGCAAACTGAATATATTTTTTTCTGCATCTACCTCTGAAAAAATATTGGGCATCTAGCTGTGTGTGGGACTTGTTCTATTAATCCATCTATACAGACCTCCATCAGGTTGCAAACTGAATATATTTTTTTCTGCATCTACCTCTGAAAAAATATTGGGCTTCTAGCTGTGTGTGGGACTTGTTGTATTAGTCCATCTATACTGACCTCCATCAGGTTGCAAACTGAATATATTTTTTTCTGCATCTACCTCTGAAAAAATATTGGGCTTCTAGCTGTGTGTGGGACTTGTTCTATTAATCCATCTATACAGACATCCATCAGGTTGCAAACTGAATATATTTTTTTCTGCATCTACCTCTGAAAAAATATTGGGCTTCTAGCTGTGTGTGGGACTTGTTGTATTAGTCCATCTATACTGACCTCCATCAGGTTGCAAACTGAATATATTTTTTTCTGCATCTACCTCTGAAAAAATATTGTTCTTCTAGCTGTGTGTGGGACTTGTTCTATTAATCCATCTATACAGACCTCCATCAGGTTGCAAACTGAATATATTTTTTTCTGCGTCTACCTCTGAAAAAATATTTGGCCTTCTAGCAGTGTTTGGGACTTTCTCTATTAGTCCATCTATACTGACCTCCATCAGGTTGCAAATTAAAAATAATTTTTATCTGCATCTAGCTCTGAAAAAATATTTGGCCTTCTAGCAGTGTGTGGGACTTTCTCTATTAGTCCATCTATACTGACCTCCATCATTTTGCAAATTAAAAATAATTTTTATCTGCATCTAGCTCTCAAAAAATATTTGGCCTTCTAGCAGTGTGTGGGACTTTCTCTATTAGTCCATCTATACTGACCTCCATCGGGTTGCAAATTGAATATAATTTTTTTCTGCATCTAACCCAGCCAATAGTTTTGGCCTAATACCACAGTTTGGCCACTCAGCTCTGCTCGGTTCCCATCCATTGTTTTTTGTGCAAACAACTCCAGAGTTGTTAATTAGTTAACCACCAAAATGAGTGGAAAAAGGCCTGCTGCTGGTGGAAAGGGGAATAGGCGTGTTGGGAAGGGGAAAAAAGGTTGTGTCCGTGGGGTAGGTGTTAAAGCAACAGTAACATCTGCAGAAGAAAGACCATCTTCCAGCCAAACTAAAATGTCTACTTCTTTTAGCGGACAATGTGATAAGATCCCTTTCTTACGGCCACGCCAATTGCTACAAATTCCAGATGAGGCACAAAAACAGCAGGTGCTTCAACGGATATCAAGTGCTCCTTTAAGTGGGCTCTCCTCCACATCAACTTCAACATCACAAATACTCCAGTCCTCAAAGGTGTCACCCCAATCGCACTTGCTTCCTCACAGCTCCCAAATCTCCAGCTGCCCGTCTGAGTATGAGGTAGAACAGATGGTTGAGTCTGCAGAGCTGTTTACTCATACTATAGCCTGAGAATCAGAGGTCGACTCCAGCGCTTCTGTGAATCCAGACGAGAAATGATCTGCACTGATGCCCAGAATCTTTATGAGTCGGATCCAGGACCAGACGCAGAAGGATCTGACCATAATGTAGACCCTCATTCCCAAACTGTAACTCCTGTTGGTGGAGACAATGAGGAAGATGATGATAAGACTCAAATACCTGATTGGAGCGACAACTTTAGTTTTTTGTCAGGGCAGGAACAGGTTGGCTCTGAGGACGACGGGTGTGATAACGCACAGGGTGATGATGATGAGGTTGGAGATCCCACTTACTGTCAACCCACAGTCAGCCAAGAGATGAGGTCAGCAGAGGAGGTGGAGGAAGATGCTAGTGACGACGAGGTCAGGTTGCGCCTTCCTGGACAGAGACGTAGTACTGGAAGCACGTCAACAACTGCATCCTCAAACACAACTCTGCCTCTCACCACAAGTTGTGGTGGCTCTTCAGGTCGCATGGGTGCTAAGCCTTGCATAGCCTGGGCATTTTTTCAGATCGATAAAGATGAACCAAGTCGTGTTATCTGTAACATTTGTCAGCAAAAGCTAAGTAGAGGCCAAAAAATACATAGTTTGAGTACTTCATGCATGAACCGGCACATGGACATGAAGCATAAGTTGCAGTGGGAATCTCAGTGTGCTACAATGCGGCCTAGCCGGCCGGGCCAACCACCGTCTGCCATATCTTGTGCATCCGCGGCCTCTTCATCCTCTGTGACTGGGGGGACAGCAGTCACACCTGTTTTGGGGCGCAGACCTGCCACCTCTTTACCCGCAACAGCCAGCGTGATTGGCAGGTCATCATTTTCTTTGGATGTGGTAACACCAGCTGGTGTTGAGCGCTGTCCGACATCGATAGCACCACCTTTGGATCAAGGCAACCTAACATGTCCGCCTGCATCTTCCTCACAGACTGGCAGTTTGCCGGGGACACCCTTATCAACCCCGTCTAAGCACAATAGCCAGCCCTCGGTTCCTCAGATGTGGACAAGTAAAAGACCATTTCCTCCTAGCCATGAGAAAGCTAAGAGGTTGAATTTCACCATCTGCAAGTTCTTGGCTACAGAAATGCTGCCTTCCCGCCTGGTGGACACAGAGGATTTTCGAGACCTTATGTCCGTCGCAGTGCCCCAGTACCAGATGCCCAGTCGGCACTACTTCTCAAAGAAAGGTGTGCCTGCGCTCCACCAGCATGTCGCACACAACATCACCGCTTCTTTGAGAAACTCTGTGTGTGACAGGGTGCATTTCACCACAGACACTTGGACGAGTAGGCATGGACAGGGGCGTTACATGTCGCTGACTGGGCACTGGGTAACTATGGTGACAGCAGGACAAGGGGCTGCTGTCCAAGTCTTGCCGTCCCCACGAGTTGTGCGTCAATCCTCTTTATGTCAAAGTTCCTCCACTGCTTCTGCCTCCTCAACCTCCTCTCGGTCTTCCACCTGCACCCAAAGCCTGTCTGGTCATGCCACAAGTTTTCTAACTGCGCAGAAGGGATCCTGCACACCTCCTTACTATGCTGGCAGTAGGGCTCAACGTCATCAGGCGGTTTTTACATTGAAATGTCTGGGAAATGTAAGTCACACAGCTGAGGAGTTGTGGTCAGCTCTGGAGAACCAATTTCATGAATGGTTGTCTCCACTGGACCTGAAACCAGGGAAGGCCGTGTGCGACAATGCTGCAAACCTGGGTGCGGCCCTTCGCCGGGGCAATGTCACACACGTGCCTTGTATGGCTCACGTGTTGAACCTGGTTGTCCAGCAATTTTTAGCCCACTATCCCAGACTAGATGGCCTTCTGCAGAGGGCACGGTCGCTGTGTGCTCACTTTCGCCGTTCGCATCACGCAGCTCAGCGACTTACATCTCTACAGAAGTCGTTGGGCCTGCCACTTCACCGGCTAAAATGCGATGTGCCTACCCGGTGGAATTCAACTCTGCACATGTTGCAGCGACTGTGGCAGCACCGACAAGCCCTGGTGCAATACGTTCTGACGTATAGCCTGGGCCAACGAGATCCAGAGGTGGGGCAAATCACGCTGGAGGAGTGGTCTCAGATCAGGGACCTATGCACCCTTCTGCACAGTTTTGAAATGGCGACGAAGATGTTTAGTGCTGACGATGCCATTATCAGCATGACTATTCTGGTGATTTACATGCTGGAGCACATGTTAAACAGAATTCGGAGTCAGGTGGTGGCACAAGAGGAGGTGGAGGAAGTAGAGGAGGAGGAGTTTTATGCGGAAGGGCTAACATCTGCAAGGTCCAGACGGTCGGCAGCACCAAGGCGGCAGGCATGTGAGGGTGGGGGAGATGGTTTTACCAGGGCGCATGGTAGCAGCCAAACTAGTGAGGAAGGTGCAGGAGCCCAGGAAGAAGTGGAGGACGAACTGATGGAAGACTCATCAGATGAGGGAGACCTTGATCACATTTCTGTTGTGCGAGGTTGGGGGGAGAGGACAGAGGAAGGAAGCATGATTGTTACCTCGCCACCAACACAACAGGGACTTGGTGCTCGTGGATGCGCAACACACATGAGTGCCTTCTTGCTGCACTACCTGCAACATGACCCTCGAATTGTGAGAATTAGAAATAATCCTGACTACTGGGTTGCCACACTGTTAGATCCCCGGTACAAAAGTAAATTTGCAGAAATTATTCCTGCCATAGAAAGGGATGCACGCATGCAGGAGTATCAGCAGAGACTGTTGCAGAATCTTACATGTGCTTTTCCACAAACTACCAGTGGTGCACGTAGTGTATCTCACAGTTCCAACTTGCCAACCGTGGGACCGTCAAGTGTTCAGCACTCAAACCGTAACAGAACCACAGTATCTGCTGGTAACATCAATTTTGCGGAATCATTTCACCACTTTTTTAGCCCATCCTTTGCAAGGCCACAGGAGACAAGAAGTCTGACACACAGTCAACGCCTAGAGACGATGGTACAGGAGTATCTCCAAGTAAACATTGAAGCCACGACTGTGTCACTGGACCCTTGCTCTTTTTGGGCTTCCAATCTGGATAAATGGCCGGAGCTAGCCACTTACGCCTTGGAGATCTTGTCATGCCCCGCAGCCAGCGTTCTGTCTGAACGTGTGTTCAGCGCTGCTGGTGGTGTGCTGACAGATAAGCGCACGCGGCTCTCCACTGATAATGTAGACAGACTCACGTTCATAAAGATGAACAAATCATGGATCCGAAATGACTTTTCTACCCCTGTGTCATCCTGGAGAGAGTAAAAGCTTGATGATTGGTTAAAATCACCCTACCAACCGTTTTAAGCTTTCAAATTACTAATCATGTTTATCTGTATCTTGGCTGGAAAATAATTTGGTCTTTATAGCAGTGTGCAGCACTGATTCTATTAGGCCATCTATAATAAGCTCCACCAGATTTAAAATTACTAATCATGTTTATCTGTATCTTGACTGGAAAATAATTTGGGCTTTGTAGCAGTGTGCAGCACTGATCCTATTAGGCCATCTATACTAAAGCTTCACCAGATTTAAAATTAATAATAATTTTTAGCTGCATCTAGCCAGGAAAATAATTTTGGGGCTCCGAGATGCGCAAGACACATAAGTGCCTTCTTGCTGCACTACCTGCAGCATGACCCTCATATTGTCAGAATTCGAAGTAATCATGACTACTGGGTTGCCACACTCTTAGATCCCCCAAACTTTTCGATCAACCTTTTCATTTTAATAAAGACCAAAAAAATGGTCATTTTTGAAATTATAAGCATTAGCAGGTTGTTAGAAACTGAAATCAAACAGTTTTCAACTCAAAACTTTATTCTAGGTGATGTTACATTTTCACATAGGACCCCTTGTTCGAAAGGAGCTTCTGAACTCTCTCGTCCATTGAATTTGTCAGGTTTTGGATGGTTTCTGCTTCAATTGTTTTGCATGAGGACAGAATACCCTCCCAGAGCTGTTGCTTAGATGTGAACTACCTCCCGCCATCATAGACACTCCTTTTAATGATGCTCCAAAGGTTCTGAATGGGGTAAAGGTCAGGGGAGCATGGGGGTCACACCATAAGTTTGTCCCCTTTTATGCCCATATCAGCCAGAGATGCAGATGTTTTATGTGCAGCATGAGATGGTGCATTATCATGCAGAAAAATGATCTTGCTGTGAAATACACGGTTCTTCTTCTTGAACCATGGCAGGAAGTGCTGTTTGAGAAAATCCACATACATTATGGAGTTCATCTTTAGCGCCTTCAGGGATCCTAAAGGGGCCGACAATCTCTCTCCCCATGATTCCAGCCCAAAACATTACTCCACCTCCTCCTTGTTGGCGCTGTAGCCGTGTTTGCGTGGGGTGTCCATCAACCAGCCATCCTCCACTCCATCCATTTGGACCATCGAGCACTGCACGGCACTCATCCATGAACAAAACAGTTTGAAATCAGTCTTCATGTAATGTTTGGCCCACTGGAGCCGTTTCTGCTTGTGTGAAGTGGATAGAGGAGGTCGACAGGATGGCGTATGCACAGCTGCAAACCTCTTAAGGACCCTGCATCTTGTTGTTCGGGGGACGTTGGAGGCACAATCAGCTTCAAAAACTTGTCTGCTGCTATGACAAGGCTTTTTTGCCGCTGCTCTTTCAACCTGACGTAATTGCCTGTAGGAAAGAGTCCTCAATTTGTCCTTATCAGCACGCACACGTGTGTACTGTGAATCAGCTACATACTTCTTGATTGCCAAGACACTTCATCCTGATCATCGCACAATGTTGATTGTAGTCATGCCTTGACCTAAACACTCCACAATTTGAAGCTTCTCAGCAGCCGACACATCCTTTTTCTTTCCCATTTTGGCAGAAAATGTAGGCTGCTTAATAATGTGAGACAGCCTTCTTAAGTAGTCTTGCCTTTCATTGGACACACCTGCCAAACTAATTAGCACAGGTGTCTGCAATTGCTTACAGTGATATAAAGAGCCCTGACACACATCACCATCAATGAGTTTAACTGACAAACAAACAAATTCTTCCCTTATCACTCCTAAACACTTTTTGCATAATAATTTGGAACACAGTGTACATGTGCTTTTCCACAAAACACCAGTGGTTCACGTAGTGAATCTTACAGTTCTAACTTGCCAACCGTGGTCTGTATGGAGTTGTTCAATAAAGGGCCCAAAATTAAGATAACATAGATGGGAGAGGTCTCTATGAATAGGAATTCCTAAGTATTTGATACCCTGTGAGGGCCAGGCAAAGGGAAAGTTGGACTGGATGGAATCCTATATGGATTTGGGGAGGGAGACATCGAGGGCCTCAGACTTCGCTGCATTGATTTTAAAATTTGACCATGTAACAAAGTGATCTATTTCAGCCATAACAGCATGGATGGATATATGTGATTGAGTGATATATACTAGGACATCATCAGCAAATAGAGAGCACTTGTACTCGGTGCCTCCCACCTCAATCCACCTAATATTGGGGTTATGGCGAATTGATGAGAGCAGGTGCTCCGTCACTAGGATGTATAAGAGAGGGGACAGAGAACATCCCTGCCTTGTCCCATTGGTGATTGTGAAAGGTGATGAAAATGTTCTGACGCGCCCCCTGGGCCTTGGGACACCCGGAGCCGGACCCTTTTTGGTGGATGCTGGTGGTTGTAGTCTCCGTGGCGGCAACCCGGTTCCGTGGCTCAGGGCGGTCAAACCAGTGGCGGAACTATTTATGTGGTTTTGATGTTTAAATGTCCGACTACGCCACCCGTGGATTGCGGTCAGAGTGAACCGCCGCTCCAGGGCAGACCGCTGAGGCTGGTGTTGTGGGTGCAGCAGAGCGTAGCATAACTCCCCACGGGAGGAGTATAGCCTCAGGGCAGTGTATGCGGAGGATGGGGGTGATGGTGCAGGGCAGCAGCAGTAATGACACGGAGTCAGTGATGCAGTCCAGGGCCTTTACTCACAGTTCTTATTATCCAGACCACGTCTGCAGGTAACGGCTGCCCACGTCGTACTGTGCTCACCAGGTGAGGGGCTCAGACAACTCCCAGATAACTTTGGAGTGCTTCACAGGACCCCCTTTGTGTGTCCTTTGTCTGGCCTTTCTTACCAACCCTTCTGTCCGGCTGCCTCGGGCCTCCTCTTGGTAAACTTGGCGCCAGTTTCCCTGACCCTATGTGGTGCCTTCCTAGCGGTTGTATCGAGCGGCTGCGCCACATAAAATGTCACAGCCTCCTGTTTCTAGCTGAGGGTCATTTCCTGCCTCCACTAGTTTCGGGGACCGGTCTCCCCGTTTGGCCTGACCCCTCCACGAAGGTGGATTCGGGCGTGCGGTGGCGACTCGCCCGTCCGCACCCCTGAGATCCCTTCGTTCCTCGTTCCTGGAGCCTTCTCCGCTCCTCTTCCTTCCTTCTCCCTCTTCCAGGCCTGGGCCTCTGTTACTAGGCCCGCCTCCGGAGCAGAGCTCATGCAGAGCCCCTGCTTCCTGCCACTTCTGCTCAGACTTCTCTGCACTGAACTAACATGGTGCCCACCTTTTATACTCCCTTCTCAATGCACCCAGGAACTGCTTCCTCCCTGCTCCTGCACTACAGGGTTCCCCTTCCTCAGTGTTCCCTCTCCCCACTCCAGCCAGGGACAAGGACTGTCGTGCCCATCTCAGGGGCATATTGGTCGCCCTGCCCCACGGCAATGTGGTGTAATGCATGCAGGTGTCGGGTCCTGATCCACACTACATCTGTTATGTTCTGCTACCAGAGCTAAGGAAAGAGAGGAGATCTGTCCCTACGATAGAACTCAGCTTAATCCCTACGATGTAACAGGGAACCTGATCCTGCGATCAGACCTGCTAAAGTCCTAAGCTAGTCTGTACGGAGACCTATAGATGTGGGGAAGGAATCCCTACAAGTACTAAGGACTGGGAGAAATATGGGACACCTTCTAACAGAAATAGTAGCAGACAGACGAACAAACAAAATATATAGAACATAGAGGTCAGTAGACCAAGCAAACTAACAGAGCAAGACACAGAGCACAGGCTAGCTAGAAAGTAGATATACAATGAAGTCCAGCAAAGCCAGAAGGGCGGAGCAGGATTAAATAGGCCAACAAGGTCATGTGACCAGCAAAGGAAAAAAAACCTAAGAGCAAGGTTCTAACAGTACCCCCCCTTCTAAGAGGATCCTCCGGATCCCCTAGGACCAGGCTTATCAGGAAATCTCCTGTGAAACGCTCTGATAAGTCTGGACGCGGAAACATCATACGACCTCACCCAAGAGTTATCCTCGGGACTGAAACCTTTCCAGGCCACAAGATACTGCAAACTACCTCTATACCGTCTAGAGTTAAGGATGCGAGAAATTTCATATTCCCCGTCCTCCACCACCGGAGGAACAGAGGCAGAGGCGTCACAATCCGATACAACAGCTTTTTTCATCAGAGAGACATGAAATACCGGATTAATTCTCCAGGAGGTAGGAACCTCCAACCTAACAGCAGATTGGTTGACAACCTGAAGCACCTTAAAGGGCCCTACAAACTTGGGACCCAATTTCTTTGAAGGAATCCTCAACCGCAGATTCCTAGAGGACAACCAAACCATGTCACCAACAGCGAACAAAACCTCCTGTCGTTTCCTATCAAAGTAGTCTTTAGATTTTCTGTTGGCCTCCTGAAGATTACCACGCACATCCGTCCAAACTCTCTCCAAATCACCGGAAAAATTCTCCTCCTCAGGCACGGCAGATCCCAACTTGGAGAACGACCCAAACGACGGATGTCTCCCAGAACAACAAAAAAAAGGCGAACAACCAGCAGAAGAAGATGTATGATTGTTCAGAGCAAATTCAGCAAGTGGCAGAAACTCAGACCACCCCTCTTGATTGTCTGCCACAAAACAACGCAAGAACTGCTCAACATCCTGGTTTTTCCTTTCTGTCTGGCCATTAGATTCAGGATGATATCCGGACGAGAACGACAAATGAACTCCCAACCTATCACAAAAGGCACGCCAAAAACGAGCCACGAACTGAGGACCCCTATCAGAAACAATGTCAGTAGGAACTAGAGATGAGCGGTGTTCGACTAGAACTGTTCGCCAATCTCAAATTCGAGCTGTTTTGGGCGGTGTTCGAGTTGTTCGACGAACCCGAACGATTTGCAAAAAATTCGGCTGTTCGAGGATATGTTCGATAACTGTTCGTGCACCAAAAGCGTGTCCTGCATGTCTGGCACTATTTAGAGCACCAATCATGCAGGGATTGTCTGCCACTCACTGTAATGCCACAGCCATGGTGGTTGTGGCATTACAGTGATTGCCCAAATCGATGGGAACTGTGCTCACAGTGAAACATGAAAAGCCGGCAATTCAGCAGCGGCATACACCGGTACCCGACAATTTAGAACAGAAAGAATAGAGAATCACACATAGATTAGATAGATAGAAACATGTCAGTCACACATATAAGAAGCACAGTGACAGTGTTGCTTACTGTACCTGTCATTTAGTGTAAAGGATTTATTAAAAAATATAATAGTGTTTTCGTGCACCGTCTCTTTAAAAAAGCCGGCCGGCAATTCAGCAGCGGTACCCGACAATTTATAACAGACAGAATAGAGCTTCACACATAGATTAGATAGATAGAAACATGTCAGTCACATATATAATAAGTACAGTGACAGTGTTGGTTACTGTACTTGTCATTTAGTATTAAAATAAAGGATTTATTATTAAAAAAAATTGGCGTGGGGTTCCCCGTAATTTTAGTCTCTAGCGGAGGTTAAGCAGACAGCTGGGGCAGATGTTTGAAGCCTGGGAAGGGGGTAATACCCACGGAGCTTCCCAGACTACTAATATCAGCCCCCAGCTGAATACCTAGCCTTTACTAGCTATTAAAATGGGGGACCCCCCAAAAAAATGACGTGGGGTTCCCCCTAATTTAATAGCTAGCAAAGGCTAGGCAGACAGCTGGAGGCTGATATTAATAGCCCAGGAAGGGAACCATGAATATTGGCCCCCTCCCAGGCTAGAAACACCAGCCGTCAGCCGCCCCAGAAATAGCGCATCCATAGGATGCGCCAATTCTGGCACTTAGCCTCGCTCTTCCCACTGCCCTGTAGCGGTGGCAGTGGGGTAATAGGGTTGGGGTTGATGTCAGCTTATAATGCCAGCTGACATCAAGCCCAGGTTAGTAATGGAGAGGCATCTATAAGACACCCCCATTACTAACCCCATAGTCAAAGTTAAAAGAAAACACAAACACCCAGAATAAAGTCCTTTAATTGAAATAAAGACACATTCCTTTATTGTTCTAAATTAAACCATACTTACCGTCACGCCCATTCCAGCTGAAGCCAACGATCTCCTGCAATAAAAGAAAAATAATAAAGCAACCTCATCCTTACCTTTCCATGGTTCCCACGACAGCTTCAGCTCTGCTACATCGAGATAACAGGCTGGACCGCAGCAGAACGCTGCCATCCAGCCTGTCATCCCGCAGACACTGAGAAGCGCAGGCATGCTTGCGCTCTGCAGTGTCTGGCTGTGACGGCATAAAGATGAGACGAGTTCATGTCCAATGAACTCGGCGCACCTCATGCACGTCACTGACAGCGTGGGAGAATTCTCCTGCACTCAGCACTTCAGCGTGAGAATTCTCCCACGCTGTCAGTGACGTGCATGAGGTCAGCTGAGTTCATTGGACATGAATGAGCTCACCTCATGCACGTCACTGACAGCGTGGGAGAATTCTCCTGCACTCAGCACTTCAGCGTGAGAATTCTCCCACGCTGTCAGTGACGTGCATGAGGTGAGCTGAGATCATTGGACATGAATGAGCTCACCTCATGCACGTCACTGACAGCGTGGGAAAATTCTCCTGCACTCAGCGCTTCAGCGTGAGAATTTTCCCACGCTGTCAGTGACGTGCATGAGGTGAGCTCATTCATGTCCAATGAACTCAGCTGACCTCATGTACGTCACTGACAGCGTGGGAGAATTTTCACGCTGAAGTGCTGAGTGCAGGAGAATTCTCCCACGCTGTCAGTGACGTGCATGAGGTGCGCCGAGTTCATTGGACATGAGCTTGTCTCATCTTTATGCCGTCACAGCGAGACACTGAGGAGCGCAAGCATGCCTGCGCTTCTGAGTGTCCGCGGGATGACAGGCTGGATGGCAGCGTTCTGCTGCGGTCCAGCCTGTCATCTCGATGTAGCAGAGCTGAAGCTGTCGTGGAAACCATGGAAAGGTAAGGATGAGGTTGCTTTATTATTTTACTTTTATTGCAGAAGACATTGGCTTCAGCTGGAATGGGCGTGACGGTAAGTATGGTTTAATTTAGAACAATAAAGAATTGTGTGTTTATTTCAATTAAAGGACTTTATTCTGGGTGTTGTGTTTTTTTAAATACTTTACTAGAAATTCATGGTGGTCATGTCTAATATTGGCGTGACCCCATGAATTTCGGGGTTAGGGCCAGCTGATAATGCCAAGCTGGCCTTAACCCCTTTATTACCCAGTGAGCCACCGCACCAGGGCCCTGGATGAGTTGGGTACAGCGCCAGAAGATGGCGCTTCTATGAACGCGCCATTTTCCGGGGCGGCTGCGGACTGCAATATGCAGCGGGTGGGGTCCAGAAAGCTTGGGCCTCCCTGCGCTGCAGATTCCAGCCCCCAGCTGCCTAGTTGTACCTGGCTGGGCACAAAAATAGGGCGAAGCCCCACGCATTTTTTTTTAAAATTATTTCATGAAATTCATTGAATAATTAAGAAAAAAAGGGCTTCCCTATATTGTTGTGTCCAACCAGGTACAAATAGGTAGCTGGTGGTTGGGGGCAGCCCGTCCCTGCCTGCTGTACCTGGCTGGACACAAATATAGTGCGAAGCCCCACGTCAATTTTTTTTTAATTATTTCATGAAATAATTTTTTTAAAAAAGGGCTTCCCTATATTGTTGTGTCTGGCCAGGTACAAATAGGCAGCTGGTGGTTGGGGGCAGCCCGTTCCTGCCTGCTGTACCTGACTGGACACAAATATAGGGCGAAGCCCCACGTCAATTTTTTTTAAATTATTTCAGGAAATTCATGAAATAATGAAAAAAAAATTGATGTGGGGCTTCGCCCTATATTTGTGTCCAGTCAGGTACAGCAGGCAGGAACGGGCTGCTCCCAACCACCAGCTGCCTATTTGTACCTAGCCGGACACAACAATATAGGGAAGCCCTTTTTTTCTTAATTATTCCATGAATTTCATGAATTTAAAAAAAAAATACGTGGAGCTTCGCCCTATTTTTGTGTCCAGCCAGGTACAACTAGGCAGCTGGGGGCTGGAATCTGCAGCGCAGGGAGGCCCAAGCTTTCTGGGCCCCACCCGCTGCAAATTGCAGTCCGCAGCCGCCCCGGAAAATGGCGCGTTCATAGAAGCGCCATCTTCTGGCGCTGTACCCAACTCATCCAGGGCCCTGGTGCGGTGGCTCACTGGGTAATAAAGGGGTTAAGGCCAGCTTGGCATTATCAGCTGGCCCTAAGCCCGAAATTCATGGGGTCACGCCAATATTAGACATGACCACCATGAATTTCTAGTAAAGTATTTAAAAAAAACACAAACACCCAGAAAAAAGTCCTTTAATTGAAATAAACACACAATTCTTTATTGTTCTAAATTCTCACGCTGAAGCGCTGAGTGCAGGAGAATTTTCCCACGCTGTCAGTGACGTACATGAGGTGAGCCGAGTTCATTGTCGGCTCATCTGGATGCCGTCACAGTCAGACACTGAGGAGCGCAAGCATGCCTGCGCTTCTCAGTGTGTGCGGTATGGCAAGCTGGATGGCAGCGTTCTGCTGCGGTCCAGCCTGTCATCTCGATGTAGCAGAGCTGGAGCTGTCCTGGGAACCATGGAAAGGTAAGGATGAGGTTGCTTTATTATTTTTCTTTTATTGCAGGAGATCGTTGGCTTCAGCTGGAATGGGCATGATGGTAAGTATGGTTTAATTTAGAACAATAAAGAATTGTGTCTTTATTTCAATTAAAGGACTTTATTCTGGGTGTTTGTGTTTTTTTTTTAACTTTGACTATGGGGTTAGTAATGGGGGTGTCTTATAGACGCCTCTCCATTACTAACCTGGGCTTGATGTCAGCTGGCATTATAAGCTGACATCAACCCCAACCCTATTACCCCCTGCCACCGCACCAGGGCAGCGTGGAAGAGCGAGGCTAAGTGCCAGAATTGGCGCATCCTATGGATGCGCCATTTCTGGGGCGGCTGAGGGCTGGTGTTTCTAGCCTGGGAGGGCGCCAATATTCAGGGCTCCCTTCCTGGGCTATTAATATCAGCCCCCAGCTGTCTGCCTAGCCTTTGCTAGCTATTAAATTAGGGGGGACCCCACGTCATTTTTTTGGGGGGGTCCTCCATTTTAATAGCTAGTAAAGGCTAGGTATTCAGCTGGGGGCTGATATTAGTAGCCTGGGAAGCTCCGTGGGTATTACCCCCTTCCCAGGCTTCAAACATCTGCCCCAGCTGTCTGCTTAACCTCCGCTAGAGACTAAAATTACGGGGAACCCCACGCCAATTTTTTTTAATAATAAATCCTTTATTTTAATACTAAATGACAAGTACAGTAACCAACACTGTCACTGTACTTATTATATATGTGACTGACATGTTTCTATCTATCTAATCTATGTGTGAAGCTCTATTCCTTCTATTCTAAATTGTCAGGTACAGCTGCTGAATTGCCAGCCGGCTTTTTTAAAGAGACGGTGCATGAAAACACTATTATTTTTTTAAATAAATTCTTTGCAGTAAATGACAAGTACAGTAAGCAACACTGTCACAGTACTTCATATATATGTGACTGACATGTTTCTATCTATCTAATCTATGTGTGAAGCTCTATTCTGTCTGTTATAAATTGTCGGGTACCGCTGCTGAATTGCCGGCCGGCTTTTTTAAAGAGACGGTGCACGAAAACACTATTATATTTTTTAATAAATCCTTTACACTAAATGACAAGTACAGTAACCAACACTGTCACTGTACTTCATATATATGTGACTGACATGTTTCTATCTATCTAATCTATGTGTGATGCTCTATTCCTTCATGTCTAAATTGTCGGGTACCGGTGTATGCCGCTGCTGAATTGCCGGCCGGCTTTTTTAAAGAAAGCGTCTTCTGAGCAGTTTGTCAGCTTTTGGACACCTTTGAAGGTGTTTTCTATGTGTTCCTATGTGTTTTTGTTTGCCTGCCATTGGTTTTAACGGTGTTCGACGGTGTTCTAAGGTGTTCGACGAACAGTTCGACGAACAGTTCCTCGAACATCCCGGTGTTCGACGAACCGAACCGAACCCGAACACTACGGGGGTGGCTCAACACTAGTAGGAACGCCATGAAGTCTGACAATTTCCTTGACAAAGGCCTTAGCGAGAGTTTTAGCGCAGGGCAGTTTGACGAAAGGAACCAAGTGACACATCTTGCTAAAACGGTCCACGACCACCCAGATTACAGTAAAACCCTCAGAGGGGGGAAGGTCAGTTATAAAGTCCATAGCCAAATGTGTCCAAGGAGCACTGGGAACCTCCAAAGGACAAAGCAACCCCGCAGCAGGAGTATGTGAGGATCTAGCACATATAGTACATTGACGCACCCACTTAATGACTTCCTTCTGCCATCCAGGCCACCAAAAACTGCGACCCACCAGTCTCTTGGTCTCAGAGATTCCGGGATGACCTGCCAACCGAGATTCATGACACTCAACAAACAAATCTCTCCTAAAGGTCCCAGGCACAAACAACCTCCCATGAGGAGTGTTAGAAGGGGCATTCTCCTGTGCTTTAAGAATCTCATTTTCCAAAACGGAGTCCAAAGCAGCTATCACAACACCTTCTTGTAAAATGTTCTCCTCTTTCTCAGCACCGACTATGGGAGAAAAACTGCGAGACAAGGCATCCGCCTTAACATTCTTAGTACCAGGGATGTAAGTAACGGAGAAATTAAACCGCGAGAAAAACAGTGCCCACCTAGCCTGACGGGCATTCAGGCGCTTGGCAGCATCAAGATATATCAGATTTTTATGATCCGTAAGAACCTGAACGGGAAATTCCGCACCTTCCAAGAAGTGGCGCCAGTGTTCAAATGCGAGTTTAATAGCCAATAATTCCCGATTACCAATATCGTAATTCAGTTCAGTCTCCGAAAAATTTTTTGAAAAAAAGGCACAGGGATGTAATCCATCCCCGTTATCCTGAGACAATACTGCGCCAACCCCCACAGAGGAAGCATCAACCTCAACCAAAAACGGCCTAGTAACATCAGGCTGCATAAGGATGGGAGCAGAGGTGAACCTCTCCTTGAGATACACAAAAGCTTCAATGGCCTCAGAAGACCACTGAACCGCATCAGCACCTTTCCTGGTGAGATCAGTCAGAGGTTTGACAATACTAGAAATTTTTTTTATGAATTTTCTATAGTAATTGGCGAAACCCAAAAACCTCTGTATCGATTTCAAACCAATAGGCCTAGGCCATTCCTGCACAGCCTGAACCTTAACCGGATCCATCTCAAAACCTTTGCTGGAGATAATGTAGCCCAAAAAACTAATTCTCTGTACAGCGAACTCACATTTCTCCAGCTTAGCAAAAAGCGAATTGTCCATTAATAACTGTAATACCTCACGCACGCTCCGCCAATGAGACTCCAGATCCGGCGAATAAATCAAAATGTCATCCAAATACACAACCACATTTTTACCGATCAAAGGTCTAAGGATGTCATTAATCAGATTCTGAAAAAATGCAGGAGCATTAGTAAGACCAAAAGGCATAACCAGATTCTCAAAATGACCCACAGGAGTGTTAAAAGCAGTCTTCCATTCGTCACCCTCCTTCATGCGCAACAGATTGTATGCCCCCTTAAGGTCAATTTTAGAGAACCACTTGGCCCCCATTAACTGGTTAAACAGATCAGGAATCAATGGCAGTGGGTAAGGATTGCGTACAGTAATTTTGTTAATCTCACGAAAATCCAGACAAGGACGTAAACCGCCGTCCTTTTTTTTTACAAAAAAAAATCCAACCGCCACAGGAGACTTAGAGGGCCTAATGTGACCGGCGGCCAAACTTGTCTGTATGTATTCCTCCAAAGCCTTCCTCTCAGGAATAGTAAGGTTAAATAAACGACTTTTAGGAAGAGTCGCTCCAGGGACAAATTCAATAGAACAATCATAGTCTCTATGGGGAGGCAAAACCTGCGATTCCTTCTCAGAAAAAACTCTCCAAAAATCCTGAATAGGAACAGGCAATTCTCCCCTATCCAAAGCTGCAATACGCCCGTTACAACACTTGTCATAACATTTATGGCTCCAGGATTTAATTTCACTGGTAGACCAATCCAGTACAGGATTGTGAAATTTTAACCAGGGCAATCCCAATATTACTAGAGAAGGCAAGTTATTCAACACTACCAAATCCAATTTCTCATGGTGAACACCATTAATAGTGAGAGGAAATTCACAGACCTTGAGAGTAATATTCTTCAAAGGGGAACCATCCACAGAAACCACAGCAATGGGGGATGATAAAGGTTCAGGTTTTAAATTGAGTCTTTCCACGAATCCCCCATCAATAACATTCAGAGTAGACCCACAATCGACAAACACCCGAAATTCCATTAATTTTTCCTGAGCAATCGTGGAAGCAGCTAAAAATACACCCTTGGAATTTAAACAGGCAATACGGGCATGACTGACCATTTTTTTTTCTTTCTTCATACGAAGCTCACAGCCTTTAATCAAATGACCAGATTTTCCGCAATAGAAACACAAGCCTTCAAAAAATCGACGGTCTTTTTCTTGAGAGCGAGGTGCCACCGATCCAATCTCCATCGGTTCACCACTGTTAGTACACACATTCTCATAACCAGAAACTGACATAGCAGAGGATTTGCTCTCATTAACCCTTGCACGCAGTCTTCTATCCACCCGAATAGCTAATTGCATAGCCTGTTGCAAATCTTCAGGTGTAGGATAAGCAATTAGCAGGTCTTTAACCCTTTCACTGAGCCCAGCAAGAAATAGACTTTTCAGAGCAGAATCGTTCCACCCTGTTTTAGTAGACCAACGACGGAAATGAGTACAATATTTTTCCACATTACCTGATCCTTGTTTTAAACATCTCAACTCAGTCTCAGCTGATGCGACACGGTCAGGATCATCATATAATAGTCCCAAAGCAGAAAAAAAACTATCCACTGATCTGAAGCATGTATCACTAGGTTGCAAAGAAAAGGCCCACTCCTGAGGTTCTTTGCGCAAAAGTGACATTATGAACCCTACGCGCTGGGATTCATCCCCAGAGGACTTAGGTCTCAAACGAAAATACAATAAGCAAGCATTTTTGAATGAAAAAAATTCTCGGTGTTCACCAAAAAATAAATCCGGCAAACATACCTTAGGCTCCAAGAAATGTGCTCCAGGACAGTTACTCACGTGCTGACGGAGCTCGGCCACCTCCAGAGAGAGTCCCTGCAGGCGATGAACCAAATCCTGAACCGACACCATGATGGAACAGAAAAATCTTTCCTTAGAGAATTTGCTTGGCTGGACTTACTGTTATGTTCTGCTACCAGAGCTAAGGAAAGAGAGGAGATCTGTCCCTACGATAGAACTCAGATTAATCCCTACGATGTAACAGGGAACCTGATCCTGCGATCAGACCTGCTAAAGTCCTAAGCTAGTCTGTACGGAGACCTATAGATGTGGGGAAGGAATCCCTACAAGTACTAAGGACTGGGAGGAATATGGGACACCTCCTAACAGAAATAGTAGCAGACAGACGAACAAACAAAATATATAGAACATAGAGGTCAGTAGACCAAGCAAACTAACAGAGCAAGACACAGAGCACAGGCTAGCTAGAAAGTAGATATACAATGAAGTCCAGCAAAGCCAGAAGGGCGGAGCAGGATTAAATAGGCCAACAAGGTCATGTGACCAGCAAAGGAAAAAAAACCTAAGAGCAAGGTTCTAACAACATCCTTACCTGAGAGTGAGATATCACACCTCTGGGTGAGGTGAAATACCTCTGTAGCAACCGAGCCCTCAGGGTGCTACAGTTCCATTTATCTTCAGCCTAGGTGACGTATTGCGATACAGGGCCGTGATTTTGGCTATAAAAGGGTCCCCTAGACCCCTACCCCAAGCTTTTTAAGAGAATCATATATGGCGTGCCAGGAGACTCTATGGAATGCTTTCACAGCATCCAACGAGAGTATCTAATTACAAATTTTTAACTGCATCTAGCCCAGGAAATACTTTGTGCCTAGTAGCAGGGTCTGCTAGTCAGCGGATTATCCCGGCTGTTAAGGAAGCTACACCACCTGTAGTTTGGACACTTCATTTTTTCAAAGGAAATGCTTCGGGACCACGGGATACTCAGTGAAGAGCATCAGGAGGCACCCCAAGGCATAGGGGCTCGGACTGGCAGTAGGATGCCTTGCGGTGGACAGCCGAGCTCGATCCTTATAAAAGCTTTTTAACTGCAGCAGCTTTAGTGGACGCTACTGGAGCTGGAATTACGCGGCTGCTGGCATGAGACTTGCCCTCCAATAGATCCTTGTAAATGGATTTAAAGTGTATTTATTCAAATTAGAGAGACAATTTAAATTAAAAAGCTTAGAGCTGCCTCCACCACAGGGGGGCTCGCTCGACCCACCAGCGGACAGGCACCAGTATTGGGAGAGGGGGGCTGGCCGTCAGGGTTCACCGCGGCTCTGGCACAAACCCGGCGACACGGAGGTGGCACGGGCAGGAGCGGACTGAACGTGTCAGCTTCTCACTTTTTGGATTTTAGAAGGGCATGACATGCCTATATCTGTGTCTCCCCCTCCTTTTACTCCTCCACCTCTTTTCTTTTCGCATGACTATATGTACTTGTCACTTTTCCATGTGTTAGTTGTGTCTTCTGAGCAGTTTGTCAGCTTTTGGACACCTTTGAAGGTGTTTTCTATGTGTTTCTATGTGTTTTTGTTTGCCTGCCATTGGTTTTAACGGTGTTCGAAGGTGTTCGACGAACAGTTCGACGAACAGTTCGGCGAACACACGGGTGTTCGACGAACCGAACCGAACTCGAACACTACGGGGGTGGCTCAACACTACTAATTACACCCCTGGCTCCTCTGTTTTCAGTATTATCCCTGAACTCCAACACCGCCAGTTGGCGCTCAGAAGTGCTGCCTGCACAGTCAACACTTGCTGCCGTGTTATTGGGGTTCAGTAACGTCAGCTTTTCCCCTGCTGTGCGTACGGCAATTTCTCCTGCTCTGTCCACATTCACACTACTACAGATTTTAAAGTTGCTCCAATTACACCTCTGGCTCCTCTGTTTTCAGTATTATCCCTGAGCTCCAACACCGCCAGTTGGTGGTCAGAAGTGCTGTTTGCACAGTCAACACTTGCTGCCATGTTATTGGGGTTCAGTAACGTCAGCTGTTCCCCTTCTGTGCGTACGGCAATTTCTCCTGCTCTGTCCACATTCACACTGCTACAGATTTTAAAGTTGCTCCAATTACACCTCTGGCTCCTCTGTTTTCAGTATTATCCCTGGGCTCCAATACCGATAGTTGCTGCTCAGAAGTGCCATCTGCAAAGTCAACGCTTGCTCCAGTGTTATTGGGGTTCATTAGCGTCAGCTGATCCCCAGCTGTGTGTCCGGCAAATTCTCCTGCTTTGTCCACATCCGCTGTACTACTGATTTAAAACTTGCTACAATTACACCTCTGGCTCCTCTGTTTTTAGTGTTTACCCTGGGCTCCAATACCGCTAGTTGCTGCTCCGAAGTGCCGTCTGCACAGTCAACGCTTGCTCCAGTGTTATTGGGGTTCAGTAACGTCAGCTCTTCCCCTGCTTTGAGTCCGGCAAATTCTCCTGCTCTGTCCAGATTCACACTACTACAGATTTTAAAGTTGCTCCAAGTACGCCTCTGGCTCCACTCTGTTTTTAGTATTTACCCTCGGTTCCTGCACCGCCAGCTGTTTCCCTGCAGTGTCTTTGGCACCGGTACTCCCTCCTGCCCGGCATGGTTCCAGCATGCCAGCTGTTTCCCAGTAGTGTCACTTTGCCTCCAATTCGTTGTCCTGTCGCGTTGCGGCCTGGGTTAGATGACTCTATGGTGCCTGCAGTTTAGGTGACTCCTATGTGGGCTGCGGGATCTGGCAATGAAGGCTGGTTTCATAGTGCCAATAAGACAAGCACCCCCTGTAGGACTGTGGGTTTCGGTAACGGCGGCCGGCTCGCGGCCTTGCAACTTTTTTTTACATGGGTACCTTCTGCTATCCATCCGGGTTCCAGTACCGTCAGCTGGTTCTCGGCAGTGCCTTTGGCTTAGGTGCCTCCTTCTCGGTATCCAAGTTCCACCAACGTCTGCTGGTCCTTGGTAGTGCTTTGTGGCACAGGTACCTCCTGCTTAGTAACCGAGTTCCAGTACCGTCAGCTGGTCCTCGGTAGTTCCATTGGCTCTTGTACCTTCTGCTACCCATCCGGGTTCCAGTACCGTCAGCTTGTCCTCAGTAGTTCCATTTGCTCTTGTACCTTCTGCTACCCATCCGGGTTCCTGTACCGTCAGCTGGTTCTCGGCAGTGCCTTTGGCTTAGGTGCCTCCTTCTCGGTATCCAAGTTCCACCAACGTCTGCTGGTCCTTGGTAGTGCTTTCTGGCACAGGTACCTCCTGTTTAGTAATCGAGTTCCAGTACCGTCAGCTGGTCCTCGGTAGTTCCATTGGCTCTTGTACCCTCTGCTACCCATCCGGGTTCCAGTACCATCAGCTGGTTCTCGGTAGTGTCTTTGGCACGGGTACTCCCTCTTGAGCAGCCTGGTTCCAGCACGCCAGCTGTTTCCGGGTAGCGTCAACGTCACTTTGCCTCCAATGCATTGTCCTGTCGTGCTGCGGTCGGGTTAGCCGAATCTATGGTGCCTGCAGTTTAGGTGACTCCTATGTGGGCTGCAGGATCTGGCAATGAAGGCTGGTTCCATAGCGCCAATAAGACAAGCACCCCCTGTAGGATTGTGGGAATCGGTAACTGCGGCCGGCTCGCGGCCTTGCAACTTTTATTTACATGGGTACCTCCTGCTACCCATTCGGGTTCCAGTACCGTCAGCTGGTTCTCGGCAGTGCCTTTGGCTTAGGTGCCTCCTTCTCGGTATCCAAGTTCCACCAACGTCTGCTGGTCCTTGTTAGTGCTTTGTGGCACAGGTACCTCCTGCTTAGTGACCAAGTTCCAGTACCGTCAGCTGGTCCTCGGTAGTTCCATTGGCTCTTGGACCTTCTGCTACCCATCCAGGTTCCAGTACCGTCAGCTGTTTCTCGGCAGTGCCTTCAGCTTAGGTGCCTCCTTCTCGTTATCCAAGTTCCACCAACGTTTGCTGGTCCTTGGTAGTGCTTTCTGGCACAGGTACCTCCTGCTTAGTAACCGAGTTCCAGTACCGTCAGCTGGTCATCGGTAGTTCCATTGGCTCTTGTACCTTCTGCTACCCATCCGGGTTCCAGTACCGTCAGCTGGTTCTCGGCAATGTCTTTGGCACGGGTACTCCCTCCTGCCCAGCCTGGTTCCAGCACGCCAGCTGTTTCCGGTTAGTGTCAACGTCACTTTGCCTCCAATGCCTTGTCCTATCGTGCTGCGGTCGGGTTAGCCGACTCTATGGTGCCTGCAGTTTAGGTGACTCCTATGTGGGCTGCGGGATCTGGCAATGAAGGCTGGTTCCATAGTGCCAATAAGACAAGCACCCCCTGTAGGACTGTGGGAATCGGTAACTGCGGCCGGCTCGCGGCCTTGCAACTTTTTTTTACATGGGTACTAGTGTTGAGCCACCCCCATAGTGTTCGGGTTCGGTTCGGTTCGTCGAACACCGGGATGTTCGAGGAACTGTTCGTCGAACTGTTCGTCGAACACCTTAGAACACCGTCGAACACCGTTAAAACCAATGGCAGGCAAACAAAAACACATAGAAACACATAGAAAACACCTTCAAAGGTGTCCAAAAGCTGACAAACTGCTCAGAAGACGCTTTCTTTAAAAAAGCCTGCCGGCAATTCAGCAGCGGCATAAACCGGTACCCGACAATTTAGACAAGAAGGAATAGAGCCTCACACATAGATTAGATAGATAGAAACATGTCAGTCACATATAAATGAAGTACAGTGACAGTGTTGCTTACTGTACTTGTCATTTAGTGTAAAGGATTTATTAAAAAATATAATAGTGTTTTCATGCACTGTCTCTTTAAAAAAGCCGGCCGGCAATTCAGCATCTGTACCCGACAATTTATAACAGACAGAATAGAGCTTCACACATAGATTAGATAGATAGAAACATGTCAGTCACATATATATGAATTACAGTGACAATGTTGCTTACTGTACTTGTCATTTAGTGTAAAGGATTTATTAAAAAAAATAATAGTGTTTTCATGCACCGTCTCTTTAAAAAAGCCGGCCGGCAATTCAGCATCTGTACCCGACAATTTATAACAGACAGAATAGAGCTTCACACATAGATTAGATAGATAGAAACATGTCAGTCACATATATATGAAGTACAGTGATAGTGTTGGTTACTGTACTTGTCATTTAGTATTAAAATAAAGGATTTATTATTAAAAAAAATTGGCGTGGGGTTCCCCTTAATTTTAGTCTCTAGCGGAGGTTAAGCAGACAGCTGGGGCAGATGTTTGAAGCCTGTGAAGGGGGTAATACCCACGGAGCTTCCCAGGCTACTAATATGAGCCCCCAGCTGAATACATAGCCTTTACTAGCTATTAAAATGGGGGACCCCCCCAAAAAAAATGACGTGGGGTCCCCCCTAATTTAATAGCTAGCAAAGGCTAGGCAGACAGCTGGGGGCTGATATTAATAGCCCAGGAAGGGAGCCATGAATATTGGCCCCCTCCCAGGCTAGAAACACCAGCCGTCAGCCGCCCCAGAAATGGCGCATTCATAGGATGCGCCAATTCTGGCACTTAGCCTCGCTCTTCCACGCTGCCCTGTAGCGGTGGCAGGGGGTAATAGGGCTGGGGTTGATGTCAGCTTATAATGCCAGCTGACATCAAGCCCAGGTTAGTAATGGAGAGGCGTCTATAAGACACCCCCATTACTAACCCCATAGTCAAAGTTAAAAGAAAACACAAACACCCAGAATAAAGTCCTTTAATTGAAATAAAGACACAATCCTTTATTGTTCTAAATTAAACCATACTTACCATCACGCCCATTCCAGCTGAAGCCAACGATCTCCTGCAATAAAAGAAATATAATAAAGCAACATCATCCTTACCTTTCCATGGTTCCCACGACAGCTTCAGCTCTGCTACATCGAGATGACAGGCTGGACCGCAGCAGAACGCTGCCATCCAGCCTGTCATCCCGCAGACACTGAGAAGCGCAGGCTTGCTTGCGCTCTGCAGTGTCTGGCTTTGACGGCATAAAGATGAGACGAGTTCATGTCCAATGAACTCGGCGCACCTCATGCACGTCACTGACAGCGTGGGAAAATTCTCACGCTGAAGCGCTGAGTGCAGGAGAATTCTCCCACGCTGTCAGTGACGTGCATAAGGTGAGCTAATGTCCAATGAACTCAGCTCACCTCCTGCACGTCACTGACAGCGTGGGAGAATTCTCCTGCACTCAGCGCTTCAGCGTGAGAATTCTCCCACGCTGAAGCGCTGAGTGCAGGAGAATTTTCCCACGCTGTCAGTGACGTGCATAAGGTGAGCTCATGTCCAATGAACTCAGCTCACCTCCTGCACGTCACTGACAGCGTGGGAGAATTCTCCTGCACTCAGCGCTTCAGTGTGAGAATTCTCCCACGCTGAAGCGCTGAGTGCAGGAGAATTTTCCCACGCTGTCAGTGACGTGCATGAGGTGAGCCGAGTTCATTGGACATTAACTCGGCTCATCTGGATGCCCTCACAGAGAGACACTGTGGAGCGCAAGCAAGCCTGCGCTTCTCAGTGTCTGCGGGATGACAGGCTGGATGGCAGCGTTCTGCTGCGGTCCAGCCTGTCATCTCGATGTAGCAGAGCTGAAGCTGTCATGGGAACCATGGAAAGGTAAGGATGATGTTGCTTTATTATTTTTCTTTTATTTCAGGAGATCGTTGGCTTCAGCTGGAATGGGCGTGACGGTAAGTATGGTTTAATTTAGAACAATAAAGAATTGTGTGTTTATTTCAATTAAAGGACTTTTTTCTGGGTGTTGTGTTTTTTTTAAATAATTTACTAGAAATTCATGGTGGTCATGTCTAATATTGGCGTGACCCCATGAATTTTGGGCTTAGGGCCAGCTGATAATGCCAAGCTGGCCCTAACCCCTTTATTACCCAGTGAGCCACCGCATCAGGGCCCTGGATGAGTTGGGTACAGCGCCAGAAGATGGCGCTTCTATGAACGCGCCATTTTCCGGGGTGGCTGCGGACTGCAATTTGCAGCGGGGGTGGCCCAGAAAGCTTGGGCCTCCCTGCGCTGCGGATTCCAGCCCCCAGCTGCCTAGTTGTACCTGGCTGGACACAAAAACAGGGCGAAGCCCCACGTCAATTTTCTTTAAATTATTTCATGAAATAATTAAGAAAAAAAGGGCTTCCCTATATTGTTGTGTCCGGCCAGGTACAAATAGGCAGCTGGTGGTTGGGGGCAGCCCGTTCCTGCCTGCTGCACCTGACTGGACACAAATATAGTGCGAAGCCCCACGTCAATTTTTTTTAAATTATTTCATGAATTTCCTGAAATAATTTAAAAAAATTGAAGTGGGGCTTCGCACTATATTTGTGTCCAGCCAGGTACAGCAGGCAGGAATGGGCTGCCCCCAACCACCAGCTGCCTATTTGTACCTGGCCGGACACAACAATATAGGGAAGGCCTTTTTTTCTTAATTATTTCATGAATTTCATGAAATAATTAAAAAAAATTGAAGTGGGGCTTCGCACTATATTTGTGTCCAGCCAGGTACAGCAGGCAGGAACGGGCTGCCCCCAACCACCAGCTGACTATTTGTACCTGGCTGGAAACAACAATATAGGGAAGCCCTTTTTTTCTTAATTATTTCATGAATTTCATGAAATAATTAAAAAAAAAATACGTGGGGCTTCGCCCTATGTTTGTGTCCAGCCAGGTACAACTAGGCAGCTGGGGGCTGGAATCTGCAGCGCAGGGAGGCCCAAGCTTTCTGGGCCCCCCCCGCTGCAAATTGCAGTCCGCAGCCACCCCGGAAAATGGCGCGTTCATAGAAGCGCCATCTTCTGGCGCTGTACCCAACTCATCCAGGGCCCTGATGCGGTGGCTCACTGGGTAATAAAGGGGTTAGGGCCAGCTTGGCATTATCAGCTGGCCCTAAGCCCAAAATTCATGGGGTCACGCCAGTAATAGACATGACCGCCATGAATTTCTAGTAAAGTATTTAAAAAAAACACAACACCCAGAATAAAGTCCTTTAATTGAAATAAACACACAATTCTTTATTGTTCTAAATTAAACTATACATACCATCACGCCCATTCCAGCTGAAGCCAACGATCTCCTGAAATAAAAGAAAAATAATAAAGCAACATCATCCTTACCTTTCCATGGTTCCCACGACAGCTTCAGCTCTGCTACATCGAGATGACAGGCTGGACCGCAGCAGAACGCTGCCATCCAGCCTGTCATCCCGCAGACACTGAGAAGAGCAGGCATGCTTGCGCTCTGCAGTGTCTGGCTGTGACGGCATAAAGATGAGCCGAGGTCATGTCCAATGAACTCGGCGCACCTCATGCACGTCACTGACAGCGTGGGAAAATTCTCCTGCACTCAGCGCTTCAGCGTGAGAATTTTCCCACGCTGTCAGTGACGTGCATGAGGTGCGCCAAGTTCATTGGACATGACCTCGGCTCATCTTTATGCCGTCACAGAGAGACACTGAGTAGCGCAAGCATGCCTGCTCTTCTCAGTGTCTGCGGGATGACAGGCTGGATGGCGGCGTTCTGCTGCGGTCCAGCCTGTCATCTCGATGTAGCAGAGCTGAAGCTGTCGTGGGAACCATGGAAAGGTAAGGATGAGGTTGCTTTATTATTTTTCTTTTATTGCAGGAGATCGTTGGCTTCAGCTGGAATGGGCGTGACGGTAAGTATGGTTTAATTTAGAACAATAAAGAATTGTGTCTTTATTTCAATTAAAGGACTTTATTCTGGGTGTTTGTGTTTTTTTTAACTTTGACTATGGGGTTAGTAATGGGGGTGTCTTATAGACGCCTCTCCATTACTAACCTGTGCTTGATGTCAGCTGGCATTATAAGCTGACATCAACCCCAACCCTATTACCCCACTGCCACCGCTACAGGGCAGTGGGAAGAGCGAGGCTAAGTGCCAGAATTGGCGCATCCTATGGATGCGCCATTTCTGGGGCGGCTGACGGCTGGTGTTTCTAGCCTGGGAGGGGGCCAATATTCATGGCTCCCTTCCTGGGCTATTAATATCAGCCCCCAGCTGTCTGCCTAGCCTTTGCTAGCTATTAAATTAGGGGGGACCCCACGTCATTTTTTTGGGGGGGTCCCCCATTTTAATAGCTAGTAAAGGCTATGTATTCAGCTGGGGGCTGATATTAGTAGCCTGGGAAGTTCCGTGGGTATTACCCCCTTCCCAGGCTTCAAACATCTGCCCCAGCTGTCTGCTTAACCTCCGCTAGAGCCTAAAATTAAGGGGAACCCCACGCCAATTTTTTTAATAATAAATCCTTTATTTTAATACTAAATGACAAGTACAGTAACAAACACTATCACTGTACTTCATATATATGTGACTGACATGTTTCTATCTATGTAATCTATGTGTGATTCTCTATTCCTTCTATTCTAAATTGTCGGTTACCGCTGCTGATTTGCCGGCCGGCTTTTTTAAAGAGACAGTGCATGAAAACACTATTATTTTTTTTGATAAATCCTTTACGCTAAATGACAAGTACAGTAAGCAGCACTGTCACTGTACTTCATATATATGTGACTGACATGTTTATATCTATCTAATCTATGTGTGAAGCTCTATTCTTTCGGTTCTAAATTGTCGGGTACCGGTGTATGCCGCTGCTGAATTGCCGGCTTTTCATGTTTCACTGTTGGCACTGTTCCCATCGATTTGGGCAATCACTGTAATGCCACAACCACCATGGCTGTGGCATTACAGTGAGTGGCAGACAATCCCTGCATGAATGGTGCTCTAAATAGCGCCAGACATGCAGGACACGCTTTTGGTGCACGAACAGTTATCGAACATAACCTCGAACAGCCGAATTTTTTGCAAATCGTTCGGGTTCGTCGAACAACTCGAACACCGCCCAAAACAGCTCGAATTTGAGATTGGCGAACAGTTCTAGTCGAACACCGCTCATCTCTAATGGGTAACTTCTGCTACCCATCCGGGTTCCAGTACCGTCAGGTGGTTCTCGGCAGTGCCATTGGCTTAGGTGCCTCCTTCTTGGTATCCAAGTTCCACCAACGTCTGCTGGTCCTTGGTAGTGCTTTGTGGCACAGGTATCTCCTGCTTAGTAACCGAGTTCCAGTACCGTCAGCTGATGGTCACGTGTATTGTGGGAGATATGCTTAAAATATTTCCAATAATGTATGTGTTCTGCTAGTAATTAGTCTATAGTAGTGATAAGCGAGCACTAAAATGCTCGGGTACTTGTTGTTTGAGTCGAGCAGATGGGAATGCTCTAGTGAGCGGACAAAGTAACAAGCCCAATGTAAGTCTATGGGAAACTTGAGCATTTTTCTGGCGGCTCCCCCCGGCGGTCTGCAGAGGGCCTAAAAAAATGCCCAAATCGATGAAAACAGTGCTCAAATGAATTGGGAACAACATGGGAAAGAACCCTGGAAGCATTTCTGACTCACAGGTCACTGCTGTCAACAACGTTGTCAGAGGTATTACACCACTTTTATGAACTCACAATAAAACATACAAAAACTTAACCAAAATGGATTTTCCTGGGCAATATGTTAAGGAACATTCTTTACAGGGTAATGACTTGTACATAAGGCAAAAACAAAAATGCTCCTCCACTATGGGCTATGTTCAGACGTAGCATTTTTGATGCGTTTTTGCACTTTTGCATAGCTTTCAATGGTGAAAAAACATTTACCAGTAAATGTCAATTTAACATTTCACTACCTTATCTGGCCATGTGGTGTGTGACACATCAGACACATCAGGTTTCATTTATGATGGCGGGACTCTGAAAGTCACAAAGACTATTTTTATAGGGCCATGAGGCGTCCCTTACTATTCTTAAAGGGAGAGCAGTCGGCTATGCTTTGCTGTTCCCATTATTAACGAGTCGGTTTCCCAAACTGTTATTGCATATGCAGGGACTGCAACGGCTGCCAAAAATTTGGAGGAACTCCAATGCCCCTTGCAAGAAACATAGAGGTTGCAGCGCCTCCTCCAAAAAATGCTCCCATTATTAGGAAGTGTGTCTCTCATACTGTTTGCCTAGGCAGTGAAGCAATGGCTGACAAAAATTTGGAGGAACTTTAATGCCCCTTGGTACATATGATGGTGGAGGATGAGGATGTGAAGAAGAAGGAGGACAAGAGCAAATAGACAAAATCAGGAAGCGTATACCCATGTCTGGGTGTGAAGGCAGAGGTGCATGGGAATAGAGTTAGACCTCCCTAAAAAAAGACAATGTATTTGAGTTTGTTACGCTGCTATCATTTGGTGATGTTGAGAAGTCTGGCCCAATCCTGCTCTAGTTCATTTTTATAAGAGTCAGCCTATCAGCATTTTCAGTTAACAGGCGGATGCGCCTATCGGTTATAATTCCACCAGCGGCACTAAAAACCAGCTCTGAAAAAATGCAAGCGGCAGGGCAGGCCAGGACCTCAAAGGTGTAGAGAGACAGTTCATGCCATGTGACCAGCTTGAATACCCAATAATTATAAGGCACAGAGGATGTTGGTACGGTCGGCAAGGTACTCCCTCACCATCTTCCGAAACTTTTCCTTCCTTGGGAGAATACTCTTTGTAGCGTGAATCTAGAAGTGTCACCAACTAGTAAAGACTGTCACCCAAAATTTGGACTATGCGAGGATCACGGGAAAGGCAGTGTAACATAAACTCAGCCATATGTGCCAGACTGGAAAGAGTCAAGACTTCCGTGTCCTCACCAAGAAGATGACTGACCATGCTCTCCTCCTTATCCTCCTCCACTTCCTCCTCCTCCCTGTCCTCAGGCCATCCACGCTGAAAAGATGCTATGACAGTTGTGTAGGTAGTACCGTCTATAGCGCAGGAAACTAGCTCCTGTTCTTCCTCCTCCACGTCTTCCTCATTGTCACCCAATGCACGTTGGGATGAGATGAGGCTGGGCTGTGTGGAATCAACCTGTATGGTTCCTTGCTCCATCTCATCATGCTCCGCCTGCAATGCATCCTCTTTAATTGTGAGCAGAGGGAGTTTCAAAAGACAGAGAAGAGGGATGGTGACGCTAATTATGGCGTCATTGTCGTTCACCATCTTGGTGGAGTCCTCAAAGTTTTGGAGGATGGTACGAATGTCTGACATCCATATCCACTCAGCAACAGCCATATTATGCTCACAAATCCTTCCCAACATCTGCAATGCAGAGTTCCAATGCATGGGGACATCACAGATCAGTCGGTGAGCTGGAAGCTGCTAACGCTGATGAAGCACGGCAAGGACGGCGGAAGCTGTAGTGGCCTTTCTAAAATGGACACACAGGCGGCGTACTTTGACAAGCAGATCCGACAGTTCTGGGTAGGTTTTGAGAAACCCCTGAACCACAAGATTAAGAAAATCATCCAGGCATGGTACTTGTGTGAGCTCGCCTCAGAGCCGCCACCAGGTTCTGGCCATTTTTACACACAACCATGCCTGGCTGTAGGGTCAGCAGTGTCAGCCACAGATCTTCCTTCTCTTTCAGAGCTGTCCACAACTCTTCATCATTGTGCAGTTTGTCACCTAAGCATAGCTTCTGCACAGCCTGTTGCCCCTTGGCCGAGGCAGTGCTGCAGTGCTTCCTGCTTGCGACTGTTATGGTCATTCTGGAGATGGAGGCTGAAGAGGAGGATGAGGTGCAGGAGCTGTAGAATGGGGGGTGGCAACCCTGATTGACCTAGGGCCCGCAATCCTCAGCGTCTAAAGGATGTGCTCCATCCCAAGGTCTGACTGGGTCCCAGCTTTTACTATATTAACTCAGTGTGCCATCAGTGAGATGTACCATCCCTGCCCACAAGCACCTGTCCACATGTCTGTGGTTAGGTGGACTTTCCTAGTAACTGCACTGTTGATGGCATGTGTCTGTGTAATGCGGGGACGGCACACTGGGAGAAATAGTGGTGGTTGGGGACCGAGTACCGAGGGATGGCCGCCGCCATCAGTTTGCGGAAAGCTTCCGTCTCCATGAGCCTACTAGGCAACATTTCGAGTGCAAGCATTAGCAAAATATGTGAATTTAGAAGTGTAGACTGTGGGGCGTTGGCTGCGTATTTGTGCTTGCGTTTCAATGACTGGGGTAGGGACAACTGAACGCTGCACTGGGACAAGCATGTGGATGTGCTTGCTGATGGTGCTAATTGAGAGTGTTCACTGACAGGTGCAGGGTGGGAGGCATCTTCGCATTTGTCATTGACAGGGGATTGGCGTGCACGCACAACAGCGGAACAAGCAGTGGTGTCACCCGCAGACACTGTTGCTGGACCCTGGGGTTTGGCCCACTTAGCAGGGTGCATTGCTGCCATGCGCCTGATCATGCTGGTGGTGTTCAGGCTGCTAGTTTTGCTACCCTGCTGATGCTGGCCTGGCAGGTGGTGCAAATGGCCTTTATGGGGTTATCTGCAGAGTCTTTAAAAAATAACTACACTCGGGAAGACCTAGCAGTTGTACTGGCAAATTCTATCAAGTTGGCGTTACGAGGAACGATTTCCCATTCTTGTGTCTGTGGCCACCACACTGCTTCTTCCAGCCTTTTGTGGTGCTACACCTCCCTCCCCCTGTGTGCTTCTGTCCTCACTCTGTATGTCCCCCTGCCAGTTTGGATCAGTTACTATATCATCGACAACTTTGTCTTCCACTTCCGCATCCTGGTCCTCCTCCTGACTTTCTGGCAATTGTGTCTCATCATCATCATCATCCACCTTTTTTGACAGTAATTGCACTTTCCCACCATTCATGTGACCGTAGCTGCTCCAATAATTGTACATCGCTACATACATTCTCCTCTTGACTTGCTTAAAGTGGACTGGACGAGAGGCCCGAATCTACAAATGAAAAAGTGAACAGCTCTTCAGAGTGTCCAAGTGTGGGATCAGTTGTCTCCGGGCACTCGGCATGGTAGGAGGAAGAAGAATCAGAGGGACGAATACGCAGTCCAGACTCACGGCTACTGAGACTTGACCGTGTGGAAGACAGAGTGGTGGTGGTTAAGTGACTGGAAGCATTATCTGCAATCCAACCAATAACCTTTTGACACTGCTCTGTGTTCAATAGTGGTGTTCTGCAGCCCCCTAGTAATTGGGACATGAAAATTGAGCGACAAGATGTGGGTGTTTGTTGTTGCACAATTTCAGCTTGTCCAAGGCCATGTCCTCGGCCTTGGCCTCTGCATGCACCATCACCATCACGTCCACTTCCCCATTCCTTGCCACCACCTTGCTCATTTTTAATGGAGGACAATGTTTTCCACGTTCACGAGAAATGGCTGATTTTGGAACGCAGTTATATGTGATATGTCTGACAGAGAACCACGGTTTTAAATAGCAGGCCTGTAATTTGCTACTGCTATGCTTCACAGACACCTAGATTGAATAGCTTGACCGACATACTGCACCGGAATGAAAATGGAAGAAATGTCTGATTTTGGGACACTCTTATAGGTGTTATGTCTAACAGAGAACCACGGTTTTAAATAGTATGCCCGTAATTTACTAATACTATTCTTCATAGACACCTAGTGTGAATAGCTTGACTGACACACTGCAACAGAATGGAAAAGGAGGCCAATATTTACCACGTTCAGTTTAAATTTCTGGATTTTTATCGCTGAAATATGGAACAGATCTGGCTTTATTCTGCTGTGAGAACAAGCAAATGGAGCCGAAAAATGGTGTACTCTGGACTGCTTTTTAAGCAAATAACCAGGGTTAAGATAAAAAAAATTGCCCTGGCCCCTGATATCTGGGGCTTTGTCTACAAATATCTGTAAGAACAGCAGCAGCAGGAACGTTCAATGGACCATCTTGCACTCTATGCACTGCAGTTTGCAACATACACTGCCTGCCTGCCTAACTCCTGCTATCACGATTGAATATATGCAGCTGTATTAGTCCTCAGAAGGACTGTTAGTTATTTATATGTTGTGGAATACCTATACTAACTATGAAGAAGCAAATCTCTCCCTGACGCAGCAGCAGCTCTCCCTTCTCTACCTGGTGCATGTCAGGCAATGCCTGCATTTTCATTCGCTCTCTAAAGAGCATTAAACATGAAAGGAGGAGACCCGAGTTCCCATCCGTCCAACCCATAAATACGCGCCGAGCACCGAGCAGTGGCGAGCATGTTCGTTTATCACTACTCTTTAGGACTAGGCGGAAATGGCTGTTATTCCCATACTGCAAAAAACTATGGACTCCCATGTCAGGGATGGGTAAGATAGAAAAATGCATAGACTTTGTGGTGATTGGATTTGAAAGTGATAGGGGTTTTTGTGAGGAAACTAGAAGCAAGAAGAAAGGAGGAAATAGGAGCATTGCTAGGGGAGGCAGGAGTCTGGGTGGCAGAGGAGCTTAGTCTGGACCTGTATTAAAGGAGGAGAGAAGCAGGTAGTGAGGGCCTGTTAGAAGAGGGGTAGCAGAAGCTATCAAAGTTTCTGTAAGGGAGCAGGATTATGAAATACAAATGATGGTAGACATTTACATTTTATTTTAAAATAGTTGGAGTACAGTGGAGGTCTGTTGGAGTACAGTGGGAGGGTGTAGGAGAGACAAAGGTTGAATTGTCAGAAATAGTGTCTGATGAATAGGGGCATAGAAGGATGCAGATGTTCTGAGGGTGGCAAGGGCGGAGACACTAGATGACAGTGCAGTATCAGAGGAGGTAGCAGACAATTAGTCTTCCTTATATAGTCAATCTCTTGCACAGACTGTCCTCATTGTTTCACCTATTTGTCACCATCTGAATGACAGGCACTCCAAACTCACATTTCTGCAGCTGCTAAAAAGATAACTCTGTCTCCTCACTCAGATTTAGACAGTATCTGTTAGGAACTGACCTGATTTGGAGTAGTGATATTGCAATCACTAGGGGCAGAACCAGTTGGTAGTGTAGTCAAGTAAGCCAGGAGTTCGGTACACAGGAAAGACAGTATAATCTTGAAGGGTTTAGCAGGTAGCGTAGTCAGGGAAGCCAAGGATTCGGTACACAGGAAATCAGTATTGTCTTGCAGGGTTTAGCAGGTAGCGTAGTCAGGGAAGCCAGGAATTCAGTACACAGGAAAGCAGTATTGTCTTTGTAAGAAGCAGGAGGAGAAGGAAGAGCTTTAGTAGAAGCTGGGAGCTCAATAATCTAATATGGAGGGAGGTGCCAGGCCAGGTTTATGTAGGGTGTTCAATCAGAACAAAGTCAATCAGGTACATAGGGTGGAGCTACTCAGGAACAATACAGGTACTAGAATCTAGGTGAGCCAAGAACTGACCAGTGAGCTGAATAGCTCAGAGAGAAGAGTTGCTGCCTGATGCACAAGAGGTGCTGGGTTCGAATCCTCACAGAATTTTTGTAAATGTGGAGGAGAGGAAGATAAGTAATTGTTCTGTAAAGGCTTGTTTATTTGAACCTATATGTTTTTGGGCTCACCTAGTGAGGTGGATTCATTTAGCCATAGGTCAGAGTGAGAAGCTTGATGCACTGAACTTGATGGATAGGACAAGGAACAGTGTGTACTAGTAGAGATGGATATCCAGGATGGCAAGTAGATCAGCAAAGTTCAAAGTGCTAGTTGCAACAGAGTTGATTGTGTGGACATCACATAGAATCAGTAGAAAAGAATAAGTAGGTTGGAAAGTTCCTTGATTCAGCAAAATTGAATATGCAGACAGTACCTTGAATCAGCAGAAAATAGTAGGCTTGCAGGTACCTTTATGCAGCAGAGTTTAGTGTGTGGAATCCACCTTGGATTATCAAAGGTGAGTTGATAGTCAGGCACCTAGTAGTAGTAGAGCTCAATGTGTGTGCAGCACTCAGGAACAGCAGAGCTGAGTTGGTATCTGCTACCTGGTTGTAGTAGAAATAGATGTTTTTCCAGCCACTCGGTAACATCAGAGCACAGATAACAATCAAACACTTAGCTGTAGGATAACTGTATGTTCAGATTGCATGCAGAACCAGTTGAGTAAAAAATCAGGCAGCAGATGTACCAAAATCAGGTGAGAAAAGTTGTTTGAATCCTGGAAAGCACTAGCTAGCAGAAATTTGTTCTTCTAAAATCTTTGCTTTATATTTCTCTGGGAAGAGTAAAACACCATTTAGTTCTCATACAGGCAACATTGTTACTTACAGTCCTTTTATTCCAAAGTGCATAACAAATCCTGGTGAAATAACTTACTTGATAAATTCCCTTTGTTGTAGCATTATAGCTCCAAAGTCCAACACTGGTTTTCGGATTATAGAGAGCCAGGAAGGGGTTAAAAAATAGTACACTCACCTTGCCACTCACCTGTCCTTCTGATGAAGCTCCCTGCATGGTCCTCTATTGGCTGCCTGTGCCTCTGGTCTCTTCTGGTCTTCATGGAGACAATATTTGTGGCACTAATACTCTTCACTCTGTGACGGCGCTTCCTGCACTAAGTAGGTCTTTGGTCATGCATATATTGATGTTATGATGCATTGTTTGAGGCACATCACCATAGTGAAGAAGTTGCACAAACAGTAGTCTATAGACCTTAGCAGTGTTATCCAGACAATATAAACATTGTAAATTTACCTGCAAAACAGCTCAATATCCCCATATACACATTGGTTGTGTGCTGTACTTAATAAGACCAATGCTAAGGAAGGCCTATGATTTACTAGATTGATCTTGTGCAGGTCTAAATATCACAATTGCATACAATGTAAACAGAAATCATCAGGGAGGGGGTGACCATGAACAGATTTTTTTGTACCATTTGCAGAAAAAAAATTATGCAATTCTTATAAGTCCATTTTGTTTATTAATCATTAAGGGTGTTGATAAAAACAGACAGAATACTAAACTTATCTACCCTGTCCATTCCAAAAAAATATTTGAGCTGATATATTTATCAGTCTGACTTCAAACTTTAACACTGTGGTATAGGAGACGTATCATCAACCAATACTCCAAATAATCAAGACAAGAATGATTGATGATATGTATTTATTTAAGTAAGTCTCTACTAATTTTTGAACTATTAGACTTTTTCATCACCATAAGAACCTTTTGGACATTATTCGTTTTGGCTTTGGAGTATTAGGAAATTAATCATTAAGGCTTTGAGGTGTCTTTAGGGCTTATTCATTAAAGCTTTGGGGTATCTCCTCTGTTCTGTTTAAAAACGTTGTAATAAAGTAATAGTCCAATTAACAAACTTAATTTTCTTTTGCATAATAGGAATTCTCTAAAGTGCAGGAAATTAATGTTTAAGATAAATGTATCTGTTTCCATATAATCCCTTGTAGTGCTCAATATTGAGCAATTAGCATCTCAGCACTATATTATTTATCTACATGCTAAAGTCAGCACTAAGTTTTCATGAGGAGCAATAGAGAACTCTTTATTTTGACCTACAGCATCCTTATCTTTGTTTTAATCACAATTACTAAATTAAAACCTAAACATTTGCCACTGATTATTATTCATTGTTCAGCCCCTTTACAGAAAGAAAAAAAGAACTGTCATCATTCAGGAGATCCAGATTAATCACACTGATAAATATGATTCTTTGCCTCTCATTGCTTTATGCATGTTATGGCAAGATCTTAAAAATTCAAATGTTCATTCTAAATTTTATTAAAATTAGGGCCTAGGGAGATAGTTTCGAAAAGTACTCAAGAATATTACCCAACCATTTAAAACATGCTAATTAATGAAGTTCAAAAGCCCAGAGAGAATACTTCACGGAGTCAGCAGAAGATTTTTGACCATAACAAGACTAAATTAAAATACATTTGCTAAATAGATCATCAGTGGTTGCATGATGACTGTTAGGGATGATAACAATTTATAGTATCTTTCCCGACTATGATTTGGTGAATAAAAAGGTTCAAAACAACTTATGGTTATAGTTTATTTTTTTTAAAAATGCAAGCATTGACATAATGTATGGCAACCAAAACCCTCTAGTTTTCATTCCAAGCACACCAACAGCAGGGGTGTTTCATTGATTTGGTCATGCAACCAGTGGTATGACCATTTTTCCGATATGTTTCAGGAGCCCTTTTTTAACAAGACAACACCAAAAACACATGTGAGCAGCTTACATGGCCAAATCATGCTACCATGGACTGGAAAGTCTTTGGACTTATATCCCATGAAACACATCTGTGACATCATTGGACAGAAGCTGCAGAAGGAGCTGCCATCAAAGGATCTTGATGTTTTGAATGCCCAATTGCATTCAATGTAGCAGAACTTTCCTCATACAATCAATAATAACCTCATTGATAGCATGCCAAGGCGTGTAGGTAAGTGTATTTCTGATTGTGGCACTTATACTCGATGTTAAAAAAATTCAAGATGTTTTGAAAATGTTTCCATTTTTTCATCATTTGCTTATAATTAAAATGTTTATTGATCCTGTGATTTCCATAATAACAATACTTTTTCGCGGTTGCAGTTTAAATTTTTAACAGTGTATATAATGCTGAAAAGTAAGAATGCTTTCAATGCTTTCCTTGTTAGGGCCATATCATAACTCACAAGATTGTTTGCTCTTTTTTACACTGAAGATAGTTCTTAATGAAATTATCTATATGTTTGGGGTCCTTGTCCTACTGCAGAATAAATTTGAATCAAATCAGATGCCTCTTTGATGTTATTACATGATAGATAAATATCAGCCTGTATTTCTCAGTATTGAGAACACCATTAAGCTTGATTAAATTCCCAACTCAATTTCCTGAAATGCAGCCATAATCTTGCAAGTATCTTCCGCCATGCTTTACTGTTACCAGCAGACACTCATTATTGCACCGCTCTCCTGCACTTTCGCAAACAAACTTCCTTATGATAAAGCAAAATATTTCACATTTTGACTCATCAGCTCAGAGAAACTTGCTGACATTTTTCTGCATCCCAATTCCTAAGTCTTTGTGCATAGCTGAGTCATCTAGCATTTTAATCCACACGTGCCTAAAACTTTTGTACAATCATATGACTATTAGTGATGAGTGAGCGTGCTTGCCACTGCTCGATACTCGATTGATCATCGGGGTGCTCAGGCACGCTCGTTATTCGATCAAGTATCACGGATGCTCAAGCGCCATGCTTGGGTCCCCGGCCCGCATGTTTCACAGCCAATAAACATAAAGCTGCAGGAGCCTTTCTGAGATACTATTCTAAATCTATGGATATTAATATGGAGTACATATGTAGCTAAAACTGTTTCAAATCTGAGAAAGCTGAGAAAACATGATTTTTGTGTGAGCCTTTGGGAATTTTTGTTTATTCAAGCAGTAGAGCATTTGTCTGGTCAAATAATGATGTTGATCAAGCCTTGCTCACAATATCTCCAATTCCAGTTTATCCCAAAGTTGTTTAATAGAGTTAAGGTCAGTGCTCTGTGTAGACCAATCAGAAAATCACAAAACCTTGCCTTCATAAAAAATATTTTGTTCACTGGGACACATTCATGCTAGAACAGAAAAGAGCCTTACCAAAACTGTTCTCACATAGTTGAAAGCATGCAATTGTTTACAATTAGGGATGATCATCACCCTTGGAAGTTTGGATTTGTTAGGTTCAGCAGATCTTTATTCCAAAGTTCGGATTTGGTACCAGAACTTAACCATAAAACATGATCCCAGATTCGAACTCCATCTAAGTTAATGTGGACCCAAACTTTGGTGCTGTAAAATGGCTGTAAAATGGTCGTAAGAGCTTGGGGGCTGAACAATCAAGAAAAATGGGGTAAGGATAATTGCTTTGCAAACAAATGTGGATAGGAAAATGACTTGAAATAACATATAATACAAAAAATAAAAAATAAAAATCTTGATCCAGGAGGCGGAGGTCCAAGTGGAGGAGTGGAGCAGTTCCTTGCGCTTGTATTTTACTGTTCTTGATAGTAAATTAATTAATTTAATTAATTAATTAAAAAAATGATGTGGGGTCTCCCCTCCTTTTAATAACCTCATTCGCAATGCTGCATAAGTCACTGTTAAGGGTGTGTCAGAAGTGACAGACAGTCACCCTGAGGTTGGTTGCAGGAGATCTCTTCTTTTGGCATTACAGACAACTTCATAGAACCTGTATCTCTAGGACACAGCGGCTACCTTCCTCTGGCTAATTAACACCCTGGCCTGGGTGTAAAAATACCTGCTGTGTGCAAAAGGGAGGTGCCGGCGATATTCATTACTGCTTGTGAAGACTTGAGCAAGAGCAGTACTTCTTTCTCTCTTGTGCTAGAGGACGTGTGCGCATTTGTCTGGAGTCGACTAAAGCTAAGAGATTTTCCCTTGTTTGTTCCCCCTTGTTGTCTTTAGTGTTCAGTGGGGATCGACTAGTGCTTATTTCCTCCCTTCCCTAGCCTGAGCCTAACGCCAGGGAAAGAAAGGGAGAGGTACGAATGCTGCGATTGGTGAAGAACCAATATATGGACGTTAGTGGAGACAGGGTGACACTAGATCAGCCTAGAAGGTCTCCATTCCCTTTCCCTCTTCCCTTTGTGTTGCACTTAGTCTTTCCCACACCTTGTGTGAAATTATCGCTGGCCGAACACATTTTGAAAAGGGGGAAAAAAAAAAACTGACAATTTGTTTGTTTTTTTTCTCTGTGTGTTTTTGGGCGTGAACTTTTTTTTTCCTTTCTTCCTTGGTATGGGTTCAGTTGCAGAGCTTGCAAAATGGCTACGCAATCTTTCTCTGGAGGTGAATGACCTCCACTGTGAGGTTCAGCAGCAGCACCAGCGGCTACAGGTTGCCAAAGTGGCGGTCTCTGCAGGTAGGCCTGTCCAGCCTGAACCCAAGGTTGCGCTCCCAGACAGGATTTCAGGAGGTAGGGACATGTTTTTTGTTTTCAAGGAGGCCTGCAAACTTTATTTTAAACTTTATCTTTACTCCTCTGGAAATGAGGAGCAAAGGGTTGGAATTGTGATCTCTGTACGACAGGGCGATCCTCAGTCGTGGGGGTGTTTTCTTTACTGCAGGACTCGGTTTGTCTCCAGTCTGTGGAGGGGTTTTTCGGGGCTCTGGCACTCAGCTATGATGACCCTGACCAAGTCGCCTTGGCTGAGTCTAGGCTACGCCGCCTTCAGCAGGGGAATCGGTCAGTGGATAAGTATAGTTCAGAATTCCGTAGATGGGCAACGGATTCCAAATGGAATGACTCAGCCCTTAGAAGTCAATTTTGTGAGGGGCTTACTGAAAGGTTGAAAGATGCCTTGGCAGTATATGAGACCCCTCAGTCCTTGGAGGCTGCGATGTTGTTGGCCATACGTCTTAATAAACGTCTTCTGGATAGAAGGGTGAGACCACCTTCTCTGGGGCCTTCTTGTCGGGGTTGTGTACCTCTTCCGAGGGAGTGGTCTGGGGGAGGTGGAGGAACCCATGCAGTTAGGGGGTGTCTTTGCATCCTACATCTCCGCGGAGATTCGGAGTGGAAAAAAGGTACTGTAACGAGGCCGGGTGGTGGAACCTCTGTGCCGTGGAACAAGGAGGGACCCCGAGGGGCAGGTGTTATACTGAAGACGACCTTGTATAAGAGCAGGTGGCTCCCATGGGTCAGATAGCTGGGACTGACCGGAGTAGCGGGTGGACACAACAGGTAGGTAGCAGTCTCTGGGTGAGCAGGCGGGTGGTCACGGGAAGTGACGGAAGAGCAGGTAAGAGTCTCTTGGCTGGCAGGCAGGTGGTCACGGCAAGTGATGTCGGAGCCTCCAGGTAGGCTAGCAGGCGGGTAGCAGGTGAGCGCTCCCAGGTGAGCGGGTAAGAGTCTCTTGGCTGGCAGGCAGGCAGGTGGTCATGGCAAGTGACGGCGAAGCCTCCAGATAGGCTAGCAGGTGGGTAGCAGGTGAGCGCTCCCAGGTGAGCGGGTAAGAGTCTCTTGGCTGGCAGGCAGGTGGTCACGGCAGGTGACGGCGGAGCCTCCAGGTAGGCTAGCAGGCGGGTAGCAGGTGAGCGCTCCCAGGTGAGCGGGTAAGAGTCTCTTGGCTGGCAGGCAGGTGGTCACGGCAAGTGATGGCGGAGCCTCCAGGTAGGCTAGCAGGCGGGTAGCATGTGAGTGCTCCCAGGTGAGCGGGCTAGCAGGTACGGCAGGTAGCAAGCAGGTAACTGGCAGGTGCTTCCTGTTCCGCAGGTGGACTTGCCCATAGACAAACTGGCAGATGCAGGAGACAGACTGTCGGGCTGAAGGGAAGACAAACAGGCAGACAGGACTGGAAGTCAGGCTGGCAACGGAACATGAGGGCAGAAGCAGAGGTGAGTATGCTTTGCAACAACTTTGCTCGGGCACCTCCATTTTGGAGGAGGTGCCTTATATATGGGAAGTCCTCCGGCTATTGGCCGGGGACTCCTTAGGATGGCGTGCGCGGTCCCTTCAAGAGAGGGGGAGCGCGCGCGCCCTAAGCACAGTGCCCGGGAAGGTGCGCGCGCCGGCAGCAGCGAGGGAAGGAGCGCAGGAGGATGCCGCGCGCTGGGTAGGAAGGTGAGAGGGACGGCGTCTCAGCTTAGCAAGAGGCAGAGATGCCGATGCAACAGTACCCCCCCCTTTAGGCCCCCCCTTTTTTAGGCCAGAGAGAAATTTCTCAAGGAGAAGCGGAGCGTTGATGTTCTCTCTTGGTTCCCAAGTTCTTTCCTCAGGACCAAACCCCTTCCAATCCACCAGAAAAAAGGTTCTCCCTCTTACCCTCTTGGTGGCCAGGATTCCCTCCACTTCAAAGACGTCCTCAGCAGAAACCGAAGTAGGAGGAGTACCTGGATTGTCGGAAAAAGTGTTAAGGACAACGGGTTTGAGGAGGGATACGTGGAAGGAGTTGGGAATGTGTATGGTGGCCGGGAGTTTTAATTTGTAGGCCACTGGGTTAATTTGCCTGAGGACTTCGAAGGGTCCAATGAACCGAGGGCCCAACTTGTAGGAGGGTACTTTGAGCCGCACATGTTTGGAAGATAATGCCAAACCTTGTCTCCCGGACGGAACTGAGGTGGATCCAGACGTCTCTAATCAGCATATCTCTTCATCCGCTCGGAGGACAGAAGAAGAGCGGACCAGGTACTCTCCCAAATAGTAGAAAATTCGCTGACAAGAGACTCTGCGGCAGGGTTGTCCACAGAAGCGGAGACAGGAACTGGAATCCGGGGATGTTGGCCACCGACTATAAAGAACGGGGATTTGGAAGAGGATTCGCTCTCATTGTTATTATAAGAGAACTCGGCCCATGGTAGGAGATCCACCCAATCCGAATGGTGGGCATTAACAAAGTTCCGGAGGTAGCTGGTCAGGATCTGATTGATCCGCTCCACTTGACCATTGGACTGTGGGTGGTAAGCGGAGGAGAAATCCAGGGTGATGTCTAGCAGCTTACATGTGGCTCTCCAGAAGCGTGAGGTGAACTGAACTCCACGATCCGACACGATGTGGAGGGGTAGGCCTTGGAGACGGAAGATGTGGTGGATAAAGTCTTTAGCCAGCTCTGGTGCAGATGGGAGACCAGGCAGGGGTATGAAGTGGGCCATTTTAGAAAAGCAGTCAGCGACCACCCAAATGACTGTACAACTGGCAGAAGCAGGAAGATCGGTGATAAAGTCCATAGCAATGTGCTGCCATAGAGCAGCAGGTATGGGCAGGGGCAGGAGATGGCCAGCTTGTAGATGTCTGGGAACTTTGTTACGGGCACAGGATGAACAGGCCGCGACGAAGTCTACAACGTCCTTACGCAGGGTAGGCCACCAGTAATGTCGGGTAATGAGCTGGAAGGTCTTCTTCTGGCCAGCATGGCTAGCTAGTTTAGAAGAATGTCCCCAGCGAAGAACCCTCTCCCGATCTGGTACTGCTACAAACATCTTACCGGGTGGAAGACGAGTCAGATCCAAGGGAGCCTTGGAGGAGTCAATGATGTGCATAGGCTCCTCCTCTTGATCGGAGGACAGGAAGGACCGGGACAAGGCATCAGCTTTGACGTACTTGTCCGACGGGCGGAAATGAAGAATGAAGTCGAAGCGGGCAAAAAACGACCACCGGGCCTGGCGAGGATTGAGTCTCTTGGCATTTTGAAGATATGCCAGGTTTTTGTGATCCGTGTAGATGATTACCAGGTAAAGAGCCCTTTCAAGCAGATAGCGCCACTCCCCCAATGCCAATTTGACGGCTAGCAATTCACGGTCTCCTATGGAGCAGTTGCGCTCAGACGAAGGGAAGAGTTTGGAGAAGAAGCCGCAGGTTACCATTCTCCCGGTAGAAGATTTTTCGGTGAGTACTGCTCCGGCTCCGGAGGAGGAGGCATCAACCTCCAGGTAGAATTGCTTATTACAGTCTGCACGGTGCAGGACGGGGGCAGAGGCGAAGGCTCTCTTTAAGGAAAGGAAGGCCTCCTCGGCTTCAGGCGACTATACCTTGGGATTTGCCCCTTACGGGTAAGCGCAGATATGGGAGCAGTCCGGGGCGAGAAGTGTGGGATGAAAAGACGATAGTAATTGGCGAAGCCCAGGAATCGCTGTATCGCCTTCAAACCTTCTGGACGGGGCCATTTAAGAACAGAAGAGAGCTTCTCGGGATCCATTTGCAGACCTGTCTGGGAGATAACGTAGCCCAAGAATGGAAAGGAGGTCTGGTCGAAGAGGCACTTCTCGTATTTGGCATAGAGATGGTTCTGCCGAAGCCTAAGCAGGACCTGATGAACATCCCTCCGGTGTGTGGGGAGATCCGTAGAGAAGACCAAGATATCGTCCAGGTATACCACTACGCAGGAGAACAGGAGGTCACGGAAGATATCGTTGACCAGCTCTTGAAAGACAGCAGGGGCATTACAGAGACCAAAGGGCATCATAAGGTACTCATAGTGACCGTCCCGGGTATTGAATGCTGTCTTCCACTCGTCTCCTTGACGGATACGGACCAGGTTATATGCTCCTCGTAAATCCAGCTTGGAGAAGATCCTGGCGCCCTTGAGACGGTCAAACAATTCGGAGATGAGCGGCAGAGGGTATTTGTTTTTTACAGTGATTAGATTGAGTCCTCTGTAGTCTATACAGGGACGTAGCGAGCCGTCTTTCTTTTTGACAAAGAAGAATCCGGCTCCAGCCGGGGTGGTAGATTTTCGGATAAATCCCCTAGCCAGATTTTCTTCAATGTATTCAGACATGGCCCGGGTTTCGGCCGCAGACAACGGGTAGATACACCCACGGGGAGGAGTGGTGCCAGGTACCAGGTCGATCGGGCAGTCATATGGCCTATGGGGTGGCAACGTCTCTGCTTCCTTTTTACCGACGATGTCCGCATAGGGCCAGTATGGAGCCGGGAGACCGGGTAGATTAGCTGGAGTAGGTGGAGGGCGAGCTGGACGGACCGGAACCAGGCAGGTTTTATGCCAGTCTGGACCCCACCGGAGTACTTCACCAGATCGCCAGTTCAATACAGGTTCATGTGTCTGGAGCCAAGGTAGACATAGCAACAGGGAGTGAGAGAGTCCGGATAGCACATGGAAGGAGATCTTCTCAGAGTGCAGCCTTCCCACCTGCAGAGTTAAGGGTTCGGTGATGAGCAGGATGGGCACCGGAAGGAGTTTACCATCCACAGAGGCAACTGACAAAGGTTCAGTGAGAGGCTTGGTGGGAATATGGTATCTCTCTACTAAGGACTGGGAGATGAGGTTCCCAGCAGCTACAGAGTCCAGGTGGGCGATTTCAAAGTGCCGATCCTCCCCCCAGGAGAGAGAGACAGACAAAGTCAGGGAGGGAGAGGACTTACTTTTGTCTATGACGACCTCTCCGAGCGATCCTAGACACCGGCGTTTCCCGGCCTCTCCGGGCAGGAACGGATCAGGTGCTCCTTGCTGCCACAATAGAAAAAGCTCCCCTCGGCCCGGCGTGACTCCTGGCGGGATTTGACCAACTTGGTCTGGTCGACCTGCATGGGCTCGGGTGAGTGCGCCCGGGGAGTGACTGAAGAAGAGACAGGTCTCTGGAAGTTAGGAGCAAGGCGGGGAAACCTTCTCTCACGGGTGGTCTCCTTGTTACGTTCCTGGAACCGGATGTCAATCCGGGTAGCAAGTGACACCAGGTCGTCTAGGGTGGTAGGGATGTCCCGACCAGCAAGTTTATCTTTAATCCGACCGGAAAGACCCTCCCAGAAGACGGACAGCAGGGCCTCGTTATCCCAGGCAAGCTCAGAAGCGAGGGTACGGAACCGTATGGCATATTGGCCTACGGTGAGACTCCCTTGGCGGAGACGTAGCAGAGAGGAGGCTGACGAGGTCTTTAGTCCCGGTTCATCGAAGACTTTCCGGAAAGCTGAGGAAAGCTGACAAGTTGGATATCAGGAGATCCCCTCTCTCCCACAGGGGATTAGGCCAAGCCAGTGCTTCCCCAGTGAGATGGGACATGATGAAAGCCACTTTGGCCCGATCGGTGGTAAAGTGATGTGCCAAGAGTTTAAAATGCAGGGTGCACTGGTTAATGAAGCCTCGAGCCAAGGCGGGATCTCCACCAAAACGAGGCGGTGCAGAGAGCTGGGGACCCGGACCGGGTACCATGGCATTGATGGGTTGCGGCGCTGCTGGGGCGTGAGTCGTACGACTGGAGGCAGGTCCAGGTGGAGGAGTCAGTGTGTCCAGGTGGGAGTTGACATTACGCAGGTGGTTCAGGATGGATTCCTGTTGGGATCTCTGACGAGAGACTTCGTGGAACAGGTCAGAGAGCGAGGGAGCTTGGGAGCCACCAGGTTCCATGGCCCGAGCAAACTGTAATGGGGCCGGGTGGTGGAACCTCTGTGCCCTGGAACAAGGAGTGACCCCGAGGGGCAAGTGTTATACTGAAGATGACATTGTATAAGAGCAGGTGGCTCCCACGGGTCAGATAGCTGGGAATGACCGGAGTAGCGGGTGGACAGAACAGGTAGGTAGCAGTCTCGGGGTGAGCAGGCGGGTGGTCACGGGAAGTGACGGAAGAGCAGGTAAAAGTCTCTTTGCTGGCAGGCAGGTGGTCACGGCAAGTTACATCGGAGCCTCCAGGTAGGCTAGCAGGCGGGTAGCAGGTGAGCGCTCCCAGGTGAGCGGGTAAGAGTCTCTTGGCTTGCAGGCAGGTGGTCACGGCAAGTGACGGCGGAGCCTCCAGGTAGGCTAGCAGGCGGGTAGCAGGTGAGCGCTCCCAGGTGAGCGGGTAGGAGTCTCTTGGCTGGCAGGCAGGTGGTCACGGCAAGTGACGGTGGAGTCTCCATGTAGGCTAGCAGGTGGGTAGCAGGTGAGCGCTCCTAGGTGAGCGGGTAAGAGTCTTTTGGCTGACAGGCAGGTGGTCATGGCAAGTGACGGCGGAGCCTCCAGGTAGGCTAGCAGGCGGGTAGCAGGTGAGTGCTCCCAGGTGAGCGGGCTAGCAGGTACGGCAGGTAGCAAGCAGGTAACTGGCAGGTGCTTCCTGTTCCACAGGTGGACTTGCCCATAGACAGACTGGCAGATGCAGGAGACAGAGTGTCGGGCTGAAGGGAAGACAAGCAGGCAGACAGGACTGGAAGTCAGGCTGGCAACGGGACCTGAGGCCTGAAGCAGAGGTGAGTATGCTTTGCAACAACTTTGCTCGGGCACCTCCATTTTGGAGGAGGTGCCTTATACATGGGAAGTCCTCCGGCTATTGGCCAGGGACTCCTTAGGATGGCGCGCACGGTCCCTTTAAGAGAGGGGGAGCGCACGCGCGCCCTAAGTACAGTGCCCGGCAGCAGCGAGGGAAGGAGCGCAGGAGGATGCCGCGAGCTGGGCAGGAAGGTGAGAGGGACGGCGTCTCTGCTTAGCAGGAGGCAGAGACGCCGATGCAACAGGGACATTTTGTTGGGACCTGTCCTTCAATTCCTAAACAAAAGGAAACTCGATTAACTCTTGGTAGTCTGGAGTTGGATAAACGAGGGGTGCATTTGTTGCCAACTTGCAGTTCCCGCTCTGACTTGAGAGAAGAGGTGGTGCTAGAGAGCAAAACCAAGAAAATTTCTGTGTTTGTTAATAGTGGAGCCGGAGTCAGCATGGTTGATGCTGAGTTTGTGAAAACTCATGGTCTTGCTTGATGTACTTTAGCTAAACCTATTTCCATCTTCGCCATCAACTGGGGGCCACTTGCACAGAAAGCAGATTGTACATAATGTAAAACTGAGGGTAGGATCAGTTCATTGTGAAATAATCCCTTGCTATGTCCTGGACAATCTTCCCACACCTATTGTTTTGGGTATTCCTTGGCTAGTTAACATAATCCGTTGGTGGGTTGGCAAACTGGGGAGATTATTGAATGGGGAGATTACTGCCATGAGAACTATATAGATATTTCCCTTGCTACTGTCTGTATGGAAATATTAAATGCTTTTCGGTCTGGTTTTGAGGACGTTTTTTTATGAGGGGGGGTGTCAGGATATCCTTCCTCATCATGCATATGACTGTCCAATTAACCTGACCCCGCAGCAAAACTACCGAAGTCCAGACTTTATTATCTTTCTGGCCCTGAGAGACAAGCCATGAAGGATTTCATTGCTGAAAGTCTGGAGAAGGGACATATCAGGCCCTCATCTTTGCCTGTGGCGGCATGGTTCTTCTTTGTGAAGAAAATAGATTGCGGTCTATGTCCCTGTTTAGATTTCCATGAATTAAATCAAATTACCATCCTTGATCCATACCCTCTTCCTCTGATTCTTAATTTCTTCAGCCAGGTTGTAAAAGCTAAGATATTCTCCAAGTTAGATTTAAGAGAAGCCTACAATCTGGTTAGAATCAGAGAAGGCGGACGAATGGAAAACAGCGTTCAATACCCCAGAAGGACATTTTGAGAGTGTGGTTATGCCTTTTGGTTTGACCAATGCACCTGCAGTATTCCAGCATTTCATAAATGATATTTTCCATCATTTGGTAGGGATGTTTGTGGTGGTCTATCTGAACTATATTTTGGTTTACTCACCTGATTTTGAGACACATCGGGGCATGTTAAACTGGTGCTCCAGATATTAAGGGATAACACGCCATATGCCAAACTGGAAAATTGTGTTTTCGCTGTTCAGGAGGTGCAGTTTTTTGGGTACTTGTTGCTATCGTTTGGTTTTCAGATGGATCCGGAGAAGATCCGTTCAGTCCTTGATTGGGAATGTCCCGAGAACCTGAAGGCTCTACAACGTTTTCTGGGCTTTACTTATTTTTACCGGAAATTCATTCAAAATACTCAATAATTGTGAAACCCCTTACTGACATGACAAGAAGGGGTCTGATTTTCCAAATGGTCGTATGCCTCCCTCCAGACTTTTTCTTCCTTAAAGAATCATTTTGCCACTGTACCTATACTCAGTCAACCCGATGTTTCCCAACCCTTTATTGTGGAGGTTGATGCATCGGATGTCGGGGTTGGGGCTGTGTTGTCTCAGGGTCCGTCCCCTGGTAAATGGCGTTCATTCGCCTTCTTTTCTAAAAAATTGTCTTTGCTGAGAGAAATTATGACATGGGTAATAGGGAACTTTTGGTGATCAAATTGGCGTTCGAAGAATGGCGACATTCATTGGGGGGGGCTGTCCATCCTATTACTGTTATAACTGACCATAAGAACCTGTCATATCTCCAGTCAGCTAAACGTCCCAACCCTAGGCAAGCCAGATGGTCCCTGTTTTTTACTAGGTTCAATTTTGTTCCCACTTTCCGTCCAGGGGTCAAAAATGTCAAGGCTGATGCTTTGTCCTGGAGCTTCCCTGGTGGTGGTGACCATGAGAACCCTGGCCCAATATTACAGAAAGGGGTAGTCATTTCGGCACTGTATCCTGAACTGGAGGGTGAGGGGTTGGAGACTCAGGGGGACGCCCCTGCCTCCTGCCCTTCAGTAAGGTTATTTGTACCATCTAATATGCGCCGCAAAGTAAGTAAGGAACATCATAACTCTGTGCTTGCTGGGCATCCAGGTGGTAAGGCAATCGAAGACCTCCACTCTCATCGTTTTTGGTGGCCGGGGTTGCATCGAGATGTGATTGAACATGTACAGTATCTGCTTGTAGTATTTGCATGCATTCTAAGGTTTTGCATACCCGTCCGTCTTGTACTCTTCTTCCGCTACCTATCCCTAGTAGGCCATGGACACACTTGTCCATGGATTTTATTACTGACATACCAGTTTCAGCATGGCAAAAGTGTGGTTTTGGTGGTAGTACATAGGTACAATAAAATTGTTCACTTCGTCGCATTACCTGCACTTCTAAATGCCAAAACACTTGCTCAGGTGTTCATAAATGAGATTATGAAGCTTCACAGGGTTCCCTCCAATGTGGTAGGCATTCTGTTCTTGACTGGAGGTGCAGCTGTCCTTTTCCTCTGCCTTACACCCTTAGTCGAATGGACAGACCAAGCGTGTCAATCAGAATTTGGAGACCTACCTCAGATGTTTCATCTCTGAAAATCAGGAGAATTTGGCATCCTACTTACCGCTGGAAGAATTTGCCATTAATAATCATCATTAAGAATCCACTGGCAGGTCACCATTCTTCAGTGCATACGGCTATCAACCACAGTTTGGTACCTTTAGTGAAGGAGGAGATTCAGGAGTTCCTGAGGAGGAACGGTTTGCTTTGTCACTCTCATCGGTATGGCAGGGTGTTCTGAGTAATTTAAAGACCATGGGAGACAGGTATAAACGTATGGCTGACAGAAAATGCTTGCCAGGTTCTGACTTGAATGTGAATGACTTTGTGTGGTTGTCTACTAGGAATATCAGATTGAAAGTTCCTTCTTAGCAGCTGGGACATAAGTTTATTGTTCCCTATAAAATAACCTCTGTCATTAACCCAACAACGTTTCGTCTTTAACTTCGTCAGGCCCTTAAGGTTCACAACGTGTTCCACAGATCCTTACTCAAGAAGTATGTGGAATCTCTTGGGCCCTCACCTCTACCACCGCCCCCAGTAATAGTTGATGGTAATCTGGAGTTCCAGATTTTGAGGATTGTAGATTCTCGTCTCCAACGTCGTTCTCTACAATACTTGGTGCACTGGAAGGGCTATGGTCCAGTGGAGAAGATGTGGGTTTCAGCATCAGAGGTGAACGCTCCCAGGTTGGTTCGTTCATTTTACACCTCTTATCCTGGGAAACCCGATCCTGTGAGTCCAGAGGCCACTCACAGAGGGGGGTACTTTCACAGGTGTGCCAGAAGTAATAGACAGTCACCCTGCTGTTGCAGGAGATCTGTTTGTTTGACATTGCAGACAACTTCTTAGAAGCTGTATTTCTAGGACCCAGTGGCTACCTTCCTCTGGCTAATTAACACCCTGGCTTGGGTGTATAAATACCTGCTGTGTGCAAGAGGGAGGTGCCTGCGATATTCATTATTCCTTGTAAAGACTTGAGCAAGAGCAATACTTCTTCCTCTCTGGTGCTAGAGGACGTGTGCGCATTTGTCTGGAGTCGACTAAAGCTAAGAGATTTTCCCTTGTTTGTTCCCCCTTGTTGTCTTTAGTGTTCAGTGGGGATCGACTAGTGCTCATCCCCTCCCTTCCCTAGCCTGAGCCTAATGCCAGGGAAAAACAGGGTGAGGTACACGTACGGCGATTGGCGAAGAACCAATATAGGGATGTTAGTGGAGACAGGGTGACACTAGATCAGCCTAGAAGGTCTCCACTCCCCCCTTTCCCTAGAGTCTGGGCTCCCTTTCCCTCTTCCCTTTGTGTTGCACTTAGTCTTTCCCACACCTTGCGTGACAGTCACTTATTGTCAAGTCTGATGGACAATGACATCAGTATCGTCATCGCCCGTGAGATATGAAGATAACCTCAGCACACCAAATGGCAAAATTTGATATTTTATTTGCAGTCCACAGTAATAGACGTTTCGGTCAGCAAGACTTTCATCAGTGTACCAAATACTGGGAAGAGAGGACAAAGATTAGGAAAGTGAAGTGTCCCAGTGCCCATCACCAGTGGTGGATACCGCAGTTTAAACAGCATTCTCCTTTACTATTGGCACATAAGGAACCCCAGCACTGGGACACTTCACCTTCCTAATCCTTGTCCTCTCTTCCCAGTAATTGGTACACTGATGAAGGTCTTGCCGACCGAAACGTCTATTACTGTGGACTGCAAATAAAATATCAAATTTTACCATTTGGTGTGCTGAGGTTATCTTCATATCTCTACGGCTTTGGACCCTACTCATGCACCCAGGTCCAGTAGTGCTGCGTTTTCTATTACGCCCGTGAGATATGACCGCGAGTGAACAATGCAGCATCTTTCTTGAGGCTGCTTAGGTCACTCGTGATCATGTCTCACAGGCGCTGACTTTACCTGTCGGAGAATCTTAACTCGGAACTGCTGGGATTATTTTTTTAATAATAAAGACCAGGGAATATGCGGGGGGAATCTTTATTAAAATAAACTTTTTTTTCCTGCATGTGTTTTTTTTTCTTCTAACTTAGTGGGTTAATAATGGGGGTGTCTGATAGATGCCTCTCCATTACTAATTCCTGGGCTTGATGCCAGCTGACATTACACAGTTGACATCAACCCCAAAAACTATTACCCCGATTGCCACTGCACCAGGCTAATCAGGAAAAGCTGAGTCTAAGCGTCAGAATTGGCACATCTCAAGGCAGACATATCATTGGTGCAACTTGTGCAGCCACACAGGGGTCCAAGAGGTAAGGGGGTCCATTTTAACCTTTAAAGCAGGTGCAATTTTGCATTTTGAGGAGACCCTGCGCTGCAAAGGGCCCATATATTGTTCTTGCACAGGGACCCTTCTCTCTCTGTATCCACCAGTGGCGCATCTAATATATGTGTCATTTATTGGGTGGCTGATGTTCTTAGTCTGGGAGGTGGCCAATATCCACTGCCCCTTCCCAGCCTATTAATATCAGCCCACTGCTGTATGTTTTGCCTTAGCTGGTTATTAACCCCTTCACTACCTTGAGTTTCTCTGTTTTTGCATTTTAGTTTTTTCTCCCTTTCTTCCAAGAGCCATAACTGTTTTATTTTTCTGTTAATATAGCCATGTGAGGGCTTGTTTTTTGCAAGATGAGTTGTACTTTTGAATGACACCATTTATTTTACCATTCAACAGTTGTTTTTTTTACCATGTTCACTAAATGCTAAAACTGACCTGCCAATATGATTATCCTGGTCATTACAAGTTTATAGATACCAAATATTTTAGGTTCTTTTTTATTTATGTGGTTAAATAAAAATCTAAAGTTTGTAAAAAAATAAATAAATGAAAAAATGGCTCCATTTTCCGAGACCCATAGCGTCTCCATTTTTTGGGATCTGGGGCCGGGTGAGGACTTATCTCTTGCGTGCCAATATGACGTTTTTAATTTATACCATTTTGGGATATATACAATGTTTGGATCACCCGTAATTACAGTTTAATTTAATGCTGTGGCTACCAAAGAAACGTAATTCTGGCATACTGATTTTTTTTTCTCGTTATGCCATTTACCGATTGGATTAATCCTTTTTATATTTTGACAAATCAAGCATTTCTGAACATGGCGATTCCAAATATGTATATTTTTGATTGTTTTACTTTGAATGAGGCGCATGGAGGGTAATTTGGGCTTTATATATATATATATATATATATATATATATATATATACAGTACAGACCAAAAGTTTGGACACACCTTCTCATTTAAAGATTTTTCTATATTTTCATGATTATGAAAATTGTACATTCACACTGAAGGCATCAAAACTATGAATTAACACATGTGGAATCATATACTTAACAAAAAATTGTGAAACAACTGAAAATATGTCTTATATTCTAGGTTCTTCAAAGTAGCCACCTTTTGCTTTGATGACTGCTTTGCACACTCTTGGCATTCTCTTGATGAGCTTCAAGAGGTAGTCACCGGAAATGGTCTTCCAACAATCCTGAAGGAGTACACAGAGATGCTTAGCACTTGTTGGCCCTTTTGCCTTCACTCTGCGGTCCAGCTCACCCCAAACCATCTCGATTGGGTTCAGGTCTGGTGACTGTGGAGGCCAGGTCATCTGGCGTAGCACCCCATCACTCTCCTTCTTGGTCAAATAGCCCTTACACAGCCTGGAGGTGTGTTTGGGGTCATTGTACTGTTGAAAAATAAATGATGGTCCAACTAAACGCAAACCGGATGGAATAGCATGCCGCTGCAAGATGCTGTGGTAGCCATGCTGGTTCAGTATGCCTTCAATTTTAAATAAATCCCTAACAGTGTCACCAGCAAAGCACCCCCACACCATCACACCTCCTCCTCCATGCTTCACAGTTGGAACCAGGCATGTAGAGTCCATCCGTTCACATTTTCTGCGTCGCACAAAGACACGGTGGTTGGAACCAAAGATCTCAAATTTGGACTCATCAGACCAAAGCACAGATTTCCACTGGTCTAATGTCCATTCCTTGTGTTCTTTAGCCCAAAAAAGTCTCTTCTGCTTGTTGCCTGTCCTTAGCAGTGGTTTCCTAGCAGCTATTTTACCATGAAGGCCTGCTGAACAAAGTCTCCTCTTAACAGTTGTTGAAGACATGTGTCTGCTGCTAGAACTCTGTGTGGCATTGACCTGGTCTCTAATCTGAGTTGCTGTTAACCTGCGATTTCTGAGGCTGGTGACTCGGATAAACTTATCCTCAGAAGCAGAAGTGACTCTTGGTCTTCCTTTCCTGGG